>NC_139988.1:46620397-47820397 GCF_964263955.1 Coregonus lavaretus
CAGCATCTGCTGGATAGGTACCTTGGCTTGTTTATAAGTATCTTTATTACTAGCCAAACGTTGAATTACTGCATGTTTTCTTAGCTAACTAGATTTTTAGATTTCTCAGTGTTTTAGAATTTTGCATACTAGGCTATATATCGATGTGTATCCGATGCTGCCCCTCATCTGATTCTCCGCTGGGCAATATCAAGCCTATAGGCTATTTAGTGTGATCTCAATCAAATGATCCATAGCCTATAGGCTATAACACATGTGTCAAACTCATTCCACAGAGGGCCGAGTGTCTGTGGGCTTTCGCTCCACCCTTGTACTTGATTGATTAATTAAGGTTACTAATTAGTAAGGAACTCCCCTCACCTGGTTGTCTAGGTCTTGATTGAAAGGAAAAAACTAAAACTTGCAGACAATCGGCCCTCCGTGGATTGAGTTTGACACCCCTGGGCTATAGGCTACGAAGTGCATGCTCGGAGAAGCACAGAGCAAAGTTACATTTCTAAGATAGCTGCTGGGATGGTGTAAATCAAACTAGGCTGCATTGCACACTGCAATGGATATTCCAAACCTGATCCCCAGCCTGCTCTGCTCTTGCTGATAAAAAAATAAATTGTGGGCTGCCTAACCAATGGCTGTGCTGTGTAGGCCTACGGTAACAGTTCAGGAGGAGAGTCAAAGGCTTCTTCCAAATGTTTTGTTGTTGATTAGGCCTAGTCCAAATAATTCACTATCTTACACGCTCAGTTTGAGAAGGAGTGTGTGAAGATGAGAATGAGGACCGGAGGTCAACTTTGATAGCTTGCTACTACTATAATTGATAAAAAAGTTTAAAATGATCTTGCCCATGATGTATTTATCAGAGTTATTAACCTCACAATAAGCCAGATTCGAGTAACTTACACTGTGGTGCTGAAACTTGAAGCAGCATCAGCGAAACAATCAATCGGAAATGGACAGCTCATGGTGCTGAAAGTAGGCAAACTCAAGCATGCATAATTCATTTCAACCGTGTTCATTTTAATTAGACTTTACTAACAACAAGAGGGCTTTGTGTTGGAGCCTATTTCTTCCTATTTAAGAAATAAAAGGTAGGCCTACCTGTTTGACAGACGATATTAGGCTATAGGCTGCTATATCCATAGATTTGTCGGTCAATTCCTCCACTCACCATGCACTCTTTAAATAGCCTACCTCCATTTCAGTGAAGGGCTGTTAAGTTAAAACCAAGACTCGAATTGCAGGGGTATGAGAGGGTATGCCATAGGCACAGGCCTACCCCTTGTTAGCTTAAGATCCTATTATATAAAAAGTGATCTATAACAGCGCTTTGGTCTGCAGTGCTTTATGATAGAAACAAGCTCTAAAATCAAGGACATCAACTACCTGAGCCACTGCCTGTTCACACGCTATCATCCAGAAGGTGAGGTCAGTACAGGTGCATCAAAGCTGGGACCGAGAGACTGAAAAACAGCTTCTATCTCAAGGCCATCAGACTGTTAAACAGCCATCACTAGCACATTAGAGGCTGCTGCCTATAGACATAGACTAGAAATCACTGGCCACTTTAATAATGGAACACTAGCCACTTTAATAATGTTTACATATATTGCATTACTCATCTCATATGTATATACTGTATTCTATACTATTCTACTGTATCTTAGTCCATGCCGCTCTGACATCGCTCGTCCATATATGTATATATTCTTAATTCATTCCTTACTTAGATTTGTGTGTATTGGGTATTAGTTGTGAAATAGTTAGATATTACTTGTTAGATATTACTGCACTGTCAGAGCTAGAAGCACAAGCATTTCGCTACACCCGCAATAACATCTGCTAAACACGTGTATGTGACCAATACAATTTGATTTGATTTGATTTGAAATACCTGTGGAAGAAGTACTCCGATGCATATAGGGATATCATTGTTTAGTTTCTTTGACATTCAGATGCTGAGCTACAATCTTCTATAGCTGAGGAGACAAAAAATAGATTTTGCTTGGGAAGTAATCTAATTCTGTCGCTATCAATTGATTAAGCTATTCACTTTCTGTAAAATATACGATGTTTAAACCCAGACAGCTTTTAGGGAAACACTTGTGACCTTCTCGTTGGGTTAAGCCATGGAAGACGAGTAGACAGTAGTTAAAGCTTAAATTGTTCTAACTTTTGAAAGTACCATGTTCAGATTCCTAATGACGTCTCAGATTTAATTATTTGCAAACAGGAACAGTTGCGTTGCAAACAAGACACACTGATTTGGAATTTGAGAAATATGATAAGATGAACAGATAGGCCTATCTCTATATCCATTCTTAGCCTGTAATTTTGGTAATTTGTGTGGTATTAAAAAATATTCTGCTAATATGTCAAATGACATAGAATTCAATGAAATTTTTATAAAATGCTCTTTTATTCTAGGACCTGCATATACCATGATACATTCATGCAATGTTTTACTATAAAGGAGCTCTTGTCCACGGTGGTGTGCGAACCCACAACCTTCTGGCCCGCAGCCCTGTGCGCTATCAAAATTCCTGCGTTGCCATGTAATACTAACAGGGTGAAGAACAGTTTCTAAAACTGCCTATTTAAGGCTCTGATCTGTCCAAGAATGAAGGTAAATGGTAGACATGTTCTCTGCTATCCACTTTGTTTCAATTATTATTTTGGGTACAGGGAAGGGTCACTTTTTTTTTTCAAGCGTTCAGGGAGTGTTTAGGTAAAATCCATTTTTATTTCAGAGAGGTCTGATTTTCTCCATGTAACCCTTATTATACATAACGTTCACTCCCTTAGTTAGCAAGGGTTTGAAGTAGGTGTATCTAACTGTCTTATTTGTATTTGTTAAATGTCTCAATTGATTTCATAATCTATACTGGATTTATGCTGTAGGTTCGAATCAACCCAAGATGATGAACACTGAATATGGGACAAAGTGCAAGGTGGCCCAGAGGAAGCCAGCTGTTCTCAACCCCTACATTGCCCCATACTTCCAAGAGCTCACTGAGTTTGAATGAAGACCACTAGTGAGGTAAATACACACACATACACACAAACAACACCAGCTTGATATGCCCCTTTCACCTGTCTTTTTACCCACAGAGTAACAGCCCTGGTGCTCTCTGTCTCTCATTATATTCTTTATTTTCTATGCTTGTCCTAATTAAGGGTGAGAAGAGCTAACAAATCAGAACTGAGGAGGATTGTTACAGAGCCCCATGAGGAACACCTGATGCTGCGCTGACTTCACTCTACTGGATGCTCTCCTGCCCAAACTGTCCCATTGTGTGTTTCACCACCTCTGAACCACCTTCCGCCAAATAGAGTTGCCGCTGATCATACATCTAGGATTGTACCCAATCCCAATTTTAACTCCATCTCTCTCAAGGCTTAACAAAGGAGCTCTTGTCCACGGTGGTGTGCGAACCCACAACCTTCTGGCCCGCAGCCCTGTGCGCTATCAAAATTCCTGCGTTGCCATGTAATACTAACAGGTTGAAGAACAGTTTCTAAAACTGCCTACTTTTCTTTAACCTGTCTACTCCAATTCATCTACACTGATTGAAGTGGATTTAACAGGTGACATCAATAAGGGATCATAGCTTTCACGTGCTCAGTCTATGTCATGGAAAGAGCAGCTGTTCATAATGTTTTATACACTCACTGTATAATACAGCATCTCTGCTGTAACGCAAAATTACAGTATTAAGATGGCAACTCTGGTGCAAGTATAATGCTGTAAATTTACAGGGAAAGGTTTTACAGTGAACTTCACTTAAGCACTTTTCTATGTACAGTTATTGTATAACAGACTATCACTATTCTGAATTTTCCAGTGTTCCAATACTGACTGATGATAATTATTTTCGAGCCACATGCGAACATGTGGAGTGAAATTAGAAAGGCTTCTTAGGGTAACAGTAGTGCAGATATGATCTAACATTCTGCTATAAATACACTCTTTCTATCCCTAAAAAGTAGACCAGAACAAGAGACGGTACAACAGCATAACCTCGCAGTATGGAGCACCCTGTGCAGTTTGCGTGCGTGTGCGTGTGTGTGTGTGTGTGTTTGTGTGTGTGTGTGTGTGTGTGTGTGTGTGTGTGTGTGTGTGTGTGTGTGTGTGTGTGTGTGTGTGTGTGTGTGTGTGTGTGTGTGTGTGTGTGTGTGTGTGTGTGTGTGTGTGATTGCTTTCCTATTTATTCCCACTGATGTAAGTGACGAATGAAAGCTGGCCCGGAGTTTGTTTGGGTCTGGGGATAGAGAGGGAAGGAGAGAGAGTAGAGAAGAGTAAAGAAGGGAGAAGAGATATGAGAAAGTGAGAGGCACAGACTTACTGTCTCCTTGCCAAGAGTCTATTAGTTAATCCCTGTGTTTATCAAGTGTAGTGCAGTAACTTACCTGCTGATGGGAGCGATCAAGCACAAGGTTTTATTTCTAAGCAACTACTTCACAAAACACACCAGGGCCAAGGCCACTGGACTGAACAGACAAACGTTCTCCAAATGAAAAACCACAACCCCTCAGCCTTCCAAGCATTCTCCAAACGTTCTCTAAAAGAAAAACCCCAACCCCTCTCAGCCTTCCAAATTTTCTCCAAATGTTGTACATTCATCAACTTCATATTCACAGTGACCTGAAACGTTTGTAGATCACTTGGCTAAATCAGAGAGATTCTAATGGCACTAGTAGAGTCAATCACAACCATGTCACAATGATGCATGCTGTGCTGGAAAACAGGTAGATTGGACTTCCTAAGCCCAGGTTCTATATCTGACAGGTTTTTATAGGTAAGCTGTTCTCTAATAGTGATTTAATGTCCAGAGCGCATCATTCAGACTATTAACTAGAGAGAGAGAGAGAGAGAGAGAGAGAGAGAGAGAGAGAGAGAGAGAGAGAGAGAGAGAGAGAGAGAGAGAGAGAGAGAGAGAGAGAGAGAGAGAGAACTGTAATGAACCAGTGCAGTGTCCAAATTTCCATAATGCTGCATGAGGCTTTGAAGTTGCAGTCAAGGAGGCAGTGCAGGCTCTTAAGAAAAGTGTGCGTGTGTGTGCGTGTGTGTGTTTGTGTATGTGTGTGTGTGAGAGAGAGAGAGAGTAGGTTGTGTAGATCGGTAGGAAAAAAAAATCTAATTGTGCAACGGGTGTGTAACACTGGATGTAACAGCAAAGGGTTGCAAAGTGGAGAGCTTTCACAAGAAGTTTCTCACAAAGAGTTCTTCTAGATCAGATAGGAAACCTATCTCTTTCTGTATCCTATCATGGAAGTAATAGGACGCAAGGGAACACAGCTCTCTAAAAGTACTGGTTCACATCCAAGTGAGTTGGTAGAGTTTTTCTCTGTCCCTACAGAAGCCACACAGTGAAGCTGAGGTTATCTGTTTTTACCAAATATTATACTGAGAGTCTAAACCGTTGAGATATACACTACATGATGGACACCTGCTCATCCAACATCTCATTCCAAACACGCATTAATAGGGAGTTGGTCCCCCCTTTGCTGATGTAACATCCTCCACTCTTTGTTTAGTTTCTACAATTGTAAAGCGACTTTGGGTCATTGAAATGCATTATATAGGTCCCATGTATTATTATTAGTAGTAGTAGTATTGCTTTGGCACAAGGTGCAGTGAGTATATAGTAATTCACAACCAACTAATAGACCATATGTTAGCCCTACTGCTGCTAGGTAGCTCTCTCTGCTCTCCCCCTCCCCTCTGTCTGTCCTTGATTGCAGGAGTGAAGTCTGGTGTGCGGGAGTCAGGGTTCCAGCTGCAGCTCATTCACCATAATCACCTCAGCCTTAAAGACCCGGTCAAACTTGCCACTCATCGTCAGATCATAGTCAAGACGACCATGTTAGTTTCGCTGTTGACTCAACCTGCTTGTTTTCGCCCTTTGTGTTTTTGGCCTGTTCTAGTTACTTTTCTCCTGTGCCACAGATTATTGGAACCTGACTCCTGCCTCCGCTTCACTCCTGCCACCACCATCCTGCTTTCCACTACCAGACCTCCCTTTTGGACTCACCACGGACACTAGGACGTTACGGTACCACTCCTGCTCTGAACCTGGATCTGTTACCCTCCCGGTAAACCTGGACTTGCTCTTCCCCTATTATTGGAAACCTGGACAAATTGAACTTTGTAAATAAACCTGTTAAACCTTCTCTGGCTCAGTGTAGTTGTCTGCATTTGGGTTCTAATCCAGTTAAATCATGACAGTATGATCTGACCATGATGAACCCAGCAGACAGTAGCTCGGATACCACCCCAGAGTGCACTCAAATTCGGACTGCCATAGCCAATCAGGGCATTTTACTTGGCCAACATGATACCCTGTTTAAGACTATATCCGAGAACAGTCAGGTGCTGCTTAATCAGGTTCAATTACTCACCAATCAAGTGTCTGCTCTACCTACCCAAGTTAATAATGCACCCCTCGTTCATGGCATACAAACTGCTCCTTCTCATGCTCCGCCTGTTTTTCCGGCTCCTCCAGCCCAGATCAGAGAGCCTTTTGTTCCTGCTCCAGAGCGCTATGACGGGAACATGGGAACCTGTGGTGATTTTTTGACTCAATGCTCGTTGGTGTTTGAACAACAGCCCCTCACCTACGCCTCAGAAAGAGCCCGTATTGCCTACCTTATCAACTCTACTAGCGGTTCCGCTCGTTCCTGGGGATCCGCGGTCTGGGAGAGTCAGTCGGACATTTGCAACGCTTACGTTGCCTTCACCACTGAGATGAGGAAGGTTTTCGACCACCCCGTACGGGGCAAGGAGGCTGCTAAACGTTTGTTTTCTCTTCGGCAGGGGTCTCGCAGTGTGGCGGAGATGGCAGTGGAGTTTCGGACTTTAGCGGCAGTGAGTGGTTGGAATGACGAGGCATTACAAGGAGTGTTCATTAATGCTTTGGCTGAGACCTTGAAAGATAAATTGGTGTCATATGATGAATCGCCTACGCTGGATAATCTTATTTCACTCACCATCAGGTTGGGGAATCAAATTCGGGAGCGCCGCCGGGAGAAGAGTGGTAGTTCCAAGCAACCTGTCTGTCGTCAACCTATTCCTCCCCGCCTCTTCCCTACGGAGAAGGCCGAGTCTTCCCGAGTCGATACTAGGAGCACTGAACCCGAAGCCATGAAGGTGGGTCGTGCACGGTTGTCCTCAGAGGAGCGTGCACGTCGTATTCAGGCTCGGGTCTGCCTGTATTGTGGAGAAGCTGGTCATTTCGTTCCTTCCTTTCCAGTTCGTCCGGGAAAAGGGCCGGCTCATCATTAATGGGAGAAGTTTTGGTGAGCCGAGCAGCGGAT
This sequence comes from Coregonus lavaretus, assembly GCF_964263955.1. Taxonomy (NCBI): domain Eukaryota; kingdom Metazoa; phylum Chordata; class Actinopteri; order Salmoniformes; family Salmonidae; genus Coregonus; species Coregonus lavaretus. The sequence continues at coordinate 46,627,709 of NC_139988.1, forward strand.
TCTTCCTCTTCTCCCCGCATTCTGCTCCAGGCATCCCTCCAGTGGCAGTCCTAGAATTTCCCTGTTAGTGCGCTGGTTGATTATGGTGCCGATGAAAGCTTTTTGGATCGAGAGTTGGCTCAACAAATGGATTTAGAGACTGTACCTATGGACCGTCCGCTGCAGGCTAAGGGTCTAAATGGACAATTGTTGACCCGTATTACTCATCAGACTGTGCCTGTTTGTCTCAGAGTGTCGGGTAATCATCAGGAGAACATTCAGTTTCACATCATTGACTGCCCACAGACCCCCCTGGTCCTTGGTATCCCCTGGCTCATAAGACACAATCCACACATTGATTGGGTGACAGATAGAATTGTTTAATGGAGCACATTTTGTCATGTGAATTGTTTGTGTTCTGCTCAGACCCCTGCCAGCACTGTGCCTCAACCTTCACTGGAGTCCATGGATCTCTCTGCTGTCCCTGATGTGTATCATGACCTGGCATCCGTTTTCTGCAAACACAGAGCTACTTCTCTTCCTCCTCACCGGCCTTACGACTGCGCCATTGACCTCCAGCCAGGAGCCCCTCTCCCCAACAGTCGCCTGTACAATCTCTCCCGTCCGGAGACGGAGGCTATGGAGAACTACATTCGGGACTCCTTGGCGGCAGGTATTATTCGTCCTTCCTCGTCACCTGTAGGAGCGGGATTCTTTTTTGTTGGAAAGAAGGATAAGACCCTCAGACCCTGTATTGATTTCTGTGGACTTAACAACATCACCATTAAGAACAAATATTCTCTGCCTTTAATTAATTCTGCTTTTCCCCTCCTTCATGGTGCAACTATCTTTACCAAACTGGATCTACGAAATGCGTATCACCTGGTGCGCATTCGTAAAGGTGATGAATGGAAGACTGCCTTCAACACACCCTTGGGACATTTTGAGTATCTGGTGATGCCTTTTGGGTTGTCCAATGCCCCTGCTGTTTTTCAGGCACTAGTGAATGATGTCCTTCGGGACATGTTGAATCGGTTTGTTTTTGTCTATCTGGATGATATCCTGATTTTCTCAGAGTCCTCCCAGGAACATGAACTGCATGTGTGCCAGGTGTTGCAAAGATTGTTGGAGAACAAACTATTTGTGAAGATGGAGAAATGTGAATTTCATGTGTCTGAGACCTCTTTTTTGGGTTACATAATAGCTCAGGGGGAGTTGCGGATGGACCCAGCTAAGATCTCTGCTGTCACGGACTGGCCAGCCCCCTCCACCCGCAAACAACTTCAACGATTCCTGGGGTTTGCGAACTTCTACAGGAGGTTCATCAAGGACTACAGCCGCATTGCGGCGCCACTCACCGCTCTCACCTCCATCTCACGACCGTTCGCTTGGAATGAAGGGGCCGAATCAGCGTTCGAAGAACTGAAACATCGCTTCGCCTCGGCTCCCATTCTGATGCATCCGGACCCCGACCGCCAGTTTGTCGTGGAGGTGGATGCATCCGACACTGGGGTAGGTGCGGTGTTGTCACAACGTTCTCCTGAAGATAACAAACTGCATCCCTGTGCTTTTCTTTCACGGAAACTTTCTCAGGCAGAGAGGAATTATGATGTTGGCAATCGTGAACTGCTCGCCGTTAAGCTGGCTCTCGAGGAGTGGCGGCATTGGTTGGAGGGGGCGGAACAACCCTTCATCGTTTGGACGGATCATAAGAATCTGGCATACATCCAGTCAGCGAAGCAGCTCAACCCCCGTCAAGCCAGGTGGGCACTATTTTTTGGGAGATTCAATTTTTCTCTCTTACCGTCCTGGGTCACGCAACGTCAAGCCTGACGCCCTGTCTCGTGTTCATTCGGCTGTTGATACTGGTAGTAACCCTGAACCCATCTTGCCTCCTACCTGCAGTATTGCGGCCATCACATGTGACATCGAGGGGATTGTTAGACAGGCTCAACATCATCAAGCTGACCCTGGGAGGGGTCCTCCTAACCGGTTGTTTGTCCCTGAGTCTGTTCGCTCCCAGGTACTTCAGTGGGCTCACTCGTCTCCCCTTACCTGTCACCCTGGAGTTACGCGGACCCTTGACTTTGTGCGACGGAAGTTCTGGTGGCCCAGGATGGAGGCGGACACTCGAGCCTTCATTGCTGCTTGTACGGTATGTGCACGAAGTAAAAACTCCACCCAGGCCAGCGCTGGTCATCTACGACCTCTGCCAATACCCAGCCGGCCCTGGTCGCACATTGCTATGGATTTTGTCACTGGACTTCCCCCCTCGTCTGGAAAGACTGTCATTCTTACTGTGATTGATCGTTTTTCTAAGTTCGCAAATTTTTTGGCCCTACCTAAACTGCCCACGGCCAGAGAGACGGCTGATATTTTGGTTGAACATGTGTTCCGCTCTCCGCTGAAACTTGCCCATGCCCCCCCCACTTCTCCTTCACACAAATTCAGACAGCTGACGTTTTGAAAGAGCTGCAAAATCTGGACCCCTACAAATCAGCTGGGCTAGACAATCTGGACCCTTTCTTTCTAAAACTAGCCGCCGAAATTGTCGCAACCCCTATTACTAGTCTGTTCAACCTCTCTTTCATAACGTCTGAGATCCCCAGAGATTGGAAAGCTGCCGCGGTCATCCCCCTCTTCAAAGGGGGTGACACTCTAGATCCAAACTGCTACAGACCTATATCCATCCTGCCCTGCCTTTCGAAAGTATTTGAAAGCCAAGTTAACAAACAGATCACCGACCATTTTCGAATACCACCGTACCTTCTCCGCTATGCAATCCGGTTTCCGAGCTGGTCATGGGTGCACTTCAGCCACGCTCAAGGTCCTAAACGATATTATAACCGCAATTGATAATAGACAGTACTGTGCAGCCGTCTTCATCGACCTGGCCAAGGCTTTCGACTCTGTCAACCACCGCATTCTTATTGGCAGACTAAATAGCCTTGGTTTCTCAAATGACTGCCTCGCCTGGTTCACCAACTACTTCTCAGATAGAGTTCAGTGTGTCAAATCGGAGGGCCTGTTGTCTGGACCTATGGCAGTCTCTATGGGGGTGCCACAGGGTTCAATTCTTGGGCCGACACTTTTCTCCGTGTATATCAATGATGTCGCTCTTGCTGCTGGTGACTCTCAGATCCACCTCTACGCAGACGACACCATTTTGTATACATCTGGCCCTTCATTGGACACTGTGTTAACAAACCTCCAAACGAGCTTCAATGCCATGCAACACTCCTTCAGTAGCCTCCAACTGCTCTTAAACACTAGTAAAACTAAATGCATGCTTTTCAATCGAACGCTGCTGGCACCCGCCCACCCGACTAGAATCACCACTCTTGACGGGTCTGACCTAGAGTATGTGGACAACTACAAATACCTAGGTGTCTGGTTAGACTGTAAACTCTCCTTCCAGACTCACATAAAGAATCTCCAATCCAAAGTTAAATCTAGAATCGGCTTCCTATTTCGCAACAAAGCCTCCTTCACTCATGCTGCCAAACATGCCCTCGTAAAACTGACTATCCTACCGATCCTTGACTTCGGCGATGTCATTTACAAAATAGCCTCCAACACTCTACTCAGCAAATTGGATGTAGTCTATCACAGTGCCATCCGTTTTGTCTCCAAAGCCCCATACGCTACCCACCACTGTGACCTGTACGCTCTTGTTGGCTGGTCCTCACTACATGTTCGTCGTCAAACCCACTGGCTCCAGGCCATCTATAAATCACTGCTAGGCAAATCCCCGCCTTATCTTAGCTCATTGGTCACCATAGCAGCACCCACCCGTAGTCTGCGCTCCAGCAGGTATATCTCACTGGTCATTCCCAAAGCCAACACCTCCTTTGGCCGCCATTCCTTCCAGTTCTCTGCTGCCAATGACTGGAACAAATTGCAAAAATCTCTGAAGCTGGAGACTCTTATCTCCCTCACTAACTTTAAGCATCAGTTGTCAGAGCACCTTACCGATCACTGCACCTGTACACAGCCCATCTGAAATTAGCCCACCCAACTACCTCATCCCTATATTGTTATTTATTTTGCTATGTTGCACCCCAGTATCTCTATTTGCACATAATCTCTTGCACATCTAGCATTCCAGTGTTAATACTATTGTAATTATTTTGCACTATAGCCTATTTATTGCCTTACCTCCATAACTTGCTACATTTGCACACACTGTATATATATTTTCTGTTGTATTTTTGACTTTATGTTTTTTACCCCATATGTAACTCTGTTGTTTTTATCGCACTGCTTTGCTTTATCTTGGCCAGGTCGCAGTTGTAAATGAGAACTTGTTCTCAACTGGCTTACCTGGTTAAATAAAGGTTAAATAAAAAAATGGTCTACCCTCTGATATTGTCTCTGACAGGGGTCCCCAGTTTGTCTCCCAGGTATGGAAGACTTTCTGTAAAGCTTTGGGCATCACATCCAGCCTGTCCTCGGGATATCACCCCCAGACCAACGGGCAAGCCGAGAGAGCGAACCAGGAGATGGAGACCGCTCTCCGCTGTGTCACAGGGTCTAACCCTGGGTCATGGAGCTCCATGCTTCCCTGGGTGGAATATGCTCATAACACCTTGACTAACGCTTCCTCTGGTTTGTCTCCCTTTCTGTGTGCTCTGGGTTATCAACCTCCCCTGTTCCCTTCTCAAGAGAGGGAACTGGCGGTACCCTCGGTGCAGTCCCACATGCGCCGCTGCTTCAAGGTCTGGAGGAAGGCCAGGGTAGCTCTGTCTCGAGCTTCGTCGTACATGCAGAGGCAAGCCAACCGTCACCGGACACAGGCTCCCAGTTACTCTCCTGGTCAAGAGGTATGGCTTAAGTCACGTGATCTTCCATTGAAAGTGGAGTCTAAGAAGATGGCGCCGCGTTTTATAGGACCGTTCAAGATACTGTCTATTGTTAACCCCTGCGCGGTTAAGCTACAGCTTCCTGCTTCCCTACGGGTTCATTCCACCTTTCATGTTTCCCAGATTAAGCCTGTGTCGGTTAGCCCTCTGTGCCCGCCCTCTCGTCCCCCTCCTCCGCCCAGGATCGTGGGTGGGGGTCCTGTCTACACTGTCCGGCGACTTCTGGATGTTCGCCGCCGGGGTCGTGGTTTCCAGTACCTGGTGGACAGCCTTAAAGACCCGGTCAAACTTGCCACTCATCGTCAGATCATAGTCAAGACGACCATGTTAGTTTCGCTGTTGACTCAACCTGCTTGTTTTCGCCCTTTGTGTTTTTGGCCTGTTCTAGTTACTTTTCTACTGTGCCACAGATTATTGGAACCTGACTCCTGCCTCCGCTTCACTCCTGCCACCACCATCCTGCTTTCCACTACCGGACCTCCCTTTTGGACTCACCACGGACACTAGGACGTTACGGTACCACTCCTGCTCTGAACCTGGATCTGTTACCCTCCCGGTAAACCTGGACTTGCTCTTCCCCTATTATTGGAAACCTGGACAAATTGAACTTTGTAAATAAACCTGTTAAACCTTCTCTGGCTCAGTGTAGTTGTCTGCATTTGGGTTCTAATCCAGTTAAATCATGACACCATAGGGATATACAGTATGTTTGAGTGAATACAATAATCATAACGTTTGATGGTGTTCAAACAAGACCTGAATCATATTGTCGTATATACTGTATTTATTTGTATACTTGTTCTCAATATCTCAGCAAGGTGGGTATTTTGAAGTTAATTTGCAGTGCCTGTTAAGCTGAGAGGGGAAATTAAGCTGTTTCTGTTTGTTGTTCTCTACGTTAATGTGAGACTGTCTCAGACTCAGACAATCTCCTGTCATAATCTAATTATGATAGGGCTATGGTGAGTCTTATAGTAGTTATGCATAATGCGATGCAATGTTGGCTAACCCTAATGACCAGCCAATGAAGGGCCAAAGACAGAGATAATGTGTACCAGAGAATGGGCTGTGTATACATCCAGATATAAGCTAAAGACAGAAAGAGGAGGGAGAGAGAGCGAGAGAGAGAGATTCATATTTTCTCTGCTACAGGAAGTAGGACGCAGCCAGCCTGCAGGGTAGAGAGAAATGCATCAGTTCCTCCTCACTTCCCTCTCTCTCTCCCTCTGAGATTAACAGTAAGGTTACAGTGCTTGGTGTCTGGGACAGTCTGTGGAAACACTATGTGCCTTACAGGTATACTTTCATCAAGAGACAGGCCAGCAAGGGGATCAACAGACACACACACGTGTGCGTGCATGCATGCATGCACGCACACACACACACAGCCAACCCCCCCCCCCCAGTACTCCAGGACCTCTGTCCTTCATCTGAAGAAATACTCCAGACATCCTACTCTGTTATATTGAACATCTTTGGCTGACAGTGTGTTTTCAGACAATGAGGACATCCCCAGTGTGAGAGTACAGGAGCTCTCTGTGTGGGAGAGAGCCTTCCAATAATCAACACCCCTCCTCCCCTGCCCTCTCCTCACCTCCACACAAACATGAACATAAAGGAGTGGAAATATTGGCCTCCCTTTTCCTGAGTGTGCATGAAGAGGTTTCTATGGTCTATATATCTGGAGCTGTACGGCGGGGCAGTAAAATAGTGTCACTAGTTGTGCTGAGTGGGCCTCCTTTATATCAAATCAAACCGCGCCGAATACAACAGGTATAGATAGACCTTACCGTGAAATCCTTACTTACAAGCCATTAACCAACAATGCAGTTCAAGAAAGAGTTAAGAAAATATTTACCAAATAAACTAAAGTAAAAATATAAATAAAAAGTAACACAATATAATAACAATAACAAGGCTATATACAGGGGGAACCGGTACTGAGTCAATGTGCGGGGGTACAGCTTAGTCGAGGTAATTTGTACATGTAGGTAGGGCTAAAGTGACTATACATAGATAATAGAAAGCAGGTAGCAGCAGTGTAAAAACAAATGGAGGGGGGGAGGGGTGTCAATGTAAATAGTCCGGGTGGCCATTTGATTAATTGTTCAGCAGTCTTATGGCTTGGGGGTAGAAGCTGTTAAGAAGCCTTTTGGTCCTAGACTTGGTGTACTGCTTGCCGTACGGTAGCAGAGAGAACAGTCTATGACTTGGGTGACTGGAGTCTTTGACAACTTTTTGGGCTTTCCTCTGACACCGCCTAGTATATACAGTACCAGTCAAAAGTTTGGACACACCTACTCATTCAAGAGTTTTTCTATATTTTTACTATTTTCTACATTGTGGAATGATAGTGAAGACATCTAAACTATGAAATAACACATACAGAATTATGTAGTAACAAAATAAGTGTTAAACAAATCAAAATATATTTAATATTTGAGTTTTTCAAATAGCCATCCTTTGCCTTGATGACAGCTTTGCACACTCTTGGCATTCTCTAAACCAGCTTCATGAGGTAGTCACCTGGAATGCATTTCAATTAACAGGTGTGCCTTCTTAAAAGTAAATTTGTGGAATTTCTTTCCCTCTTAATGCGTTTGAGCCAATCAGTTGTGTTGTGACAAGGTAGGGGTGGTATACAGAAGATAGCCCTATTTGGTAAAAGACCAAGTCCATATTATGGCAAGAACAGCTCAAATAAGCAAAGAGAAATGACAGTCCATCATTACTTTAAGACATGAAAGTCAGTCAATACGGAAAATGTGAAGAACTTTGAAAGTTTCTTCAAGTGCAGTCGCAAAAACCATCAAGCGCTATGATGAAACTGGCTCTCGTGAGGACCGCCACAGGAATGGAAGACCCAGAGTTACCTCTCATCCACACATCTCAACATCAACTGTTCAGAGGGGACTGTGTGAATCAGGCCTTCATGGTCGAATTGCTGCAAAGAAACCACTACTAAAGGACACCAATAAGAAGAAGAGACCTGCTTGGGCCAAGAAACACGAGCAATGGACATTAGACCGGTGGAAAATTGTCCTTTGGTCTGGAGTCCAAATTTGAGATTTTTGGTGTCTTTGTCAGACACGGTGTGTGGGTGAACAGATGATCTCCACATGTGTAGTTCCCACCGTAAAGCATGGAGGAGGAGGTGTTATGTTGTGCGGGTGCTTTGCTGGTGACACTGTCTGTGACTTATTTAGAATTCAAGGCACACTTAACCAGCATGGCTACCACAGCATTCTGCAGCGATACGCCATCCCATCTGGTTTGGGCTTAGTGGGACTATCATTTGTTTTTCAACAGGACAATGACCCAACACACCTCCAGGCTGTGCAAGGGCTATTTTACCAAGAAGTAGAGTGATGGAGTGCTGCATCAGATGACGTGGCCTCCACAATCCCCTGACCTCAACCCAATTGAGATGGTTTGGGATGAGTTGGACGGCAGAGTGAAGGAAAAGCAGTCAACAAGTGCTCAATCATATGTGGGAACTCCTTCAAGACTGTTGGAAAATAATTTCAGGTGAAGCTGGTTGAGAGAATGCCAAGAGTGTGCAAAGCTCTCATCAAGGCAAAGGGTGGCTATTTGAAGAATATCAAAGATAAAATATATTTGATTTGTTTAACACTTTTTTGGTTACTACATGATTCCATATGTGTTATTTCATAGTTTTGATGTATTCACTATTATTCTACAATGTAAAAAATAGCAAAAAGAAAAGAAAAACCCTTCAATGAGTAGGTGTGTCCAAACTTTTGACTGGTACTGTAGGTCCTGGATCGCAGGAAACTTGGCCCCAGTGATGTACCCTCAGTTACGCCTTACAGTCAGATACCGAGCAGTTGCCATACCAGGCGGTGATGCAACCGGTCAGGATGCTCTCGATGGTGCAGCTGTGTAACTTTTTGAGGATCTGGGGACCCATGCCAAATCTTTTCAGTCTCCTGTCCTCTTCACGACTGTCTTGGTGTGTTTGGACCATAATAGTTTGTTGGTGATGGGGACACCAAGGAACTTGAAACTCGACCTGCTCCACTACAGCCCTGTCGATGTTAATGGGGGCCTGTTCGGCCTGCCTTTTCCTGTAGTCCACGATCAGCTCCTTTGTCTTGCTCACATTGAGGGAGAGGTTGTTGTCCTGGTACCACACTGCCAGGTCTCTGACCTCCTCCCTATAGGCTGTCTCATCGTTGTCGGTGATCAGGCCTACCACTGTTGTGTCGTCATCAAACTTAATGATGGTGGGAGTCGTGTTTGGCCACGCAGTCGTAGGTGAACAGGGAGTATAGGAGGGGACTAAGCACGCACCCCTGAGGGGCCCCAGTGTTGAGGATCAGCATGGCAGACTTGTTGTTGCCTACCCTTACCACCTGGGGGCGGCCCACCAGGAGGTCCAGGATCCAGTTGCAGAGGGAGGTGTTTAGTCCCAGGGTCCTTAGCTTAGTGATGAGCGTGTGGGCACTATGGTCTTGAACGCTGAGCTGTAGTCAATGAACAGCATTCTCACATAGGTGTTCCTTTTGTCCAGGTGGGAAAGGGCAGTGTGGAGTGCGATTGAGATTGCATCATCTGTGGATCTGTTGGGGCGGTATGCGAATTGGAGTGGGTCTAGGGAATCCGGGATGATGCTGTTGATGTGAGCCATGACCAGCCTTTCAAAGCACTTCATGGCTACCGACGTGAGTGCTACGGGGCGGTAATCATTTAGACGGGTTACCTTTGCTTGGGCACAGGGACTGTGGTGGTCTGATTGAAACATGTAGGTATTACAGATTCGGTCAGGGAGAGGTTGAAAATGTCAGTGAAGACACTTGCCAGTTGGTCCGCGCATGCTTTGAGTACACGTCCTGGTAATCCATCTGGCCCCGCGGCTTTGTGAATGTTGACCCCCTCAGGAGACTGAAAATATTTGGTGGTCTGCTTGAAACATGTAGGTATTACAGACTCGGTCAGGGAGAGGGTGAAAATGTCAGTGAAGACACTTGCCAGTTGGTCCGCGCATGTTTGAGTACACGTCCTGGTAATCCGTCTGGCCCCAAGGCTTTGTGAATGTTGACCTGTTTAAAGGTCTTGCTCACATCGGCTACCGAGAGCGTTATCACACAGTCTTTCAGAACAGCTGGTGCTCTCATGCATGCTTCAGTGTTGCTTACCTCAAAGCGAGCATAAAAGGCATTTAGCTTGTCTGGTAAGCTTGCGTCACTGGGCAGCTAGCGGCTGGGTTTCCCTTTGTAGTACGTAATAGTTTGCGAGCCCTGCCACATCCGACGAGCGTCAGAGCCGGTGTAGTAGGATTCAATCTTAATCCTGTATTGACGCTTTGCCTGTTTGATGGTTCGTCTGAGTGTGTAGCGGGATTTCTTATAAGCGTCTGGATTAGTGTCCTGCTCCTTGAAAGCGGCAGCTCTAACCTTTAGCTTGATGCATATGTTGCCTGTAATCCATGGCTTCTGGTTGGGATATGTACGTACGGTCACTGTAGGGATGACGTCGTCGATGCACTTATTGATGAAGCCGATGACTGAGGTGGTATACTCCTCAATGCCACTGGATGAACATATTCCAGTCTGTGCTAGCAAAACAGTCCTGTAGCGTAGCATCCACATCATCTCACCACTTCCGTATTGAGCGAGTCACTGGTACTTCCTGCTTTAGTTTTCGCTTGTAAGCAGGAATCAGGAGGATAGAATTATGGTCAGATTTGCCAAAAAAAATGAGGGCGAGGGAGAGCTTTGTATGCATCTCTGTGTGTGGAGTAAAGGTGGTCTAGAGTTTTTTTTCCTCTGGTTGCATATGTGACATGCTGGTAGAAATGATGTAAAATGGATTGAAGATTGCCTGCATTAAAGTCTCCGGCCACTAGGAGCGCCGCTTCTGGATGAGCATTTTCTTGTTTGCTTATGGCCTTATACAGCTCGTTGAGTGCAGTCTTAGAGCCAGAATCAGTTTCTGGTGGTAAATAGACGGCTACAAATAATATAGATGAGAACTCTCTTGGTAGATAGTATGGTCTACAGCTTATCATAAGGTACTCTACCTCAGACGAGAAATACTTCAAGACTTATATTAGACATCGCGCACCAGCTGTTATTGACAAATAGACACACTCCCGCCCCTCGTCTTACCAGACGTATGTTCTCTGTCCTGCCGATGCATGGAAAATCCCGCCAGCTCTATATTATCCGTGTCGTCGTTCAGCCACAACTCAGTGAAACATAAGATATTACAGTTTTTAATGTCCCGTTGGTAGGATATTCTTGATCGTAGATCATCCATTTTGTTTTCCAGTGATTGCACATTGGCCAATATTACGGATGATAGTAGAGGTTTACTCACTCACCAATGAATTGTCAGAAGGCAGCCCGACTCCGCCCCCTTTTTCTCTGTCTTTTCTTCACGCAAATGACGAGGTTTTGGGCCCGTCCCCGAGAAAGCAGTATATCCTTCGCGTCGGACTCGTTATTTTTTTATCTTTTATGAATGTCCTAATCGGTCTGCCTCTGAATTTGCAATTATGGTAAAAATCAACAATAGTGATGGGGGAGACCAGGGCTGGTTGTCTCACAAGTTGGTTGTCACAGCGCTTATTACAAAAAAATCCAGGGGGGGCTGTGTAATAATTTCAAGATAGAAATGTGTGTCCTCTTAAGGAGAGGTCGTTCATGTAGTCAATTCAGGAGTAGAGTATATTAGAGTACAGTGCAGTACAGTGCAGTACAGTAGTGGTGCGTGGGTAAAATCACCAGGGAAGCAAGAAAAAAAAAGCCTATTACAACCCATGTGTTTTGATAATTGCGTTGTTTGCTCTATAACCTGTCACTTCATATGCCTTGACACTGTGATATACAGGCCTAAGGATGAGACAATAAGAAGACACAGTGGCAGAATAAATTCAACCACATCTTTGTTTCACCACAAAACCGGAGAGCAACATCTGTCCGGTGAAGTCCACAAAATATATTGCATGTAACAAACAGTTACATGACCTACAGCATGTTCAAGCAAGTTAATGTTTCTGACATTTTCGGACTACTAAACAACTTTTGATTTAGAACCACGGAAAGTTACCTCATGTCGCAAAGAAAACAGGAGCTGGCTCCACTATTCCAGCACCATTTCAACCTCAACATTTCAACATCATCTAATCACCTATGCTTAATCTAATACAGTGACAACTAAAAGATACCAAAAACAATTTAGCTAAATATGATGTGGCTGTCCATGGTACTGATTTATGTGTGTGTGTGTGTGTGTGTGTGTGTGTGTGTGTGTGTGTGTGTGTGTGTGTGTGTGTGTGTGTGTGTGTGTGTGTGTGTGTGAATTTATGGTTGGATCAGAATCGCCATAATAATCATTGGCCAGTGTGGAGAATTAAGTAAAACTACAAGTGCAAATCCCTATTTCCATCCATGGCTAATTTAGGAAAGGGACAATTTTAGCTAGCTAGCAAGCCACAACGAGATGCAACGATTAACTTTATTTTCTGTCAATAACTACATTTGGCTTGTGATGTGATTGGTCTGAAGCAAATTTCCAAACTGGCTTCCCTTGACACCTTTTTTTATGGTGCGCCAGGACCATTCACAGCTGAGCTCACTCAGTTTAGCTCAACGCTGATATTATTGTATTTTTTAATCAAGGGATGCCAAATGCTCGCATTCAATGCTACGGGCGGCAACAATGTCATACTCTTTCTGACCAGACAGCATCAGATAGATAAGTTACTGATAGATAATATACTGAGACAGAGGGGCGCTGTTTTGTTCACTCGGATGCTTTCTCCAGTGAGATACATTCATTCAGTCTCTTGCGAATTGAAGGAAATTGATGAAACACAGAGAGACGAAAGCTACATTATTTTGTATGTTTTTTTCTTTGGGAAGCCTGGCTTCCCTTGGCACCCATGAATACACACCACTGGTACAGTACAGTTGAGTTTAATTTAGCAGAGTACAGTAGGATACAATACAGTACATTACTGCACTTTACCCTACTGTGCTGTACTCTACTCTATTGTACTATACTGAACTACAGTATACTCTACTGTACCCTACTGTACTCTACTCTACTGTACTGTACTGAATACACTCTACTTTTCTTTACTTTATTGTACTCTACTGTACTCTGCTGTGCTCTACTGTATACTTGTGAAACATAGATGTCTATAATTGGTTCAAATTTGCTTGTGTAATAACCTTGCTAAAACCAAGTATAGAGTTTATTTGTTATAATTAATTGGTATTAGATTTAAAAGTAATCGAATTGCTCCTGATTTGTAATCTCGTTAATGCATTTATTTTGAAGCAATGTTTCAAAAATGTACAAGTGAATAGGTTGGTTTACTTTTAAGTTTAAGTTTCCCACGTATCTTGTTCAAGTTTTGACCAATGAGGTAACTTGTTAAGTTGTGGCCAATGGGAGAGTGGACTGGTTGCTGGGAAAAGAAAAGGGAGGGAAAGGTTGAAAGAAAAGAGAGGAGAGACAATGGGGTTGGTGAAGGAAAACGACTAAAGGAAACGATAGAGAGAACCAAACCATACCTACAGAGTTTTGAAGGGAAATCCTGATTTTATTTCTATAAGAGAGTGTTATTATTTCATTAAGAAAGACCTAGTGGAGACTGAAGCTGCCTTCGCATTGTGGAGACATTCGACATCCTAGAGGTTAGCCTAGCATCGTGCGAGACTTGGAGAGAATTGCTTGTGACGATCAACGAGTTCGGGTTTCCACGGGATGTCTGTTGCTGCTTTATTTTTAAAAAATTTATAAGATATGAGGATACAGCTCAGCCTTCAACACCATAGTACCCTCCAAGCTCATCATTAAGCTCAGGCCCCTGGGTCTGAACCCCGCCCTGTGCAACTGGGTCCTGAACTTCCTGAGGGGCCGCCCCCAGGTGGTGAAGGTAGGAAACAACACCTCCACTACGCTGATCCTTAACACAGGGGCCCCACAAGGGTGCGTGCTCAGCCCCCTCCTGTACTCCCTGTTCACCCATAACTGCATGGCCACGCACGCCTCCAACTCAATCATGAAGTTTGCAGATGACACAACAGTAGTAGGCCTGATTACCAACAATGACGAGACAGCCTACAGAGAGGAGGTGAGGGCCCTGGCAGAGTGGTGCCAGGAAAATAATTCCTCCCTCAACGTCAACAAAATGAAGGAGCTGATCGTGGACTTGAGGAGACAGCAGAGGGAGCACACCCCATCCACATCGACGGGGCCACAGTGGAGAAGGCGAAAAGCTTCAAGTTCCTCGGCGTACAAATCAATGACAATCTGAAATGGTCCACCCACACAGACAGTGTGATGAAGAAGGCGCAACAGCACCTCTTCAACCTCAGGAGGCTGAAGAAATTCGCATTGGCCCCTAAGACCCTCACAAACTTTTACAGATCCACCATTGAGAGCATCCTGTCGGGCTGTATCACCACCTGGTAAGGCAACTGCTTCGCCCGCAACCGCAGGGCTCTCCAGAGGGTGGTGCGATCTGCCCAACACATCACCGGGGGCACACTGTTTGCCCTCCAGGACATCTACAGCACCCGATGTCACAGGAAGGCCAAAAAGATCATCAAGGACATCAACCACCCAAGCTATCATCGAGAAGGCGAGGTCAGTACAGGTGCATCAATGCTGGGACCGAGAGACTGAAAATCAGCTTCTATCTCAAGGCCATCAGACTGTTAAATAGCCATCACTAGCCGGCCTCCACCCAGTACCCTGCCCTAAACTTAGTCACTGTCACTAGCCAGCTACCACCCGGTTACTCAACCCTGCACTTTAGAGGCTGCTGCCCTATGTACATAGACATGGATTCACTGCTCACTTTAATAATGGAACACTGGTCACTTTAATAATGTTTACATACTGTTAAACTAATTTCATATGTATATACTGTATTCTAGTGTCACGCCCTGGCTCTGGGGACGCTTGTATGTTGAGCCAGGGTGTGAGTGTTCTTTGTTTATTCTAGTGCATGTATATCTATGTTGGCCAGAGTGGTTCTCAATCAGAGGCAACGAGTGTCAGCTGTTGCTGGTTGTCTCTGATTGGGAACCATATTTAGACAGGCTGTTTTCCCACAGTGTTTGTGGGATCTTGTTCCTGTGTAGGTTTGTGTTTTGCACCTTTGGACGTCACGTATCGATTTGTTGTTTTGTTCGTGTAATCATTTAATAAATAAGTATGTTCACCTTCCACGCTGCGCCTTGGTCCTCCTCCTTCAGCGAACGTGACAGAAGATCCCACCTAGACTGGACCAAGCAGCGTGTCCAGGAGCCAACACCAGAGGTATCGCTAAAGGACATCAACCTCGACTGGGTCAAGCCGCGGGAGGAGGAGAGAGGCTGGACTTGGAAGCAGAGGAGCGAAAGTCTGGCGAGAGCTATGGAGGCCTGGCCCATGGGGAGGAGAGACCCCCAGAACATTTTTAGGGGGGGCTCACGCCGTGGACGACGGGGCAGCAGGAGGCCGCGATAGAGCGGTCCAGCGGGTTTGCAGAGGAGGCCGCCAGGTTAAGGGGGCCACTGGTCACAGAGAGGAGGGAAAGTGTAGAGGCACGGCGAAAGGTACTGGGGTGTGTTACCAGTCCGGTCCGGCCCGTTCCTGATCCCCGCGTAGGGCCAGTGGTGTGTGTCCCCAGTACGGTCCGGCCTGTTCCTGTTCCTCGCATCGAGCCTGTGGTGCGCGTCGTCAGCCCGGCCCGGCCCATTCCTGCTCCCTGCACCAAGCCAGGGGTGCGCGTCGTCAGCCCGGTTCGGCCCATTCCTGCTCCCCGCACCAAGCCAGTGGTGCGCGTCGTCAGCCCGGTCCAGCCCGTTCCTGCTCCCTGCACCAAGTCGGTGGTGCGCGTCACCAGCCCGGTCCGGCCTGTTCCTGCTCCCCACACCAAGCCAGTGGTGTGCGTCGTCAGTCCGGCACAGCCCGTGCCTGTTCCAGCTGCTCCACGTCGGAGCTAGAGCAATCCGCTCCACCGGTGTTCAGTCCAGCTCCGGCCAGCAGGGCCAGACCGGACCAGGGGTACTTTGGGGGGTTAGAGAGGGAGTGGGAATCATGCCCGGAGCCAGATCCGCCGCCAAGGCGGAGTGCCCACCCGGTCCCTCCCCTGTGGTATTTGGTTGGCGCGGTCGGAGTCCGCGCCTTTGGGGGGGGGGGGGGGTACTGTCAAGCCCTGGCTCTGGGGACGCTTGTATGTTGAGCCAGGGTGTGAGTGTCTTTGTCTAGTGCATGTATATCTATGTTGGCCAGAGTGGTTCTCAATCAGAGGCAACGAGTGTCAGCTGTTGCTGGTTGTCTCTGATTGGGAACAGGCTGTTTTCCCACAGTGTTTGTGGGATCTTGTTCCTGTGTAGGTTTGTGTTTTGCACCTTTGGACGTCACGTATCGATTTGTTGTTTTGTTCGTGTAATCATTTAATAAATAAGTATGTTCACCTTCCACGCTGCGCCTTGGTCCTCCTCCTTCAGCGAATGTGACATCTAGTCAATGCCATCCTATTCAACTATTGCTGTATATACAGTGGGGAGAACAAGTATTTGATACACTGCCGATTTTGCAGGTTTTCCTACTTACAAAGCATGTAGAGGTCTGTAATTTTTTATCATAGGTACACTTCAACTGTGAGAGACGGAATCTAAAACAAAAATCCAGAAAATCACATTATATGATTTTTAAGTAATTCATTTGCATTTTATTGCATGACATAAGTATTTCATCACCTACCAACCAGTAAGAATTCCGGCTCTCACAGACCTGTTAGTTTTTCTTTAAGAAGCCCTCCTGTTCTCCACTCATTACCTGTATTAACTGCACCTGTTTGAACTCGTTACCTGTATAAAAGACACCTGTCCACACACTCAATCAAACAGACTCCAACCTCTCCACAATAGTCAAGACCAGAGAGCTGTGTAAGGACATCAGGGATAAAATTGTAGACCTGCACAAGGCTGGGATGGGCTACAGGACAATAGGCAAGCAGCTTGGTGAGAAGGCAACAACTGTTGGCGCAATTATTAGCAAATGGAAGAAGTTCAAGATGACGGTCAATCACCCTCGGTCTGGGGCTACATACAAGATCTCACCTCGTGGGGCATCAATTATCATGAGGAAGGTGAGGGATCAGCCCAGAACTACACGGCAGGACCTGGTCAATGACCTGAAGAGAGCTGGGACCACAGTCTCAAAGAAAACCATTAGTAACACACTACGCCGTCATGGAATGAAATCCTGCAGCGCACGCAAGGTCCCCCTGCTCAAGCCTGCGCATGTCCAGGCCCATCTGAAGTTTGCCAATGACCATCTGGATGATCCAGAGGAGGAATGGGAGAAGGTCATGTGGTCTGATGAGACAAAAATAGAGCTTTTTGGTCTAAACTCCACTCGCCGCGTTTGGAGGAAGAAGAAGGATGAGTACAACCCCAAGAACACCATCCCAACTGTGAAGAATGGAGGTGGAAACATCATTCTTTGGGGATGCTTTTCTGCAAAGGGGACAGGATGACTGCACCGTATTGAGGGGAGGATGGATGGGGCCATGTATCGCGAGATCTTGGCCAACAACCTCCTTCCCTCAGTAAAAGCATTGAAGATGGGTCGTGGCTGGGTCTTCCAGCATGACAACGACCCGAAACACACAGCCAGGGCAACTAAGGAGTGGCTCCGTAAGAAGCATCTCAACGTCCTGGAGTGGCCTAGCCAGTCTCCAGACCTGAACCCAATAGAAAATCTTTGGAGGGAGCTGAAAGTCCGTATTGCCCAGCGACAGCCCCGAAACCTGAAGGATCTGGAGAAGGTCTGTATGGAGGAGTGGGCCAAAATCCCTGCAGCAGTGTGTGCAAACCTGGTCAAGACCTACAGGAAACGTATGATCTCTGTAATTGCAAACAAAGGTTTCTGTACCAAATATTAAGTTCTGCTTTTCTGATGTATCAAATACTTATGTCATGCAATAAAATGCAAATTAATTACTTAAAAATCATACAATGTGATTTTCTGGATTTTTGTTTTAGATTCCGTCTCTCACAGTTGAAGTGTACCTATGAGAAACATTACAGACCTCTACATGCTTTGTAAGTAGGAAAACCTGCAAAATCGGCAGTGTATCAAATACTTGTTCTCCCCACTGTATATACTATTCTATCCTACGTATTCTATAGATGTACTAAATATTATATCCACATACTGTCCATAATGTCTATAATGTCTATACATTCCATCACATATATATATATATATATATATATATATATATTTATACTCCAGACTCTGACATTGCTTGTCCTAATATTTATATATTTCTTAATTCCATTCTTGTACTTTTAGATCTCTGTTTATTGTTGTGAATTGTTAGATATTACTGCACTGCTGGAGCTATGAACACAAGCATTTCGCTACACCCGCAGTAACATCTGCTAAATATGTGTATGCAACCAATAACATTTTATTTGATTTGGATAGAAAAGGTCCTCATTTCAACCCAATACCTTGTTCTTTCTACTAATAGTCTTGTAAGATATACTGGTGCTGAGAAATACTCAAATTACTCAAAAGTGCGATAACCAATCCTGGTCTCCACTACATGCCAGGCTATTGTCATGGTAGTCTTCAAATTAAGCAGATGAGAGGATTGGAGAAATGTGCTGGTGCGTTCCAAAGACACCACCTCAGGATAGATAAACACAGATGAGAACCACAATGAACCCTCTGATCTAAATAGGAACATTGATTGGTAAAGGGTGGGGGAGCTGAGCCAAGTGTATGCATATGCATGTGTGTGTAGGTGCGTGTGTCCTGTGTGTCTTGCAATCGGACCAAATGTACACAATCTGGGAGGCAGAGTAGCGGGAGTGGGCTTTGATCAAAAACATTTTTGTTAGAGTGTGTCTATTTCATGCCTATGGCTGGCCCAGATCCATCCAGCCTATTACAGCATAAACATTATTCCAGCTGATTACTGCCTGATTCACATCAACATCACTCATGTTGCCCTGATTAACGCCACTCTGGCTTTCTGTCAATGTTTTCTGTGTGTGGGTGTGTGAGTGTGTGTGTGTGAGAGAGAGAGAGCGAGAGAGAGAGAGAGAAAGAGAGCGTTTGTGTGTGTATTTCTACACTGTCTATGGGTTTGTGTGTGTGTGTGTGTGTGTGTGTGTGTGTGCGGGGGGAGTCATGCATACGTGTGTGCATGGGTGTGTGTGAGTGAGATACAGTCAATGCACAGGAATGTCTACTCTTAAGTCTTTCTATGCAGCCAGGACTACGACCGACCGACCGACCGACCGACCGACCGACCGACAGAGAGAGAGAGAGAGAGAGAGAGAGAGAGAGAGAGAGAGAGAGAGAGAGAGAGAGAGAGAGAGAGAGAGAGAGAGAGAGAGAGAGAGAGAGAGAGAGAGAGAGAGAGAGAGAGAGAGAGAGAGAGAGAGAGAGAGAGAGATGTCCATCTATTTACTCTTGAGTTGCTATGACACAACATGCCCTAGAGGGGGTGTTGCATACCCCCCACTAGACCACCAGAGAGACTAGTCCACTGCTATGTGCCTATTGAGCCATTTTGATTTGTGCATGGTACGCCTGTGTACAGTATCAACAATTCAACAAAACAATTCACTTCAGATAACTCGTAAATATGCTGACACCGGGTATTGTAAACAGTTGAATAAATTACAGTATATAATAAAAAATAAATGTTTCATAAATATAAAGATTAAAATACAATAATGTCTGTGAATAACATCAATAGCTCACAGTTATTGTCCATTTAATGAATAA
This sequence comes from Coregonus lavaretus, assembly GCF_964263955.1. Classification (NCBI taxonomy): domain Eukaryota; kingdom Metazoa; phylum Chordata; class Actinopteri; order Salmoniformes; family Salmonidae; genus Coregonus; species Coregonus lavaretus. Next base: position 46,647,331 of record NC_139988.1, read on the forward strand.
ACAAATATGATATGCATTATCAGCTTAAAAAGTATGACAATTTCAACAAAGTCAAAGGAGTGTTTTGTGTTGTCAATATTTAAAATGATGAAAGCTGCTAACTAAACAGAGAAGTTGAAAGGAGAAGAGAAAGCACACAGAAGTGCTAATGTGGGTTCTTTCAGCCCTCAGAGATTTACACTAGTACTGGCGTCTGGGTGGCTGAGGTACAGGGTATTGGAGATCCAAGCATGGTGAGGACAGCGACGAGAACATATACACACCCACGCACGCAGACACACACACGCCTACACACACACGCATACACACACGCATACACACACACGCAAATACACTTAGGGGAAGTGCTGAGGAGAACCGTGTGGCCACATGCCTTTACACTTGCGTATAACTTAAGCTGTGCCCAGCTGTTGCAGGCTGACAGGAAGGCAGCCAGCACAGTGTGTGCATGTGTGCGTGCGTATGTCTACGCATTCAACTGCCTGCTATTTCCTGAGCAGTCGGTTATGACAGCAAGTGCAGCTGCCTCTCACAGTGATATTTCACAGTGGAAAAGGAAGTGACTGTAAAGTCATTTAAAGCAATATACTGTAGCTCAACAGCTAACTAGCTCAGCAGCATTGTGTGTGTATGCATAGTAACATTTGCATAAGCACGCGTGTGTGTGTGTATGTTCATATGTCTGTATGAGTGTATGCATGTATGTTGTGTAGGCGTGTGTATAGGCGTGTGTGCGTCTGCGTGCGTGTTCTCATCGCTGTCCTCACCATGTTTGGATGTTCTAGTGGAGATGTACCCTGTTGTGTAATTGTGTGTGTGTAGACTATGTGTGTGTGTGTGCTCTCCATATACCCTCAGTTCCTGCATCATTAATTGATGTGGTCTTCTATAAATACACAATCAAGGTGTAGGCCTTCCTGGGTGTCTGCAGCCCTGCTACTACAGAGCATTCTGTTCCAGAGCACCAAAAACTGCCAACACACACATTTTACTCAACATCCATCATACACATCCCTGCGGACGTAGAAGAAACACACCTTATACACAACCCATTGGATACACATCTTTTGCTGAGCAACAATAATACACAAAACCTTTGATTTGCACCTAGAAAATACATACAGTGCATTCGGAAAGTATTCAGACCCCTTGACCTTTTAACAAAATGTGGAAAAAGTCAAGGGGTCTGAATCCTTTCCGAATGCACTGTAATACCTCATACTGTCATCTTTAGAAACACACTTTATACACACCCACTGGACATGTTTTACTGTGCACCTGTAGGATACAAACCTTATCAGACACATACTTCTTACCATATAAATGTACATTTAACTTTATTACTTAATTTAATTATATAAACTCTCACACTGTAATAATGTAAGTAATATCAAACTCATTAAGCTGTGATATGTTTAAACATTAACTTTCTCTAATAATCTCTGCTACAAACTATGATCCGAAACATTAAATGTTACACAACAACCTACAAGGATCAAACATTAAGTCTGCACGATTGCTCTTTTACCTTTGATTACTGCTAAGGCAAAACACAGGAACCAGTACATCTGTTGAGACGCTCCATTCAGAAGGTAATCTGGCCCATCTGAACCTCAGCCAAACTCAATGACCCCCATTAATATTTAATGTGAGGTACTTTTGGTTGAAATAACTTTATTGAGACTATTGGGCTTTATTGAGACGGTGTTGGGAGCAGAGAAGGGGGCCAAAGAAAGCAGGAAGAGGGAGACAGATGAGCAGACAGATCAGAGGAGGCTGTATGAGGGGCTGATCGTCTCGTGACAGTGTGGAACGATTTTCCATCCATTAGTGTGGCCGTGCTCCCAGAGACATATACACACACACTCCCGTGTAACTTCTCACAATTCCACTTACTTTTGTTAATAAACTACTGATGCATGTTAATGTTTACAGGCATGTGTGTGTGCCAAGAATAATAAAAAGACAACAAAGTCCTCTCCTACAAAATGATTGACAAAGGATTCAAAGCACTGTACTCACCTGCATATGGAACGCAGGACAGAGACATGGACAGGGCAGGACCAAGGAGAAAATAGAAGAGAGGTAGAGATTACAACTATAGACAAGTACAGTCAACATTCTCCTCTTATGACTTACTCATGGGCCCTATATATAGCCTACCTACACTGTAAAAAATCTAACTTAACCAACTGTTTAATCAGCATCATTATGTGAGTTGAGTGGACTTGAAAATGACAATAATTTGACTAATGTGTTAAAGTTTGTTTACTCAACAAACTCTGCTCGAAGTGAGCTGAATTTGAACAAGCTTGTTGAGTAAAATTAGAAATTAATGTTTGCGCAAAACCACTCAATATTATCATATTTCCCAGCATGCTCTATTGCATGGTGATTTTTGTTTGTATCAATGCCTGTGTTTTTGTATGTACATTGATTGGTTGATTAATCTTATAATACACAAACATAAATAACATACATTTTTCTAAACTAATCCAATCTGTAAAGAGTTTGATTTTAAAGATAAAATACTGGTTTTCACTTAGAAAATCACTTGGTGCAAGCTACAGGACTGAAAGCCATTGAATTCAACCACCAGGTCTCTGTTGCTAACAAATACAGTCATGAGTGGTAACTACAATTCACTTGAAAGGCAAGGCACACTGGGAAATATGCAAATAAGGTAGAATACATTCTCAAGTTGAATTGTATGTTTACGCAACCTAAAATTAAAAGTTGAGTGAACATACAATTCAACTTGAGAATGTATGCTGGTTCAGCTATATGGCCAAATGTTGAGCAAACTCACAATCCTACTGCAGCTAGTTGCCTAACAATTGTACGTTGAATTAACCTCTTTTTTTGTTTTACAGAGTACTGTTCTTTTATACTAATGCATCATTTGGTATGGTAGGCTAGGCTGTCTATGGATACTTTTTCAATTGTCAGTTGGTTAATTTGTTTTGAGTCATTCTGTAAGGTAAGTCAAGCATTAACAGAACCAATAATGAGAACCAGTCATGTAAGTCAAGTTGTTTCGATCTGATATGTTTCAGACTGAGATACAGCACAGTGCTGCAGTAGTCTTGTTGTGGAAAAGGACACTAGCACTACGTAATGGAATCTCTGCTGTGCTGTCTTGTGTCTAGCTTACAGTGTGTCCTGTCCCATCCATCGTATGACACACACACACACATACATACACACACACACACACACACACACACACACACACACACACACACGGTAGTGTCTGTAGACTCCTGTGTGGCTCTGCGTCTGGACGTCTGGACAGAATCACTCTCTGCAGCAGGCTCTGTCTGGGCCATATACAAGACGGACAGATACACGCACATGCACGTGTCCACACATCAGAGGTGGGACCAAGTCACTATTATTCAAGCAAGTCTCAAGTCGCAAGGTCCGAGTCTCAAGTCGAGTCACAAGTAGAACGGGTCGAGTCTCGAGTCAAGTCCAAGTCGTGCATTCTAAGAGCAAGTCAAGTCAAACAGAGTCACAAGTTAAGTTGAAAAAATCTATACATGCAATGTCATGTTCTACTACAAATTGAGACCTTGGGGCTACAGTTGAAGTCGGAAGTTTACATACACCTTAGCCAAATACATTTAAACTCAGTTTTTCACAATTCCTGACATTTAATCCTAGTAAAAATTCCCTGTCTTAGGTCAGTTAGGATCACCACTTTATTTTAAGAATGTGAAATGTCAGAATAATAGTAGAGAGAATGATTTATTTCAGCTTTTATTTATTTCATCACATTCCCAGTGGGTCAGAAGTTTACATACACTCAATTAGTATTTGGTAGCATTGCCTTTAAATTGTTTAACTTGGGTCAAACGTTTCGGGTAGCCTTCCACAAGCTTCCCACAATAAGTTGGGTGAATTTTGGCCCATTCCTCCTGACAGAGCTGGTGTAACTGAGTCAGGTTTGTAGGCCTCCTTGCTCACACACACTTTTTCAGTTCTGCCCACAAATGTTCTATAGGATTGAGGTCAGGGCTTTGTGATGGCCACTCCAATACCTTGACTTTGTTGTCCTTAAGCCAACCACAATTTTGAAGTATGCTTGGGGTCATTGTCCATTTGGAAGACCCATTTGCGACCAAGCTTTAACTTCCTGACTGATGTCTTGAGATGTTGCTTCAATATATCCACATAATTTTCCTTCCTCATGATGCCATCTATTTTGTGAAGTGCACCAGTCCCTCCTGCAGCTAAGCACCCCCACAGCATGATGCTGCCACCCCTGTGCTTAACGGTTGGGATGGTGTTCTTTGGCTTGCAAGCGACCCCCTTTTTCCTCCAAACATAACGATGGTCATTATGGCCAAAAAGTTATATTTTTGTTTCATCAGACCAGAGGACATTTCTCCAAAAAGTACGATCTTTGTCCCCATGTGCAGTTGCAAACCATAGTCTGGATTTTTTTATGGTGGTTTTGGAGCAGTGGCTTCTTCCTTGCTGAGCGGCCTTTCAGGTTATGTCGATATAGGACCTGTTTTACTGTGGATATAGATACTTTTGTACCTGTTTCCTCCAGCATCTTCACAAGGTCCTTTGCTGTTGTTCTGGGATTGATTTGCACTTTTCGCACCAAGGTACGTTCATCTCTAGGAGACAGAACGCGTCTCCTTCCTGAGTGGTATGATGGCTGCGTGGTCCCATGGTGTTTATACTTGCGTACTATTGTTTATACAGATGAAAGTGGTACCTTCAGGCATTTGGAAATTACTCCCAAGGATGAACCAGACTTGTGGAGGTCTACAATTTTTTTTCTGAGGTCTTGGCTGATTTCCCATGATGTCAAGCAAAGAGGCACTGAGTTTGAAGGTAGGCCTCCAATTTACTCAAATTATGTGAATTACCCTATCAGAAGCTTCTAAAGCCATGACATCATTTTCTGGAATTTTCCAAGCTGTTTAAAGGCACAGTCAACTTAGTGTATGTAAACTTCTGACCCACTGGAATTGTGATACAGTGAATTATAAGTGAAATAATCTGTCTGTAAACAATTGTTGGAAAAATTACTTGTGTCATGCACAAAGTAGATGTCCTAACCGACTTGCCAAAACTATAGTTTGTTAACAAGAAATTTGTGGAGTGGTTGAAAAACAAGTTTTAATGACTCCAACCTAAATGTATGTAAACTTCCGACTTCAACTGTATATGGTTCTTTATTACATTTTTGTCAGAAATAAGTTAGTTCCATATGATAGAACTTTAGATGGTTCTTCATATGTCTGTGGAGTTAGATTTTTGAAAAAGTAAATGCTCTGTGAAAAAAAAAAAAATAGAAAGTTCTATTGCATAAACCCATTTGAACTTGGCTCTATAAGGTTCTATCTGCAACCCAATCACAAGTCTGAACAAATACAGAATGACCAATCAGAACACATCTTTTCCATCTCCCTCTAAGTATGGTCTAGCTAGTCTAGCAAGCAATAATAGCACACAAGCAAAAAAAATAACACTGTCAGAAATCTTAAAAAAGAAAAATGTACTACAAAACAGTTCGGAAATCTGGGAAAACTTTTATGCTCAATATCTCAGAACTATGCTTTGCCGCAGATAGAACCTTATAATCCCAAGGTCACGAAATCTTTGTCTATTTATTGAGGAACCAGACAGCCCTTTTCATTATTTTGTCTACAACACATTTTGATTATGTAATAATTTATTTTAACATCAAATTCCAAATGCAAGCTTTATAAGTAAATTATCAATTTCAAGCAATTTTGACATAACAAAAGACCAGTAGGCATATGCTAGTAATTGTTGATTGATCCACATTTCTGGTGAGCTTGCAAAGTAAACAGTTAATATTCTTGATCACCAAACATTTTTTGGAGCTGCATATTTATGGCAATCCTCTCTCCCTACAATTTGACGTTTGCGCTGCACCCGATCCTATAGCTGTACAGCAAATCAGCAATCTGTTCGCTAGTTTAGTGATTCTCAAACTTTTTGACCCGCGACCCTCCAAAAGCAGTGGTTCAAAGCTTGCGACCCCCGCGCACGCACATGCATGTGCGCACAGCGCGAACATGAGCGCACAATCGCTGAAAAAAATTAGCCTGTCATTACAGCCATAAAAGGTGATGCATTTTTAAAACGCAAGATACAGAAATAAATGCGGTTTACACCTGCATTTTGAGCTGAAAGTCATTCATGTTAGTAGTCAATATCAACTACGGATATCATGTCACATTGTCACTTCTCTGGAGTCCAGACCAGCAGGATCATAAGGCCTACCTGTAGGATCGGATGGAAAGTGTTAACATATAGACTAATATGTTATTAAATTGTGTTCTTACGCTGGTACAGTCATGCCCTATGAGAGATGTACAACTGTTGATTGACAGTTTGCTGGTCCAATCAGAGGGCCGAGTGAGCGTTTCAGTAGCCAATCAGGTTTTTTTGCAAGTGCGATACTGTCTCTGGCTGCGTGAAGAGTAGCCTAATCCACGGAGACAAAATGAGTGTCGAAACGTTAGAAAACCTGGCCATAAAATGTCAAGTAATCAGTCTCATGTAAAAGTCGAGTCCCAAGTCACAAAATAAGTGACAAAATGTTACTAAACCTGGCCAGATAATTTCAAGTATAAAGTCTAAAGTCAAAGTCGAGTCCCCAGTCTTGAGGCTCCAAGTCAAAGTCAAGTCTCAAGTTATTTTATTTTCTATCAAGTCGAGTCCAAGTCATCAAATTTGTGACTGGAGTCAGACTCGAGTCCAAGTCATGTGACTCAAGTCCACACCTCTACCACACTCACCCACCCACCCTCTCTCTCTCTCTCTCTCTCTCTCTCTCTCTCTCTCTCTCTCTTTCTCTCTCTCTCTCTCTCTCTCTCTCTACCTCCCTCCCCTAATCTACATCCACACAGCACTAATATCTCACAATCTAACCAAGGGTGTATCCATATACAGACACATTCTCTGATGTAGCACACACACAGACTCCCAGTAAAGACCATAATAAACACTGTGTCATGGTGAAAGCTCCGGTTGTGGTGTGAACAGTGTCATTATAGCAGGTTGAGGGTAACTACAGGGGACCCATTCGGACCTCAAAATAGCACACACACGTACTGTAATAAATCATAAGATCAAAATAACCAGTGTAATGCAACAGAGGTCCGTGGCTGTCTATTAATTATCATCCATATGAGGCCTTAAAACAGCACTAGATACATTTTGACCAGTGAGACAAACAGCAGATACAATAGGTATGCATTAGACTAGTCTGGGAGCAGAGGAGCCAAGACACAATAGCCTTTCAAGACCACGGGAAACCAGGTCAGCTGTGACTGCCTGCGTCATTGGTTACCAAACGGGTGTATGTATGTGTCTGTCGGACTGTTTGTTTGTTGTTTGTTTCTATCTATTAATCTATCTACATCATATCTAGGTTATCAGTATTCTTGCGTATCCGTGAGTGTGTGTGTGTATGTGTGTGCGTGTAAGAGTGTGTGTGCAGAGACATAAGGAGGGCTTATCAAATCCCAGTCAACACTCTCTTCACAGGTCTCTCCACCACTGTTTGCCCAGACAGATGGGGCTAATGCAGCTATAATGACTACTCTCACTACATGTGCTCTGGGACCGCGAGAGAGAGAGAGAGAGAGAGAGAGAGAGAGAGAGAGAGGTGGCGTGAGAGTTCATAAGTATGGAATCAGGGGGGTTGTGATCTTTTTCAAATGTCAACGAGACCACCATGTGTATTTCTGTTAAATGTTCCAAACTGTTGAGTGATGTATCAGAGGCTTTGAAACAGGTTGGGGACAGGACCAACATTAATCAGCCTTCACGGCTCCATAAGTCGTCCCCTTCAGTCCCCCTTAACTTTTGCTTACCCCTCAATCTCTCCGTCTGTGGTTCATATGAGTGATGGCTGACGGATTTCAGAAATTCCTTGACCTTTGACCTCTCTTTACCTGTGGCCTCCCAGATCCGGTGTTCCCGGCCTGTTTCCAAGCCCACACCGGCAGAGCGCTGTGTGTGTCGGATCGTTTACAGGGGCCCCGCCGCATCTGGAATGTATTCCCAGTTTTACTCCCGTTTATGGAATTACATGGATCCTGTCCTCCGTCTCCCCTGGTTTTAACCGCCTCTAAAACGGGGCCCACCATAAGGGGGCCAGCCGGTGAGGTTATGCCCCCACAGACGCTCTCATTATGGGGCTTGGTGATGGGGTTATGCCCCCTCGTAACCAGCCTGGAGGGGCAGTGAGGGGGCTGTGGAAACCTGAGACAGAGGGGGTCCTGAGACAGCCGGGTTACAGCTAGGGCATCTTGTCTCCTACCCTGGTGCTTGTAACTGGCTGGGGTCAAAGGTGAGAGTGTAGGGTGAGGGTCAACCTGTGGAAGAGACAGCAACAGGCTGATGCTCACCATCTAGTCTCTGTCTGTCTGAGAGGTAGTGTGCTACACAGCAGTAAACCAGGCTTCATGTTATCTATAATGAACGCTTACACAACCACATAAATGATCAAGTACATGCGTATAAAACAGGAGTAACCGCGATGCGAAACAATTTTCAGTCATGTCAAAATACATTTTAGTCACACGCTTTTAAAACATTTTTAAAGCAGTAGTAAAGAGCGTCATGAGTTTTAAGTTCCTCGGCGTCCACATCGTCATGGACCAATAACAGCACCACTCTACCTAAGGCGGCTGAAGAAATTCGGCATGCTGCCGACCGGTTGCATCACGGCCTGGTACGGCAATTGCGCCATACATGACCACAAGGCCCTCCAGCGGGTAGTGAAGACGGCCCAGTACATCACTGGGAACATGCTCCCACCCATCTAGGACATCTACTCGAAACATTGAGGAAGGCACGCAACATCATCAAAGACACCCACACATCCCAGCCATGAGCTGTTCTCTCCCTTACTGTCGGGCAGACAGTATCGGAGCATGAGGTCTGATACTAACAGGCTCAGAGACAGTTTCTATCTACAAGCCATCAGACTGCTGAACACTTGAACTGGACTGACCACCTGCTCTGATTCTCCGCACCTTATCACACATCACAAATGCTGCTACCAGACTTTTGTTATACTGCTCAATTTATACACTTGCCCCCATCCCCCCCTTCCCCAATACACGTGTAAATATTGCACTATAAATTGTGCATTCCTGTATTATACCTATACGAGTCAAAATCCTAAGATAAGTAGGACATCTTAATTTGATCACTCTTTTGTTGCTGAGAATTTTTCTGCATAGCAGGAAATGCAAACTTGTATTGTATTCAAGGTTTAAAAGGCTTCTAAAGTGTGTTATTTCCACCTTAAAATGTAAAACTTGATTTGCCCAAACAAAAATGTATCAACCCCTACAAAAATGTCCATTCATTATAATCCACACAATAAATAATGTTTCCTGTGGCTGCAGGATTATTTTCTTGCTGGAGCAAACTGGCTCAAATTAAGATCTCATAATATTCAGTCTAAAAAATATGCAAAAATAGAGAAAATCAGAAAGGGGGAAAATACTTCACAGTGCTGTGAAAAAGTATTTGCCCCCTTTCTGATTTTCTCTATTTTTGCATATTCTTTAGACTGAATATTATCAGATCTTCAACCAAAACCTAATATGAGATAAAGGGAACCTGAGTTTACAAATAACAAAAAAAATGTATACTTGTTTTATTTATTTAATTAACAAAGTTAAGTAACACCCAATTCCCCTGTGTGAAAAAGTACTTTCCCCCTTACACTCAATGAACTGCTCGTTTCAAGTCCTGCCACAACATCTCAATTGGGATTTGGTCTGGACTTTGACTAGGCCATTCCAAAACTTCAATTGTTTTGCATTTTAATAATTTTCATGTAGACTTGATTGTGTGTTTTGGATCATTGTCTTGCTGCATGACCCAGCTGTGCTTCAGCTCACAGACGGATGGCCTGACATTCTCCTGTAGAATTCTCTGATACAGAGCAGAATTCATGGTTCCTTCTATTAAGGCAAGTCGTCCAGGTCCTGAGGCAGCAAAGCATCCCCAAACCATCACACTACCACCACCATTGGTATGAGGTTCTTACTGTGGAATGCAGTGTTTGGTTTTCGCCAGGCATAATGGGACCCATGTCATCCAAAAAGTTACACTTTTGACCATAGAATATTATTCCAAGAGTCTTGATGATCATCCAGGTGCTTCCAGGTGATTTTTGGCAAACTTGAGTCAACTTTTTGGATAACATACGCAAATATAGAGAAAATCAGAAAGGGGGCAAATACCTTTTCACAGCCGGCCATTCCCTCCCCTACCATGGGCCAATTGTGCGCCACCCCGTGGGTCTCCCAGTCACAGCCAGCTACGACAGAGCCTGGATTCAAACCAGGATCTCTAGTGGCACAGCTAGCACTGTGATGCAGCACCTTAGACCACTGCGCCACTTAGGAGGACAGTAGTCTACTAAACGACTAGGACTGGCCTGTGGGTTTTTAATGCGGTGAGAGACAAATTGATGAGTATCTGTTGTCAAACACACTAAATGAGCCTAGACCATATCAGGAAGGTTTTATGTCTCACTGTCTTGGTTTTTCATTCTATTTCTGTCTTTAGAGTCTCGTTTCGAACCTACAGGCCTCTGTTGAACTCCAAATAACCCTTGGGCTAGGCAAGGGATAAATGCAAAGATTTGTCTTGTCAACACCGCTGTTTGTTGTGTCTGTTTCTGCAGATTTGGAACATTAAACTTTAACACTAGCCGCGGAGGAAATATACAGGGAGTCTGTCAGGGAATGGCTGAGTGTGGGAGGGAGGGAGCGGGTGTGGGTTTCATTATGTACAGTGGCTTGCAAAAGTATTCACCCCCTTGGCATTTTTCCTACAACCTGGAATTAAAATGGATTTTTGGGGGGGGTTTGTATCATTTGATTTACAAAACATGCCTACCACTTTGAAGATGCAAACATTTTTTGGGGTGAAACAAACAAGAAATAAGACAAAAAAACTTGAGCATGCATAACTATTCAACCCCCCCCCCCCCCCCCCCCACCCCCCCCCAAAGTCAATGCTTTGTAGAGACACCTTTTGCAGCAATTAAAGCTGCAAGTCTCTTGGGGTATGTCTCTATAAGCTTGGCACATCTAGCCACTGGGATTTTTGCCCATTCTTCAAGCCAAAACTGCTCCTTCAAGATGGATATGTTCCGCTGGTGTACAGCAATCTTTAAGTCATACCACAGATTCTCAATTGGATTGAGGTCTGGGCTTTGACTAGGCCATTCCAAGACATTTAAATGTTTCCCCTTAAACCACTCGAGTGTTGCTTTAGTAGTATGCTTAGGGTCATTGTCCTGCTGGAAGGTGAACCTCCGTCCCAGTTTCAAATCTCTGAAAGACTGAAACAGGTTTCCCTCAAGTATTTCCCTGTATTTAGCGCCATCCATCATTCCTTCAATTCTGACCAGTTTCCCAGTCCCTGCTGAAGAAAAACATCTCCACAGCATGATGCTGCCACCACCATGCTTCACTGTGGTGATGAATGTTCTCGGGGTGATGAGAGTTGTTGGGTTTGTGCCAGACATAGCGTTTTCCTTGATGGCCAAAAAGCTCAATTTTAGACTCATCTGACCAGAGGACCTTCTTTCATATGTTTGGGGAGTCTCCCACATGGCTTTTGGCAAACACCAAACGTGTTTGCTTATTTTTTCTTTAAGCAATGGCTTTTTTCTGGCCACTCTTCTGTAAAGCCCAGCTCTGTGGAGTGTACTGTATGGACATATACTCCAATCTCCACTGTGGAGCTTTGCAGCTCCTTCAGGGTTATCTTTGGTATTTTTGTTGCCTCTCTGATTAATGCCCTCCTTTCCTGGTCTGTGAGTTTTGGTGGGCGGCCCTCTCTTGGCAGGTTTGTTGTGGTGCCATATTTATAATGGATTTAATGGTGCTCCGTGGGACGTTCAAAGTTTCTGATATATTTTATAACCCAGCACTGATCTGTACTTCTCCACAACTTTGTCCCTGACCTGTTTGGAGAGCTCCTTGGTCTTCATGGTGCCGCTTGCTTGGTGGTGCCCCTTGCTTAGTGATGTTGCAGACTCTGGGGCCTTTCAGAACAGGTGTATATATACTGAGATCATGTGACAGATCGTGTGACACTTAGATTGCACACAGGTGGACTTTATTTAACTAATTATGTGACTTCTGAAGGTAATTGGTTGCACCAGATCTTATTTAGGGGCTTCATAGTAAAGGGGGTGAATACATATGCACACACCACTTTTCCGTTAAGTTATTTTTTTCATTTCACTTCACCAATTTGGACTATTTTGTGTATGTCCATTACATGAAATCCAAATAAAAATCCATTTAAATTACAGGTTGTAATGCAACAAAATAGAAAAAACACCATGGGGGATGAATACTTTTGCAGGGCACTGAATGGCTGAACTGAGGACATTTCTCAACAGCAACTACTGTACTGTTCCAAAATGGACAAACACCACGTACTGTGAAATGACACAGCCATATGGAACTAATCCCCTCCATTCACTGTGAGGAGATATCAGAGCAGGGGTAAATTGTTGTTATGACTAGGAGGGATGCTTGGATTTCAACATCTGAAAGAGTCAGAGGCAGACAATGACTCCAAAAATGTGGTATTTGTAAATTATATTCTGTGCTTTATAGCTATTTTCGCCATTCTCTCTCAGGCTGTGTTTGTGTCAGTGTGTGTGTGTGTGTGTGTGTTTGTGTGTGTGTATGTGTGTGTGTGTGGGTGTGTGTATAAGTGTGAGGGGGTTACAGCACACAAGTAATCCCTGACACCTCTGGGGATCAATTAAATCAAATGTACAGAATGTGTGTGTGTGTCTGTGTGTGTGTGCGCATACGGTATGCATCTGTGCCGCCTATGTCACTTCCAATTTACCTCTCCATGGGGGCTTAATGTCTTCTGTAGGAGGAGGTGGTTTTATAGTGCATTATTAAAATTCTCTCTCTCTCTCCATCTCTCCCCCTCACTCCTCTTCATCTCGCTCACTCTCTCTGCTGACCACCCACTTTCTCATAACTTTCACTTACAGTTGAAGTCGGAAGTTTACATACACCTTAGCCAAATACATTTAAACTCAGTTTTTCACAATTCCTGACATTTAATCCTAGTAAAAGGGCCTCCTGTAGCTCAGTTGGTAGAGCATGGCGCTTGCAACACCAGGGTTGTGGGTTCGATTCCCACGGGGGGCCAGTATGAAAAATGTACGCACTCACTAACTGTAAATCGCTCTGGATAAGAGCGTCTGCTAAATGACTAAAATGTAAATGTAGAAATTCCCTGTCTAAGGTCAGTTAGGATCACCACTTTATCTTAAGAATGTGAAATGTCATAATAATAGTAGAGAGAATTATTTCTTTCATCACATTCCCAGTGGGTCAAAAGTTTACATACACTCAATTAGTATTTGATAGCATTGCCTTTAAATTGTTTAATTTGGGTCAAACGTTTCGGGTAACCTTCCACAAGCTTCCCACAATAAATTGAGTGAATTTTGGCCCATTCCTCCTGACAGAGCTGGTGTAACTGAGTCAGGTTTATAGGCCTCCTTGCTTACATATGCTTTTTCAGATCTGCCCACACATTTTCTATAGGATTGAGGTCAGGGCCTTGTGATGGCCACTCCAATACCTTGACTTTGTTGTCCTTAAGCCATTTTGCCACAACTTTGGAAGTATGCTTGGGGTCATTGTCCATTTGGAAGACCCATTTGCGACCAAGCTTTAACTTCCTGACTGATGTCTTGAGATGTTGCTTCAATATATCCACATAATTTTCCTTCCTCATGATGCCATCTATTTTGTGAAGTGCACCAGTCCCTCCTGCAGCAAAGCACCCTCATAGCATGATGCTGCCGCCCCCGTGCTTCACGGTTGGGATAGTGTTCTTCGGCTTGCAAGCAACCCCCTTTTTCCTCCAAACATAACGATGGTCATTATGGCCAAACAGTTCTATTTTGTTTCATCAGACCAGAGGACATTTCTCCAAAAAGTACGATCTTAGTTCCCATGTGCAGTTGCAAACCATAGTCTGGCTTTTTTAAGGCGGTTTTGGAGCAGTGGCTTCTTCCTTGCTGAGCGGCCTTTCAGGTTATGTCGATATAGGACTAGTTTTACTGTGGATATAGATACTTTTGTACCTGTTTCCTCCAGCATCTTCACAAGGTCCTTTGCTGTTGTTCTGGGATTGATTTGCACTTTTCGCACCAGAGTATGTTCATCTCTAGGAGACAGAATGCGTCTCCTTCCTGAGCGGTATGACGGCTGCGTGGTCACATGGTGTTTATACTTGCATACTACTGTTTATACAGATGAACGTGGTACCTTCAGGTGTTTGGAAATTGCTCCCAAGGATGAACCAGACTTGTGGAGGTCTACAATGTATTTTTCTGAGGTCTTGGTTGATTTCTTTTGATTTTCCCATGATGTCAAGCAAAGAGGTAGGCCTTGAAATACATCCACAGGTACACCTCCAATTGACTCAAATTATGTCAATTAGCCTCTCAGAAGCTTCTAAAGCCATGACATCATTTTCTGGAATTTTCCAAGCTATATGAAGGCACAGTCAACTTAGTGTATGTAAACTTCTGACCCACTGGAATTGTGATACAGTGAATTATAAGTGAAATAATCTGTCTGTAAACAATTGTTGGAAAAATTACTTGTGTCATGCACAAAGTAGATGTCCTAACCGACTTGCCAAACCTATAGTTTGTTAACAAGAAATTTGTGGAGTGGTTGAAAAATGAGTTTTAAGACTCCAACCTAAGTGTATGTAAACTTCCGACTTCAACTCTCTCCCCTCCCCTACTCCCCCTTTCTACCTTACCACTCTCCACTCTCCTGCTCTCTTTTCTTCACCTTCAGTATTATGTCCCTTCTCTCTATCTCGCTCTCTTTCTCTTTCCCTCTCCCTCGGTGTCTGACAGAGTGTATATGAAGCATGTTAATGTGTCATGTGTTAACTGATAGCCCAGAGTCGGTGGTGTGGTCTGCCAATATGTCAAGGCTTGACAGGGCGATCGTAGTCTTCCTGTGGGTTGGTCCAATGTCATTCTGGCAACAACCAAACAACAACAACATACAATGGAAGGAGCACCATGATCATTATCATCACCATCACCATCATTGGATCAGACTGAAATGCGTCAAGACTAAAAGTAAACATTGCATCTCTATAGGTGGTAAACATCAGTATGGGCAGTATGGGCACTTTCGTAAGCATACCATTATTTACGGGTTACCCCATAGAATCAATATGTACAGTGCCTTGCAAAAGTACTCATCCCCCTTAGTGTTTTTCCTATTTTGTTGCACTACAAACTGTAATTTAAATTGATTTTTATTTGGATTTCATGTAATGGACATACACAAAATAGTCCAAATTGGTGAAGTGAATTGAAAAAAAGAAGTTGTTTCAAAAAAGTATAAAAAATAAATAATAGAAAAGTGGTGTGTGCATATGTATTCACCCCCTTTGCTATGAAGCCCCTAAATAAGATCTGGTGCAACCAATTACCTTCAGACGTCACATAATTAGTTATATAAAGTCTACCTGTGTGTAATCTAAGTGTCACATGATCTGTCACATGATCTCAGTATATATACACCTGCTCTGAAAGGCCCCAGAGTCTGCAACACCACTAAGCAAGGGGCACCACCAAGCAAGCGGCACCATGAAGACCAAGGAGCTCCCCAAACAGGTCAGGGACAAAGTTGTGGAGAACTACAGATCAGGGTTCGGTTATAGAAAAATATCTGAAACTTTGAACATCCCACGGAGCACCATTAAATCCATTATTTAAAAAATTGAAAGAATATGGCACCACAAACCTGCCAAGAGAGGGCCGTCCACCAAAACTCACGGACCAGGCAAGGAGGGCATTAATCAGAGGCAACAAAAATACCAAAGATAACCCTGAAGGAGCTGCAAAGCTCCACAGCGGAGATTGGAGTATCTGTCCATAGGACCACTTTAAGATGTACACTCCACAGAGCTGGGCTTTACAGAAGAGTGGGCCAGAAAAAAGCCATTGCTTAAAGAAAAAAATAAGCAAACACGTTTGGTGTTTGCCAAAAGCCATGTGGGAGACTCCCCAAACATATGGAAGAAGGTCCTCTGGTCAGATGAGTCTCAAATTGAGCTTTTTGGCCATCAAGGAAAATGCTATTTCTCACACAAACCCAACACCTCTCATCACCCCGAGAACACCATCCCCACAGTGAAGCATGGTGGTGGGAGCATCATGCTGTGGAGATGTTTTTCATCGGCAGGGACTGGGAAACTGGTCAGAATTGAAGGAATGATGGATGGCGCTAAAAACAGGGAAATTCTTGAGGGAAACCTGTTTCAGTCTTCCAGAGATTTGAGACTGGGACGGAGGTTCACCTTCCAGCAGGACAATGACCCTAAGCATACTGCTAAAGCAACACTTGAGTGGTTTAAGAGGAAACATTTAAATGTCTTGGAATGGCCTAGTCAAAGCCCAGACCTCAATCCAATTGAGAATCTGTGGTATGACTTAAAGATTGCTGTACTCCACCCACCAGCTGGAGCAGTTTTGCCTTGAAGAATGGGCAGAAATCACAGTGGCTAGATGTGCCAAGCTTATAGAGACATACCCTAAGAGACTTGCATCTGTAATTGCTACAAAAGGTGGCTCTACAAAGTATTGACTTTGGGGGGGGGGTGAATAGTTATGCACACGCAAGTTCTGTTTTTTTGTCTTATTTCTTGTTTGTTTCACAGAAAAGATATTTTGCATCTTCAAAGTGGTCGGCATGTTGTGTAAATCAAATGATACAAACCCCACAAAAAATCCATTTTAATTCCAGGTTGTAAGGCAACAAAATAGGAAAAATGCATTGAGTCTTCTTGGGTATGACACTACAAGCTTGGAACACCTGTATTTGGGGAGTTTCTCCCATTCTTCTCTGCAGATCCTCTCAAGCTCTGTCAGGTTAGATGGGGAGCGTTGCTGCACAGCTATTTTCAGTTGTCCAGTTTGAAGGTGAACCTTCACCCCAGTCTGAGGTCCTGAGCGTTCTGGAGCAGGTTTTCATAGAGGATTTCTCTGTACTTTGCTCCGTTCATCTTTCCCTCAATCCTGACTAGTCTCCAAGTCCCTGACTCTTAAAAACATCCCCACAACATGATGCTGCCACCACCATGCTTCACTGTAGGGATGGTATCAGGTTTCCTCCAGACGTGACGCTTGGCATTCAGGCCAAAGAGTTCAATCTTGGTTTCATCAGACCAGAGAATCTTGTTTCTCATGGTCTGAGAGTCTTTAGGTGCCTTTTGGCAAACTCCAAGCGGGCTGTCATGTGCCTTTTACTGAGGAGTGGCTTCTGTCTGGCCACTCTACCATAAAGGCCTGATTGGTAGAGTGCTGCAGAGATGGTTGTCCTTCTGGAAGGTTCTCCCATCTCCACAGAGGAACTCTAGAGCTCTGTCAGTGACCATCAGGTTCTTGGTCACCTCCCTGACCAAGGCCCTTCGCCTCCGATTGCTCAATTTGGCCAGGTGGCCAGCTCTAGGAAGAGTCTTGGTGGTTCCAAACTTCTTCCATTTAAGAATGATGGAGGCCACTGTGTTCTTTGGGATCTTCAATCCTGCAGACATTTTTTGGTACCCTTCCCCAGATATGTGCCTCTACACAATCCTGTCTCGGCGCTCTACGGACAATTCCTTCAACGTCATGGCTTGGTTTTTGCTCTGACATGCACTGTCAACTGGGGGACCTTATATAGACAGGTGTGTGCCTTTCCAAATCATGGCCAATCAATTGGATTTACCACAGGTGGACACCAATCAAGTTGTAGAAACATCTCAAGGATGATCAACGGAAACAGGATCCACCAGGCCTCAATTTCGAGTCTCATAACAAAATGCTTATGTAAATAAGGTATTTCTATTTTTATTTGTGATAAATGTGCAAAAATTTATAAAAACCTGTTTTCGCTTTGTCATTTTGGGTTATTGTGTGTAGATTGCTGAGGAAAATAAATAAATTAATCAATTTTACAATAAGGCTGTAATGTAACAAAAGGTGGAAAAAGTCAAGGGGTCTGAATACTTTCCGAAGGCACTGTACATGAACAGACAGTAATATAATTGGCAAGGTAGAAGGTTAATGATGGACATTCATTTATAGCCAAGTATTTCCCCACAGCTGTCCACACCAGCTGCTCACAGCCTTCAGTCATCACCACATAGACGAGAGACTACCCAGCAAACCGGGAACATTCCAAGAACATTTGCTAGAATTGCCATTACGTTCTAGTTAGGGTTTTATCAAACATTAGGATGATAACATCCCAAAAACATTCTCTGAATGTAACAACATATTAAAAATTTTCAAAAAATGTTTCAAATGAATTATACTTGGAATGTTCTCCTAACATTCTCCTAACATTGTGCATCTGTAACAACCACAACAGAACATTCCCCAAATGTTCTCATTACGTTTCCAGGTAATGTATTGTAATAACAATGTACCAGTAATGTTTTTCCAGCAAACCAAAATTGGATCTATGAAAGTTCCCAGAACATTAAGTTAGGTCGTGGAAAATATTTTCATAACAAAAAAACTGTCCATTCATGGTGATGATTATACACTGAACAAAAATATAAACGCAACATGTAAAGCAATGGACCCATGTTTAATGAGCTGAAATAAAAGATCTCAGAAATTTTCCATATGCACAAAAAGCTTATTTCTCTCAGAATTTGTGCACACTTTGTTTAAATCCCTGTTAGTGAACATTTCTCCTTTGTCAAGACAATCGATCCACCTGACAGGGGTGGCATATCAAGAAGATGATTAAACAGCATGATCATTACACAAGTGCACCTTGCTGGGGACAACAAAAGCCCACTCTAAAATGTGAATTTGGCAGTACGTTCTACCGGCCTCAGAACCGCAGTCCACATGTAACCACGCCAACCCAGGACCTCCACATCCGGCTTCTTCACCTACAGGATTGTCTGAGAACAGCCACCCTGACAGTTGATGAAACTGTGGGTTTGCACAACCAAAGAATTTCTGCAAAAACTGTCAGAAACTGTCTCAGGGAAGCTCATCTGATTGCTTGTGGTCCTCACCAGAGTCTTGACCTGACTGCAGTTTGGCGTCGTAACCAACTTCAGTGGGCAAATGCTCACATTCGATGGCCACTGGCACACTGGAGAAGTGTGCTCTTCACGGATGAATCCCGGTTTCAACTGTACCGGGCAGATGGCAGCGTGTGGGCAAGCGGTTTGCTGATGTCAAAGTTGTGAACAGAGTGTCCCATGGTGGCGGTGGGGTTATGGTATGGGCAGGCATAAACTACAGACAACGAACACAATTTCATTTTATTGATGGCAATTTGAATGCACAGAGATACTGTGACGAGATCCTGAGGCCCATTGTCGTGCCATTCATCCGCCGCCATCATCTCATGTTTCAGCATGACCCTGTACACAATTCCTGCAAGGATCTGTACACATTTCCTGGAAGCTGAAAATGGCCCAGTTCTTCCATGGCCTAAATACTCACCAGACATGTCACCCATTCTGCATGTTTGGGATGCTCTGGATCAGCGTGTACGACAGCGTGTTCCAGTGCCCGCCAATATCCATCAACTTCGCACAGCCATTGAAGAGGAGTGAGACAACATTCCACAGGCCACAATCAACAGCCTGATCAACACTATGCGAAGGAGATGTGTCGTGCTACATGATACTGACTGGTTTTCTGATCCACACCCCTACCTTTTTTTTAAGGTACAGTATCTGTGACCAACAGATGCATATCTGTATTCCCAGTCATGTAAAATCCATAGATTAGAGCCTAATTTATTTATTTTAATTGACTGATTTCCTTATATGAACTGTAACTCAGTAAAATCTTTGAAAATGTTGCATGTCGCGTTAATATTTTTGTTCAGAGTAGAATGTTTTTATAAAAAATTAACAACGTTCCTATAACACATTTAATCAAGGTTCCCAGAATGTTTCATTAGGCTGTGGGAACAGTCTGGTGGGAACATTGTCCAGTTGTGCGGAAGATTCTACAATGGGTTTTCCTAGTGCAAAAACGTTCACCTGATGTTGCAAGAACGTTCCCAGAACACATTTTGTCTGTTTTTTAATGGTTCCCAGAATGTTTCATTAGGTTGTGGTAACATTGTGGGGACATGACAAGAAATATGTTCCCAAAACACAAAAACTGTCCACTTGTGCTGACATTCAGATAATGTTTGTATCAGGGTGCACAAAACATTCCTTTGATGTTTGTTGCAAGAATGTTGACAGAACAGCCTTTCCGAGTTCTTTAAAGGTTCCCAGAACATTTAATTAGGTTATGGGAACAGTGTGGTACATTACGAAATATAGGTTCCCAGAATACAAAATATACTCCGTTGTGATGACATTCATACAATGTTTAAGTTATGTTACACAGGACATTCCCTCAATGTTATAAGAGTTAAATAAGTCCGTTTGTATGACATTCATAGCATATTTGTTTTAGGTTCAACATAATATTCCATTGATGTTCACGCAATATACATTTTACCTTGCCTTGAAGGTCCTCAGAACATTTCAAGAATATTTCGAAAATTTTACATTTACCACAACATTCTCAGCATGCAAATTGGAATTAATCCCTATTATGTTTCTCTTCAGATTTAATGGCAATTTACATTTGAGGTGATATAAAGACACATATTTCTTACCCTTCATATGTTGACAATCTGCACATGTGGGGTTTGAACTTGCAGTATCTAGTTAATAAGCCAGGTCTTTTATCCTCTGCGCCACAAGGGAAGCACTCTTAAATAATTGTTCAGTATATAGCCATGGCAGTATGGTCAATCAGGAATTCCATGCTTCCTTTTTAGCCAACATAACTAACCCAGGGAAATACTGGTAACTGGGTTATTCACCATCACTTCATCCAGGGATGGGAACATTTTACAAAATACAGATACAAAAACACCATAAAGATTAATGTATCATAATAAACCACAAAATACTTGTATACTTGTATTTTGTAATGTATTTAATTAAAATACATGTATTTTGTATTTTTAAATACAAAAATACATTTGTAAGTAGCCGGCCCGAACAGCAACAACGTTTTTAGTAACGGTTACATTATTTTTTTTTACTTGCTATGACTGTGATTTGATGTTGTTTAACTACCTTAGTTGAGCAAGTCACTCTGGATAAGCGTGTCTGCTAAATGACCAAAATGTAAATGTGCACTACCAGTCAAAAGTTTGGACACACCTACTCATTCAAGGGGTTTTCTTTATTTTTACTATGTTTTACATTGTAGAATAATAGTGAAGACATCAAAACTATGAAATAACACATATGGAATCATGCAGTGACCAAAAATGTGTTAAACAAATCAAGATATATTTAAAATTTGAGATTCTTCAAATAGCCACCCTTTGCCTTGATGACAGCTTTGCACACTCTTGGCATTCTCTCAACCAGCTTCATGAGGTAGTCACCTGGAATGCATTTCAATTAACAGGTGTGCCTTCTTAAAAGTTAATTTGTGGAATGTCTTTCCTTCTTAATGCATTTGAGCCAATCAGTTGTGTTGTGACAAGGTAGGGGGGGGGGGGGGGGGTATACAGAAGAAGCCCTATTTGGTAAAAGACCAAGTCCATATTATGGCAAGAACAGCTCAAATAATAAGTAAAGAGAAACGACAGTCCATCATTACTTTAAGACATGAAGGTCAGTCAATCCGACTTCGAAAGGTTCTTCAAGTGCAGTCGCAAAAACCATCAAGCGCTATGATGAAACTGGCTCTCATGAGGTCTGCCACAGGAAGGGAAGACACAGATTTAGTTCATTAGAGTTAGAGTTACCAGCCTCAGAAATTGTAGCCCAAATAAATGTTTCACAGAGTTCAAGTCACAGACACATCTCAACATCAACTGTTCAGAGGGGACTGTGTGAATCAGGCCTTCATGGTCGAATTGCTGCAAAGAAACCACTACTAAAGGACACCAATAAGAAGAAGAGACCTGCTTGGGCCAAGAAACACAAGCAATGGACATTAGACCGGTGGAAATTTGTCCTTTGGTCTGGAGTCCAAATTGGAGATTGTTGGTTCCAACCGCTGTGTCTTTGTGAGACGCAGTGTGGGTGAACGGATGATCTCTGCATGTGTATTTCCCACCGTAAAGCATGGAGGAGGAGGTGTTATGTGTGGGGGTGCTTTGCTGGTGACACTGTCTGTGATTTATTTAGAATTCAAGGCACACTTAACCAGCATGGCTACCACAGCATTATGCAGCGATACGCCATCCCATCTGGTTTGGGTTTAGTGGGACTATAATTTGTTTTTCAACAGGACAATGACCCAACACACCTCCAGGCTGTGTAAGGGCTGTTACGAACCCCGTGGCTTTAAACGTCTAGGGTGGATGGACATGAGACCCGTAACATGAATTATGTTACGGGTCTCATGTCCATCCACCCTAGACGTTTAAAGCCACGGGGTTCGTAACATAAAGTGGGGGCTCGTCTGGGATCTATCTCATTGATACTCATGCAAATTAGTTAGTGTCTGGTTCAGTGTTGAGCTTGGCAGCTGTAACTACCAGTTTTTTTGTGTGTGTTCAGTATTCAACGGCTCGTGTTGCTAGTCTAGGATGGCTACTTTTGAGTTGGATGCATTTTTGGAAAACCCTACGTGGGAGGTTTTTGAGAATTGCCGTAGAGTGGATCTACAGGCTTTGGCTGAACACTTTTCTGTACCCATATCCAGGGTTTTAGTGAAAGCCGAAGTGAGGAAAGCAGTGTTAGAGATATTGTTGAACGAGCGAGTGCTTGAGTTACCGCCGCCTGAGTCTGCTGCTCCTGTAGGGGATGTGGTTGCTGCTCCTGTAAGCCCATCAGTGTCTGAGGACGAGGCTAAGGCTCCAGCCACATTGCCCCGTTATGACCCACTCTCCCCACTGACTGACAGTGATGCCAGGATGGATGTCCGCTCGACACGGCTCCAAATGGAGGCGGAAGAGCGGGCACAAATCAGGCTAGACAAGCTGGAAACGCGTAGGCTTGATCAGGAACAGGAGACACGTAAGCTAGAGGCAGAGCTGGAAACGCGTAGGCTTGATCAGGAACTGGAGACGCGTAAGATGGAACTGGAGACGCGTAGGCTTGATCAAGAACTGGAGACGCGTAAGATGGAACTGGAGATGCGTAAAATGGAACTAGAGGCAGAAACAGCGAGGTTAGTCTCTGCTCATACTATGTCTTCTAGTGAGCCATCCTCACCAGCTGTGTCGTCTGCTACTTTTGATATTAGTAGACAGATCACCTTAGTACCTGTGTTTAGGGAGTCAGAGGTTGATTCCTATTTCAGTGTTTTGAACGTATAGCGGTAGCATTGAAATGGCCCGAAGAGGTATGGTGCCTATTACTTCAGTGTAAATTAACAGGTAAAGCCCAAGAGGTTCTGTCAGCACTACCTCTTGAAGACAGCTTGAATTATGACGTGGTCAAAGCTACTGTTCTTCGTGCCTATGAGCTTGTTCCTGAGGCATATCGACAGAGATTTAGGTCTCATAAAAAGGCTTCTACTCAGACTTATGTGGAGTTTGCTAGAGACAAAGGAAATCTGTTTGACAAATGGCACAGTGCTAGTAAGGTAACTGATTTTAACTCTCTACGGGAGTTAATCTTGTTAGAAGAGTTTAAAAATTGCTTACCCGAACGCATTGTAGTTTATCTGAACGAACAGAAAGTATCCTCACTGTCGGAAGCGTCTGTATTGGCAGACGAGTTTGTGTTGACGCAGGGCTGCAGAGTTGCTAACTTTTAGTCCTAGTCGACCAGCAGTACATCCAGCACGCCCAAAAGATGTGCGTCACTGTTTCTATTGTCATAAGGTGGGACATTTGGTTCATGATTGCTTTCTGCTTAAACGCAAACAGGGGATGCCTCAGCACGCCAGGCCGCCAACGGGTGTTGGGCTGATTCGTACGGTTGTAAGGCCAGAATCAAGACAGAGGCCTCATAGTGAATGTGGTTTGAAAGTCCCTGTCCCAGATCACTGTTATGAACCGTTCATTTTTGAGGGGTTTGTTTCTATATCAGATGACGAAGCGTCTCAGCGTCCAGTTAGAATCCTCAGAGATACTGGTGCGGCGCAGTCGTTCATACTAGCTGATGTGTTGCCCTTGTCCAATAATACATATTGTGGTTCCAGTGTGTTAGTACAAGGAATTGAAATGGGATTTGTCCCAGTGCCATTGCACTTTGTGAACGTACACTTTGAGTTAGTCAGTGGAGTGTTCAGAGTTGGAGTACGTCCTATGTTGCCAGTAAAAGGTGTGACATTTATAATGGGCAACGATATTGCCGGAGGAAAGGTGATACCCGTATTGGAGGTATTGGATAAAGGTGACCAGTCTCTCTCCGAGGAGCTGGCACAGGGTTATCCAGATGTGTTCCCCGCTTGTGCTGTCACACGTGCTCAAGCACGACAAGTGGGTGACGTGATAGATTTGTCGGACACGATTCTATTCAGAGAGGGTGACCCAGAGGATAGTTCGGGTGCTACCTCTGGTAAGCTGGTGCAGTCTGACCAACAGTCCAGAGAAAGGAAGAAGGATGTGGAACTTGTAGCTGAGGCAATACAGTTACCAGTCACTCGTGAGCAGCTGATCGCTAACCAAAAGGTTGACATTAGCCTGGCTAAATGTTTTTCTAGTGTTGTCTCAGAGGAGGAGCTAAAGAAGAAAAACATGGCATACTTTATTGATGGTAATCTCCTCATGCGTAAATGGACATCCCATGTTGACGCTGGCGGAGATTGGAATGCTGTTTACCAAATAGTGATTCCTACAGCCTTTCGACAAAATGTTTTATCCCTCGCTCATGATCACCAGTGGTCCGGACATCTGGGAGTCACCAAGACTTATGATCGAGTTTTGCGACATTTCTTTTGGCCTGGTTTAAAACAAGATGTGGCTCAGTTCTGTCGGACTTGCCACACCTGTCAAGTAGTTGGGAAACCGAACCAGGTTATTTCCCCCGCGCCTCTTTGTCCCATACCGGCCATAGGTGAACCATTCGAACATGTGATGGTTGATTGTGTTGGACCATTACCAAAGACAAAATCTGGTAACCAGTTTATGTTGACAATTATGTGTGTGGCCACCAGGTACCCAGAGGCCATTCCTTTGCGAAGGATTACTGCTCCGGTGGTGAGTAAAGCGTTGATCAAATTCTTCTCAACTTTTGGGTTACCTAAGGTGATACAAACTGATCAGGGTACGAATTTCCTTTCTAACCTTTTCAAACAAGTGTTAAAATCCTTGTCAGTTACACACCGTGTGTCAAGCGCATATCACCCAGAGTCTCAGGGTGCGCTTGAACGTTGGCATCAGACACTGAAGTCTATGCTCCGTAAATATTGCTTGGAATCTGAGAAGGATTGGGATGAGGGGGTTCCTCTAGTTTTGTTTGCTGTCCGTGAGACAGTACAGGAATCCTTAGGGTTCAGCCCAGCTGAACTGGTGTTTGGACACACCATGAGAGGACCTATGAAAGTCCTTAAGGATCAGTTTTTGTCACAAGAGTTGTGTGTGAAAGAAAATGTGTTGGACTACGTTAGTCGCTTTCGTGAGCGCCTACATGGTGCCTGTGCTCTAGCAAAGGAAGCGCTGTCTTCCTCACAGAAACGGATGAAACGACACTATGACACACAGGCTGTTTCTCGTTCACTGCAGCCAGGTGACCAAGTTCTTGTATTGTTGCCTGTGCCAGGAGCGTCATTGTCAGCACGTTTCTCTGGTCCTTATGTCATTGAAAAGAAACTAAGTGAAACTGACTACGTGATACAGACTCCTGATAGAAAACGCCAATCTCGTGTGTGCCACGTTAACATGTTGAAGACATACCACACCAGACCCGTCACTCAGATAGACAGTCCAGAGAAACTGGCTGAGTCGGCTGTCTCTATTGCTGCTACGGCTGTAGTGGGAGGTCATGTTAATGATGTGGACGGAGATGGTTTGGAGTTGCGCAATACTCAGCAGCAGTGTGCTAGATTGCCCAATTCAGAGATGCTGCTGTCTCTCCCGTCAAGCCTGATTCATTTAACGGACAGACAGTCAGATGATATTGTGCGACTATTACACTGCTTTCCATGTCTTTTTAATGATGTTCCTACATGCACAAATGTGTTAGAACATGACATTAACGTTGGAAACGCTGCACCTATCAAGCAACATGCTTATCGTGTCAATGTCTCTAAAAGAAAGATAATGAGGGATGAGGTCGGTTATTTGCTGGAGAATAACCTGGCTATGCCAAGTTCAAGTCCCTGGTTCCTAAACCTGAATGCAACGTCCAGATTATGTACTGACTATCGGAAGGTCAATGCTGTCACAGTGCCCGACTCGTTCCCGTTACCCAGACTAGATGACTGTATTGATACTGTTGGTGCTGCTACTTATGTAACCAAACTAGATCTTCTAAAAGGTTACTGGCAGGTGCCATTAACCTCACGTGCCTCCGACATCTCTGCCTTTGTGACCCCAGATCACTTCCTACAATATGCTGTCATGGCATTTGGGATGCGGAACGCACCAGCCACTTTCCAACGCCTGGTTAACACAGTATTGGCTGGAGTTCCTAATTGTAGTGCTTACCTTGATGATCTGGTCATTTATTCAACTGAGTGGTCTGATCATGTTAACACTCTAAGGGTAGTGTGTGAACGTCTAGCAACCGCTTCTCTAACCCTGAACTTAGCAAAGTGCGAGTTTGGGAAGGCCACTGTTACTTATCTTGGTAAACAGGTCGGCCATGGTCAGGTGCGCCCTCTAGATGCCAAGGTCTCAGCTATAAACGCATTTCCCGCACCTACCACCAGAAGAGAGCTACGCCGCTTTTTAGGGATGGTTGGCTACTACCGTAGTTTTTGTAAAAATTTATCTGCGGTAGTTGCTCCATTAACGGATTTGCTCAGTCCGGCGAGAAAATTTGTATGGTCTGAAGATTGTCGTACTGCTTTCAACACTGCTAAAGCACTCTTATGTAGTACTCCTGTTCTTGCTGCGCCAGATTTTGAACGGCCGTTTAAACTGGAGGTAGATGCAAGTGCCAGAGGTGCTGGTGCTGTTCTACTGCAGCAGGACCAGAGTAGAGTGGACCATCCTGTCTGTTATTTTTCACGGAAATTTAACAAATGTCAGACAAACTATTCCACCATTGAACAAGAAGCTCTAGCTTTGTTGTTAGCTCTGCAGTACTTTGAAGTTTATGTTGGTTCCAGTGCATTACCAGTGATAGTGTATACTGACCATAACCCCTTAGTTTTTCTCCACCGGATGTACAACCAGAACCAACGCCTTATGCGTTGGGCACTTGTTGTGCAAAATTATAATTTGGAGATCCGCCACAAAAAGGGGTTGGATAATGTGTTGGCAGATGCTTTGTCTCGTGTTTAAAGATCTAGGTTTTTTTTGGTTATCCCGGCAGGATGATTTTTGAATTTTGGGTGTTGTGATGGTACGTGTGTCGCAAACCATTGTGGTTTGCTCTTTTAAGGGTGGGAGTGTTACGGATACAGGTATCCTGTGTCTTTTTGTGTTTCCTCTCCTTCTGCCCTAATAACAGGTGTCCTGTATGTTCCTGATTGGTGGTCGTTGAGGTGTCTGCTGATTGCTAAGGTGGACCAATCAGTGAACATTCCTCTGCATTGCACCACCTGTTGCTGGTTTTTCAATCACACATCCCATTGTATAAAAGCCGGTCAGTTGTGTTTGTTGTTAGAGAGAGAGACTATTTCTGTATGTGAGTATGGATACTGTGGTGTCCCGTAACAATGTTCACTGATTGGTCCACCTTAGCAATCAGCAGACACCTCAACGACCACCAATCAGGAACATACAGGACACCTGTTATTAGGGCAGAAGGAGAGGAAACACAAAAAGACACAGGATACCTGTATCCGTAACAAGGGCTATTTTACCAAGAAGGAGAGTGATGGAGTGCTGCGTCAGATGACGTGGCCTCCACAATCCCCCGACCTCAACCCAATTAAGATGGTGTGCAAAGCTGTCATCAAGGCAAAGGGTGGCTATTTGAAGACTCTCAAATATAAAATCTACACTTTTTTGGTTACTACATGATTCCATTTGTGTTATTTAATAGTTTTGATGTCTTCACTATTATTCTACAATGTAAAAAATATTAAAAAATAAAGGAAATCCCTTGAATGAGTAGGTGTGTCCAAACTTTTGACTGGTACTGTATATGTGAATTTGAACATTCCAAAATGAACTGCAAAGCACACTGTGTATTGTATCAGGGCAGAGCTCCCTATTAGAATAATACTCAGCATGTTATTTAATAGTTTTGATGTCTTCACTATTATTCTACAATGTAAATATATTATTGCATGCTTTGCAATTGGCATATTGCATGCTTTGCAATTGGCATATTATTATTATATTATATTATCTCAAAGTAGGAATTATATCGGGTGTGTTTTTTTTTTATTGAACAGTCAGTTTTTACACAATGTAAAAAAAATATATAGTTCGTCTAAATTCTGCATTTCTGACTGGATTTATAAATATTTCAGTAGAGTATATCTGAGCCTCAATTTATGCAAATGTTTTCTCCCCAAAAAAACTTTGTTGAAGAATATGTGGGATTGAACCTGCAATCTTCAGATCTGCAGTAAGATCATTAACCACCAGTGGATAGCTGTGGCCTTGTGGTTTTTCTTATAATATAATATGCCATTTAGCAGACGCTTTTATCCAAAGCAACTTACAGTCATGCGTGCATACATTTTTTTGTGTATGGGTGGTCCAGGGGATTGAACCCACTACCTTGACATTACAAGCGCCGTGCTCTACCAGCTGAGCTACAGAGGACCATTTTCTTCAGTCAAATATGGTCAATCTGGACACAGAATACAATTTCTGAGTTATTAAAAAGTTCCCATCCTCTTCATATGCTGTGTACTTGTAAAACTGTATTTTATGATTTTCTTTTTATGTGTCCTAATTCACCAAATTCAACATTAAATATAAAAAAGGCCATAGCTATCCCCTGGTGGTGCAGATGGTTGGTTAATGATCTGGAGGATGATTGCAGGTTCAGTCCCACATATTTCTTTAAAAACAATTTGTGAAATTGAGCCTCAGATATACTCTACTAAAAGAGAGAAAGTCTTTATTTCGTCCAGATTTATGAATCCGCCAGAAAAGCAGAATTAAGGCTAACTGTAAAAAATTAAAATTGTGTTAAAATGTACTGTTCAACGCACCTGATATCATTCCTACTTTGAGACTTGATATGGTCCCCCCTGGCTTATTTTTCATGATCTAAAAAACAAAAGTGATCCTAGATCAGCACTCATAGTCTTAGATAGCTTGTAAATATGGGCCTAGAAGTACGCAGCATATAAAGAGGATGGGTGAAGTGATGGTGAATAACCCAATTACCAGTATTTCCCTGGGTTAGTTATGTCTAAGATGGTTAAAAAGGAAGCATGGAATTCCTGATTGACCATATTGCCATGGCTATATACTGAAAAAAGAATACTGAAGTGAGCTTCCCTGGTGGAGCAGAGGATAAAAGACCTGCTGAGGAAATTGAACATTGCTGGTTCGAACCCAATGTGCAGATTGTCACCCTATGAAGTGTAAAAAATATGGTTGTGTTTGTATGATTAAATGCTGTTCAAATGCCCTTTAAATGAAGTAAAAATGCAATTTGTATCTATATCACCTACAATACAGTCCTCAAATGCAAATTAACCATTCAATCTGGAGAGAAACCTAACGGGATGGATTCCAATCTGCTTTTAGATACAATTTGAATGTTGTGGTAAATATAACAGGCAAACAAAGGAAACACAACGTTACAAAATCATATGCAGAACAGCGCCGGAGAAGATGGCTGCCGTTTTACAGCACTCTAACCATTTGTACTATTATGTGTGTTTTTCCGCGTTATTTGTAATTTATTTTGTACATAATGTTTCTGCCATCGTCTCTTATAACCAAAAAGAGCTTCTGGATATCAGGACAGCGATTACTAACCTCGTATTGGACGAATATTTTTTCTTCAACGAGGCGGCCGCGAAGGATATCATACAGACACCCGACAAGGCCCAAATCCCCGTCATTCGCGTGAGGAAGAGACGGAGATATTGTGGACGTAGATCGGGGTCCCTTGTAAGGATCCGACGGCGAGCGAGTAAACTGCCTCTTCCATCAATCCTATTAGCCAATCTTCAATCATTGGATAACAAATTGGATGACCTAAGATTACGGTTATCCTACCAACGGGACATTAAAAACTGTAATATCTTATGTTTCACCGAATCGTGGCTGAACGAAGACATAGATAACATACAGCTAGCGGGCTATACGCTACATTGGCAGGATAGAACGGCTGACTCCGGTAAGACAAGGGGTGGCGGTCTGTGTATATTTGTAAACAACAGCTGGTGCACAAAATCAAATACTAAGGAAGTCTCGAGGATTTGCTCGCCTGAGGTAGAGTATCTTATGATAAGCTGTAGACCACACTATTTACCAAGAGAGTTTTCATCTATATTTTTCATAGCTGTCTATTTACCACCACAAACCAATGCTGGCATTAAGATTGCACTGAATGAGTTGTACAAGGCCATAAATCAACAGGAAAACGCTCATCCAGATGCAGCGCTCCTAGTGGCCGGGGACTTTAATGCAGGGAAACTTAAATCCATTCTACCTAATTTCTACCAGCATGTTAAATGTGCAACCAGAGGAAGAAAAAAACTCTAGACCACCTTTACTCCACACACAGAGACGCATACAAAGCTCTCCCTCGCCCTCCATTTGGCAAATCTGACCATAACTCTATCCTCCTGATTCCTGCTTATAAGCAAAAACTAAAGCAGGAAGCACCAGTGACTCGGTTAATAAAAAAGTGGTCAGATGACGCAGATGCTAAGCTACAGGACTGTTTTGCTAGCACAGACTGGAACATGTTCCGGGATTCTTTAGACAGCATTGAGGAGTACACCACATCAGTCACTGGCTTCATCAATAAGTGCATCGATGATGTCGTCCCCACAGTGACCGTACGTACATACCCCAACCAGAAGCCATGGATTACAGGAAACATCCGTACTGAGCTAAAGGGTAGAGCTGCCGCTTTCAAGGAACGGGACTCTAACCCGGACGCTTATAAGAAATCCCGCTATGCCCTCCGACGAACCATCAAACAGGCAAAGAGTCAATACAGGACTAAGATTGAATCGTACTACACTGGCTCTGACGCTCGTCGGATGTGGCAGGGCTTGAAAACTATTACAGACTACAAAGGGAAGCACAGCCGCGAGCTGCCCAGTGACACAAGCCTACCAGACGAGCTAAACCACTTCTATGCTCGCTTCGAGGCAAGCAACACTGAAGCATGCATGAGAGCACCAGCTGTTCTGGATGACTATGTGATCACGCTCTCCGTAGCCGATGTGAGTAAGACTTTTAAGCAGGTCAACATTCACAAGGCCGCAGGGCCAGACGGATTACCAGGACGAGTACTCTGAGCATGTGCTGACCAACTGGCAAGTGTCTTCACTGACATTTTCAACATGTCCCTGACTGAGTCTGTAATACCAACATGTTTCAAGAAGACCACCATAGTCCCCGTGCCCAAGGACTCTAAGATAACCTGCCTAAATGACTACCGACCCTTAGCACTGACGTCTGTAGCCATGAAGTGCTTTGAAAGGCTGGTCATGGCTCACATCAACAGCATTATCCCAGAAACCCTAGACCCACTCCAATTTGCATACCGCCCCAACAGATCCACAGATGATGCAATCTCTATTGCACTCCACACTGCCCTTTCCCACCTGGACAAGAGGAACACCTACGTGAGAATGCTATTCATTGACTAAAGCTCAGCATTCAACACCATAGTGCCCTCTAAGCTCATCACTAAGCTAAGGATCCTGGGACTAAACACCTCCCTCTGCAACTGGATCCTGGACTTCCTGACAGGCCGCCCCCAGGTGGTAAGGGTAGGT
Source organism: Coregonus lavaretus (assembly GCF_964263955.1). Taxonomy (NCBI): domain Eukaryota; kingdom Metazoa; phylum Chordata; class Actinopteri; order Salmoniformes; family Salmonidae; genus Coregonus; species Coregonus lavaretus. Next base: position 46,679,423 of record NC_139988.1, read on the forward strand.
AACAACACATCTGCCACACTGATCCTCAACACGGGGGCCCCTCAGGGGTGCGTGCTCAGTCCCCTCCTGTACTCTCTGTTCACCCATGACTGCATGGCCAGGCACGACTCCAACACCATCATTAAGTATGCCGACGACACAACAGTGGTAGGCCTGATCACCGACAACGATGAGACAGCCTATAGGGAGGAGGTCAGAGACCTGGCCGTGTGGTGCCAGGACAACAACCTCTCCCTCAACGTGACCAAGACAAAGGAGATGATTGTGGACTACAGGAAAAAAAAGAGGACTGAGCACGCCCCCATTCTCATCGACGGGGCTGTAGTGGAACAGGTTGAGAGCTTCAAGTTCCTTGGTGTCCACATCACCAACGAACTATCATGGTCCAAACACACCAAGACAGTCGTGAAGAGGGCACGACAAAGCCTATTCCCCCTCAGGAGACTGAAAAGATTTGGCATGGGTCCTCAGATCCTCAAAGAATTCTACAGCTGCACCATCGAGAGCATCCTGACTGGTTGCATCACCGCCTGGTATGGCAACTGCTTGGCCTCCGACCGCAAGGCACTACAGAGGGTAGTGCGTACGGCCCAGTACATCACTGGGGCCAAGCTTCCTGCCATCCAGGACCTCTATACCAGGCGGTGTCAGAGGAAGGCCCTCAAAATTGTCAAAGACTCCAGCCACCCTAGTCATAGACTGTTCTCTCTGCTACCGCACGGCAAGCGGTACCGGAGTGCCAAGTCTAGGTCCAAAAGACTTCTCAACAGCTTCTACCCCCAAGCCATAAGACTCCTGAACAGCTAATCATGGCTACCCGGACTATTTGCACTGCCCCCCCACCCCATCCTTTTACGCTGCTGCTACTCTGTTAATTATTTATGCATAGTCACTTTAACTCTACCCACATGTACATATTACTTCAACTACCTCAACTAGCCGGTGCCCCCGCACATTGACTCTGCACCGGTACCCCACTGTATATATAGCCTCCCTACTGTTATTTTATTTTACTTCTGCTCTTTTTTTCTCAACACTTTTTTTGTTGTTGTTTTATTTTTACTTTCTTTGTTAAAAATAAATGGGGTGTAAGTAAGCATTTCACTGTAATGTCTGCACCTGTTTTATTCGGCGCATGTGACCAATACAATTTGATTTGATTTGATTTGATATGCATCGTGTCTACTTGTAGAGATCTTGGATTATGCTAAACAAATAAAGGTTGGTTTCTTCTCTCTCGCTCTATCTCTGAAATGGAGTGTTGTGTATAATAACCTATAATGCTTTCTACTCTCTGGGAGGTGCTTTACATGTGCAATTAAAGAGCTTCTCTCCTCTAGGAATCCCATTCAATATTTCAACAGCTATTACATTAGACACAAACACAGAGTATGAGGCCACTTAATCACTCAGGCCTCTGATATTAGCTCCAGTCTGTTAATGTTCCGCAGAGTCAACACTTTCTCATGATGAACAGAACAAAAAAGAAAGGCAGAGAGAGTCATCTGCGAATGTCTCCCTCCCTTTCCAGCTGTCCACTCTCAGTGTTGTCTGCTCACATATATTCATTAGCTCCATAACTAGCTAAATCCTCTCCTCTCCTCTCCCTCTCCCTTCCCCCTCTCCTCTCCTCTCCCTTCCCCCTCTCCTCTCCTCTCCTCTCCCTTCCCCCTGTCCTCTCCCCTCCTCTCCCTTCCCCCTCTCCTCTCCTCTCCTCTCCTCCAGGGGATTCCCTCTACAATATTAATAGTTTCTTTGAGATCCCTGTCAGAACCTGAGATCTTCTGTGGCAATCACAGTTTAAATATGGGGTCTGTATATGCAAATGTGTGTGAGTGTAGTTGAGGTGCTGACAGTGTTGTTTGTTTGTCTGTTCCGTGACGACACATATACGGTTAAACACACCATCAATTCCCTTCCTCTCATAACTGTACCATAAGCCCACGGGAGAATCACATACACATACACACACACAAACCGTCGCACAACACATCCATGGCAACGAGTGAGAGGGGCGGGGACTCCTCAAAATACATACAGTTACCAAGAGAAAGATTACCTAAATGGATATCAAATCCCTACCATTTCAGCACTTGAGGAGGCATATGAAATGAGAACTGAGTCAAAGATCATAAATGGCCTCTGATATACAGTTGGAATACAGTCTGAAGTTTACATACACCTTAGCCAAATACTTTTAAACTCAGTTTTTCACAAATCCTGACATTTAATCCTAGTAAAAAATCCCTGTTTTAGGTCAGTTAGGATCACCACTTTATTTTAAGAATGTGAAATGTCAGAATAATAGTAGAGAGAATTATTTATTTCAGCTTTGATTTCCTTCATCACATTCCCAGTGTGTCAGAAGTTTACATACACTCAATTAGTATTTGGTAGCATTGCCTTTAAATTGTTTAACTTGGGTCAAACATTTCAGGTAGCCTTCCACAAGCTTCCCACAATAATTTGTGATGGCCACTCCAATACCTTGACTTTGTTGTCCTTAAGCCATTTTGCCACAACTTTGGAAGTATGCTTGGGATCATTGTCTATTTGGAAGACCCATTTGTGACCAAGCTTTAACTTCCTGACTGATGTCTTGAGATGTTGCTTCAATATATCCACATAATTTTCCTTCCTCATGATGCCATCTATTTTGTGAAGTGCACCAGTCCCCCCTGCAGCAAAGCACCCCCACAGCATGATGCTGCCACTGAATTTGAAAGTAGGCCTTGAAATACATCCACGGGTACACCTCCAATTCACTCAAATGATGTCAATTAGCCTATCAGAAGCTTCTAAAGCCATGACATCATTTTCTGGAATTTTCCAAGCTTTTTAAAGGCACAGTCAACTAAGTGTATGTAAACTTCTGACCCACTGGAATTGTGATACAGTGAATTGTGTGGAGTGGTTGAAAAACGAGTTTTAATGACTCCAACCTAAGTGTATGTAAACTTCCGACTTCAACTGTAGCTTAACCCTGTCTGATATAACCTAGTTTAACTCCCACATAACCCCACTGGCCAGATGTTTAGTGTAGGAGGGGAGCCAGAGGAACAGCCAACGACCTTCATACACACACACCCACGCACTCTTGACAAGTATGCACACATACACACACACAATGACAGGGATAAATAAATAAACAACTGAGTGAATTAACAATAAAACAATTAATGATTGAACAAATGAATGAGGAATGGAGGAGTGAGGGGGCTGATTGATCGAAGGAGGTGGGATAGGAGTGAAATAAATTAATTACACATTAAATCAATGAAAGAACAACTACACAATGGACCGAGGAAGCCCAAATGACCATCTCTCCATCGCTGTCTCTGTCCCTCTTTCCTTCCCTCTCTCCGTCCCTCTCTGTCCCTCTCTCCACCACTCTCTGTCCCTCTCTCCATCCCTCTCTGTCCCTCTCTCCATCCCTCTCTGTCCCTCTCTCCATCCCTCTCTGTCCCTCTCTCCACCCCTCTCTGTCCCTCTCTCCATCCCCCTCTGTCCCTCTCTCCATCCCTCTCTGTCCCTCTCTCCATCCCTCTCTGTCCCTCTCTCCATCCCTCTCTGTCCCTCTCTCCATCCCTCTCTGTCCCTCTCTCCATCCCTCTCTGTCCCTCTCTCCACCCCTCTCTGTCCCTCTCTCCATCCCTCTCTGTCCCTCTCTCCATCCCTCTCTGTCCCTCTCTCCATCCCTCTCTGACTCCCTCTGTCCCTGAGTCACTGTTTCTCAGGGCCCTGTGGCCCTCTAGGTAATTGTATGTGACAGGCTGTGTCCTGGAGGCTAAGAGGAGGATTAGGCTCCCCAACTCGCTGGTACCAGCTAGAATCCACACCACAGAGCCCCTAAACCCCAACCATTCATAGAGCCTAATCCTGTCTGTGAGAGAGAGAGAGAGAGAGAGAGAGAGAGATAGAGAGAGAGAGAGAGAGAGAGAGAGAGAGAGAGAGAGAGAGAGAGAGAGAGAGAGAGAGTGTGTGTGTGTGTATATGTGTGTGTGTGCGTGTGTGCAAGCGAGCATGCGTGTTGAGTTTGAGCGGGAAACCATTAGGGCCAGGGCCTATTAGAGAGAAGGGATAGAGTACACACACACACACACACATACACACACACACACACACACACACACGCAGTAGGCAGTGCATTATGAGATGTCTCGATTAAACAGCCACTTAAACTCTACTCTATATTACTATCTACAATTTCCTCCTGCCTCTTTCAACCCAGGATACATCCCTTCATCACTCTCTCCTCTTATCCATCCTTCTTACCTTTTGATGCTCAATTGTATGTGGTGACAGTATAGCGGGGGTGATCCATTTTTGCATGTCTGGTCCTCCTGGGTGCATGTTTGCTTTGCAGTTATCAAAGACAAGCGGTACATTACATGCGGGTCACATGACCAGACTGCTATTTCCACTGTGGCTCCCATTTGCACAAAGTACAGGGATGCAAACAAACAAACAAACAAACAATGACTAACACAGACGCCAAACCATCTAAACTGATGAACCTATCATCCAAATTCGGCCCGCGGGGGATTTTATTTGTCCCCCTAAGTTTTCTGAGCAAAAATAAAACATGTTTTAAATAATTAGCGTTGTTGGACATAAAAGACTGTAAAATCACCAGGAAATTATTTTAAATTAGGAAATCTGTTCCGAAGGTTTCCCACACATAAATAAAGAGGCATATGTGATATCCCAATGTAATCAATGTTTGAAATTATTCCGTTTTTCTCAAATACTGTATCTGTTTTGGATTCTTGCGGTCAATTTGTAGTTTACAAATTATTAATAACTATGTTGCGGCCCCCGACCGTCCACTCAAGGAGAAAAATCGTCCCATGGCTGAATGTAATTGGGGACCCTTGTCCTAAATTATATTCAATAACGCAGAATTAAAGGCCATTCCTAAAGCCATTGCAAAACTCATGATACTTACTGATTTAGCTAGGTATTTCATAGAGAAAACGTTATCATACAGAACATGTGATTGAGCTAAATACAGTATCTTTGATCAGCATCTATGCTGGAAACATTCCTGGTAAAAGTTCACCACAACTTCATACAACGTTGAGTTACAGCATTAGCTAAAGAGGTCAATCCACTATCAGTCAGTAGATAATGTCACTTCATGCTTACAGTGAAGCCTAATGCACTACATTACCCATAATTCCATTAATACAATCCAGCATTCAAACCCATGGTGGGTACTTTACCCAAAACATTAGGAGACAGTAGGCAGTGAGTTAGAGGGCAGTAAAAGACTAGTAAAGATCTTTACAAGGCTTTGAGAATTTGAACACACTCCAGTCCACACTCAGTTTCCACTGTAAAAGTTTGAGAGAGCTGAGGAGACGAGAGTGGGAGGAAATGTGCAATAGAGGAGAAAGAGAAAGCAAGTGCAAGATGAAGGAGAGGGATGATGAGGGGAGAGACAGCCAGGTGTGAGAAAAGGGGTGAGAGAAAGAAACAGTGAGGTAGTTGAGGATTGTAAGACAGATATATTGGAGGAGTGCAAGATAAAGGAGAGCAAGAAAGGGCTTGAGATGTGTCTTGAAGTCAGTCGTATTCAAAAAGTCTGTCTGTTGTATGAGACAGAATCGATGTGTGTCCAATTCCCATCAATTGCAGACTCAAAGTTCACACACACACACACACACACACACACACACACACACACACACACACACACACACACACACACACACACACACACACAATAGAACTCACGATTGGTAGCCAGATGAAAGGCCTCTACTGACATGTGGAGACGGATACTATTTCTGGCCCAGGTATCAATCATGGGCTGTCTGAAATATTAAAGAGAGGCTTGCAAAGAGTGACATGAAATATGTAGAGCATCATTAGAAAAGACCTGCATGGGTATGACTATTAAATAAGGGAGGAGTGAGAGAAAGAGAGATAGAAGGAGGGGGAGATCAAGTGGCAGAGGGGAAACAGAGAGGAGAAGAGCGAAAGGGACAGATGGAGAGAAGGAAGAGAGTCACCCAAGAATGGCAGGTTAAAGTGAGTCAGGGTGTATATACTGTATAGGGTATAGAGTGAACATGAGGGGGGAAATAGGATATCAGAAAGGAGTGATACTGTAGAATGAACACTAACACACACACACACACACACAAACACACACATACAAACACACACATACACAACCCAGGGGGGGGGGGGGGGGAGTACACCATGTACACCATGTGTGTGCATCAACAGAACCTCCATTAAATATACCTTTTTGGGGAAGCAACCAGTTAGCGGAAATGACTTTATTTCCTCACAAATCTCAGTTACCTAAGGAGTCCTATTCTTGGAGATTGCAGACATTGATATCTGTGTCTGTACCTGGAGCGCCAGTCAAGGCTTTCATCTAAGAGCAGTTCCACATCCCTGACTGCACTTTATACAGACAGGAGATGCCACAGGAGAATGGGGATATGTTCAAACACACGCACAAACCAACCACAGTTCTCACACCCTGAAATGAACAACATAGGGCTCCTTTCCATACTCTGAAATCCGACAAAGGAATATTGTGACAATAACAGCTTAAAGAATATGCAGATACACAAACTATGCACACAAAGTCCCTCTTCATGCCTCCAGCCCCTCTTCATTAGAGAGTTATAATGACAGGCAATCTTTTGATGGGTTACGTCTGTTCTCGAAATCCACCATTGACATTTGCAGACACAGCATACTGAAGGAAACACACACACACACACACACACACACAAGCTATCAGGTACATTAGAGGATTTGTTGAACATAGACAGGATGAGGAGTTGATAAACAGGACCTACTCTATTTTTCTTTTTCTTAGTTTTCTTTTTTTGTAAATTAGGAACAGTTAAATGTAACCACTTTACAGTCTCCCCCTACTGTTTCACTGTCAGTTTAGGTGGTGCAAACAAACGAACACACACACATGCACACAGGCACACACATTTGCGCACCAAGATAAATCAGTTCCCCAATTAACGCTTTACTGACCTAACAATACATGATGACCAAAGCAAAAGGACTTCCCCACACACGAATGCACGCACGCACACACACACACACACACACACACACACACACACACACACACACACACACACACACACACACACGCACACGCACACGCACACGCACACGCACACACACACACACACGCACACGCACACGCACGGTAATTAAGCCTATGGCCAGTACAGTACTGTTCTGTGTTGCTGTAAGAAGTGCTGTCCTAAGCAGATGTGCTATTAACATTTAAAAGGAGGCCTCTTGAGGTTAGTCAGTCCCAGTGAGGATAGCGCTCTTTGCTTCAGCTTTGGCTCAGCACTCACATACAGTACATACTGTATACATTTACATGTGCACACATGAGCACACACACACTCAGCCACCCATCTTTAGGAGAGACACGACAGCATCATGCTTGTGTAAGAATGAGCATGTGTACGATCAAGAGACAGTGTGTGTGTACGTCACTTAGCCAGTTGTACAGAGAGAGGAAGTCTAGCCCACTAAACTGATCACTGAGGGGAAACTCTACCTGACAGATATCTTTTTTTTACCCTGGATAGGTCATAATAACATGTCATATTAAACTGAACTAAAATATAAACACAACATGCAACAATTTCAAAGATTTTACTGAGTTACAGTTCATATAAGGAAATCAGTCAATTGAAATAAGTAAATTAGGCCCTAATCTATAGATTTCACATGACTGGGCAGGGGTGCAGGGCATAGGCCCACCCACTTGGCAGCCAGGCCCACCCACTGGGGAGCCAGGCCCAGCCAATCAGAATGAGTTTTTACCCACAAAAGGGTTTTAGTACAGACAGAAATTCTCCAAAATTTGAGAGCAATAAGCTTTTTGTGCGTATGGAAAATTTCTGGGATTTTGTATTTCAGTTCATGAAACATGGGACCAACACTTTACATAATAATAATAATAATATGCCATTTAGCAGACGCTTTTATCCAAAGCGACTTACAGTCATGCGTGCATACATTTTTTTGTGTATGGGTGGTCATGTTGCGTTTATATTTTAGTTCAGTGTAAAACCAAGTGAGAAGTAGGCATTGGTCTGAAGCCGAAAAAGAAAGGAAATTCACATAAGCAGCACAATGCCTACTCAACCCATGCTCTACCAAGGTTATCCAGCACACAGCTTTGACCTACTACAGTAGCTATGTTGGTCTATTGTACTTCAAACAATGTGTATGAATGTTGCTTAGGATTCAAACCTTTTAAAACAGCCTAATTCATACTCTTAGAGGAGGTGCTCCCACCCCTTACAAAAAAGGATTGCAGTTTTGAAACTGCAGTAAATGTGCAGTAACTGCAGTCGACTGTGGTATTTTGGACGCAGTAATTGCAGAATAACTGCAATGTACTGCATTTGAACTGCAGTTATACTGCACTGTAACTGCAGATACAGTGCAAAATTACTGCAGTAAAATAAACTGTTATTGTGGACGCAGTATTTACAGTATACTGCAGTTATACTGTAATCTGACTGCTATTTTGTTTGTAAGGGACAATACTGTGATTTGTACCGCATACAAGTAAAAGTATTTTATTCTTCACACACCACACTAAGCCCATTCCACTACCTTTGAGCTTTTTTTAAATGATAAGAAAGCAAGCTTTGCTTTTATACTTACAAGACCATCATGCTTGATTGAGCGAGCTATTTTGTCTTGTAGTAATGTGGTGCCTGCCTGTATTTCCTTAAACCTTTATTTTAGCAATACATGTCATTGAGAAAAAAAAAGTATATTTCTTTTTTGGTCAGTAGGTGCCCAACATAACAACAGGTGGTGGTGTGTTGGACACAGTCACTCATATATAGAGGTCTATAGAGCCTGTTTCCATTCCTGATTTCTGTAACTGTTAGCTTACCTGTGTAATATTGACATTAGCTCAGAAACACTTGTTTTGCAAAAATGGTTCTGTTTTATCAATTGCTGTGCTGATATACAATATATATATTATTTTAATAGCAGGACACTGTAAAATCCATTATTGCTCTGAAGAGTATGAATTAGGCTGTTTGAGAAGGTTTGAATCCTAAGCAACCCGCATACACATCGTTTGAAGTACAATATACCAACATGTTTTTAATTTCCTTGTTTTTTTACACCATAAGGTGATTATACAAAATTATATAAAATTTCCACATGCAAAGGGTGTCTTTCAAAAATGTAATTTTGTGATTCAAATTATGTACAAAAAATAACATGGGTAATAACTTATTGTCCTGGGCCCGGTTTCCCAAAAGCATCTTAAGGCTAAGTTCATCATTAGAACCTTCGTAGGCGCATTGTTCAATCTCAGAGCTGTTTCCCAAAACTGTCAGTACTAAAGTTGCACTTGAAAACACTTATTTACCGACTGCCTCAGACCACTCGAACAGCTAACTGGGTCTTTAGATGCATTTTTGCCATTCCGCATCACTTTATACACAGAAGATCTCCACTAAACATAAAATCAAGATGTTTATCTGTCTCTCTGTGATGCCGATAATAAATAAATCGGTCATTTAGCAGACGCTCTTATCCAGAGCGACTTACAGGAGCAATTAGGGTTAAATGCCTTGCTCAAGTGCACATCGACAGATTTTTCACCTAGTCGGCTCGGGGATTAGAACCAGCGACCTTTCGGTTACAGGCACAACACTCTTAACCACTAAGCTACCTGCCACCCCTGATAACTTCAGAACAAAGTTGACTACAATACAGAAGTTGCAATTGTTATAAACAAGCAAAGGGTGACTGCATTAAAAGATAAATACAGTAGGCTACATACTGTAGGCCTATATATTTAAATCATATTGAAATAAATGTAACGTTCAATCAATTTAGTTCTATTTAGCTAATTGTAAGCTACTGTCTGTAATGTTTGCCTCAATTTCATGATGTGTAGGCCTAACAACATGTGTGCAATAATGTGGCAAATATTTGATTTAGTGCATAGCCCAGCGTTTCCCAAACTCAGTCCTCGGGACCCCAAGGGGTGCACGTTTTGGTTTTTGCCCTAACACTACACAGCTGATTCAAATTATCAAAGCTTGATGATTACTTGATTATTTGAATCAGCTGTGTAGTGCTAGGGCAAAAACCAAAACGTGTGCCCCTTGGGGTCCTGAGGACCAAGGTTGGGAAACCCTGGCATAGCCTAAACGTTCAAATAAGCCGCCTCAATATTTGCAGCCATAGGTGATAATTTATTTATAGGAGCTGATCCGTCCTCAGTATCTAATGTTAAGGCAATATTTGAATGGAGAATGCTGATCCAAGAGCAGCGCTGTCTTTCTTTTGATCCTATTAGTATCGACACATGCTCTAACGACACACTTATGGAAAGTTCTCCCTACATGGTGTTTTGAGAAACGCATATGAGTTCTACGGCCGTTATAGATACGATGCATCGTTAAAACACTCGTAAGCTTAAGTTCCATCGCAAAGTTCTATCGCAAAACATATGGCTTCTCCCTTTAAAGAGGGGAGGGGGGTGAATATCAACAGCTGCTTTACATTAAGCACATACCAGTTCCTGTGACTCTCAAAGTACTGAATAAGTTGGCTGAATGAGCATATGAGTGAGCATTTGGAAAGAAATCCCCCCCCCTCCAGATCCCCCTTGTTGATGGCTACTTCCGACTAAAGGGACCTACGCCGACGTCTTTTGTTGGTCCTGTCCGGACAGGCCGTCTTATTTGTTGTCTTTTCTTAGTGCGGTGCGGACCGGCCTTGATTTCAACGTCCACAGACGGGATTCCCTAAAAACACACCACTTAGATACAAGTGACTTCTCGTAGCAGGTTAGGAGAGCATTTTCGAAACATAGACGTCTACGTTTGGTTCAGATTTGGTCAGATCCGGACTGGCCTTGATTTGGCCCGAACATAGACGTCTATGTTTGGTTTAGATTTGGTCCAGTCCAGACTGGACCAAATCTGAACCCATATTAGACATTATTGTTTCACAAGTTTGGACAGCACACTACAGTACAGTAGAGTAGTGGTTCTCAAACCTGTCCATGGGGACCCCAGGCCGTTCCATGTAATTGATCTATTCCAGAGCTAGCACACCTGATTCAACTTGTCAACTAATCCCCAAGCTCTTGAATAGCTAGTTCAGAGCTACAGCATAATTGTCAAGTGCATAGGGGGTCCTTGAGGAGAGGTTTGAGAACCACGGCAGTAGAGCACAGTAGAGTGCAGTACATTACAGTACAGTACAGTAAAATAAGTACACCAAGAATTTTCAACATTCATTCAGAATTGAAAATGAACCTGATTTCAACATCTGGAAAATATTTATTTCCAACGTCTGGAAAATATGTATTTTAAACATAATTTTGCTTACTGGATTCAGATTTGTGGGAACACAAGTAACTTGACACTGATGATCAGTCAGCGCAAATTTGGATTAAAATGGCTTGTTTCTAGCCTAATGCATTGCAGAGTTATGCATTTTATGCATTTATATAATCCGTGTTTGGGTTGGCATTAGCCCCCTCCCCCTCCCCCCACCCCTAGCTAGCTAGCTAATGGCTGAAGGTATTTGTATAACAAACTTTCCATAAACAAATATAGCAAGCTACCTTTCTTTTCCTGTTCGTTAGCTAGCTAGCTAGCTTTTAGCTGACTGGTGTTAGCTAGAGATGCTAGAGATGCTAGCTGCTGGACTTTGGACAAGCAAGCTAACGTTAGCTATTCAAAATATCTGTTAGCATTTATTGATTAACCTCAGTTTGAATACCACCATATAGCGATCTACAGTAGCCTAGGTTTGTTCTCAGTCACTTCTTGTAACTGGCAGCATGTTGCAGCTTTGATGATGTTGCTGACCCGGTTAGACAGAACTCTGAGATTCGGCAAAATATATGTTCGCTTTGTCAGAAATGCTACAAAAAGGTAGCACATACTTGGTTCTTAATGGAGGGAAATTAGCACGTGAGAGCAATAAATTACTGTTGCACCTAAAAACTTTGTAAATCCGACATTTTTTAAGTCCATTGGTCACTTTATGGATGCTATAGTCTCGTTTTAATCCATCATCTAGAATTTGAGCTAGGTAAGCGCCAGTAGAGGCTGCTGAGGGGAGGATGGTTCATAATAATAGCTGGAACAGAGCAAATGGAATGGCATCAAAACATGTGCTTGATACCATTCCACTCATTATGCTCCAGCCATTACCATGACGCCGTCCTCCCCAATTAAGGTGCCACCAACCTCCTGTGGTAGGTGCAAAAAATACTCTGAAAACTCAATTGCTAGCGACCCTGTTAAAAAATCCGATATGTGATTCTCGGTAACGGCCGGACGGCTCATGACAAGAGGCGGGGAGTGTGTTGTGTACCTCCAATCAAGTTAATTGCGAATTTTCATCGAGAGTGATTTTAATTTAACATTGAGCTATTGACCCCACAATAATAACATTAGTGTCTCAGTAAAAGCACTCTTCTGTTATTAGAACACAAACACAAACACACACACACACACTTCTATACACACGTCTACACACGATCACAAACAAACACACACACACAAACACAGGACACACACACAATGGGCCATCATACTGCTTTCACCTAAGCCCTTTCATATTTGTAATAAATAGGAGAATGGGAAAGGAGCTTCCTCAGTCTCAGTGTGAAGCAGATGAATGCAGCAAAACTGAGCCCATCATGGGGTCCCCAGTGTCCAGAGCAGCGTCAGCACATTCTCTGAGCACCAACCACCACCATAGTGAGAAAAACACCTTATACTTGAGTTTAGTAAATATAGACGTACACTCTCCCCACACACACCAACATAGGAAAATATCACACACACAAACATACAGTTGAAGTCTGAAGTTTACATACACCTTAGCCAAATACATTTAAACTCAGTTTTTCACAATTCCTGACATTTAATTCTAGTAATAATTCCCTGTCTTAGGTCAGTTAGGATCACCACTTTATTTTAAGAATGTGAAATGTCAGAATAATAGTAGAGAGAATGATTTAATTCAGATTTTATTTATTTCATCACATTCCCAGTGGGTCAGAAGTTTACATACACTCAATTAGTATTTGGTAGCATTGCCTTGTTTAACTTGGGTCAAACATTTTGGGTAGCCTTCCACAAGCTTCCCACAATAAGTTGGGTGAATTTTGTCCCATTCCTCCTGACAGAGCTGGTGTAACTGAGTCAGGTTTCTAGGCCTCCTTGCTCGAACACGCTTTTTCAGTTCTGCCCACATATTTTCTATAGGATTGTGGTCAGGGCTTTGTGATGGCCACTCCAATACCTTGACTTTGTTGTCCTTAAGCCATTTTGCCACAACTTTGGAAGTATGCTTGGTGTCATTGTCCATTTGGAAGACCCATTAGCGACCAAGCTTTAACTTCCTGACTGATGTCTTGAGATGTTGCTTCAATATATCCACATAATTTTCCTTCCTCATGATGCCATCTATTTTGTGAAGTGCACCAGTCCCTCCTGCAGCAAAGCACACCCACAGCATGATGCTGCCACCCTCGTGCTTCACGGTTGGGATGGTGTTCTTTGGCTTGCAAGCGACCCCCTTTTTCCTCCAAACGATGGTCATTATGGCCAAACAGTTCTATTCTTGTTTCATCAGACCAGAGGACATTTCTCCAAAAAGTACGATCTTTGTCCCCATGTGCAGTTGCAAACCGTAGTCTGGCTTTTTTATGGCGGTTTTGGAGCAGTGGCTTCTTCCTTGTTGAGCGGCCTTTCAGATTATGCCGATATAGGACTCATTTTGCTGTGGATATAGATACTTTTGTACCTGTTTCCTCCAGCATCTTCACAAGGTCCTTTGCTGTTGTTCTGGGATTGATTTGCACTTTTCGCACCAAAGTAAGTTCATCTCTAGGAGACAGAGCGCGTCTCCTTCCTGAGTGGTATGACGGCTGCGTGGTCCCATGGTGTTTATACTTGCGTACTATTGTTTGTACAGATGAACGTGGTACCTTCAGGCGTTTGGAAATTGCTCTCAAGGATGAACCAGACTTGTGGAGGTCTACAATTTTAATTCTGAGGTCTTGGCTGAATTCTTTGGATTTTCCCATGATGTCAAGCAAAGAGGCACTGAGTTTGAAGGTAGGCCTTGAAATACATCCACAGGTACACCTCCAATTGACTCAAATTATGTCCATTAACCTATCAGAAGCTTCTAAAGCCATGAGATCATTTTCTGGAATTTTCCAAGCTGTTTAAAGGCACAGTCAAATTAGTGTATGTAAACGTCTGACCCACTGGAATTGTGATACAGTGAATTATAAGTGAAATAGTCTGTAAACAATTGTTGGAAAAATTACTTGTGTCATGCACAAAGTAGATGTCCTAACCGTCTTGCCAAAACAAGACATTTGTGGAGTGGTTGAAAAATGAGTTTTAATGACTCCAACCTAAGTGTATGTAAACTTCCGACTTCAACTGTATATAGAAAACCTCCCCCTCACACTTGTAAGCATTGTCACAAAAGCCTTAGATTTTTCATAAAACAAATAAACCTGCCACCCCCACATCCACTTACATTGCTGGCTGGCTTTGTAAGGTTATGAGAACGTATTTGATTGACATGAACATGTGAGCACATTATTATTATTATTACAACCAATAGCTTTCTGTCACAAGAATCTATGAGCTATGTGGGAGCAGAATAGGTCACGGAAACCCTGTAGAGAGTTTCATTCACTTACACAAACACCATTAAATCCAATACTGCACATAATAAGTGGGTGAGCTATGCCAAACATAGGAAAAATAGGTTCTGACACACATACGGAGCGAAACATGGACTATAAATGTATTTTTCATCTACTGCAGCATATCGTAGAATTCAGTGTGTGGGAGATCTATATAAAGCCACTGGTTATGTGAAAGCATATGACATCCTGTAGAAAGGAGGTGTTGTTAACTTAAAATAACCTTCACTGTGCGGGTTTGCCTCACACACGCTAACATTGACATAATAACAATGCATTTAATTGGTCTTACAATATATTAGATGCCTCAAACTTCAAAGCCCATTTTCTCTTTGTCCATTCATCCTCCTATTGACAGAGTATACAACATTATACAGTAGGTCTGGCGGTGTGAGTGAGATCAGCAGAATCGCAGTAAGAAATCACAGAGGGGTGGAATGATTTCATACTTAATTTTCTATATTGACTTGGCAATGGACCATCAACAGCCCTCCATATCAGCTATAAAAAGCAAAACCATCCAACAAAAAAAACTAAGTAGGGGAGAAGGGAGCTAACATGATTTAATGAGCAGCTTTCTATGCTAGCTAGACTGTATGGGTTCTGGGATGTTAGCTTGGCAGGGCTGGACCCTATTACTTAGCTACTTCCTTTGTCTTCTTTTGTAGTTGCTGTCCTATTGCTCTATGAGTCAGTTCAAAACACATTTTATTTGTCACTTGCGCCGAAATGCTTACTTACAAGCCCTTAACCAGCAATGCAGTTCCAGAAATAGAGTTAAGAAAATATTTACTAAATAAACTAAAGTAAAAAATATAATAAAAAGTAACACAATAAAATAACAATAATGTGGCTATATACAGGGGGTACTGGTACCGAGTCAACATGCGGGGGTACAGGTTAGTCAAGGTAATTTGTACATGTAGGTAGGGATAAAGTGACTATGCATAGATAATAAACAGTGAGTAACAGCAGTGTAAAAACAAAGGGGTGGGGGGGGGGGGGGGGGGGGGGGTGGTGTCAATGTAAATAGTTTGGGTGGCCATTTTATTAAATGTTCAGCAGTCTTATAGCTTGGGGGTAGAAGCTGTTAAGGAGCCTTTTGGACCTAGACTTGGCGCTCCGGTACCGCTTGCCGTGCGGTAACAGAGAGAACAGTCTATGACTTGGTGACTGGAGTCATTGACAATTTTTTACATAGAAGTGGTGACCATGGCAAGGTTCAAAGAAAAAGGGAAATGTGTTTCCTTCTCCACACACACACACACACACACACACACACACACACACACAAATCTCTCCCTGCGTTAGTGGTGTAGTAAATAATTAGGTTTCTCTCTGACTCATGGCAGTCTTGACACTGGTTATAAGGCGCCCGGTGACAGTCACTGGGAAAGGGACCAGCTATTGCCATGGAAACTGCTGGCGGAAAGGTCTGAGTGGTAAAGGGATGGGTGGAGGGGGTACACCTGCAGGGACGGGTGGACTAAGGTCCTGAGAGAGACACAATCACCCTAAAAGAAGGTGTAACTCTCTTTCTGGCCATGCTTTGTTTTCTTTACCTTATTCCACGTCTGTACTTCCTCCATCTCTCTACCCAGACAGACTATAAGGCTCAATCGTAACCAAGATTAACAAAGATAAGCGAGAGATAGGGGAAACAAGAGTGATGGAGAGAGTGAGAGAATGAGAGGCCGAGTGAAGTCAGAGGGGCCATTGAAGTGTCAAGTCTGTGACGCGTGTGAACATTTACCATTTAGCTGTACTGGTGAGTCCTAACATGAACATAGAGCAAATGAAGGAATATTAGTAGCAAGAGAGGGAGAGAAAGAGAAACAGATGGGGAGGACAGAAGGTGAAGGAGAGGTTGAAGTGAGAGAGGGGATCTGACACTGTTCACTTCCCTCTGTCTGCCAGGGTATGTGACCTGGTATCTGTTGCTGGCCTTATGTGCAAATACCTCCTTCATTCTAAGTGTGTGTGTGTGTGTGTGTGTGTGTGTGTGTGTGTGTGTGTGTGTGTGTGTGTGTGTGTGTGTGTGCGTGTGTGTGTGTGTGTGTATGTGTGTGTGTTCTAACTTGGGCTGAAATAGCATCGAACAATGGAGCAACAGTAGGGGATAGAATGTGCCCAATGTGGCACGCCAGCACACCTGTGTCTGCTTTTGTGGATCTCATTTGATGTTTGGTCAGTATGAGCCCTCGTGATTGGAGGATCACTAAGAGGGGCCAGCTTGTCACTGGCTGATCAATCTGATGAACCTATCCTTTTCATTCAGATCAGTGCAGGTGAATGAGAGGAGATGAGGAAAGGAAGACACTTTAGACTATCGAGATGCACCCCTGGTCCTTCTATCTAGGCCAGATGTAGGAGAGGAGACAAGTGTAGGCATGAAGTCTATTAGAACCCAGCCGTTAGCTAAGAGAGAAGAGTATGTGTAGACAGACAGCCCCCCTCCTCCCCCTCTGTGTGGACGTTTTGATCTCTTCCTCTCATTTAGTTTCAATTAGAAAGGGGATTATGTACCAGCTGCATTACGGCAAATGGGGGTGTTTTTGTTAGCTTTGTAGTATTAGCGTGTTCCTTTTTTTAATTATGAAAAATAAAAGTGATTTATAATGGAAAAAGAATAAGTCCAAACACACACACACACACACACACACACACACACACACACACACACACACACACACACACTGTCTCTCTGGCTGCCAGAGAAAGGGGGATAAAAGGATGCAAGTTTTATTGCCTGGCCACCACATAAATCCAGCAATTACTTCAAGACCCAGGAATAACAATTATTTTCTTTTTCTTTTAATGCACACAAACACTTTTGTCATTGTTAGTCCACAGAGCTAGAAGAAGATTGAGAAACCATTTTTATTTGAAGCCACACACATACAATGCCTCCCAGTACCACAGACAAAGGGACAGAAACAGACACAAGGACAAACAGATAGATACACACTGAAAAACAGCTACAGACACCCACACACTCAAATGGTGACATGTAGGCTTTGAGGACATGACTTGCTGGATTACCATATTCATATAAGAGAACATGGGACATTCACTCCCTCCGCCTCCACATACTGTGGTAACGGTTATGATGAGAATCGATTTACATTATTTTTCCATATGAGTATAAAAACAATCAGAGAAATGTCAGCATGTGAAGCTTGTCTATATAACACTGCTACAGTGCCACTACCACATCAGAATACACCAGTACCACTGTACCAACCAAGTATTCTGTTAGCATACAGTGATGACATACACTATATATACAAATGTATGTGGACACCCCTTCAAATTAGTGGATTCGGCTATTTCAGCCACACCTTTTGCTGACAGGTGTATAAAATCGAGAACACAGCCATGCAATCTCCATAGACAAACATTGGCAGTACAATGACCTTACTGAAGAACTCAGTGACTTTCAACGTGGCACCGTCATAGGATGCCACCTTTCCAACAAGTCAGTTTGTCAAATTTCTGCTCTGCTAGAGCTGCCCCGGTCAACTGTAAGTGCTGTTATTGTGAAGTGGAAACGTCTACATTTACATTTACATTTTAGTCATTTAGCAGACGCTCTTATCCAGAGCGACTTACAGGAGCAATTAGGGTTAAGTGCCTTGCTCAAGGGCACATTTACGTCATTTAGCAGACGCTCTTATCCAGAGCGACTTACAAATTGGTGCATTCACCCTATAGCCAGTGGGATAACCACTGGGGTAGAAGGATTACTTTATCCTATCCCAGGTATTCCTTAAAGAGGTGGGGTTTCAAATGTCTCCGGAAGGTGGTAAGTGACTCCGCTGTCCTGGCGTCGTGAGGGAGCTTGTTCCACCATTGGGGTGCCAGAGCAGCGAACAGTTTTGACTGTTTTGAACAGTTTTGTCTAGGAGCAACAACGGCTCTAGTGAAGTGTCAGCTGGAGTGGTGTAAAGCTTACCGCCATTGGACTCTGGAGCAGTGGAAACGTGTTCTCTGGAATGATGAATCACACTTCACCATCTGGCAGTCCGACAGACGAATCTGGGTTTGGCGGATGCCAGGAGAATGCTACCTGCCCGAATGCACAGTGCCAACTGTAAAGTTTGGTGGAGGAGGAATAATGGTCTGGGGCTGTTTTTCATGGTTTGGGCTAGGCCCCTTAGTTCCAGTGAAGGGAAATCTTAACGCTACAGCATACAATTACATTCTAGATGATTCTGTGCTTCCAACCTTGTGGCAACAGTTTGGGGAAGGCCCTTTCCTGTTTCAGCATGACAATGGCCCGTGCACAAAGCGAGGTCCATACAGAAATGGTTTGTCGAGATCGGTGTGGAAGAACTTAACTGGCCTGCACAGAGCTCTGACCTCAACCCCATCGAACACATATGGGATGAATTGGAACGTCGACTGCGAGCCAGGCCTAATCGCCCAACATCAGTGCCCGACCTCACTAATGCTCTTGAGGCTGAATGAAAGCAAGTCGCCACAGCAACGTTCCAACATCTAGTGGAAAGCCTTCCCAGAAGAGAGGAGGCTGTTATAGCAGCAAAGGGGGGACCAACTCCACATTAATGCTCATGATTTTGGAATGAGATGTTCGACGAGCAGTTATCCACATACTTTTGGTCATGTAGTGTATGTCTAATAATTTGGCACTGTAACTCACTTTGGGACTGAGATTTATTGTACACACACACACTCACACAGAGAATCTGTAGCGCATATGTTTTTCATTGTGCCTCAGTGCGTATGAGTGTATTCCATCATCCCGCCTGTAGCAACACAGCCAAGATATTAAATCTGAAATTTCAATAATTGCCACATTGCTTTCCCAAAACAAACAATATTGTTTTCTGGGGTGACATTGTGATGACAGCAGTGAGAATGTGAAGAGTGCTGAACACACACTAAGCAAAGATGTGAGAGAAACAGAGTACATACACACACACAGTCATCATCAACATCCACAGCTCTCTACAGCTTTCTCCTCTGAAGCCTTTCGGTGGGTGGTGACATTCACATTAACGATAGAGCAGCTTGCTATAGGTACAGTTGAAGTCGGAGGTTTACATACACCTTAGCCAAATACATTTAAACTCAGTTTTTCACAATTCCTGACATTTAATCTTAGTAAAAATTCCCAGCCTTAGGTCAGTTAGGATCACCACTTTATTTTAAGAATGTGAAATGTTAGAATAATAGTAGAGAGAATTATTTATTTCAGATTTTATTTATTTCATCACATTCCCAGTGGGTCAGAAGTTTACATACACTCAATAAGTATTTGGTAGCATTGCCTTTAAATTGTTTAACTTGGGTCAAATGTTTCAGGTAGCCTTCCACAAGCTCCCCACAATAAGTTGGGTGAATTTTGGCCCATTCCTCCTGACAGAGCTGGTGTAACGGAGTCAAGTTTGTAGGCCTCCTTGCTCGCACACGCTTTTTCAGTTCTGCCAACACATTTTCTATAGGATTGAGGTCAGGGCTTTGTGATGGCCACTCCAAAACCTTGACTTTGTTGTCCTTAAGCCATTTTTCCACAACTTTGGAAGTATGCTTGGGGTCATTGTCCATTTGGAAGACCAATTTACGACCAAGCTTTAACTTCCTGACTGATGTCTTGAGATGTTGCTTCAATATATCCACATTATTTTCCTTCCTCATGATACCATCTATTATGTGAAGTGCACCAGTCCCTCCTGCAGCAAAGCACCCCCACAGCATGATGCTGCCACCCCCATGCTTCACGGTTGGGATGGTGTTCTTTGGCTTGCAAGTGTCCCCCTTTTTCCTCCAAACATAACGATGGTCATTATGGCCAAACAGTTCTATTTTTGTTTCATCAGACCAGAGGACATTTCTCCAAAAAGTACGATCTTTGTCCGCATGTGCAGTTGGAGCAGTGGCTTCTTCCTTGCTGAGCGGCCTTTCAGGTTATGTCGATTTAGGACTTGTTTTACTGTGGATATTGATACTTTTGTACCTGTTTCCTCCAGCATCTTCACAAGGTCCTTTGCTGTTGTTCTGGGATTGATTTGCACTTTTCGCACCAAAGTACGTTCATCTCTAGGAGACAGAACGCGTCTCCTTCCTGAGCAGTATGATGTCTGCGTGGTCCCATAGTGTTTATACTTGCTTACTATTGTTTGTACAGATGAACGTGGTACCTTCAGGCATTTGGAAATTGCTCCCAAGGATGAACAAGACTTTTTTTTCTTTTTTTTTTCACCTTTATTTAACCAGGTAAGCCAGTTGAGAACAGGTTCTCATTTACAACTGCGACCTGGCCACTTGTGGAGGTCTACACATTTTTTTATGAGGTCTTGGCTGAATTCTTTGGATTTTCCCATGATGTCAAGCAAAGAGACACTGAGTTTGAAGGTAGGCCTTGAAATACATCCACAGGTACACCTCCAATTGATTCAATTGATGTCCATTAGAAGCTTCTAAAGCCATGACATCATTTTCTGGAATTTTCCAAGCTGTTTAAAGGCACAGTCAACTTAGTGTATGTAAAGAGAGAGAGCGGGAGAGAGAAAGAGAGAGAGCGAGAGAGAGAGAGAGAGAGAGAGAGAGAGAGAGAGAGAGAGAGAGAGAGAGAGAGAGAGAGAGAGAGACTATGACGCATCTCTCATTGGAGAGATAAAGAATCTCACAATTAGATTCCCCATATTTGTTATCGATTGGATCAAGCACAAAGGACTTGCGTCCGACTCCCCCATGACCAACCTGTGATTTCATTGGATTAGGGATAGGGACATTTCTATATCCAATCTGGTCCAACTAAGTATTGTCCTTTTTAAAAAATAGGGTTAGTATCAGGGGTTGGAAACGGTTCAAGGAACAGAACCGAAAACCACAAAATAACAAAATAAATTCAAGGAACAGAATCAGAACCACAAACTAAAATGATTTATATTGTTCCGGAACAGAACCATTATTTTAAAAGCATGGTAACCGGTTAATAACGTTTTTTTACCTTCCGGGCATTTTATTCAAGTCCCACAAAAAACGCAACAATCACCTATGCAAAGCCCTCCCTCTTTCAATCAGAAACTTCTTCCAGTGTCTGCCTGCCAGCTGAAAATCTTTGCCAGTGTGTGTGCGTGTAGGCTACCTGCCCCTCTGCCTCCTTTTGCATAGCTGTAGCCTACTCAAATCAAATCAAATGTTATTTGTCACATACATGTGTTTAGCAGATGTTATTGCGGGTGTAGCGAAATGCTTGTGCTTCTAGCTCCGACAGTGTAGTAATATCTAACAAGTAATATCTAACAATTTCACAACATATACCTAATACACACAAATCTAGTAAGGAATGGAATTTAAGAATAAGGTTGAAGTCGGAAGTTTACATACACTTAGGTTGGAGTCATTCAAACTAGTTTTTCAACCACTCCACAAATTTCTTGTTAAACTATAGTTTTGGCAAGTCGGTTAGGACATCTACTTTGCGCACGACACAAGTAATTTTTCCAACAATTGTTTACAGACAGATTATTTCACTTATAATTCACTGTATCACAATTCCAGTGGGTCAGAAGTTTACATACACTAAGTTGACTGTGCCTTTAAAAAACTTGGAAAATTCCAGAAAATTATGTCATGGCTTTAGAAGATTCTGATAGGCTAATGGACATCATTTGAGTCAATTGGAGGTGTACCTGTGGATGTATTTCAAGGCCTACCTTAAAACTCAGTGCCTCTTTGCTTGACATCATGGGAAAATCCAAAGAAATCAGCCAAGACCTCAGAAAAAAAATTGTAGACCTCCACAAGTCTGGTTCATCCTTGGGAGCAACTTCCAAACGCCTGAAGGTACCACGTTCATCTGTACAAACAATAGTATGCAAGTATAAACACCATGGGACCACGCAACCGTCACACCGCTCAGGAAGGAGACGCATTCTGTCTCCTAGAGATTAACGTACTTTGAAGCGAAAAGTGCAAATCAATCCCAGAACAACAGCAAAGGACCTTGTGAAGATGCTGGAGGAAACAGGTACAATAGTATCTATATCCACAGTAAAACGAGTCCTATATCGACATAACCTGAAAGGCCGCTCAGCAAGGAAGAAGCCACTGCTCCAAAACCGCCATAAAAAAGCCAGACTACGCTTTGCAACTGCACATGAGGACAAAGATCATAGCCGAAGAACACCATCCCAACCGTGAAGCACAGGGGTGGCAGCATCATGCTGTGGGGGTGCTCTGCTGCAGGAGGGACTGGTGCACTTCACATAATAGATGGCATCATGAGGAAGGAAAATTATGTGGATATATTGAAGCAACATCTCAAGACATCAGTCAGGAAGTTAAAGCTTGGTCACAAATGGGTCTTCCGAATGGACAATGACCCCAAGCATACTTCCAAAGTTGTGGCAAAATGGTTTAAGGTCAACAAAGTCAAGGTTTTGGAGTGGCCATCACAAAGCCCTGACCTCAACCATATAGAAAATATGT
Organism: Coregonus lavaretus; assembly: GCF_964263955.1. Taxonomy (NCBI): domain Eukaryota; kingdom Metazoa; phylum Chordata; class Actinopteri; order Salmoniformes; family Salmonidae; genus Coregonus; species Coregonus lavaretus. Next base: position 46,702,629 of record NC_139988.1, read on the forward strand.
GGGCAGAACTGAAAAAGCGTGTGCGAGCAAGGCCTACAAACCTGACTCAGTTACACCAGCTCTGTCAGGAGGAATGAGCCAAAATTCACCCAACTTATTGTGGGAAGCTTGTGGAAGGCTACCCGAAACATTTGACCCAAGTTAAACTATTTAAAAGCAATGCTTCCAAATACTAATTGAGTGTATGTAAGCTTCTGACCCACTGGGAATGTGATGAAATAAATAAAAGCTAAAATAAATCATTCTCTCTACTATTATTCTGACATTTCACATTCTTAAAATAAAGTGGTGATCCTAACTGACCTAAAACAGGGAATTTTTACTAGGATTAAATGTCAGGAATTGTGGAAAACTGAGTTTAAATGTATTTGGCTAAGGTGTATGTAAACTTCCGACTTCAACTGTATATACATATATGGACAAGCAATGACAGAGCGGCATGGACTAAGATACCGTAGAATATTATAGAATAGAATACAGTATATACATATGAGATGAGTAGTGCATGATATGTAAACATTATTAAAGTGACTAGTGTTCCATGGCCAGTGATTTCAATAGGCAGCAGCAGACTCAAATATGCTAGTTTAGGCTATTTACAGTGGGGGAAAAAAGTATTTAGTCAGCCACCAATTGTGCAAGTTCTCCCACTTAAAAAGATGAGAGAGGCCTGTAATTTTCATCATAGGTACACGTCAACTATGACAGACAAATTGACAAAAAAAATCCAGAAAATCACATTGTAGGATTTTTTATGAATTTATTTGCAAATTATGGTGGAAAATAAGTATTTGGTCACCTACAAACAAGCAAGATTTCTGGCTCTCACAGACCTGTAACTTCTTCTTTAAGAGGCTACTCTGTCCTCCACTCGTTACCTGTATTAATGGCACCTGTTTGAACTTGTTATCAGTATAAAAGACACCTGTCCACAACCTCAGTCACACTCCAAACTCCACTATGGCCAAGACCAAAGAGCTGTCAAAGGACACCAGAAACAAAATTGTAGACCTGCACCAGGCTGGGAAGACTGAATCTGCAATAGGTAAGCAGCTTGGTTTGAAGAAATCAACTGTGGGAGCAATTATTAGGAAATGGAAGACATACAAGACCACTGATAATCTCCCTCAATCTGGGGCTCCACGCAAGATCTCACCCCATGGTGTCAAAATGATCACAAGAACGGTGAGTAAAAATTGCAGAACCACACGGGGGGACCTAGTGAATGACCTGCAGAGAGCTGGGACCAAAGTAACAAAGCCTACCATCAGTAACACACTACGCCGCCAGGGACTCAAATCCTGCAGTGCCAGATGTGTCCCCCTGCTTAAGCCAGTACATGTCCAGGCCCGTCTGAAGTTTGCTAGAGTGCATTTGGATGATCCAGAAGAGGATTGGGAGAATGTCAGATGAAACCAAAATATAACTTTTTGGTAAAAACTCAACTCGTCGTGTTTGGAGGACAAAGAATGCTGAGTTGCATCCAAAGAACACCATACCTACTGTGAAGCATGGGGGTGGAAACATCATGCTTTGGGGCTGTTTTTCTGCAAAGGGACCAGGACGACTGATCCGTGTAAAGGAAAGAATGAATGGGGCCGTGTATCGTGAGATTTTGAGTGAAAACCTCCTTCCATCAGCAAGGGCATTGAAGATGAAACGTGGCTGGGTCTTTCAGCATGACAATAATCCCAAACACACCGCCCGGGCAACGAAGGAGTGGCTTCGTAAGAAGCATTTCAAGGTCCTGGAGTGGCCTAGCCAGTCTCCAGATCTCAACCCCATAGAAAATCTTTGGAGGGAGTTGAAAGTCCGTGTTGCCCAGCGACAGCCCCAAAACATCACTGCTCTAGAGGAGATCTGCATGGAGGAATGGGCCAAAATACCAGCAACAGTGTGTGAAAACCTTGTGAAGACTTACATAAAACGTTTGATCTGTGTCATTGCCAACAAAGGGTATATAACAAAGTATTGAGAAACTTTTGTTATTGACCAAATACTTATTTTCCACCATAATTTGCAAATAAATTCATTAAAAATCCTACAATGTGATTTTTTTGGATTTTCTTTTCTCATTTTGTCTGTCATAGTTGACGTGTACCTATAATGAAAATGACAGGCCTCTCTCATCTTTTTAAGTGGGAGAACATGCCCAATTGGTGGCTGACTAAATACTTTTTCCCCCCACTGTAACAGTCTGATGGCCTTGAGATAGAAGCTGTTTTTCATTCTCTCGGTCTCAGCTTTGATGCACCTGTACTGACCTCGCCTTCTGGATGATAGTGGGATGAACAGGCAGTGGCTTGGGTGGTTGATGTCCTTGATGATCTTTTTGGCCTTCCTGTGACATCGGGTGCTGTAGGTGTCTTGGAGGGCGGGTAGTTTGCCCCCGGTAATGCGTTCGGCAGACCTCAACACCCTCTGGAGAGCCCTGCGGTTGCGGGAGGTGCAGTTGTCGTACCAAGCGGTGATACAGCCCGACAGGATGCTCTCAATTGTGCATCTGTAAAGGTTTGTGAGGGTTTTAGGTGCCAAGCCAAATTTCTTCAGCCTCCTGAGGTTGAAGAGGCTCTGTTGCGCCTTCTTCACCACACTGTCCACGTGGGTGGACCATTTTAGTCTGTCAGTGATGTGTACGCCAAGGAACTTGAAGCTTTCCACCTTCTCCACCGCGATCCTGTCGATGTGGATAGGGGGGTGCACCCTCTGCTGTTTCCTGAAGTTCACAATCATCTCCTTTGTTTTGTTGACGTTGTGTGAGAGGTTATTTTCCTGGCACCACACTCCCAGAGCCCTCACCTCTTCCCTGTAGGCTGTCTCGTCATTGTTGGTAATCAAGCCTACTACTGTTGTGTCATCTGCAAACTTGATTGAGTTGGAGGCGTGCTTGGCCACGCAGTCATAGGTGAACAGGGAGTACAGGAGGGGGCTGAGCACGCACCCTTGTGGGGCCCCATGTGTTGAGGATCAGCGAAGTGGAGATGTTGTTTCCTACCTTCACCACCTGGGGGCGGCCTGTCAGGAAGTCCAGGACCCAGTTGCACAGGGCGGGTTCAGAACCAGGGTCTCGAGCTTAATTATGAGCTTGGAGGGTACTATGGTGTTGAATACTGAGCTATAGTCAATGAACAGCATTCTTACATAGGTATTCCTCTTGTCCAGATGGGATGGGGCAGTGTGCAGTGTGATGGCGATTGCTTCGTCTGTGGATCTATTGGGGCGGTAAGCAAATTGAAGTGGGTCTAGGGTGACAGGTAAGGTAGAGGTGATATGATCCTTGACTAGTCTCTCAAAGCACTTCATGATGACAGAGGTGAGTGCTACGGGGCGATAGTCATTTAGTTCAGTTACCTTTGCTTCCTTGGGTACAGGAACAATGGTGGCCATCTTGAAGCATGTGGGAACAGCAGACTGGGAAAGGGAGAGATTGAATATGTCCGTAGACACACCAGCCAGCTGGTCTGCACATGCTCTGAGGACGCAGCTAGGGATGCCGTCTGGGCCGGCAGCCTTGCGGGGGTTAACATACTTAAATGTCTTACTCACGTCGGCCACGGAGAAAGAGAGGCCACAGTCCTTGGTAGTGGGCCTCATAGGTGGCACTGTGTTATCCTCAAAGCGGGCGAAGAAGGTGTTTAGCTTGTCTGGAAGTGAGACGTCGGTGTCGGCGACAGGGCTGGTTTTCCTTTTGTAGTCCGTGATTGTCTGCCACATACGTCTCGTGTCTGAGCCATTGAATTGTGACTCCACTTTGTCTCTATACTGATGTTTTGCCATTTTAATTGCCTTGCGGAGTGAGTAGCTACACTGTTTTTATTCTGCCATATTCCCAGTCACCTTGCCATTGTTAAATGCGGTGGTTCGCGCTTTCAGTTTTGTGCGAATGCTACCATCTAGCCATGGTTTCTGGTTAGGGTAGGTTTTAATAGTCACAGTGGGCACAACATCACCTATACACGTCCTGATAAACTCAGTCACCGTTTCAGTGTATTCGTCTAAATTATTTTTGCAAGCTATCCGGAACATATCCCAGTCTGCATGATCAAAACAATCTTGAAGCATGGATTCCAATTGGTCAGACCAGCGTTGAATAGTCCTTAGCACGGGTACTTCCTGTTTGAGTTTCTGCCTATAGGAAGGGAGAAGCAAAATGGTGTCATGGTCAGATTTGCCGAAGGGAGGGTGAGGGAGGGCCTTATAACCATCCCGGAAGTTCGAATTGCAATGGTCGAGGATTTTAGCAGCCCGAGTACAACAGTCGATATGTTGATAGAACTTCGGCAGCCTAGTCCTCAAATTTACTTTGTTAAAATCCCCGGCTACAATAAATGCAGCCTCAGGATATGTGGTTTCCAGTTTGCATAAAGTCCAGTGAAGTTCTTTGAGGGCCGTCGTGGTATCGGCTTGAGGGGGGATATACACAGCTGTGACTATAACCAAAGAAAATTCTCTTGGGAGATAATACGGTCGGCATTTGATTGTGAGGTATTCTAGGTCGGGTGAACAAAAGGACTTGAGTTCCTGTATGTTACTACAATTACACCAGGAGTCGTTAATCATGAAACACACACCTCTGCCCTTCTGCTTCCCGGAGAGATATTTATTTCTGTCTGCACGATGAACTGAGAACCCATCTGGCCGATTTCGACAGAATATCCCCAGAGAACCATGTTTCCGTGCAACAAAGTATCTTACAGGCCTTGATGTCTCTCTGGAAAGAAATCCTTGCCCTGAGCTCGTCGACCTGATGACACCTTGCTGTCCCCAGTCCGCCTGGCCTTGCTGCTATTCCAGTTTCAACTGTTCTGCCTGCGGCTACGAAACCCCTACCTGTCCCAGACCTGCTGTTTTCAACTCTTAATGATCGGCTATGAAAAGCCAACTGAGAGACCTGAGCCCTAGGACCATACGTCGGGACTACCGGCCGTGGTGACTCCTTGCTGTCCCCAGTCCGCCTGGCCTTGCTGCTATTCCAGTTTCAACTGTTCTGCCTGCGGTTATGGAACCCCTACCTGTCCCAGACCTGCTGTTTTCAACTCTTAATGATCGGCTATGAAAAGCCAACTGAGATTTATTCCTGATTATTATTTGACCATGCTTGTCACTTATGAACATTTTTGAACATCTTGGCATGGTTCTGTTATAATCTCCACCCGGCACAGCCAGAAGAGGACTGGCCACCCCTCATAGCCTGGTTCCTCTCTAGGTTTCTTCCTAGGTTTTGCCTTTCTAGGGAGTTTTTCCTAGCCACCGTGCTTCTACACCTGCATTACTAGCTGTTTGGGGTTTTAGGCTGGGTTTCTGTACAGCACTTCGAGATATTAGCTGATGTAAGAAGGGCTATATAAAATAAAATTGATTGATTGATTGATTGACCTTGTTATCCAAAGACTGAACATTAGTGAGTAGTATACTTGGAAGTGGTGGGTGGTGTGCGCGCCTCCAAAACGGTGGGTGGTGTGCGCGCCTCCACTGACGTTACAAGCGTGATTCAGAAAATAGGGAGAGAGATTTTTAATAAGTGAAGAATGGAATAACTCTTTCAATGCTAAATAGGGATACTATAGTTACCACATTTCACATTGGATTTATTAACTGTGCCGCTCTGCACACGCAAGCTTGTTAGCTAGCTAGCTTCTCTGGTCCAACGCTAAGCCAACTCTGAAGTTAAAAAACATTCAAAGTCCTTCCATAGAAGCCGCTCCTCCGTAAGTATAATTCTGTGGGCCTAATTCAGATTATGCATGTCATCATAAGATGCCCAGCGCTTCAAATCAAGCCTCCTCCTTCACCCTCTCTCGCTCTCTCCCAACCCGCAAAATTTCAGTTGCATCTCGCACCCGACACTTGTCTTTCCATCACACATGTCAACAACTCACTGACCTATAGCTTGCCCGCTCCATAGCAAGCTGCTCTAACCACACTGCCTGATTGGTGAAGTAACTTAATGTTGAGCTAAATGTAAAAAAAATATATGTTTTCAGAGGTTTAAAAAGGAACAGAAAGGAACAATATAAATCTGTACTTTTTGGGGGTTCAGACCGGTTCAGAACTTTATTTTGCTGGTCGGATCACTGCAACGGAACAAAAAATATATATGTTTCTGTTCGGAACTAAACGATTGGAAAATAATTTCGGTTCCAACCTCTAGGAGATACCAATTACATTACTTAACCTCCTAGGGCTTAGTGGTCACATACGTGGACAGCACTTTTTAGCTCTTATGTCCACAATTGTGTAGAAGTTCTGTCATATTTCATGGCTTATTCTGATTTAGATATTTATAAAAGCCTTGTATATGAAAAAAAAAGTGTAAAACTAGCAACTTTGTAGGTCGCTAAACATGAAGTACACGTAAGTGTACTTATGGACTGAGGCTCCTCGAAACAGCTAATATGCTTGTAAACATGCACACACGTAAAATGGGAAAAAAGCTAGCTCTGATGCAGCTAAAAAGCTGTACATGGTCCCAATGAAATAAATAACAATTAAATCACTAAATACATACATACATACTTAAATTAGTTGTGTTGAAAATGTTAGCCTAATACAATTCGGACCATGAATCCACATATGTGGACATCATTTTTCTCTAAAAGTACATCATATCAAAAGATGATACTTAGTTTTTATTCTAATTAGGTTCCAATAAGCCCAAATAGCAAAGAGAAATAAAAAATGCTTGTAAAAAAACAGCTTGGGCCTTAAGAGGTTAATGATAAATTAGTAACACAAGTAGGGCTGTAAGGGTCATGGAATTGTGGATGATGATTATTTATGAAATGACCACGGTCACCTTTATAATCGTTCGAATAGCAAAACAAATATGCAGTGCCTTCAGAAAGTATTCACACTCCTTGACTTTTTCCACATTTTGTTGTGTTACAAGGTGGGATTAATCGTCATTTGTTTTGGTAAACCATTGGGTGCATGTACAGTATTTTATGATACTTGTTTGCTACAACAACTTGCCTTGCTGAAACAAGGAGTAACAAAGTTTCATCACGTTGTAAAGAGTCCATGTTACAACGGAAACGGACTCAACCACACATTGGCTGCAGCATTCTTCAGTCAGTTGTTTGTTCCATAACACAAAATTCTAAAACGGGCTAGTTTTGTCTCCTCTCGTCTCTCCTTATACTGACTGTTAAAGTGACCGACCGGCTCGATTCGGTCTTATGTAGCAAAATTTGAAATTGTGTTTTTTACATTGGATAAAAGTAGTGACTCAGAGCTAGAAAATGTTATATCATACACTACAGTTGAGGAACAATGGGAAAGCAATTCTGCTTTGAAAGTTGATAAACATGTAACCCCACTTTTGAGAAAATGTCCCTTCTATGTTTTGGTACACCTACTGGAGAGCTCTTCTTTGTCTACACCCATTCAGCATTGTTCACACCCTCTTAAGCCTTAGCCCCACCCATCTCTTTAAGGATTCACATGTGAGGCCATGTGCTAAACAGAGTGAGTACGTAGTGTACTAAACAACCAAAGATTTCAAGACTAAAGGCTGGTTTATCCTACGTCTATCGACATGTCTGTAGACAATTGTCACAGTGACATCATGAACATTCTATTGTCATCCGATATCAAACGTGTTGTTGTCGTTATGAAGAGCAGCTTGGTGTTCCAAACTACCATAACTGGTGTATTTTAACACCAATAAACCCATCCGTTTAAAAATGAATTTAGTATATGTCAATCTAGCAAACCAGGCAACTAAAAGCAACTTTCTAAACAGTGTTTTGGTTCGTTTCTTGCTTGTTAGCTAGCTAGCTAACGTTAAGTTAGCTGGCTAGGCAGTTCAAATAATGACCATTTCATATAGCTGACAACTTAACTAATTTGTATTCATTATTACAGGAAAATAAACTCAGAACAAGATCATTATTTACAAGTTAATGGCGAGCTAATTACAGAAAATATCTTACGCTTGTGAGTGTGATGAAATAACAGCAGGGAATTCTACCTGAGAATTGTAGAATTTGGACACTGTCTCATTGGCCTAATGTTATTACCTAATTTGACTCTGGTGCAGGTCATGTTGTTCTTCATGTTACCGTCTCTGCTAAACAAACACTATATCAAATAAAATCTATGTTTATTTGTCACATGCACAGGATACAGAATGTGTAAACGGTACAGTGAAATGGTTACTTGCATAGTGGAGTCTTTTGTTAAGACATGTAGCTAGCTAGCTACCTAAACAATGAACCATAATCCCAACTCATAACATTACTACCCTGCATGAATCTGCAGGTAGCTAAAATTAACCAACTAGGTTCAATGTTAGCTAGCTAGCTAACATTAGGCTATAACTAGCAATGCAAATGGCGCTGAGATATGAATAATATTACTACACAGACCTTACACGTAAGGTTAGCTAGCGAGCCAGCCAGTTAACGTTAGCTAGCTAGCTAACATTAAGCATTAACTTGCAATGAAAATGACTTTCTGACAAAATCATAAACGTATAATATCTGAAAATGTAGCTAGACTCTTACCCGTATACATAGATTAACGCTTCTCCCTCTCTGTCAAGGATGCCATGGTTGCCCTTAGTTTGAAGATGCAATCCAGATACAGGTGTTTTATACAACAGCCTTCTGTGTGTTCTCTTTTCAACTCCCTCTGCATATTCGCAATCAAAAGCCAGAATTTTCTCTATCTCCTTAGCTATCATACTCTGCTTCCACCGGACATTCCACTGATTTCAAAACTCGTTCCTCCAGAAAGTGGAGAACATTGACAACACTTTTGCAGTTCTTCATGATATCTTTCAAAAAAGCCGCTTTAGAAAGGATTACCTACACATACTGAGCAGCTCATGTTATAGACAGAAACGTGCTACATGGCAGACCAATCCAAACTCATCTCTCGCCATGTCCAGCCCATCCATTATCTCAGCCAATCATGGCTAGCGGGAAGGTTCCTGTCTTTTTCTGTGGCTAAACCAACTAGGCTAATAATTTAACAATTATATTCATATTTACAGATGGCATAGAAGTGTGTTATTAAGGCACATGAATGTTCACATGTTCCAGAACGCATTTCTGCCCAAAAATGCATTTTGAGAAAAATAATATGTTTACTTCAATGCCTCTCCTGTGAAGTAGTGACGCGCGACATACGCCTAGTTTCCTGAAACTAGTCACAGATGTAAACCAGGCTTGCTTTTGGGTAAAGTTTGCCAACTTGAAAATGAAGTTCATTCAACAACAAAAAAACTTATTTTATTTTCATGACGGGCTTCATCAATAATCGTCAGTTACACGACTATACAATTACCGTGCCAGCCCTAATTAAACACATACATTCAGGTCTAAAATTATTGCCCCCCTTGATAAAGACAAGCAAAATAAATAATACAAATACTGAGCTATATTGAATTCTCCAAAATAATGATTTTATAGTAATACAATTGCTCAGAAAAATGTATTTAGTATAACATGTAATAATATACAAAATATATATATATTGGCACCCCTGTTTTCAATACCTTTCAATACCTCACCTTGCAAGGATAACGGCACTGAGCGTTTTTATAAAATGTTTTATGAGATTGGAGAACACATTGGGAGAGATCTTAGACTATTCCTCCATACAGAATCTTTCCAGATCCTTGATATCATTCGTCTGCACTTATGGACTGCCCTCTTCAATTCAAACCACAGGTTTTCAATGGGGTTCAAATCAGGAGAGTGAGATAGCCATTGCAAAATGTTGATTTTGTGGTCAATTAACCATTTCTTTGAGGATTTTGATGTATGCTTAGTGTTATTGTCTTGCTGGAAGATCCACTTGCAGCCAAGTTTCAGCCTCCTAGTAGAGGCAAGCAGGTTTTGTAGCCAAAAATGTCCTGCTACTGGGTAAAGTTCATGATGCCGTTGACCTTAATAAGGGCCCCAGGACCAGTGGAAGCAAGTTATTTTCTGCTTATGCACCCTTATTTCGACGCCAGACCCACCACTGGTGTGCGTGGCTAAAGAGCTTTATTTTCATGTCATCTGACCATAGCACCACTTCAAATCCAAGTGTCAATGACGTTTAGCAAACTTCAGGCGTTTTACATTTGTTGGATGACATGAAAATAGTTCATGCTGTACTGTGTGCGTATGTGCATCCCTGCGCTTGCGTATGTGTGTGAGTGTGTGTGTGTTTGTTTGTGTGTGTAGTCGAAGACCAGCAAATGACTCAGTACAGCGATATGAGGGCCCTCTGACTGTGAGGTTTGTGACTTAATAAAAGTTAGATATAAATCGTTCATAAAATAATTCTTAATTTTCCAATAGAAGCTGTATCGATGGTCGGTTTTCCATCTCCTGCTAAGTGCCAGGGACAATAACTCTGTTTCACAATCCCAGGCCTTGCCCAAAATAACATAAGTTATCTCAGCCTACCCAAACCTCTGAAAGGCTGCTTCTCCCCTATCCTATCCAAAACAGTGTATCTAGAAAAGTTCTGTGTGCAAAGAAACGTGAGAGAAAGGAAAGGGAGATAGGGAAAGGTAGGGAGAGGAAGAGAAAAGATAGGGATGGGGAGCGATAGAGAGAAATAAAGGGAGCGAGAGAACAGACAGAGAGAGCATTACATTGATGAGGAGAGGGCGTCATCCTTGGACGAAGAGAGGTCTCTCACTCTCTTCTACACACACACACCCATACACACACACACACACCACAGCACCTTGTTAATCAAACATCCAGCTGTCTTGTTGTGTCAGGCTCGCTCATCTGCTGGCTGGAGTCCTGGGAGCAGGCTTACAGACTCTCAGAGTGTATTAGGCTCCAGTCAATGGCCTGGGCCCAAAGCCTGGATAAACACACACACACACACACATACACCGATTCACAAATGCATAACCATCCCAGACACAAAAACAGATAAACATACCAACAAATATACACAGACACACAGAAACAATGATAAACAGACAGACAGACAATCTCTCACACACTCTCACTTTTTATCACACACTGAGCTTTTTATTCTGGGTAATTTGAGTCACTGACTTCTGGTTAGGCCCTTGGTTGCTAGTAGCAATGTCCACTTTGGGGAGAACTTAATATCTATGGGGTCGTCTGTGAGTGAGGTCAGAGAAAACTTCACACATAACACACACATCCCCTTAACGCAAGACAGGCTGTTCTAAACCACAATGACGCTGAATAAACACACACACACATCAAGCAAATATCATTAGCACATATCTCATACCTCATTGTACACGCAAACACACACACACACACACACACACACACACACACACACACACACACACACACACACGCAATAGGCAAACTCTTTCCATCACACTGGTGAGACTGTAAGGTAGTACTGTTTGTCCAGCAAAAATTATTTATACATTTTCATCTAATAAAGGGGATGTTTCCCAGCTGATAAAGTAACACAATAGCATTCAAGTGTTGAAAAAGAAACACTGTCTATCTATCTGAACTCTGAACGCAGCCCTGACACAGCAGCCTTGGAATGAGTCCCTATCAGGAATGGTATCCATGCGGGACTCACAGCTTCTGATGGCTCTGATGACAAATGGAAAGAAGAGCTTCAATCGTTTTCATTAAGCCTACTAACACATGTGCAAAGATTCCACACTCACTGAACTTCAAAGGACGGTTACGGGCAGACGGGCCACAACAAAAGAGCAATCTTTAAACAGCAATAACGCAAAATGGGCTCATGATTCAAGTTTGCACTTGATTCACAACAGCTTGCAAAAAAAAAAGCGAGCCGGGGGAAATTATTTTAATATTTGATTAAACCAAAAGTTTGCAAGACAAACAGACGCAGTCCATTAATGTGCTTTCAATGCATATTTCATCAGGACGGGACGGGACACACACAGATGGAGGGAAGAATGGCTGGACGACCATCAGAGGCCGGCTCACGCGGAGGAGGAGAGGAGCGAGGGATGACGAGGTGAAATGGAGGCTTTGTCTCCAAATTAATCTACTCTCTCCTTGTCTCCTACGGCAAAGGCACAATTGTATTTATTTATTTATTTAACCTTTATTTAACCAGGTAAGCCAGTTGAGAACAGGTTCTCATTTACAACTGCGACCTGGCCAAGATAAAGCAAAGCAGTGCAATAAAAAACAACAACACAGAGTTACATATGGGGTAAAACAAAACATAAAGTCAAAAATACAACAGAAAATAGAAAATATATATACAGTGTGTGCAAATGTAGCAAGTTATGGAGGTAAGGCAATAAATAGGCCATAGTGCAAAATAATTACAATTAGTATTAACACTGGAATGATAGATGTGCAAGAGATGATGTGCAAATAGAGATACTGGGGTGCAAATGAGCAAAATAAATAACAATATGGGGATGAGGTAGTTGGGTGGGCTAATTTCAGATGGGCTGTGTACAGGTGCAGTGATCGGTAAGGTCCTCTGACAACTGATGCTTAAAGTTAGTGAGGGAGATAAGAGTCTCCAGCTTCAGAGATTTCTGCAATTCGTTCCAGTCATTGGCAGCAGAGAACTGGAAGGAATGGCGGCTAAAGGAGGTGTTGGCTTTGGAGATGACCAGTGAGATATACCTGCTGGAGCGCATACTACAGGTGGGTGTTGCTATGGTGACCAATGAGCTAAGATAAGGCGGGGATTTGCCTAGCAGTGATTTATAGATGGCCTGGAGCCAGTGGGTTTGGCGACGAATATGTAGTGAGGACCAGCCAACAAGAGCGTACAGGTCACAGTGGTGGGTAGTATATATGGGGCTTTGGTGACAAAACGGATGGCACTGTGATAGACTACATCCAATTTGCTGAGTAGACTGTTGGAGGCTATTTTGTAAAGGATATCGCCAAAGTCAAGGATCGGTAGGATAGTCCGTTTTACGAGGGCATGTTTGGCAGCATGAGTGAAGGAGGCTTTGTTGCGAAATAGGAAGCCGATTCTGGATTTAACTTTGGATTGGAGATGCTTAATGTGAGTCTGGAAGGAGAATTTACAGTCTAACCAGACACCTAGGTATTTGTAGTTGTCCACATACTCTAGGTCAGACCCGTCGAGAGTAGTGATTCTAGTCGGGTGGGCGGGTGCCAGCAGAGTTCGATTGAATAGCATGCATTTAGTTTTACTTGTGTTTAAGAGCAGTTGGAGGCTACGGAAGGAGTGTTGTATGGCATTGAACCTCGTTTGGAGGTTTGTTAACACAGTGTCCAATGAAGGGCCAGATGTATACAAAATGGTGTCGTCTGCATAGAGGTGGATCTGAGAATCACCAGCAGCAAGAGCGACATCATTGATATACACAGAGAAAAGAGTCGGCCCAAGAATTGAACCCTGTGGCACCCCCATAGAGACTGCCATAGGTCCAGACAACAGGCCCTCCGATTTGACACATTGAACTCTATCTGAGAAGTAGTTGGTGAACCAGGCGAGGCAGTCATTTGAGAAACCAAGGCTATTTAGTCTGCCAATAAGAATGCGGTGGTTGACAGAGTCGAAAGCCTTGGCCAGGTCGATGAAGACGGCTGCACAGTACTGTCTACAGACCTGGATAGAGCTCTGCAGGCTATCTCTACAATATGGATCGCAATGGGAAAGAGAAAACCCACTGGGTACAGACATAATTTCAACGTCTAGTTTTGATTTACATTTGGTCGAGATGTCAACTAACGTGAATTCAACATGAAATCAACAAAACATTTCACCATGTCATTGGATTTAGGAATTCCCTTATGTTGATGACTTTTTGCAAATCCAATCAGTTTTCCATGTTGATTCAACATCATCAGATTGATTTTTTTTGTTGAAATGACGTGGAACCAACGTTGATGCAACCAGATTTTGCCCATTGGGAAGGCACAGATAAGACAAACGTCACCCTGACTACGCTCTCCTTCTCTTCTTTCTCTCGTCTTCCTCCCATAACTATTTTCTCCCAATGTTTCTCCAGTTCTTCCCCTTCCCCTCCTGACTCCCTTACTTTCTCTCCTTCTCCCTCAATCTCTTCCCCACACTCGTCTTCCACTCTTTCTGCCTGTGTCAGGTTGGCTGGGGAGCAGGCGTTATGCTCGGCAGGTTTCTAAACACACATTAAACTCCCAGGCAATGGTTGCTAGACACATAGCAACAAGGTCCACCCTCCTCAGGCCAGGGCATTACAGGTCACTTTCTGCTAGGCCAGGGGTCACGTCAGCAGATGACCTAGAAGTAATTGCCTTATTAGAACTATAGCTGTTTTGGGGTTTTTAGCAAACTGTGAGACCAGCATCGGAATCTGAGAAATTGCTCCTCAAAGAAGAAAAGCAGACTAGTTCATTTCCTCAGTGAAAACAATGTACTGAGCAAATGTCAAATTGGCTTTTTACAGAATTACCGTACGACAGACCACGTATTCACCCTGCACACACTAATTGACAAACAAACAAACCAAAACAAAGGCAAAGTCTTCTCATGCTTTGTTGATTTCAAAAAATCTTTTGACGCAATTTGGCATGAGGGTCTGCTATACAAATAGATGGAAAGTGGGGTTGGGGGACATTATAAAATCCATGTACAAAAACAACAAGTGTGTGGTTAAAATTGGCAAAAAACACACACATTTCGTTCCACAGGGCCGTGGGGTGAGACAGGGATGCAGTTTAAGCCCCACCCTCTTCAACATACAGTTGAAGTCGGAAGTTTACATACACCTTAGCCAAATACATTTAAACTCAGTTTTTCACAATTCCTGACATTTAATCCTAGTAATAATTCCCTGTCTTAGGTCAGTTAGGATCACCACTTTATTTTAAGAATGTGAAATGTCAGAATAATAGTAGAGAGAATGATTTATTTAAGCTTTTATTTCTTTCATCACATTCCCATTGGGTCAGAAGTTTACATACACTCAATTAGTATTTGGTAGCAATGCCTTTAAATAGTTTAACTTGGGTCAAATGTTTCGGGTAGCCTTCCACAAGCTTCGCACAATAAGTTGGGTGAATTTTGGTCCATTCCTCCTGACAGAGCTGGTATAACAGAGTCAGGTTTGTAGGCCTCCTTGCTCGCACACGCTTTTTCAGTTCTATCCACAAATTAAACAATTTTGCCACAACTTTGGAAGTATGTTTGGGGTCGTTGTCCATTTGGAAGACCCATTTGCGACCAAGCTTTAACTTCCTGACTGTTGTCTTGAGATTTTGCTTCAATATCTCCACATAATTTTCCTTCCTCATGATGCCATCTATTTTGTGAAGTGCACCAGTCCCTCCTGCAGCAAAGCACCCCCACAGCATGATGGTGCCACCCCAATGCTTCACGGTTGGGATGGTGTTCTTCGGCTTGCAAGCAACACCCTTTTTCCTCCAAACATAACGATAGTCATTATGGCCAAACAGTTCGATTTTTGTTTCATCAGACCAGAGGACATTTCTCCAAAAAGTACGATCTTTGTCCCCATGTGCAGTTGCAAACCATAGTCTGTCTTTTTTATGGCGGTTTTGGAGTAGTGGCTTCTTCCTTGCTGAGCGGCCTTTCAGGTTATGTCGATATAGGGCTCGTTCTATTGTGGATATAAATACTTTTGTACCGGTTTCCTCCAGCATCTTCACAAGGTCCTTTGCTGTTGTTCTGGGATTGATTTGCACTTTTCACACCAAAGTACGTTCATCTCTAGGAGACAGAACGCGTCTCCTTCCTGAGCGATATGACGGCTGCGTGGTCCCATGGTGTTTATACTTGCGTACTATTGTTTGTACAGATGAACGTGGTACCTTCAGGCGTTTGTAAATTGCTCCCAAGGATGAACCAGACTTGTGGAAGTCTACTTTTCTTTCTGAGGTCTTGGCTGATTTCTTTGGATTTTCCCATGATGTCAAGCAAAGAGGCACTGAGTTTGAAGGTAGGCCTTGAAATACATCCACAGGTACACCTCCAATTGACTCAAATGATGCCTACACCGTCCGGGTTTGGCCGGTGTAGGCCGTCATTGTAAATAAGAATTTGACTTAACTGACTTGCCTAGTTAAATAAAGGTTAAAAAATAAAAAATAGCCTATCAGAAGCTTCTAAAGCCATGACATCATTTTCTGGAATTTTTCAAGCTGTTTAAAGGCACACTCAACTTAGTGTAGTAAACTTCTGACCCACTGGAATTGTGATACAGTGAATTATAAGTGAAATAATCTGTCTGTAAACAATTGTTGGAAAAATTGTCCTAACCGACTTGCAAAAACTATAGTTTGTTAACAAGACATTTGTGGAGTGGTTGAAAAACGAGTTTTAATGACTCCAACCTAGGTGTATGTAAACTTCCAACTGTATATATCAACGAATTGGCGAGGGCACTAGAACAGTCTGCAGCACCCGTCCTACTAGAATCTGAAGTCAAATGTCTACTGTTTGCTGATGAGCTGGTGCTTCTGTCACCAACCAAGGAGGGCCTACAGCAGCACCTAGATCTTCTGCACAGATTCTGTCAGACCTGGGCCCTGACAGTAAATCTCAGTAAGACAAAAATAATGGTGTTCCAAAAAAGGTCCAGTTGCCAGGACCACAAATTCCATCTAGACACCGTTGCCCTAGAGCACACAAAAAACTATACATACCTCGGCCTTAACATCAGCGCCACAGGTAACTTCCACAAAGCTGTGAACGATTTGAGAGACAAGGCAAGAAGGGCCTTCTATGCCATCAAAAGGAACATAAAATTCGACATACCAATTAGGATCTTGCTAAAATTACTTGAATCAGTTATAGAACCCATTGCCCTTTATGGTTGTGAGGTCTGGGGTCCGCTCACCAACCAAGAATTCATAAAATGGGACAAACACCAAATTGAGACTCTGCATGCAGAATTCTGCAAAAATATCCTCTGTGTACAACGGAAAACACCAAATAATGCATGCAGAGCAGAATTAGGCCGATACCCGCTACCCATGTAGCTCAGTTGGTAGAGCATGGCGCTTGCAACGCCAGGGTTGTGGGTTCGATTCCCACGGGGGGCCAGTATGAAAATGTATGCACTCACTAACTGTAAGTGGCTCTGGATAAGAGCGTCTGCTAAATGACTAAAATGTAAATGATCAAAATCCAGAAAAGAGCCGCTAAATTCTATAACCACTTAAAAGGAAGAGATTCCCAAACCTTCCATAACAAAGCCATCACCTACTGAGAGATTAACTTGGAGAAGAGTCCCCTAAGCAAGCTGGTCCTGGGGCTCTGTTCACAAACACAAACAGAGCCCCAGGACAACAACACAATTAGACCCAAGCAAATCATGAGAAAACAAAAAGAGAATTACTTGACACATTGGAAAGAATTAACAAAAAAACAGAGCAAACTAGAACGCTATTTGGCCCTAAACAGAGAGTACACAATGGCAGAATACCTGACCACTGTGACTGACCCGAACTTAAGGAAAGCTTTGACTATGTACAGACTCAGTGAGCGAAGCCTTGCTTTTGAGAAAGGCCGCCGTAGGCTGACCTGGCTCTCAAGAGAAGAGAGGCTATGTGCACACTGCCCACAAAATGAGGTGGAAACTGAGCTGCCAAATGTATGACCATATTAGAGACACATATTTGCCTCAGATTACACAGATCCACAAAGAATTCGAAAACAAATCCAATTTTGATAAACTCCCTTATCTACTGGGTTAAATACCACAGTGTGCCATCACAGCAGCAAGATTTGTGACCTGTTGCCACAAGAAAAGGGCAACCAGTGAAGAACAAACACCATTGTAAATACAACCCATATTTATGTTTATTTATTTTCCCATTTCTACTTTAACTATTTGCACATTGTTACAAGAGAGAGCGGGAGAGAGAGAGAGAGCGGGAGAGAGAGAGAGCGAGAGAGAGAGAGAGAGAGAGAGAGAGAGAGAGAGAGAGAGAGAGAGAGAGAGAGAGAGAGAGATACAGTTGAAGTCGGAAGTTTACATACACTTAGGTTGGAGTCATTAAAACTTGTTTTTCAACCACTCAACAAATTTCTTGTTAACAAACTATAGTTTTGGCAAGTCGGTTAGGACATCTACTTTGTGCATGACACAATTAATTTCTCCAACAATTGTTTACAGACAGATTATTTCACTTATAATGCACTGTACCACAATTCCAGTGGGTCAGAAGTTTACATACACTAAGTTGACTGTGCCTTTAAACAGCTTGGAAAATTCCAGAAAATTATGTAATGGCTTTAGAAGCTTCTGATAGGCTAATGGACATAATTTGAGTCAATTGGAGGTGTGCCTGTGGATGTATTTCAAGGCCTACCTTCAAACTCACTGCCTCTTTGCTTGACATTATGGGAAAATCAAAATAAATCAGCCAAGACCTCAGAAAAAAAATTGTAGACCTCCACAAGTCTGGTTCATCCTTGGGAGCAATTTCCAAACCCCTGAAGGTACTACGTTCATCTGTACAAACAATAGTACGCAAGTATAAACACCATGGGACCACACAGCCGTTATACCGCTCAGGAAGGAGACGCGTTCTGTCTCCTAGAGATGAACGTACTTTGGTGCGAAAAGTGCAAATCAATCCCAGAACAACAGCAAAGGACCTTGTGAAGATGCTGGAGGAAACAGGTACAAAAGTATCTATATCCACAGTAAAACGAATCATAACCTGAAAGGCCGCTCAGCAAGGAAGAAGCCGCTGCTCCAAAACCGCCATAAAAAAGCCAGACTAAGATCGTACTTTTTGGAGAAATGTCCTCTGGTCTGATTAAACAAAAATAGAACTGTTTGGCCATAATGACCATCGTTATGTTTGGAGGAAAAAGGGGAAGGCTTGCAAGCCGAAGAACATCATCCCAACCGTGAAGCACGGGGGTGGCACCATCATGCTGTGGGGGTGCTTTGCTGCAGGAGGGACTGGTGCACTTCACAAAATAGATGGCATCATGAGGAAGGAAAATTATGTGGTTATATTGAAGCAACATCTCAAGACATCAGTCAGGAAGTTAAAGCTTGGTCGCAAATGGGTCTTCCAAATGGACAATGACCCCAAGCATACTTCCAAAGTTGTGGCAAAATGGCTTAAGGACAACAAAGTTAAGGTATTTGAGTGGCCATCACAAAGCCCTGACCTAAATCCTAAAGAAAATTTGTGGGCAGAACTGAAAAAGCGTGTGTGAGCAAAGAGGCCTACAAACCTGACTCGGTTACACCAGCTCTGTCAGGAGGAATGGGCCAAAATTCACCCAACTTATTGTGGGAAGCTTGTGGAAGGCTACCCGAAACATTTGACCCAAGTTAAACAATTTAAAGGCAATGCTACCAAATACTAATTGAGTGTATGTACACTTCTGACCCACTGGGAATGTGATGAAAGAAATAAAAGCTGAAATAAATCATTCTCTCTACTATTATTCTGACATTTCACATTCTTAAAATAAAGTGGTGATCCTAACTGACCTAAGACAGGGAATTTCTACTAGGATTAAATGTCAAGAATTGTGAAAAACTGAGTTTACATTTATTTGGTTAAGGTGTATGTAAACTTCCAACTTCAACTGTAGATAAAGAGACATGGAAAAACAAAGAGTGAGAGGAAGAGAGAGAGAGAGAGAAAGAAAGAGTGGAGAGAGAGAAGAGAGAGAGAGTAATCGAGAAGCAAACAGAGAGAGTGTGGTCAGGGCGAAGGATTTCTCATTTCCAAGATGAATCACAGATGCTACCTCCCCATGGACATAGCTTCAGACAGTTCTACCTCCCTACATCTCACTGTGGACCCAGACACAGGGAGAAACAGGGAGAGCTAAGTAATATATAAAACCATTTAAACACGCCTGGACACTGTCAGCTATTTTATCCTGGTGAAAAAGCACAGTACTCCACTCTGAGCCTTTGCCTGTCTCTCCCATGGTGAAGAAAAGGTCTTTGCCATACTGTGTTGGAGAAAAGCTACATGTAAGTGTGGAGGAGGTGAGAGAACCCTCTGCGTGAATCAGGAAGGCTGTCAGGGAGATATCTGGATGACTAACTAACTCAACAGCAAGATCATGTAGTGGTGGGGGGGGGGGGGGGGGGGTACAGGGGGGGTACAGGGGGAACGTGAGTAAAAACCAAACCAATCTCTAACGCACGCACACAGACACACACACACACAATCCCCTGGGCTGAGGGTAGGGGGGTGTCCCTGCATGGTAAGATATGACAGAGTGATTGCTCCAGTGTTGCTGGGCAGGAGAGTCCAGGGTAGCGCAACACCAGTCGCAGTGCATTTTGTGTGGGCAGAGAACACTCAGTGGCCTGTCTCCATCAATCACCTCGAAAATCATCTGGGGGAACTGGCACCTCTCCTGATAGGGGGTTACTGTATGACTAATACTCACACACAGAGATCCACACACCACAAGTTCTGAGCACAGTGATTTATAGAACCTTTGATAACACACACACACATTGCCACAGAAAGACATACAGTCACACACTGAAGCACACATTTCCCCACTAACACCACTTACACACTCACACACATAAACACACTGTACTACCAACAATGGTTCTACCACAAACACTCTGACTATCGCTCTCGCACGCACATACACACACACGCACGCACACACACATACACACACAGTATAAGTTTGACATTCACATCCTATGTGACCAGTTCAGCTGCAGTAACATACGATACATACACAAGCCCTTTACTTGGCTCAGACCCTGACGTCTAACTCTAACTCTCTGGGTCCTACCTCATGCAGTCAATGGCAATTACACATAATGCCATATTGATACATGATAATAAGTTCAAACTCCACTCCAGCTCTATCTAAACTATTTTTTTAAAATAATGTTCTTTGTTTTTCCCCTTTTTGAATCCAATGTGGAACCCTTTGGTGACGAAAAAGGAACCTGTAGCCCTTTCCTGCAGTTAAATGACCTAGTAGCCTCATGGGTGGAATGTTATTAATCTTTTTCATAATTTCATAATAAGTAAACATTATTTCAAAAAACCCGCAGAAAATCCGGTGTTTCTATGTCGAACAGTTTTGTTATATTTCAGTCTTCTGTGATGTACAGTGGGGGAAAAAAGTATTTAGTCAGCCACCAATTGTGCAAGTTCTCCCACTTAAAAAGATGAGAGAGGCCTGTAATTTTCATCATAGGTACACGTCAACTATGACAGACAAATTGAGCATTTTTTTTCCAGAAAATCACATTGTAGGATTTTTAATGAATTTATTTGCAAATTATGGTGGAAAATAAGTATTTGGTCACCTACAAACAAGCAAGATTTCCATCTCTCACAGACCTGTAACTTCTTCTTTAAGAGGCTCCTCTGTCCTCCACTCGTTACCTGTATTAATGGCACCTGTTTGAACTTGTTATCAGTATAAAAGACACCTGTCCACAACCTCAAACAGTCACATTCCAAACTCCACTATGGCCAAGACCAAAGAGCTGTCAAAGGACACCAGAAACAAAATTGTAGACCTGCACCAGGCTGGGAAGACTGAATCTGCAATAGGTAAGCAGCTTGGTTTGAAGAAATCAACTGTGGGAGCAATTATTAGGAAATGGAAGACATACAAGACCACTGATAATGTCCCTCGATCTGGGGCTCCACGCAAGATCTCACCCCGTGGGGTCAAAATGATCACAAGAACCGTGAGCAAAAATCCCAGAACCACACGGGGGGACCTAGTGAATGACCTGCAGAGAGCTGGGACCAAAGTAACAAAGCCTACCATCAGTAACACACTACGCCGCCAGGGACTCAAATCCTGCAGTGCTAGACGTGTCCCCCTGCTTAAGCCAGTACATGTCCAGGCCCGTCTGAAGTTTGCTAGAGTGCATTTGGATGATCCAGAAGAGGATTGGGAGAATGTCATATGGTCAGATGAAACCAAAATAGAACTTTTTGGTAAAAACTCAACTCGTCGTGTTTGGAGGACAAAGAATGCTGAGTTGCATCCAAAGAACACCATACCTACTGTGAAGCATGGGGGTGGAAACATCATGCTTTGGGGCTGTTTTTCTGCAAAGGGACCAGGACGACTGATCCGTGTAAAGGAAAGAATGAATGGGGCCATGTATCGTGAGATTTTGAGTGAAAACCTCCTTCCATCAGCAAGGGCATTGAAGATGAAACGTGGCTGGGTCTTTCAGCATGACAATGATCCCAAACACACCGCCCGGGCAACGAAGGAGTGGCTTCGTAAGAAGCATTTCAAGGTCCTGGAGTGGCCTAGCCAGTCTCCAGATCTCAACCCCATAGAAAATATTTGGAGGGAGTTGAAAGTCCGTGTTGCCCAGCGACAGCCCCAAAACATCACTGCTCAAGAGGAGATCTGCATGGAGGAATGGGCCAAAATACCAGTAACAGTGTGTGAAAACCTTGTGAAGACTTACAGAAAACGTTTGACCTGTGTCATTGCCAACAAAGGGTATATAACAAAGTATTGAGAAACTTTTGTTATTGACCAAATACTTATTTTCCACCATAATTTGCAAATAAATTCATAAAAAATCCTACAATGTGATTTACTGGATTTTTTTTCCTCAATTTGTCTGTCATAGTTGATGTGTACCTATGATGAAAATTACAGGCCTCTCTCATCTTTTTAAGTGGGAGAACTTGCACAATTGGTGGCTGACTAAATACTTTTTTTCCCCACTGTATATAAAGTGTAATATTGGGATGAAAACTCAAAATGGAATACATTTCAACTCTATATCTGACATGGTACCAGGTGTCTACTTTTTTGTAAGCCCCTAACCATGTGCGTGAGGTGTATACTTTTGTTTCAAACTAGATTTGTTTAAAACTACCAAGAAACACTCTGATTTAGCCCACTGCAGTAAAAGGTTAAGTTAGGGATATGACAAATGTAGAAAATAAATGTTTCCGTTAAAATGATAAGAAAAATTCATAAAATTCCATGTGAATTCACAATGCAGCTGCGCTGGGTCTCACGGTTTGGGTCTCACGTTCTCACAGTGCGTCCCTTTCAGATTGTTAAGCATTGCACCTGTACTACCATTACTGGACCTCAATTCCACCTCGTAAAGTATTTTGATAGAATTTCGTATTTAAAAAAAATAATGTGTGGGGCAGATCAGCTTTAATATTGCAGATAGATTATAGCTTCCATCAATGTAATTGTCTGCATCATTTCCAATCCCCATATATATTTTTTGTAAATATATATATACACACACACTACCGTTCAAAACCTTGGGGTCACTTAGAAATGTCCTTGTTTTTGTAAGAAAAGCAAATTTTTTGTCCATTAAAATAACATCAAATTGATCAGAAATACAGTGTAGACATGTTAATGTTGTAAATGGCTATTGTAGCTGGAAACGGCTGATTTTAATGGAATATCTACATAGGCGTACAGAGGCCCATTATCAGCAACCATCAGTCCTGTGTTCCAATGGCACGTTGTGTTTGCTAATCCAAGTTTATCATTTTAAAAGGCTAATTGATCATTAGAAAACCCTTTTGCAATTATGTTAGCACAGCTGAAAAATGTTGTGCTGATTAAATAAAACGATTGTGCAATAAAACTGGCCTTCTTGAGACTAGTTGAGTATCTGGAGCATCAGCAATTGTGGGTTCGATTACAGGCTCAAAATGGCCAGAAACAAATAACTTTCTTCTGAAACTCGTCAGTCTATTCTTGTTCTGAGAAATGAAGGCTATTCCATGCGAGAAATTGCCAAGAAACTGAAGATCTCTACAACGCTGTGTACCACACCCTTCACAGAACAGCGCAAACTGGCTCTAACCAGAATAGAAAGAGGGGTGGGAGGCCCCGATGCACAACTGAGCAAGAGGACAAATACATTAGTGTGTCTTAGAGAAGGTCAGCATCCCGTTTCCAGCTACAATAGCCATTTACAACATGAACAATGTCTACACTGTATTTCTGATCAATTTGATGTTATTTTAATGGATTTTTTTCTTTTTTCGAAAACAAGGACATTTCTAAGTGACCCCAAACTTTTGAACGGTAGTGTATATACAGTACCAGTCAAGAGTTTAGACACACCTACTCATTCCAGGGTTTTTCTTTATTTTTACTATTTTCTACATTGTAGAATAATAGTGAAGACATAAAAACTATGAAATAACACATATGGAAGTAGTAACCAAAAAGGTGTTAAACAAATCAAAATATATTTTATATTTAAGATTCTTCAAAGTAGCCACCCTTTGCCTTGATGACAGCTTTGCACACTCTTGGCATTCTCTCAACCAGCTTCACCTGGAATGCTTTTACAACTGTCTTGAAGGAGCTCCCACATATGCTGAGCACTTGTTGGCTGCTTTTCCTTCACTCTGCGGTCCAACTCATCCCAAACAATCTCAATTGGGTTGAGGTTGGGTGATTGTGGAGGCCAGGTCATCTAATGCAGCACTCCATCACTCTCCTTCTTGGCAGTGGTGGAAAAAGTACTCAATTGAGGAATCATCGAAAATCTCTTCCCAACTATTAAGCAATCTATATGGCACAGTTGTCAATTTTTTGGTCCTTAAATTAAACTGGTATACCTTTTTATTGATCACAATTTTCTTTAACCAATTATGGTCTTTAATGAAGGGCCGACAGACTATTTTCTTATTTTTCCTCCTTCCACTTGCCTCTTCCATTTTTGCTGCAATTCTACAATTAATTGGTTGTAATTTTGGGTAGAGCAGACATTTCCATATATTTGTGTTAGCTGCATGTGTGACATAACTCCACCAGTCCTACAAAGATTCTAAAGATTATACCTTTTAACAAAATAAATGTTATTTTTTATCAATTAGTATATTTGAGTTTAATCATAATATTTGTTGTATTATTTGTTTTGTCTTTTCTGGTGGATTAAACTGAAATTGC
The DNA here is from genome assembly GCF_964263955.1 of Coregonus lavaretus. Classification (NCBI taxonomy): domain Eukaryota; kingdom Metazoa; phylum Chordata; class Actinopteri; order Salmoniformes; family Salmonidae; genus Coregonus; species Coregonus lavaretus. The sequence continues at coordinate 46,727,442 of NC_139988.1, forward strand.
AACCAACTTTCTGTGGCTTGTTTTAAAAATAGCAACAGTATTTTCGCAAAGTATTGCCATATAGGACTTCACTGCTGTCGCTTGCCTGTTAACGACAATGACGTAGTGGTGGAGAGTCGACTCCAAAACAATTGATTCCTCAACTCCTTGCACGTCCACTCCCGATGTTGACTCCCATTTCTGAGTGTCAAGTGTCACTCTTATGTATTTTTGGAACGGAGGTGACTGATTAGTTGCCGTACTTCCGAGAACAAACACCCGCATCTTTCATAGCATAGCTAGCGAGGCACGGAGAGAGAGGGGAGGGGCACATTATAGGCAGGTCGGCAACCAGGCAGACAGAATCAGAACCATGCACTAGGCCTATCTATCAGCAATCGAAATCTGTATCTCGCAATGGAATGAGATTAGCAAAACTTTGCTCTCGTAAACAGTATCTGCGCATGTGCACGGGTTCGCTTTACACTGTTCACAGGGTGGTAGCCATTGAGGTATAAAGAACCAGGGAACCAAAACAGCGGAGAAGTTGAGCCTTGCGCGTTATTTGACCCACTATGCTGTTTACTTTCTGCATCTATTTTATATCGCAGAGTCTACCTTTAAATTACACAACTTACCCCAAGCCTTTATAGTCTACCGTCTAGTTAGGCTATAACATGTACAATAATATGTTTTGTGATAACTGCACTGTTAATTACATTTTATGAAGAAAACATTTACAGGGAATTTTCTTAATGTTAAGGATCCCAATTTCCTTTAAATGCTTTAACGTTAAAACGTACACCCCCCTACTTTAAGTGGTAAAAGGATTCCATGTAGAATCTTGTTTTAGTGAAAGGGTTCCAGTTGGAACCAGAGGATTCTCAGAGGATTCTCTTACATGGGGACAATTTAAGATCCCATTCATATTCTAAGTAGCACCTTCTTTACTTACTTTAGGTGTATTTTAGACATTTGCACTAAAAACCTGTCTGGTTTACTTTTCATAAGAGGTATACAAGACTATATCATTATGAAAGGGTTTGCAGAAAATTATTTTACATTAAGAGATGTGTCAAGGGAGAAGGGGTGCTTGCGTAGGTGAGTGGGTCTCTGTGCATTAGGGTTGGTGTATAAGGAGATAGTTTAGAGATAACCATCACCGGCCTCTCTCTCTCTCTCTCTCTCTCCAGATTAAAGAAGAAGCTCAGCAGTGATGTGGTGACTGTGTTGTGTCACAGAGCCCAGTAAAGGATCAAACAGTGTCCCGTTCACCTAATGCCTCTCTCTGCCCATTCATACTCATACTGGAATACATACTGACACACTGTTTATGTGCCTCCATGCCCCTCTCTCTCATCCTTTCTTTCTCTCTCACAACATCCTATCTGTCTGGATTCTACTACCTACTTTTTCCATTGGGTACCTGCCAACACCGGCCTTCATATGTACCTTTTAACGGTGAACCAAAACACTAGGTGTTTTATGTGTATGTGGGTTGTATATAGTTGACTGTGAGACCAGTGACACAAAAAGGAGTGAAAATGAAACTGGGTTACTGTGTAAATGAGGTTAGCGTTGAGGTAATGTCAACGTAGCTAATGTCAGAGTAACATCAAGATGAGTTGATGTGTTACCTATCAATGCACCACAGAGGCTCTTGAATGAATTGTGCTGACACACTTAGCTGAAAAGTGAGCAACACAATCCAGTTATCGCTTCTGCGTAAGCTTAGTACAAACTGGCTCTTCATCACAAACACACACACGCAAACACACGCACGCTCGCAAGTGCACATACAAACACACACACATACAATCACGTACACACACACACACACGATAAATCAGTGGAAACCAACTTTGGTTCCTAGACTAGCACATGATGCAAATCTGATTACTCAAACACACAGCAGCACATTAAGAGATTGGATCGTAATGCCATTATTGATTCAATAAGGGAGCACTATTTGGCAAGGGTAGGCCTGGTCTTTATCGGATTCATGCTAGAGTGGTTGGACCAGAACCGCAGATATCAACGACTCAGGGAAATCCACACAGGCTTAGTGGAGAGTGGGGTTGAAGGGGAATATGCCTGGATAGAAGTTGCCCATAGACTGAATCAATGTCAGTTTTATGATGTGTAAGGTATCTATGGTCAACTACTATCCAGAGTAAGTTAAGCACTCACCTTGGCACTCACAAGCTCATAACATTTATACAGGACCAGACCCAGAGAGCCTCCTACCTGTGCCCACATTGCTCTCTCTCTATCTCGAGACATACAGTTGAAGTCGGAAGTTTACATACACTTAGGTTGGAGTCAATAAAACTCATTTTTCAACCACTCCACAAATTTCTTGTTAACAAACTATAGTTTTGGCAAGTCGGTTAGGACATCTACTTTGTGCATGACACAAGTAATTTCTCCAACAATTGTTTACAGACAGATTATTTCACTTATAATTCACTGTATCACAATTCCAGTGGGTCAGAAGTTTACATACACTAAGTTGACTGTGCCTTTAAACAGCTTGGAAAAATCCAGAAAATTATGTCATGGCTTTAGAAGCTTCTGATAGGCTAATTGACATCATTTGAGTCAATTGGAAGTGTACCTGTGGATGTATTTCAAGGCCTACCTTCAAACCCAGTGCCTCTTTGCTTGACATCATTGGAAAATCCAAAGAAATCAGCCAAGACCTCAGAAAAATCATTGTAGACCTCCACAAATATGGTTCATCCTTGGGAGCAATTTCCAAACGCCTGAAGGTACCATGTTCATCTGTACAAACAATAGTACGCAAGTATAAACACCATGGGACCACACAGCCGTCATACCGCTCAGGAAGGAGACGCATTCTGTCTCCTAGAGATTAACATACCTTGGTGCGAAAAGTGCAAATCAATCCCAGAACAACAGCAAAGGACCTTGTGAAGATGCTGGAGGAAACAGGTACAAAAGTATCTATATCCCCAGTAAAACGAGTCCTATATCGACATAACCTGAAAGGCCGCTCAGCAAGGAAGCAGCCACTGCTCCAAAACCACCATAAAAAAGCCAGACTACAGTTTGCAACTGCACATGGGGACTAAGATCATACTTTTTGGAGAAATGTCCTCTGGTCTGATTAAACAAAAATAGAACTGTTTGGCCATAATGACCATCGTTATGTTTGCAGGAAAAAGGGGAAGGCTTGCAAGCCGAAGAACACCATCCCAACCGTGAAGCACGGGGGTGGCAGCATCATGCTGTGGGGGTGCTTTGCTGAAGGAGGGACTGGTGCACTTCACAAAATAGATGGCATCATGAGGAAGGAAAATTATGTGGATATATTGAAGCAACATCTCAAGACATCAGTCAGGAAGTTAAAGCTTGGTCGCAAATGAGTCTTCCAAATGGACAATGACCCCAAGCATACTTCCAAAGTTGTGTCAAAATGGCTTAAGGACAACAAAGTCAAGGTATTGGAGTGGCCATCACAAAGCCCTGACCTCAATCCTATAGAAAATGTGTGGGCAGAACTGAAAAAGCATGTGAGAGCAAGGAGGCCTACAGACCTGATTCAGTTACACCAGCTCTGTCAGGAGGAATGGGCCAAAATTCACCCAACTTAAGGTGGGAAGCTTGTGGAAGGCTACCCGAAACGTTTGACCCAAGTTAAACAATTTAAAGGCAATGCTACCAAATACTAATTGAGTGTATGTAAACTTCTGACCAACTGGGAATGTGATGAAAGAAATAAAAGCTGAAATAAATCATTCTCTCTACTATTATTCTGACATTTCATATTCTTAAAATAAAGTGGTGATCCTAACTGACCTAAGACAGGGAATTTGTACTAGGATTAAATGTCAGAAATTGTGAAAAACTGAGTTTAAATGTATTTGGCTAAGGTGTATATAAACTTCCAACTTCAACTGTACCTGTAAGGATCACTCTCCAGTAATCCTAAATTCAATGGAGACGTTCAAAGGGAGATAAGTGGTCAAAGATAAGTGGTCAACACACACACACACATATATCAATACACACACGCATAGGCAGCTTCCCATACACACACCTACACAGAGAGTAAAATTACCTCCCACACATACACAAAAAGCAAGGATTTACAAAATAACACACAAGCCCACAACAAAACACCTGTGCCTGAGCTCAGGCTGGAAATCACTGCAGCACTTTGATCAATGTAAAAAATAGCAGCGGAGACATTTATTTTATATGTGCATTTTGATTTGATTTTAATTCTAGACAATAATGGGAAATGTGCTTTCTGTGTTTAAATCCTTCCGAATGGTGTTACTGCTTGTGTGTGTGTTTTTGTGTGTCTTCGTGCGTGCGTGCATGCTTGCATGTGTGTGTTAACGGTGTCTAACCTAAAACTCACTTACAGCTCAGCACTAACTGAATGAGCCCACTCGGGGGCAACATAAAAACATCTGCTGGAGTAAGCACACCCTTGTGACTTTTTGAAATGACCAATGAAAAGTCAATTCACTTTAAAGGGATACTTCGGGATTTTGGCAATGGCCTTTATCTACTTCCCCAGAGCCAGATGAACTCGTGGATACCATTTTTATGTCTCTGTGTGCAATTTGAAGGAAGTTGCTAACTAGCGCTAGCGCAATTGCAAACTAGCGTTAGCGCAATGAATGGAAGTCTTCCCGTCATTGCGCTAACGCTAGTTAGCATTGGCTCGCGAAACTACCTCTAACTTCCTTCATACTGGACACAGAGACATAAAGATGGTATCCACAAGTTCATCTAACTCTGGGGAAGTAGATCAAGGGCATCATTGCCAAAATCCTGAAGTATCCCTTTAAAAGGAGCCATCAGACTGAACCTCAATGGAATTAAAGAACACGCATTTATAGTGCCTCTGGTAGTTCATGACCTCTTAGCTGGTTTTAGTGTGTGGGCAAATCCATTATCCATTATTACTTTAAAATGTATTCCATCAAAAAACATTGATTTCAAAGTTTAAAAACTCTATGCAAGGACTACTTTTAACATTTACACTGAACATTTTACAAAAACACATTTACTGGAAGAACTGTGCAGATGCAAAATTTGGTAACAGAATCTCTGTAAAATCTCCCTCAGTTTTTTTGTGTGACCATATTAGATTTTAAGATGTATACAGAAAGAATGGGGTGTCAGCTATGACATGTCACCTTGAATTTGAAAATATATATTTTGGTTATTGAACTACAGTAAGTGAAGTGGATTTACACCCGGTAACAGAATTGCGGTAACGGAATTTCATCATGGGTCCCTGATCTGTACTACACAGAAATGCATAATTATGGATATGAATGTCATTCTCTTCATGTTGATATATCCTAAATAGGTACACAAAAGGTAGAAATATGCAATATCCTCCTTTGCATTTTTGGGTATTATTCTACACATGGCTATTATTTTAATGAGATTCGCCCCCAAACAAGACCAAATTTGTTTGGACATCAAAGTACAGCACAGTAGAGCTCCATAGTGTAGAGTTCAGTACTGTACAGTACAGTAGAAATCAGTACAGTACAGTATAGTTCAGTACTCAACTCTAGGGTGCTCTTCTGTGTACTATACTGAACTCTACTCTATTCTACTCTACTGTACAGTACTCTACTGTACTGTACTGTACTGCACTGTGCTCTCTAAACTTGTGAAACATAGACGTCTATGATTGATTTGGTCTGAACCAATCATGGACGTCTATGTTTGGGCCAAATCAAAGCCAGTCCGGACAAGATTCAGGCTTGCTTTGGCCACCAGATGACAGAAAGTGAAAGAAAACAGTTATGAGCTAAACATAACTGTATGCCTGTGGAAGGGAGGACTGTAGCAGGCGACCCAACTGCGGTTTGTGACTACTATGATTTTGCCAGTAACTGAAAGGTTACTAATTTGAATCCCCAAGTCAACAAGGTGAAAAATCTGTCTGTGTCCTTGAGTAAGGCACTTAAACCTAATTGCTCCAGGGTTGCTGACACTGGCCGTGACCCCACTCTTTGAGGGTGTCTCAGGGGGAGTTGGGATATGCAAGAAACACATTTCCATTTCACGCATGTGTATTAATACACACTCGTACATGTGTGAAACAGGACAAAAATAAGCACCCAGCAAATAATTATTGTAATTCCGTTACTGATTTTTCGATAATTCCGTTACCAAGTAAAATCAACATTGCTTCAACATAATTTGTCAACATATTGTGATGTGGAATCTACGTGGAAAATACCACGGATTTGAAAAAAGTCATCAACTGCTGTTTTGATGGTAAAATTTCAACCACAGGATTATGTCATCATGGTAACCAATCAATGTTCAACATAGACAAACCTTGTATAAAATATGTTGCATTTGTACCTTTGAAACAAGAACATGCTTTGTAAACAACAGGTGTAGAGTAACAGTGAAATGCTTACGGGCCCTTCCTAACAATGCAGAGAGCAAAATAGGAAAATGATAGAAAAATAATAACACAAGGAATAAATACACAATGAGTAATGATAACTTGGCTATATACACAGGGTACAAGTACCGAGTTGATATGCAGGGGTACGAGGTAATTGACGTAGATATGTACATATAAGTAGGGGTAAAGTGACTAGGTAACAGGATAGATAACAAACAGTAGTAGCAGCAGCGTATGTGAGTGAGTCAAAAGAGTTAGTGCAAAAAGGGTCAATGCAGATAGTCCGGGTAGCTATTTGGTTAACTCTACTGAACAAAAATATAAATGCAACATGCAACAATTTCAAAGACTTTACTGAGTTACAGTTAATATTTAAGAGATAATGCCCAAGAAGCTGATGTTTGGAGGATATATTTGCAAGGGTGTTGTTAGGCCCGAGACAAAGTTACCAACATATTCAAAACATTATTGACATATTTTCATTCAAAACGTTATTTTGATGAATTTATTCATACTATATTTCATCCTTCCACAAAATATAGTCCCAATACAAATCTAGGGTTGCTACCCAAGCCGGCTGGTCGTTCGTTCTATTGGTTCGGTTGCCATACTGGCTGGCAACATTCTTATCCCTTGCTTGCTAGCTAGCCAACTACGGCTAACTTACATTACAGTCACGTCAAAAAGTGCAACCAGAATAACAGCGAAGTGGCAGCATTTGCATTTGTTTATGCTGTTTTCTAGAGACATTTATTTGGATACATCCATAACAATGAGCTAATGAGGTGCGATTTCGCCTGGTATAGACAATGTTCTCTCTCGTCAGGACACTGTTGTTCAGAGGACATAGCCAACAACACAGCTAACACAATCACTTCAAACTGAAGCTGGAAAGACTACAAACTAGCTGAACTTAGTTTCATTTTACCTTTTTTCAATTGACATTTCTTTGTATATATCCATAAAAATTATGCCAGCTGATTCATGATTTCGACTGGTTGAGAAACACTGCCTGCCTGTCTGTCTCGTCCCAACTCCCGAAACGTTCATTACTATGGGACAGCTGGAGATCGAATTTGAATATTGAAACAATGTTTCAAATGTTGGAGAGACAGACAGCAAGGTTTATACAAACCTCCGCTGTTGAAAACTAAATGTTAGTCTAAAAGAAATGTGAGATAATGTCTAGATGCTTTTTATAGTGGAGATCAAGTTTATAAATTGCTTGGCTGGGCTGATGAGACAGTGGATTGCGCAGTCAGATGGAACAGAGTAAATAGGCATTTTAACGTCTTAGATTTAGCTGATGGTAACTTGTGGAATAGACACCGGCTGGAATGCGGTTTTATACCAATCAGCATTCAGAATTAGACCCACCCGTTGTATAAAAATAAATAGGTCAATTGAAATCAATTAATTAGGCCCTAATCTATGGATTTCACATGATTGGGAATACAGATATGCATCTGTTGGTCAAAAATACTTTTTTTTTTAAATGGGCCTCACAATGGGACTCAGGATCTGGTCACTGTGCATTCAAATTGCCATTGATAAAATGCAATTGTGTTCATTGTCCATAGCTTATGCCTGCCCACACCATAACCCCACCACCACCATGGGGCACTCTGTTCACAACGTTGACATCAGCAAACCGCTCGCCCACACAACGCTATACATATGGTCTGCGGTTGTGAGGCCGGTTGGACGTACTGCCAAATTCTCAAAAACAACTTTGGAGGGCGGCTTATAGTAGAGAAATTAAGAATATTAAAGCCCCCTTTACTGCCTCAAATAGCCGACCAATCAGCCTGTTACCAACCCTTAGTAAACTTTGGGAAAAAATTGTGTTTGACCAGATACAATGTTATTTTACTGTAAACAAATTGACAACGGACTTTCAGCATGCTTATAGAGAAGGACATTAAACAAGCACAGCACTTACACAAATTACTGATGATTGGCTGAGAGAAATTGATGATAAAAAGCACGGCTTTTGACAGTATTGATCATAGTATGCTGATGGAAAAACGTATGTGTATTGGCTTTACACCCCACGCTATATTGTGGATAAAGTGTTACCTGTCTAACAGAACACAGAGGGTGTTCTTTAATGGAAGCCTCTCCAACATAATCCAGGTAGAATCAGGAATTCCCCAGGGCAGCTGGGTAGGCCCCTTGCCTTTTTCAATCTTTACTAATGACATGCCACTGGCCTTGAGGAAATCCAGTGTGGCTATGTATGCGGATGACTCAACACTATACACGTCAGCTACTACAGCGAGTGAAATCACAGCAACACTTAACAAAGAGCTGCAGTTAGTTTAAGAATGGGTGGCAAGGAATAAATTAGTCCTAAATATTTAAAAAACTAAAAGCATTGTATTTGGGACAAATCATTCACTAAATGTCACGTTCGTTGAATGACGGGTCAGACCAAGGTGCAGCATGATATACGTACATGTTTATTAAAGTAATAAACAACACGACAAAACAATAAACGAAACAAAACGTGAAGTCCAAGGTAGAACACACAACATACCTTACAAGGAACAAGATCCCACCACCCACTAGTGCCAATAGGCTGCCTAAGTATGATCCCCAATCAGAGACAAAGAGCTACAGCTGCCTCTGATTGGGAACCACACCGGCCAACATAGATCTACACATAATAGATCAAAACCTAGAAAACACCACAAAGGATATACACACCCTGACTCAACATATACGAGTCCCCTGAGTCAGGGCGTGACAGTACCCCCCCCCCCCCCCCCCCCCCAAAGTTTGCGGACTCCGACCGCACAACATAAACATAACAGGGTAGGGGCCGGGTGGGCATTCCACCTCGGAGGCGGATCCGGCTCGGGGCGTGACGACCTCTCACTCTCCGCCTCCCTGTTGCGCCCCTGGTCTGGTCTGGACCTCGGCGCGCTGCTTCCCCTCTTCTTCCTCCCACGATACGCCAGTCCCAGTCTGGACCCTGGTACGGGAGACCCCGAACCTGGAGAGGGGCTGACGTCATGGTCTGGACTGGAGCCGCTGACCGGAGCTGGACTGGGCACCGGTGGAGCGGACTGCTCTGGCTCCAGAGTGGAGCCACTGACCGTAGCTGGATCAGGCACCAGTGGAGCGGACTGCTCTGGCTCCGGAGTGGCGCAGCTGACCGGAGCTGGATCAGGCACCAGTGGAGCGGACTGCTCTGGCTCCGGAGTGGAGCAGCTGACCGGAGCTGGATCAGGCACCGGTGGAGCGGACTGCTCTGGCTCCGGAGTGGAAAAGCTGACCGGAACTGGATCAGGCACCGGTGGAGCGGAATGCTCTGGCTCCGGAGTGGAGCAGCTGACCGGTGCCGGACCAGGAACCGGTGGAACGGGCACGGGCCGTGCCCGACTGGACAAACGCACCACTGGTCTGGTGCGAGGAGCAGGCACGGGCCGGACCTGACTAGGAACACGCACCACTGGCTTGGTGCGAGGAACAGGCCGGGCCGGACTGGCGACGCGCACCACTGGCTTGGTGCGAGGAGCAGGAACAGGCCGGGCCGGACTGGCGACGCGCACCACTGGCTTGGTGCGAGGAGCAGGAACAGGCCGGGCCGGGCTGGCGACGCGCACCACTGGCTTGGTACGAGGAGCAGGAACGGGCTGGACCGGACTGTGAAGGCGGACTGGAGGTCTGGAGCGGAGAGCTGGCACAACTCGTCCTGGCTGGCTGCCCACTTTTGCACTACACGTGCGTGGCGCTGGCACAGGACGCACTGGGCTGTGCACGCGCACTGGCGATACAGCTCGTAGAACTGGCGCAGGATACGCGGGACCGAGGAGGCGTACTGGAGACCAGGAGCATTGAGCCGGCACACCCCGTCCTGGCTGGATGCCCATCTTCGCACGGCACGTGCGTGGTGCAAGCACTGGACGTACAGGACTGTGCCGGCGCACTGGCGACACAGTACGTAGCTCCGCATAATATGGAGCTTGCCCAGTCATACGCTTCCTCGCGTGAGTACGGGGAGTTGGCTCTGCTCTAACCCTAGGCTCTGCCAACCACCCTGTGTGCCCCCCAAAAAAATTATCTTGGGGCTGCTTCTCGGGCTTCCTCCTCGACCGGCCTCCTCCGTGTTGCCGTTGCTCCTCTCCTGCCTGGGCATCTACCTTAGCCCATGGTCCTTTCCCCGCGAATATCTCCTCCCATGACCACAAATTGGCCACCTGTGACATGGCCATCCGCTCCGCCTGGACACGCTGCTTGGTCCTCGTTTGGTGGGATCTTCTGTCACGTTCGTTGAATGACGGGTCAGACCAAGGCGCAGCGTGATATACGTACATGTTTATTAAAGTAATAAACAACACGACAAAACAATAAACGAAACGAAACGTGAAGTCCAAGGTAGAACACACAACATACCTTACAAGGAACAAGATCCCACCACCCACTAGTGCCAATAGGCTGCCTAAGTATGATCCCCAATCAGAGACAACGAGCTACAGCTGCCTCTGATTGGGAACCACACCGGCCAACATAGATCTACACATAATAGATCAAAACCTAGAAAACACCACAAAGAATATACACACCCTGACTCAACATATACGAGTCCCCTGAGTCAGGGCGTGACACTAAACCCTAAACCTCAACTAAATCTTGTAATAAATCATGTGGAAATTGAGCAAGTTGAGGTGACTAAACTGCTTGGAGTAACTCTGGATTGTAAACTGTCATGATAGCTAAGATGGGGAGAAGTCTGTCCATAATAAAGTGCTGCTCTGCCTTTTTAACAATACTATCAACAAGGCAGGTCCTACAGGCTCCTACAGGTTTTGTCGCACCTGGACTACTGTTAAGTCACGTGGTCAGGTGCCACAATTGGCTCAGAACAGGGCAGCACGGCTGGCCCATAAATGTACACAGAGAGCTAATATTAATAATATTCATGTAAATCTCTCATGGCTCAAAGTGGAGGAGAGATTGACTTCATCACTACTTGTTTTTGTAAGAAGTGTTGAAATGCTAAATGCACCAAGGTGTCTGTTTAAACTACTAGCACACAGCTCGGACACCCATGCATACCCCACAAGGTCTCGTCACAATCCCCAAGTCCAGAACAGACTATGGGAGGTGCACAGTGCTACATAGAGCCATGGCTACACCTTATGGAACAGCGGGGACTGTGAAGAGACACACACAGGCACAGACACACATACACATGATAAGACACGCACTCTTCACACACGTACACATGGATGTTGTATTGTAAATATGTGATAGTGGAGTAGTGGCCTGAGGGAACACACTAAATGTATTGGGTAAAGTGTTATGAAATGTAATGTCATGTAATTTTTTAACTGTATATAACTGTCTTAATGGTGCTGGACCCCAGGAAAAGTAGCTGCTGCCAATGGGGATCCTTAATAAATACAAATACAAATGACCAGCTTTTCAAAGCATTTAATGGCTACAGATGTGAGCTATGGGGTGATTAGTCATTTAGACAGGTTACGTTAAAGTTCTGCTTGAAACATGTAGGTATTACAGACTGGGTCAGGAAGAGGTTCAAAATCACAGTGAAGACACTTGCCAGCTGGTCAGCGCATGCTCTGAGTTAGTGTTGTCACACTACCAGAATTTTTACTTCGATACTAGGTTTAGTATCACGATACTCAATACCATCAGGATACTTGAAACCAAAACGATACAAAAACAATACCAAAACGATACCACAGCAAAACAAGAAGGCATATTAGCCAAAGTTATAGAATGGCACTTGAGCCAGACAGATGAACTCAGCTACTGCTCTGTTCAATCATTGGGCATTGTTTGAGTTCAATATCATTACATTTGAAATGTTTTACATCCAAATTGTTCAGAAACAGCCATGGGTATGCATTCATGAATAAATTATACAATCATACAATCAATTTGACTTAGTTTTTTCCAATCTAACTACATAACAACATAATGTACATTTGTATGTGAATGGTAAATCTCTATTGATAAACTGGGTAAATCAAATGTAGCCTAGGCCTATTCACAATACAGGTGAATGCGTATTCAATAGTAGTGTGTGCATGCATTGAGTTATTGAGCTTGTTTTGGCTGATTTCATGGGGCTACAGATGACAAACAATCTGTTTCCCTTACAATTGGGACTTATTTTATTGTACTAATCAACAACATTTACATAGAAGTAGCTTACTTCATAAAAGTGTGCGCTGTCTCTTTAAGCAGTTATGACGTCATTCACGAGGCAAGGGGGGTTGGTACACCACTGACAGTTTTCTGAGGCAATAGATAATATTTGAGAGAGACGTGGGAGTGACGTAAGAGAGAGACCGATTTAAGTGAATGAATATAGTTTTGGTGGCAATCAGCTTTGAAATTAGCATATTTGGGGTTATGGTTTGCATATTATTACAAACAAAGTACTAGGGTAGTGAATTGATGTCATAGCTTCCTTCAGCTGTAAAGGACGGTTTGAAATGTACAGAATGGTTACCCCGAGGAAAATGGTGGAGGGTCATACTTTTTCAATTTCAGTCAAGGGGAGGATTGAGTCTTTTTTAAATCTAGTCGAGGGGAGAGTAGTGTATTTTGTAATTGATTATATTTCTATATTTCTCAGTGTTTTAGAATTAGTTGCTTATTAGGCTATATATCGATGTGTGCGCGATGCCGACCCTCATCTCTGATTCTCCGCTGGGCGCGCAATATCAAGTGCGCCTACAGGCTATTTAGCTTGGACTCAATCAACTTATCCATAGGCTATAGGCTATGAAGTGCATGCTCGGAGAAGCACAGAGCAAAGTTATATTTCTAAGATAGCTGCTGGGATGGTGTAAATAAAACTAGGCTGCATTACACACTGCAATGGATATTCCAACACTGAGCCCCGACCTGCTCTGCTCATGCTGATCAAAAAAGTGCTTGTGTGCTGCTTAACCAATGGCTGTGCTGTGTAGGGCTACGGTTGCAGTTCAGAAGGAGAGTTAAAGGTTTCTTCCGAAAATAATGTTTTATTAGGCCTAGTCCCAAAAATGCATTATGTTGCGCGCAGACTAGCCTATAGCCTATGTTCTGTTCAGTTTGAGAAGGAGATCGCGAAGATAAGAAGGAAGAACGGAGAACTTTGATAGCTTGTTACTACTATAATTGATTTTTATTAAAAACAATATATTTCTTGCCCATTATGTATTTATCAGAGTTCTTGACCTCACAATAAGCCAGACTCGAGTAACTTACATTGTGGTGCTGAAGCAGCATCCGTGGCACAATCAATCTGAAATGGACAGCTCGTGGTCCTGAAAGTAAGTAAATTCGAGTAGGCACAATTCAATTCAACAGTCTTCATTTTAATTAGACTTTACTAACAACAAGAGGGCTTTGTGTTGGAGCCTATTTCTTCCTATTTAAGAAAGAAGAGGTATGCCTACCTGTTTGACAGACAAAATTAGGCTATAGGCTGCTATATCCATAGATTTGTCGGTCAAATCCTCCACCCACCATGCACTCTTTATATAGCCTACCTCCGTGTCAGCGAAGGGCTGTTAAGTTAAAACTCAAATTGAGGGGTTATGAGAGGATATGCCATAGGCCTACCTTTTATTAAAGAAAATGGCAAAAAGCACTGGGCTACCCCTTGTTAGCTTAAGATTTTGAAGAAAATACATTTGACCTAATTATATCAAGTGATCTATAACAGCGCTTTCGTCCACGATGCTTTATGCTAGAAACAAGCTGTAAAATATCCGGGAAAGACGTGACTCCGATGCATTTGGGGATATCATTGTTTCGTTCCTTTGACATTCAAAGGTTGACTTTGCTTTGAAAGTAATCTAATTCTGTCACTGTCAATTGATTAAGCTATTTATTTTTCTGCACAATAGAAGATGTTTAAACCCAGACAGCTTTAAGGGAAACACGTGTGACCTCCTCTCGTTGGGTTAAGCCCAGGGTTTTAGTGCTGCCAGAGCGTGGCGGAGCGGCATTCCCTCAATTTGACTCGAGAATGCACAGAGCTGGCAAAACTATTTCTGGAAAATGTATTCTGATAAATTCTAAATAAATTATATTTAATTACCACAAAAATGTAATGAAAAACTATCGAATAACAAACCAAATAAATATGTATAGCAGATTAGATAAATGGTGGTAAATGGTGGTTTCTTCCCTGTCTTCACTCTGGCGGTGGTGAGAAGGATGAATAACTATTCAGCTCTGTGTGCACTGTGGAGGCCCGTCGGAGTCTTGACCACTTTGGCAAATCAGAACGTAAAAATTAAAAAAAAATCACCATATGTCTGCCTTGAGGATGGCCATAAAACTCCATGGACTCCTCTTGCGCAGTGGATCCCAGAACGATATGTGACCATCTGGTTAAAGCTACACCGTTTTGCCGAGGGCACCCAAACCAGAGTGGCCACCGCAAAGTCCAAGGAGCCTTACCCTCTCTGGAAGTTGCTCTAGCCCTTCTTGGGTTATTTAGCTTAAATTGGCTATTGGTTGAGACACAGGGCCCGTTCTAGCTTGGTACACTATACAGTATATACAAAGGTATTTGGACACCCCTTTAAATGAGTGGATTCGGCTATTTCATTTCAGCCACTCCCGTTGCTGACAGGTGTATAACATCGAGCACACAGCCATGCACTCGCCATAGACAAACATTGGCAGTAGAATGGCCTTGCTGAAGTGCTAAGTGACTTTCAACGTGGCACCGTAATAGGATGCCAACTTTACAACAAGTCAGTTTGTCAAATTTCTGCCCTGCTAGAGCTGCCCCGGTCAACTGTAAGTGCTGTTATTGTGAAGTGGAAACATATAGGAGCAACAGCGGCTCAGCCGCGAAGTGCTAGGCCACACAAGCTGGTTTTATGAGTCAAAACTCAACAGACTGCGCCACTAGGCAGGATATATGCTTTGATTTAAACAAAATACAAGAAAGGCTAATAGTTTAATACCATTTTCTCTAATTTTCTCATGAAACAGTAATTCGAGAAGATTTAAATGCATATTCCCATGAAACTGATTGAGATCAATCAAAGGATTGGCATGGAGCAACACATGGAGATGCATTTTGGACGTTTCACCAGTAAAACATGAAGAATTATCATTCATGATTGACAGTGATGATGGCCTATTTTGAAATTAGGTAGCCTGTGCCTAACTTGGTGTTTGAGGGTATTCAAAATATTATTATTTCTTTAGACAATAGCCTATTTGTGGACATAGGCAGACGTTGCAATTGGAGGATGCATTTTTCTATTCATATTGGAGGATGCTTTTTTATATGCATATTTTATAATAATAGGCTATTCAATTGGATACATCTGTCTGTACAAACTCTGAGGAAATTATGTCATTTAAAAAAAGATTGTGCTCCCTTACCTAATTGCACTACACCACTGGTTAAACCACGGAAGAAGACTAGCCAGCAGTTAAAGCTTACATTTTTCTGCGTCGGTAGGCCTACTCTGTCTTGGGTGGAAAGGCAGGCATTACTTTTGAAAGTAGCATGCTCAGATTCCTAATGAAGTCTCAGATTTAATTATTTGCAAAAAGGGAAAGTTTCGTTGCAAACAAGACACACTGATTTGGCACTGGAGAAATATAATAAGATGAACACATAGGCCTATCTCTCTGGCCATTCTTGGCCTGTAATTCCGCTGGGCCTCCGGAGTCGCGCAGTTTAACCGTGTTTCCTCCTACACATTGGTGCGGCTAGCTTCCGGGTTAAACTGGCGTGTGTTAAGGAGCGCGGTTAGGCGGGTCATGTTTCGGAGGACGCAGGACTCCACCTTCGCCTCTCCCGAGCCCGTTGGAGAGTTGCAGCGATGAGACGAGATCGGAAAAGTGGGTAGAATACAAAATAATGACGTAGCATTGCATGATATTTTTATATATATAAAAAAAATGTGGGCCTGCAAATACAATGATAGAATCATGTAATGCTTTTACTTTAAAGGAGATCTATTCACCCCTAATCACCCCTGATCTTGTCCACGGTGGTCTGCAAACCCATAACCTGCTTGCCCGCAGCCCTGTGCGCTATCAAAATTCCTGCGTTGCCATGTAATGTTTACAGGACGAAGAACAGTTTCTAAAACTGCATATCTAAGGCTCTGGTCTGTCCAAGAAGTGAGGGTAAACGGTAGACATGTTCTCTGCTATCCACTTTGTTTTAATTATTATTTTGGGTATAGGGGAGGGTCACTTGTTTGTTTTTTCAAGCATTCAGAGAGGGTTTAGGTAAAATATATTTTGATGAAAGGAGGGCCATCCATTTTCATTTCAGAGAGGTCTGATTTTCTCCATGTAACCCTTATTATAAATAACTTTCACTCCGTAAACTAGGAAAGTTAGCCTACAAACAGTGGTGGAAAAAGTACTCAATTGTCATACTTGAGTAAAAGTAAAGATACCTTCATAGAAAATGACTCAAGTAAAAGTGAAAGTCACCCAGTAAAATATTACTTGAGTAAAAGTCTAAAAGTTTTTGGTTTTAAATATACTTAAGTATCAAAAGTAAAAGCAAAAGTATAAATCATTTCAAATTCCTTAAAGTAAGCAAACCAGAAGGCACAATTTTCTGGTTTTTGATTTATTTACGGATAGCCAGGGGCACTCTCCAACACTCAGACATAATTTATAAATGAAGCATTTGTGTTTAGTGAGTCCGCCAGATCAGAGGCAGTGAATTGGACCATTTTCCTGTCCTGCTAAGCATTCAAAATACAACGAGTACTTTTCGGTGTCAGGGAAAATGTATGGAGTAAAAAGTAAATTATTTTCCTTAGGAATGTAGTGAAGTTGAAGTAAAACTTGTAAAAAATATATATAAATAGTAAAGTAAAGTGAAGCTACCGGTATCTTCTTGCATTGTAAAGTGTTCTAGCAGTGTATTGTTTTGCAAACAGTAATTAACAGTTTCAACATTTCTACATGCCTGTCACATTATTCAAGTGTGTTAACTTCTGTGCAGCATGAGTGGGGAGCTAACATGATGCAGCTCAGACTCCCAGTGCAGGCTAAGTGGAGAAGGCAGGGTACGCTCGCGCTATAAGGTGACATTGGCTGCGCTGAGAGACAGACAAAATCCGTGAGACACATTTGACAGAAGTACCGAAAGTAACAAAAATTCTAGTACCTAACAGTTTTTCATGTTCTAGTTTCGGTATACCATGCAACACAGCTCTGAGTATGTGTCCTGGTAATCCATCTGGCCCCGCAGCTTGTGAATGTTAACCTGTTTAAAAGGTCTTACTCACATCGGCTAAGGAGAGCGAGATCATACAGTCATCCAGAACCACTGGTGCTCTCATGCATGTTTCAGAGTTGCTTGCCTCAAAGCGAGCATAGAAAGCATATAGCTCGTCTGGTAGACTTGCATCACTGGGCAGCTCGTGGCTGGGTTTCCCTTTGTAATCTGTGATAGTTTGCAAGCCCTGCCACTTCCGACGAGCGTCAGAGCCGGCGTAGTAGGATTCGATGTTAGTCCTGTATTGACAATTTGCCTGTTTGATGGCTCGTCCGAGGTCGTAGCGGGATTTCTTATAAGCATCCGGATTAATGTCCCGCTCCTTGAAAGCAGCAGCTCTAGCCTTTTAGCTCAGTGCAGATGTTGCCTGTAATCCAGGGCTTCTGGTTGGGATATGTACGTACGGTCACTGCGGGGACGACGTAATCGATGCGCTTATTAATGAAGCCGGTGACTGATGTGGTAAACTCCTCAATGTTATCGGATGAATCCTGGAACATAGTCCAGTCTGTGCTGGAGGTAGCTCAGTGCAGGGAGTGCAGGGAGGTAGCTCAGTTGGTAGAGCATGGCGTTTGCAACGCCAGGGTTGTGGGTTCGATTCCCATGGGGGGCCAGTATGAAAATAAATAAAAAAAGAATAATGTATGCACTAACTGTAAGTCGCTCTGGATAAGAGCGTCTGCTAAATGACGTAAAATGTAAAAATGTAAAAATGTGCTAGCGAAACAGTACTGGAGCTTCGCATCAGCTTCATGTCACTGGTACTTCTTGTTTGAGTTATAGTCAGTGACAAATATCAAAGCTAAGCAGCACTGGGCTGAAGTTGTTTGAGTTTTTGCTAGTAAGAAGGAATAAGGAGGATACAGTTATGATCAGATTTGCCAATGGTAGGACGAGGCAAATCTGACCATAACTCTATCCTCCTGATTCCTGCTTACTAGCAAAAACTCAAACAACTTCAGATCTTCAACGTAATAGCCACTGTAAGAAAAAAACAATAGTCTGGGCAGCACCTCCTACTGGAGAGTTGATCTGTCTACAACTATCCCTTCGGTCTCCCATCCAAGGTTTTAACCAAGCCCAGTGTTGCTTAGCTTTGATATTTGTCACTGACTATAACCAATGTGCTATTTTGAGAATGATTGTTGAGAAATCTCCAACTATCAATCACTTAGATCATGTATTTTCAGGTAGAGATACCTCGCGACGCAACAGCTGCTCTCTATATCACCTCACGATTGCACACTCTTATCTCTTCCGTAGTAGCAGTCATAAAAGAAGCACAAGTATATGTGCAATGGATTATCATTGTAGGTAACTACCACGTTTTATTCGCTAACTATGTAGAATATTGGCCTGTTGGAAACTACAACTCCCTATTACATCACACAGTTCAGTCTCAACCTGTTTTATCTCTAGAGGAACTGTGCGATGTGTGCATTGAGCTCACAGAAATACAATTAAATTAAATGGAATTCTAATAATTGAACCGACATCGGTCAATTAGTTGTTTAAAACAGTGGTTCCCAAACTATGGGGCAGGCCCCCCTTGGGTCGGCAAAAATAGAAATGACCGATGTCGGAATGTTCCCCAATGCTGGAAGGGGGCGCCCCGAGTTGAAAAGTTTGGGAATCCCTGGTTTAAAAACAGAAAAATAACCTTACATTTCAGTTAATAGCTCAGCACTAATCATCAATTATGCTATTTAGGCCTATATAGCATTTGGGAAGTCATCATCAGCTATTGTTTAAATTCAGCCCAGGATTCAACAAAAAATAGACAATACATATAGGCCTAGGGTTTCAAGCTTTGGTTGATTTCAAATGGAATCTACAAGTTAATAATAAATATGTTGGATTCACGTCTCCATCTCAACCAAATATCAAAGTGAAAGAATAGGATTAAATCAAATCAAACTGTATTTAAAGTTAATTTAAAGTTTGATTTTATTAACTCATTTCCGGATATCTTCTAAACTACCCACAATGCACTATATCTCAACGTCATATGGAGGATCTAATCTGTGCTACCAATTTCGTATGCTAGCTTGGTAACAAGCTCAAGCTGGCTAATGTTATCAACTAGCCATGCTAGCATATCATTGCATTCCAGACCAAGTGTTGGTGGTGGTGAGCTACAATCCACCAATCACAGGAAGTGTGATGTAAACAAGAAGCAGATGGGGGTACGTGTGGCCATACAGCATGCTCTTCACAGACTGTGGCGTTTTTATCTAGTGGGAACTCATTAGCATGGCAGGCTCTGGTGCCTTCTTCCCATGGGTTCAAAACGAAAGAGACAATCATATGCTCTAATTTTGTAGTACCTGTCTGTTCTCCTTTTTGTTTTGTAAACTTTTTGGCATTTTCTCTGTGAAGTAGGCTACGGGAGTTTTGTAACTTTTTCCACCTTGGCTTAGTGTTAGTGCGCTAGCTGACGGATATCTGAACCTTTCTATTTGTGATTTCCCTGACTCTCCATCAGCCGGTGACGCGCCCGCCTCCCCTTGGATTTGGTAGCTAACTCTGCCTGCACACTTTTAAAAGTTTTACCATTGAATGGGCCCCAGCCATCAATCTGTAAGTCTCTGCTCTCTCTTTTCTTTGCTTTGTTGTGTTAGTTGGGTTCTAGCTAGTCTCCAGTAGTTGGGCTCTAGCTTGCTGACCATAACTGTGGTGGTTAGCTAGACTGTCACGGTTAATAGCTAGTTGGCTAAATAGCTAACGTTCGCTGGCTGGCTAGCTTGCTGGCTAAGATAACTGCATATAGCTAACAAAATTTGATAACTGGTTAGATGGCGTTATGTATTTCCAAAACGTTGGTTTACTTTAATGTAGCTGTAAGCTACTGTAGGTGTTGATAGCAACTGGCTGACTCATGTAGTACTAACGTAACGTTAGGAGGCTGGTAGGGCTAATGTTAGCAGGCTAGTAGGGCTAACGTTAGCAGTCTAGTTGACTAGCAACCTTGCAAGTTGATTTGTAACAATAAATTCATAAAGTATTTGCTTGTACAGTGCATTAGGAAAGTATTCAGACCCCTTACCTTTTTCCACATTTTGTTACGTTACAGCCTTATTCTGAAATTGATTAAATACAATTTTTTCCTCATCAATCTACACACAATACCCCATAATGACAAAGAAAAAACACGTTTTTAAATTTTTTCATCAACGATCTCCCTGTACTTTACTCTGTTCATCTTTCCCTCGATCCTGACTAGTCTCCCAGTCCCTGCCGCTGAAAAACATCCCCACAGCATGATGCTGCCACCACCATGCTTCACCATAGGAATGGTGGCAGGTTTCCTCCAGATGTGATGATTGGCATTCAGGCCAAAGAGTTCAATCTTGGTTTCATCAGACCAGAGAATCTTGTTTCTCATGGTCTGAGAGTCTTTAGGTGCCTTTTGGCAAACTCCAAGCGGGCTGTCATGTGCCTTTTACTGAGGAGTGGCTTCCGTCTGGCCACACTACCATAAAGGCCTGATTGGTGGAGTGCTGCAGAGATGGTTGTCCTTCTGGAAGGTTCTCCCATCTCCACAGAGGAACTCTAGAGCTCTGTCAGAGTGACCATCGGGTTCTTGGTCACCTCCCTGACCAAGGCCCTTCTCCCCTGATTGCTCAGTTTGGCCGGGCGGGCAGCTCTAGGAAGTGTCTTGGTGGTTCCAAACTTCTTCCATTTAAGAATGATGGAAATGTTTTGGTACCCTTCCCCAGATCTGTGCCTCGACACAACCCTGTCTCGGAGCTCTACGGACAATTCCTTCAAACTCATGGCTTGTTTGTTGCTCTGACATGCACTGTCAACTGTCGGACCTTATATAGACAGGTGTGTGCCTTTCCAAATCATGTCCAATCAATTGAATTTACCACACGTGGACTCCAATCAAGTTGTAGAGACATCTCAAGGATGATCAATGGAAACAGGATGCACCTGAGATCAATTTCGAGTCTCATAGCAAAGGGTCTGAATACTTATGTAAATAAGGTATTTCTGTTTTTTATTTGTAATACATTTGCAAAAAAATCTAAAAACCTGTTTTCGTTTTGTCATTATGGGGTATTGCGTGTAGATTGATGAGGAAAATTGTTTATTTAATCCAGTTTAGAAAAAGTCTGTAACGTAACAAAATGTGAAAAAAGTCAAGGGGTCTGAATACTTTCCAAATGCACTGTATTTGTGTCCATCTCTTGTGGTGCATTGTGAGGCTCAGTAGAGGTGCGTGGGTAAAATCACCAGGGAAATCAAGCCAGATGATGTGTTAATTAATTGCGTTGTTTGCTCTGTAACCTGTTAGTTCATATGCCTTGACACCGTGATATACAGGCCTAAAGCCGAGACAATAAGAAGACACAGTGGCAGAATAAATTTAACCACACGTTTGTTTCATCACAAAACTGGAGAGCAACATCTGTCTGGTGAAGTCCACAAAACATAGCGCATGTAACTTACAGTTACATGACCTACAGCATGGTCAAGCAAGTTAATGTTTCCGACATTTTCGGACTACTAAACAACTATTGATTTAGAGTTACCGCAAGTCGCAAAGAAAACAGGCGCTGCCTCCACTATTCCAGCACCATTTCAACTTCAACATTTCAATATCATCTAATCACCTATGCTTTCCCTAATACAGTGACAACTAAAAGATACCAAAAACGATTTAGTCCAATCAACATAAGCTAAATATGATGTGCGTGTGTGTGTGCGTGCGTGCGTGAGTGTATGTGTGTGCGTGTGTGTGTGTGCATGTGTGTGTGTGTGTGCATGCGTACATGAAAGTAAAAAAAACATCTTGACTCACCCTACTTGTAGAGAAACGCCAATGCCATCCTCTTTCATGTTGCCTGAATGGTCTATGACTCAGTCATTCAGTACACGCTGTTCGTTTTTGTTGTCCTAGGCTACCTGGCTAAAATGCTTGCTCGCTAGATTTAACTTAATGGGCAAACGATGCACCAGGCCAGCTCGTTAACATTAGCTAGCCAACTAAATCTAGCTACATGTTGAACTTACAGTAAAACCTCAAGTCCAAATCCCTATCTCCATCCATAGCTAATTTAGGAAAGGGACGATTTTTGCTAGCTAGCTGGGCACCGGATGACAATGACACAACAAGATGCAACAATTCAAGTTTTCTGTCAATGACGTTTGGCTTCCAATGTGATGTGATTGGTGTGAAGCAAAATCCAAACTGGCTTCCCTTGACACTTTTGTTTGGTGCGCCAGGACCATTCACAGCTGAGCTCACTCAGTTTAGCTCAATGCTGATTGGCTATTATTGTATAATTTTTTTATCAAGGGAGGCCAAATGCTCGCTGGCTTCCCTAGCATTCAATGCTACGGCCGGCAACAATGTCATACTCTTTTTGACCAGACAGCATAGATGGGCTACACATACAGAGACAGAGGGGCGCTGTTTCGTTCACTTGGATGCTTTCTCCGGTGAGATACATTCAGCCTCTTGTGAATTGAAGGAAATGTATGAAACACAGAGAAATGAAAGATAAATTATTTAGTATGTTTTTTTTCTTGGTAATTTTATTTGGGAAGCCTGGCTTCCCTTGGCATCCATGCATACACATCACTTGTGAGGCTGCGTTGTGGTCAGGGCAGATGTAAGGACTTAACCCCGGTGACCCTGCTGTCCCGCCTGAACAAATAAAACGTCAACATCCTGCTTCACAGCCCCTCTCCATCCCCCATCTTACCCAACCTGACAGCTCCATTTCCTCCTTCACACACTCCTCCCTACACTCCACAGCCACGAATCAACTGTAGTGTTAGGAGACTATTTTAAGTTCAATCAAATCAAAAATTCTGCACAAATAAATGTGTGTGTGTGCGCGTGTGTGTTTGTGTTTGGTTTTGCTATCCTGGTGGGGACCAGAAGTCCTCACAAGGATAGTAAAACAAGGAACATTTGGACAAGTGGGGACATTTCGCCTGTACGCACAAGGAAAAATTATATTTTAGGCTTAAGTACCTGAAGTCTACCTTTAATGTAATTTACTGTTTCAGATCCCATGATGAGAAATTAGATCTCTAACTTTGACTAAAGGAGTCCAATAACATAAAATAGGATTTCTCAACCCGAACTGTACAGAGTACGGTTATATGCACGCAATAATAGTTTGATTTAAACGTTTACATGCTTTGCAAGAAGAATGATTTCCCTAATAGTCCTGTTTACATGGACACATATGAAATCAGGCTTCCTGATGGGAGTTTGATAAATGCAGAAAATCACCAATCAAAATAAATCTTCTACCACAACGACAAACAATTTCTGTATGGACCTCGCTTTGTGCACGGGGGCATTGTCATGCTGAAACAGGAAAGTGCCTTCCCCAAACTGTTGCCACAAAGTTGGAAGCACAGAATCGTCTACAATGTCATTGTATGCTGTAGCGTTAAGATTTCCCTTCACTGGAACTAAGGGGCCTAGCCCGAACCATGAAAAACAGCCCCAGATCATTATTCCTCCTCCACCAAACTTTACAGTTGGCACTAAGCATTCTAGCGTTCTCCTGACATCCGCCAAACCCAGATTAGTCCGTTGGACTGCCAGATGGTGAAGCGTGATTCATCACCCCAGAGAACATGTTTCCACTGCTCCAGAGTCCAATGGCGGTGAGCTTTACACCACTCCAGCCGACACTTGGCATTACGCATGGTGATCATAAGCTTGTGTGCGGCTGCTCGGCCATGGCAACCCATTTCATGAAGCTCCAGACAAACAGTTATTGTGCTGACGTTGCTTCCAGAGGCAGTTTGGAACTCGGTAGTGAGTGTTGCAATCAAGGACAGACAATTTTTACGCGCTACGCGCTTCAACACTCGGCCTTCCCGTTCTGTGAGCTTGTGTGGCCGATCACTTCACAGCTGAGCCATTGTTGCTCCTAGACATTTCCACTTCACAATAACAGCACTTACATTTGACCAGGGCAGCTCTAGCAGGGCAGAAATTTGACGAACTGACTTGTTGGAAAGGTGGCATCCTATGACGGTGCCACGTTGAAAATTACTGAGCTCTTTAGTAAGGCCATTCTACTGCCAATGTTTGTCTATGGAGATTGCATGGCTGTGTGCTTGATTATATACACCTGTCAGCAACGGGTGTGGCGAAAATAGCCAAATCCACTAATTTGAAGGGGTGTCCACATACTTTTGTATATATAGTGTACTTCAGTCTGAGACTGCTATTATTGAAGTAGTTTGTGGTGACATCAAATGAGGGGTATTGTACAAAACAAAATCATCAGAGATTGGATAATCTCTGACCAATCAGAGTATCAAAGCCAATGACGAATTTTCAAAATGCAGCTTTACCCTTTTGTGTTCTGTCTCTGGCCCAACTCATCGGTTTCTGGGACCAATCAGACGGTCTAGAATGGATTTCCATTCTAGAAATCGTCAGGGAGGTACTCAGAGCCACACTTATTGCAGAGAAGAAACTAACGTCCGTGGGCGTGATGTAGCGTTTGGCCGGAGCAAGGAGTTTGGGTAGCCTATCAAGATTAATGTGTTATCACTGTGATTTATCTAATAGCAGAACCAAATGACCTGGATTGCAGTTGAGATTACATTAAAAGTACATTGTGCAAGTTATCAATGACGTTTGAGATTCTGCAGAGATTATCACAGCAATTGTGAAGATCTCCACAGACCTGTGACGACCTATGCATGCTATCTTGAACATGCACACTTTATATGATTACATAAGACATTTATAGTTGCAGTAACCTCAAAATGTGGCCATGGATGTGTTACTCATTTTAAGGTTGAATGTTACATTAGTTTGTAAGATAGCCTTAACTTTAGGCTATTTACTGTATTACAAAAGTAATATTGAATTGCGTTTGGTTGACAATGGAACCAAATATCAACATTTAAGGGAGATGTATCTACTGCTTTGATAGTTCCATCTGAGCCACTTAGTCTGGCTTTAATTCCAGTTTGTCTACAAATTAATAATTTATATGTTGGATTCACATCTCCATCTCAACAAAAACTCAAAGTTAAGGAATAGAACTAAATCAATTCAAATCAAACTGTAAATGCACTTTAAATAAAGTTTGATTTAGTTATATTGTTTAACTTAGATTTTTGGTTGAGATGGAGACCTGAATCCAAAATATCAATTATTAATTTGTAAACAATATGGAATTAAAGCCAGACTAAATCAGTGGCACAAATGGAACTATCCAAGCAGAAGATACAGTACATCTCCTTCAAATGTTGAATTTGGTTGCGTTGACAACCAAACACATTTCAATATCCAGTTTGTCTGCAAATCAAAAATTGATACGTTGGATTCACATCTCCATCTCAACCAAAAATCAAAGTTAAAGAATAGGACTAAATCCAATCTATTCAAAGTTTAAATGCACTTTAAATCAAGTTTGATTTGATTTAGTCCTATTTTTTTACTTTGATTTTTGGTTGAAATGGAGACGTGAATCCAACATTTTAATTATTAACTTGAAGATTGCATTTGAAATCAACCAAAGCTTGAAACCCTAGGCCTATGTATTGTCTATTTTTTGTTTAATCCTGGGTTGAATAGAAATAATACCTGTTGATTAATTTGCAAATGCTATATATAGGCCTAAATAGCATAATTGATGATATGAGTGATAATGTACGGTTACATTTCATTTGACTTCGATAGCAACAGTGAATCTATTTCGTTTTTAAGTGGAGTTCTCTCAACAATCATTTTCACGATAGCGCATTGGTAACAGTCAGTAACAAATATCATAGCTGAGCAGGGCGTGGTTATAAATCCTGGATGGGAGACTAAAGGATTGCTGTAGATAGAGCAATTCTCCAGTAGGAAGTGCTGCCCAGACTATTCTTTTTTTTTTGATAATGGAAATAACGTTGAAGATCTGATGTTGTTTTAAAGGTACAAATTCAACATATTTTATACAGGGTTTGTCTATTCTGAAATTTGGTTACCATAATGACATAATACTGTGGTTGACATTTCACCCTCAAAACAACAGTTGTGCACGTCCCCGGGACTCGCTGCACATCCCTAGCCGGCGTTGGTGATGCCCCGCAACCACAGTGGTGATGATGCCGGTTCTGGGCTCTGAATGAAAACCTATAGGGCGTCGGTCTCAGGACTACAGGTTGAAAGATGTGAAGTCTGAACGTGCACATTATGACTTCTTTCAATTCCAATGTTTTTCCACGTCACAATACGTTGACAAATTACGTTAACACTGACCAAAATGTTGAATAAACAAAAAAAAGGCTGTGGAACCTGTTACTTATTAATATTTAGTTGAAACAACTAGATTTTTTTTTTTACAGTGTGGTTCAGGTAGCCTACACTTCACCCGGACAAAACCTCTAATCATTCCCTTTTCCCTATGTAGCTTTGTGCGCTGGAAGAATTCCCAGCAACAGGTGACTGATTTAGTACCCTACCATAAAAGTACTGTTTAAATCTGTTTACACTACATGATAACAGCTCGTATACTCACACGAAGGCGTGGTAGATGAACGCCCATGCCCTGGGTCTCTCCAGCACATTGTAGAGGTAATTCTGGAGACGCCGGTAGCGCGCGTTCCTGCGCCCGCTCTGCGCGCTGTAAATGAGCGGCTTCCCGAGCAAACTCAACCGGGCGCCCTTTTGCCTCTCCGCGCCCTCTGCACCTGCCGGGCCCAGCGAAAGCATCCCGTCTCCGACTCGAACCGCGTTGTTCATCAATCTCCGTCCAGACTCCACATCGTTCAACCCGTAGTCCTGAGCCCGACGCCCTGGAGAGGTTTTCATCCAGAGCCCAGTACCGGCCTCATCGCCACTGTGGTTGCGGGGCATGGCATCACCAACGCCGGCTGGGGATGTGCAGCGAGTCCCGAGGACGTGCACATAGAATGTAGATGAGTTTGCACAAAAGGGGAAAGAAAACCATACGGCTATATTAATGAATTAATTGAAATAACTATAATTAACACTAGGCAATTTTATGATCTCATCCTCTATCTCGGTGGTCTGTCTACTGGGGTTCGGTGAGGTAAGTAGAATTCTGGGGATTGGAGACTTCTGTGCCCACGGCGCTTTGGCCATCTGCGTGAGGCGCGAAAGAGTAGGGTTATGAAGGAGTGTCAACGACCCCCGGACAGAAATTTGGCGAGGGGAGGAAATAACCCGACACTAACTCCCTCCCTCCTTCTCTTTCTCTGACTTCGAGATGTAATATCCACGCGGCTCAGAATTTGCACAGACAGACAAGAAGCTTTATGTTTCTGAACCTGGTGCAAGCTTGCTTTCCAAATTGTGGCAGTTTGTTTGGTTCTTCAATGCGCGCGTCTTCAATCATGGCACAGCAGTTGTCTAGAATGTTGAATCACTCGGAAATCAAGTATGTGGCATTAGAGAGAAGCAACAAGCCCATGGCTACCAGGGAATCGATGTGAGGCTTCAGCAGAGCAGGGGACAGGCACGTGCGGTGCTGAGGAAAACCTATTCAGGATAAGTATAATAATCTGTATTCTGAAACGCTGCCTCAATATTATCACCCACTGCGACCTCACCTCGAAAATATTAACGGGCTCCTATGGAATGAGCTCCAATTAAGCGCGTATAGGCTTTTACACTTCCATTTCAAAGGCCGGTGAATACGAATAAGATAAGTAAGCGGTCATCCAAAACAAAAACATTTAAAATTACATCTAAGATCAAATAATTCGCGTCAAAAGCAGAGATACACATCGGGTAAGTCCAGTTCATCACTGTCCTCCCTCCTACTCACGGTGTCCCAGATTGTCGGACTGTCGACTCTCTTGTAGCGCTGAATATGGGCATTGACAATTACAACGCGATTCATCCGTGGCCAAAGTGTCGTCGGTCAGATGTCCTTTTTCGTTTACTTTCTTTTCAAATACGATTTTCTGTCCTACTTTTTCGTTTATGTAAATATTAGATCTTTTTGCGCTTGTGACTTTAGGTCACGCTCTTCAAAACGCAATTCATAGACAACAGGGGTTCTGTCCGACCACGTGATCTCAATTGAAACACACACACACGTTATACATTGTAGACTATTAGGCCTATGCAGCGGCATAAAACAAACTACCCACTTGGCAAAAACTTGTTGAATCAACGTTTTTCCACGTCATTTCAACAACAAAAATTCAATGTGATGACGTTGAATCAAGGTGGAAAACTGATTGGATTTGCAAAAAGTCATCACCCTAAGGGAATGTAGCATTTTTTCCCCACCCAACTTTTAACCTTAATCCAATGTCATGGTGACATTTGTTGATTTCACGTTGAATTCAGCCAAATGTAAATAGACTTGAACTGACATCTGTGCCTAGTGGGTATAGCCTACACCAGGGTTCTTCAATTCTGGTCCTGGAGGGCCGAAACACCTCTGTTTTTCATCCTCTCCTTCTAATCAGGGGCTAATTCAGACCTGGGACACCAGGTGAGTGCAATTAACTACGAGGTAGAAATAAAAAACAGAAGTGTTTCGGCCCTCCAGGACCGGAATTGAAGAACCCTGGCCTACACTCTCATTGCGAAACTTTTCACTTGAACATGGACTGTGTCAGGGCAGTGAAATGTTTGTGAAATCATATTCATTCTGAAAGAAAATAAACCACAGACAGACCTAACAAATCTAAAAGTTTAATGGCCTATGTTATACAGTACTGCAGACAGTGCACATGCTGTACCTAAAGCAATTACAACTATTTAACACAATTCCGTTATCTATACCCAGGGTAGCACCAGTGGGGTGCCTCTGGTTACATTTCTGACAGCACACTTAGTAAATTAAAACCTCACAATCACTTTCTCTAACTGCTCTAAAATCCTCCTTATTTTGTTAAAACAGAGACTGCGAGACCTCATCTCTCTCTCTCTCTCTCTCTCTCTCTCTCTCTCTCTCTCTCTCTCTCTCTCTCTCTCTCTCTCTCTCATGAACACACACACACAATATATCCAAACATTCTGTTGCACCCTTACTCTTTTCAAATACAGTGGAAGAAAACAGTGAATGTGTCCCTCGAATTAATCTCTTAGACTAAGAATATAGTTACCATTTGGCCCACAGGCATCCTTATGACAGAATATCAAACACCAGATGAATAAATAAAATGGATTTGAGAGGAGACGTGGCTAGAGGAGCACAGCAAGCGCTTGTGTGTGTGTGTGTGCATGCTTGTGTGCGTGCGTGTGTGTGTGCATGCTTGTGTGTGTGCATACATGCATTTTCTGTGTTTATGTCAGATGAGGGAGCTCTATGGACAGGGTGTCTATGAAGAGGATGACTTTCAGGAGTTACTGGTAGGGCATTACTGAGCCATATCCCCTGCCTCTCTCAGCAGGGCAGAAGTCATCCTACTGTTCCCCAACATCAGTAAGGCCCCTATTCTGTCCTTTTAGTATCATCAATCTGCTGTCTGTGTCGTAATAGAAGAACCCCCTCTAGTGGTGACAGGTTGACATCACAAACTGTATTCATACTCCGGTATGAAAGTCCACATTTCACTTTTGCTCTACTGTTACAATTGTCGATTTAATCATGGATGCTTTCAAGGGATAAGAGTGATAAAGACGTCTTTAGAAAGGCTTAATTAAATAGGTAAATCCGCTCATCAAACTGCAATGGAGGTAATTAAACTCGTACACAATTAAAGGTCTCCCTTCACAGCAGATAATCTAAACATACAAGCATACATGAACTCTTCACAATTGTAATTCACATAGCCTTGTGGGATCTATCAGCAACTCATCTCCTTTTATACTGCTTTATAAAACCAATGGTTCTACAAAAGGAATTAGCTGATCCATCAGTTTGGAAAACATTGCTACTAACAGCACAAATCTTTCAACCATTAGGCCTAACACAGTACATGGGGAGTCTAACAGAGCTATAAGACTATGCCTACACAGAGCGCGAGAGGGAGAAAGAGACAGAAGGCGATGAGGGAGAAGAAAAATAGAGTGAAAAAGTGATAGAGAGAGCGAGAGAAAGAGCAAATGTAATACAGACAGAGGGAGAGAGTGATAGATAGAGATAGTTAGGGAAAGAGAGAAAGAGAGAGCGAGAACAATGAGAAGCCAGTGGTTTATGGGATGTTTAGGCCTCTCTTCCTCCTGTGTCATATTTTTTTCTGAGCTGCCGGAGCATGGCACAGCTATGAGGCATAGCGTGAGGCCAGACAAACGCCCCCATAACGCAGACCATAAAAATACTGAGGAGATTACATGGCTATCGGGATCAAGGCAGCGCCCCATGAGTAATGAGTATTTAAACATAAGCAGTGGATGCTAGTGGGAGATGAGCTCCAGTCTTGACATGCTTCTTAGCATATTTGCTAGAGCCCAGGTATAAATCAGATTCCTTTTAAATAGATTTTGTTATACCACAGTGGTGGTGATTTTGATAGCGGAATGCTGTGCCAGGCAAGGAGATTGAGCACCTTCTCACCTCCAGCTGAAATAAACTCAGGTCAAGTGAGCAACCAAACAGGGTTCTCTTTCATATACTAGTTTCGATGTATGACATTGGGCTCAGAATCACTAATCGGGGAAGGACAAATCTTCGGAGACAGACAGGTCAAGTGGCGAATGAGGTGTGGCCCTCCCCTCATTATAAGGCGCCACTCGCCCATCCTTTGGTCATTCTCTCCTCTCTTCCTTGCGAAGAGTTCTTTTGAAGCTCTCCTCAGCACAACTTTATCCCTGTCATCCTGCTTAACTGTTCTCAGGTGAACCGCGAGGTTAATGTTGCCAAACATAGGATTTTTCAGCTCTTGTCCAACTGACCAAAAGGAAAGTTTTTGCTTCATGTAAAATTTGCTCGTTTGCTTTTTCTACTCACTAAGTCTCCGGTGGTAGCTAGCGTCACACGGCTAGCTACTGAGACTTGACTAGCTCTAGCACCAAGGCTTAGCTAACTTGGCTAGCTCGCCGCAAGGCCAGCTGTAGAACCAAACTAGCTTTTCTACCTGGAAATGTAGAATTACTAGCTCTCCTCTCTCGATTAGCTCAAACCATGTCCCCTTGTACCGTGTTGACTAAACTGGCTGTCCTAGCTTCACAGCTTGTTGGTTGAGAGACACGCTTTGTCCGTTGAGAGATTAAGAAAGCATGCGCTGTCTCCAGCTAGCATTGTGCTAACTAGCGAGGTTATTTGCCCACGAGGCGAACACTAGCTAGCTTTCACTTTGCCCGATAACGAACTATTTCTCAGAGCCATGGAGCCTGCGGCCACTGAACAGGGAGAACTAGGCAGTGCTCCTTCCCAGTTTATCAAAAGTTTTGGAAAAACATGTCAATAATCAACTGACTGGCTTTCTTGATGTATATAGTATTTTCTCCAGTATGCAGTCTGGTTCTGCTCAGGTTATGGATGTGTCACTGCAACCTTAAAGGTCCTAAATTATGTCACCATTGCCCTTGATTCTAAGCAATGTTGTACTGCTATTTTTATTGACTTGGCCAAAGCTTTTGATATAGTACACCATTCCATTCTTGTGGGTCTGCTAAGGAGTATTGGTGTCTCTGAGGGGTCTTTGGCCTGGTTTGCTAACTACCTCTCTCAAAGAGTGCAGTGTGTAAAGTCAGAACATCTGCGGTCTCAGCCACTGCCTGTCACCAAGGGAGTACCCCAAGGCTCGATCCTAGGCCCCACGCTCTTCTCAATTTACGTCAACAACATAGCTCAGGCAGTAGGAAGCTCTCTCATCCATTTATATGCAGATGATACAGTTTTATACTCAGCTGGAACAGCAGGAACAGGTTGATAGCTTCAAGTTCCTTGGTGTCCACATCACCAACAAACTATCATGGTCCAAACACACCAAGACAGTCGTGAAGAGGACACGACAAAGCATATTCCCCCTCAGGAGACTGAAAAGATTTGGCATGGGTCCTCAGATCCTCAAAAAGTTCTACAGCTGCACCATCAAGAGCATCCTGATTGGTTGCATCACCGCCTGGTATGGCAACTGCTCGGCCTCCGAACGCAAGGCACTACAGAGGGTAGTGCGTACGGCCCAGTACATGATTCCCCTGTAGCTGTAGCTCAGTTGGTAGAGCATGGCGCTTGCAATGCCAGGGTTGTGGGTTTGTTTCCCACGGGGGGCCAGTATGAAAATGTATGCACTCACTAACTGTAAGTCGCTCTGGATAAGAGCATCTGCTAAATGACTAAAATGTAAATCACCGGGGCCAAGCTTCCTGCCATCCAGGACCTCTATACCAGGCGTTGTCAGAGAAAGGCCCTAAAAATTGTCAAAGACTCCAGCCATCCTAGTCATAGACTGTTCTCTCTGCTACTGCTCGGCAAGCGGTACCGGAGCACCAAGTCTAGATCCAAAAGGCTTCTTAACAGCTTCTACCCCCAAGCCATAAGACTCCTGAACAGCTAATCATGGCTTCCCGGACTATTTGCATTGTCCCCAACCCCTCTTTTACGCTGCTGCTACTCTGTTTATTATCTATGCATAGTCACTTTAACTCTATCCACATGTACATATTACCTCAATTACCACGACTAACCGGTGCCCCCGCACATCGACTCTGTACCGGTACCCCCTGTATATAGCCTCCCTACTGTTATTTTATTTTACTGCTGCTCTTTAATTATTTGCTATTTTTAGTTTTTATTTTATCTATGTTTTACTTAACACTTTAAAAAATATAATTTTTATTTTTCTTAAAACTGCATTGTTGGCTAAGGGCTTACACCGCACTGGTGTAATTCCTACATCTGAGGGTTTAGAGCTTGAGGTAGTCACCTCATACAAGTACTTGGGAGTATGGGTAGACGGTACACTGTCCTTCTCTCAGCACATATCCAAGCTGCAGGCTAAGGTTAAAGCTAGACTTGGTTTCCTATCGTAATCGCTCCTCTTTCACCCCAACTGCCAAACTAACCCTGATTTAGATGATCATCCTACCCATGCTAGTTTACGGAGACGTAATTTATAGATTGGCAGGTAAGGGTGCTCTCCAGCAGCTAGATGTTCTTTACCATTCAACAATCAGATTTGCCACCAATGCTCCTTATAGGACACATCACTGCACTCCTCTGTAAACTGGCCATCTCTGTACACCCAAAGCAAGACCCACTGGTTGATTATTATTTATAAAACCCAATTAGGCCTCACTCCCCCCTATCTGAGATACCTACTGCAACCCTCATCCTCCACATACAACACCCGTCCTGCCAGTCACATTCTGTTAAGTGTACCCAAAGCACACACATCCCTGGGTCACTCCTCTTTTTAGTTCACTGCAGCTAGCGACTGGAACGAGCTGCAAAAAACACTTAAACTGGAGAGTTTTATCTCCATCTCTACATTCAAAGACTCAATCATGGACACTCTTACTGACACTTGTGGCTGCTTCGCGTGATGTATTGTTGTCTCTACCTTTTTGCCCTTTGTGCTGTTGTCTGTGCCTAACAATGTTTGTACCATGTTTGTGCTGCTACCATGTTGTGCTGCTGCCATCTTATGTTGCTGCCATGTTGTTGTCATGTTGTGTTGCTACCATGCTGTGTTGTCATGTGTTGCTGCCATGCTGTGTTGTTGTCTTAGGTCTCTCTTTATGTAGTGTTATGATGTGTGTTTTGTTCTATATTTAATTTTTAAAAATTGCCCCTGTCCCCGCAGGAGGCCTTTTGTCTCTTGGTATGCCGTCATTGTAAATAAGAATGTGTTCTTAATTGACTTGCCTAGTTAAATAAAGGTTCAATTAAAAATACAGTAAAACAATTCCTTGCTCGCAAGAGCTCAAGGAAGAGAGGCATGCTTTTATTCATTTGTAATTTTTTAGAAATATTTTTATATACTTGTAAATGACCAGAGGACGGGCTAGTGGCACCTTATAATGAGGGGAGGGTCTCACCTCATTCACCACTCTACCTGTCTGTCTCCGACTGTGTGATTGGTCCTTCCCCGATTAGTGATTCTGAGCGAATCCCAATGTGATACATCTCACTCCTATTACCAGAGAACCGGGGTTATGACAGTATGTCCAACCGGCCTCACAACCGCAGACCAAGTGTATGGCATCGTGTTGGCGAGCGGTTTGCTGATGTCAACGTTGTGAACAGAGTGCCCCATGGTGGCGGTGGGGTTATTGTATGGGCAGGTATAAGCTACGGACAACGAACACAATTGCATTTTATCGATGGCAATTTGAATGCAGAGAGATACCATGACTAGATCCTGAGGGCCATTGTCGTGCCGTTCATCCGCCGCCATCACCTCATGTTTCAGCATGATAATGCACGACCCCATGTTGCAAGGACCTGTACACAATTCCTGGAAGCTGAAAATGTCCCAGGTGTTCCATGGCCTGCGTACTCACCAGACATGTCACCCATTGAGCTTGTTTGGGATGCTCTGGATCAAACGTGTATGACAGCGTGTTCCAGTTCGCGCCAATATCCAGCAACTTGGCACAGCCATTGAAGAGTGGGACAACATTCCACAGGCCACAATCAACAGCCTGATCAATTCTATGTGAAGGAGATGTGTCGCGCTGCATGAGGCAAATGGTGGTCACACCAGATACTGACTGGTTTTCTGATCCATGCCCCAACTTTCTTTTAAAGGTATCTGACCAACAGATGCATATCTGTATTCCCAGACATGTGAAATCCATAGATTAGGGCCTAATTTATTTATTTCAATTGACTGATTTCCTTATATGAACTGTAACTTGTTGCATGTTGCGTTTATATTTTGGTTCAGTATATATTAGGACATAATGTGCACTTTAATGAAGAATCAATGGCACATTGATTGGGAATGTGACCTTACAGTAGAATGTAACCTATTATATTGTTGTTTAATACATGTATAGAGCATTATCATTCTATTAGAACATATACAGTATTCGATACATAGAGCATTACTATACTACATACAGTCAGGTCCAAAATTATTTGCACCCTTGATTAAGAGGACCAAAAAAGAGAGAAAGAGTTTAGAGAAAGAGAACAAGTAATACAAAACATCTTTAAAAAGTATTGGCACCCCTGTTTTCAATACTATTACTGGCACTCTCTCCCAAGGAAACAACACTGAGCCTTTTTCAAAAATGTTTTGTGAGATTGGAGAACACATTGGGAGGGATCTTAGACCATTCCTGCATACAGAATCTTTCCAGATCCTTGATATCCTACGTCTACGCTTATGGACTGCCCTTCACAGTAAGGTACTTAATTGTTACCCAGAAAAAATGTGATATTGAGATAAAAAAAAGTCTCAATATATAAAACATTTGAGTCATTCTCAGAAGTTCCAAGCCGTTAGAACCTCCTTATTCATACTCTGAGCTGCTTGATACATACAATGTATTATTTTTTCTTAGGGTCAGCTTCCTTGAGCATGCGAGCAGGACGCCCAGTAGGCTAGAGCAAACAAATGTAACACACATTCTTTACTAACGGACAGAGAACACGACAGGTTAAGCACCCACACACACCAAACCCCCCAGTAACAGACAACAACTTACCTTGCCCTGCTGTGGCTCATCCACATTTACATCTATGTCCACGACTCAACTCACCTTTTATTTAAAAGTAGGGAAAAAAAATAAAACGAATACGAAAATAGAAAGAGGAAAAATGTCCTCTTGTAGTACAACAGCATCTGTCAACACATATAAAGGTGATTAATGTACAGTACATACTGTATGTAATATGTTAATGTTTATACATGTTCAGTTTTGACAATTTCATTCTGTACTGAAACATCTGCCTGTTATTCAAGATAACACTCAATATAGCACCTCTACCTCTGAAGGTCTTTGTCAACCTCTGCTCAGACCTAAATAGCAGGGTTACAAGAACCTCCACCAGGGGGGACTGTAGCATCCCCAAACAGTCAACCACCTTCCCCCAATCTGCCTTCTCAAACAAAGCAATAAAGACATTGAATGGCCTTTCTTCCTCCCTGAAAGCTGACACAAAAACATGGATCAAGTCCAATCAGACGTGTTCACACTTATTTTAATCTAATATGCCACAATTACTTTTTTAATGCAACAGAAAACACACTAAATCACACACGTGCAATTTCAATAGGTGCAATAACTGGGCCCTGTGCAATATTTGGATTTTACTATGTAATTACGTGTTTTACAACTCACACATCAGGTCCAACAGAAATATGTGCAATTACTTTAATGTGTATGTGAAACTTTTATGACTTCTGTTTTGAAACGTGTCTGTACTGTATGTCCTGACCTCTGTTTTTAAATGTCTGATGTATGTACACTACCGTTCAAAAGTTTGGGGTCACTTAGAAATGTCCTTGTTTTCAAAAGAAAAACAATTTTTTTGTCCATTA
The DNA here is from genome assembly GCF_964263955.1 of Coregonus lavaretus. Taxonomy (NCBI): domain Eukaryota; kingdom Metazoa; phylum Chordata; class Actinopteri; order Salmoniformes; family Salmonidae; genus Coregonus; species Coregonus lavaretus. The sequence goes on from NC_139988.1 coordinate 46,764,428, forward strand.
CAATAACATCAAATTGATCAGAAATACAGTGTAGACCTTGTTAATGTTGTAAATGGATGTTGTAGCTGGAAACGGCTGATTTTTAATGGAATATCTACATAGGCGTACAGAGGCCCATTATCAGCAACCATCAGTCCTGTGTTCCAATGGCACGTTGTGTTTGCTAATCCAAGTTTATCATTTTAAAAGGCTAATTGATCATTATAAAACCCTTTTGCAATTATGTTAGCACAGCTGAAAACTGTTGTGCTGACTAAAGAAGCAATAAAACTGGCCTTCTTGAGACTAGTTGAGTATCTGGAGCATCAGCAATTGTGGGTTTGATTACAGGCTCAAAATGGCCAGAAACAAATAACTTTCTTCTGAAACTCGTCAGTCTATTCTTGTTCTGAGAAATTAAGGCTATTCCATGCGAGAAATTGCCAAGAAACTGAAGATCTCGTACAACGCTGTGTACTACTCCCTTCACAGAACAGCACAAACTGGCTCTAACCAGAATAGAAAGAGGAGTGGGAGGCCCTGGTGCACAACTGAGCAAGAAGACAAATACATTAGAGTGTCTAGTTTGAGAAACAGACGCCTCACAGGTCCTCAACTGGCAGCTTCATTAAATAGTTGCTGAAAAACATCAGTCTCAACGTCAACAGTGAAGAGGCGACTCTGGGATGCTGACCTTCTAGGCAGAGTTGCAAAGAAAAAGCCATATCTCAGACTGGCCAGTAAAAAGAAAACATTAAGATGGACAAAAGAACACAGACACTGGACAGAGGAAGATTGGAAAAAATGGTTATGGACAGACAAATCGAAGTTTGAGGTGTTCGGATCACAAAGAAGAACATTTGTGAGACGCAGACCAAATGAAAAGATGCTGGAGGAGTGCTTGATGCCATCTGTCAAGCATGGTGGAGGCAATGTGATGGTCTGGGGGCGCTTTGCTGGTGGTAAAGTGGGAGATTTGTACAGGGTAAACGGGATCTTGAAGAAGGAAGGCTATCACTCCATTTTGCAACGCCATGCCATACCCTGTGGACAGCGCTTGATTGGAGCCAATTTCCTCCTACAACAGGACAATGACCCAAAGCACAGCTCCAAACTATGCAAGAACTATTTAGGGAAGAAGCAGTCAGCTGGTATTCTCTCTATAATGGAGTGGCCAGCAAAGTCACCGGATCTCAACCCTATTGAGCTGTTGTGGGAGCAGCTTGACCGTATGGTACGTAAGAAGTGCCCATCAAGCCAATCCAACTTGTGGGAGGTGCTTCAGGAAGCATGGAGTGAAATCTCTTCAGATGACCTCAACAAATTGACAACTTGAATGCCAAAGGTCTGCAAGGCTGTAATTGCTGCAAATGGAGGATTCTTTGACGAAAGCAAAGTTTGAAGGACACAATTATTATTTCAATTAAAAATCATTATTTCTAACCTTGTCAATTAATACATTTCCAATTCATTTTGCTATATTTCCTATTCAAACTCATTACATGTATGTTTTCATGGAAAACAAGGATTTCTAAGTGACCCCAAACTTTGGAACGGTAGTGTATGTTGTCTGTTTTTATATAATGTTTTCATGTTTATATGTCCACCTGCCCAGTGACTACAGATGTAAATGAGCTGTTAGTTAAATGTGGTGCAACGCATGACTTCTCATTTCTGAGGCAAGTTTTTGCTGTACATTGTCCCTTTTCAAATAAACGCCATAAATAAAATAAATACATTTATTTTAAATAAAAATAGGAACGCCTATACCCACTTCAGCCTCATCTTCTGCCCCATCATCCTCCTGAGGAAAGGACGCTAGGGAAGAGGTATTTTTCATCATCAATCATTTCAAGCAATATTATCATATTACCATATATTTTCGCAAATATAAATGTTTCATTACTTTAAATAAAAAAGAAGGTCTACCCTCATCATCATCCTCAGACACACTCTTGCCCTTTTTCTCTATTGCAGGGGCATCCTCCACAGAGTGAGGTTCCTCTAAACCACTGAGAAGACCTGTCACATTGGAGATAGATTGCCTCTTCTTTAGCAGGACGCACACACACATACACACACACACAAAGACATACCTTCCTTAGGGAAGAGCAGGATGACCAGTAGAGCAAACAGTAACACACTATTTGTCCTGCAGTGGCTGAAATGAGTTGTGAATTGGTGTAGTATTCCCCCTCTGTGTAAAACCAATAGCTCAAATAGCAGGAAGCGATAGATGCTGTAGAGGAGTCAAATTGAAGCTTTGGAATGAGTGTACATGGAAGTCCCATAGGGAAGACTGTGATTTACAGCTCTGAACATTGCGGGTTCAATCCCAGTGCTACCATATGAAAAAATACTACAGTTTTCTATAGAATACTACAGTACTTACTGTAGAATTCTGTACTACAGTAAATACTTTAGTCCGCAAAAACACTACAGTGAATACTATACTATCAGCTGTGTAGTGCAGAGTATACGCCATATACCCACTTATTTTTCAGTGGGCATTGAGTATACTAACTTCTTAATCCCCACGATGCGTATCAACATAGTGTAGTGGGGTTATACGCTGTATCAACATAGTGTAGTGGGGTTATACGCTGTATCAACATAGTGTAGTGGGGTTATACGCCATATCAACATAGTGTAGTGGGGTTATACGCTGTATCAACATAGTGTAGTGGGGTTATACGCTGTATCAACATAGTGTAGTGGGGTTATACGCCATATCAACATAGTGTAGTGGGGTTATACGCTGTATCAACATAGTGTAGTGGGGTTATACGCTGTATCAACATAGTGTAGTGGGGTTATACGCTGTATCAACATAGTGTAGTGGGGTTATACGCCATATCAACATAGTGTAGTGGGGTTATACGCTGTATCAACATAGTGTAGTGGGGTTATACGCTGTATCAACATAGTGTAGTGGGGGTATACGCTGTATCAACATAGTGTAGTGGGGTTATACGCTGTATCAACATAGTGTAGTGGGGTTATACGCTGTATCAACATAGTGTAGTGGGGTTATACGCTGTATCAACATAGTGTAGTGGGGTTATACGCTGTATCAACATAGTGTAGTGGGGTTATACGCTGTATCAACATAGTGTAGTGGGGTTATACGCTGTATCAACATAGTGTAGTGGGGTTATACGCTGTATCAACATAGTGTAGTGGGGTTATACGCTGTATCAACATAGTGTAGTGGGGTTATACGCTGTATCAACATAGTGTAGTGGGGTTATACGCTGTATCAACATAGTGTAGTGGGGTTATACGCTGTATCAACATAGTGTAGTGGGGGTATACGCCGTATCAACATAGTGTAGTGGGGTTATACGCTGTATCAACATAGTGTAGTGGGGTTATACGCCGTATCAACATAGTGTAGTGGGGTTATACGCTGTATCAACATAGTGTAGTGGGGTTATACGCTGTATCAACATAGTGTAGTGGGGTTATACGCTGTATCAACATAGTGTAGTGGGGTTATACGCTGTATCAACATAGTGTAGTGGGGGTATACGCTGTATCAACATAGTGTAGTGGGGTTATACGCTGTATCAACATAGTGTAGTGGGGTTATACGCCGTATCAACATAGTGTAGTGGGGTTATACGCTGTATCAACATAGTGTAGTGGGGTTATACGCTGTATCAACATAGTGTAGTGGGGTTATACGCTGTATCAACATAGTGTAGTGGGGTTATACGCTGTATCAACATAGTGTAGTGGGGGTATACGCTGTATCAACATAGTGTAGTGGGGGTATACGCTGTATCAACATAGTGTAGTGGGGGTATACGCTGTATCAACATAGTGTAGTGGGGTTATACGCTGTATCAACATAGTGTAGTGGGGTTATACGCTGTATCAACATAGTGTAGTGGGGTTATACGCCGTATCAACATAGTGTAGTGGGGTTATACGCTGTATCAACATAGTGTAGTGGGGTTATACGCTGTATCAACATAGTGTAGTGGGGTTATACGCTGTATCAACATAGTGTAGTGGGGTTATACGCTGTATCAACATAGTGTAGTGGGGGTATACGCTGTATCAACATAGTGTAGTGGGGGTATACGCTGTATCAACATAGTGTAGTGGGGGTATACGCTGTATCAACATAGTGTAGTGGGGGTATACGCTGTATCAACATAGTGTAGTGGGGGTATACGCTGTATCAACATAGTGTAGTGGGGTTATACGCTGTATCAACATAGTGTAGTGGGGTTATACGCTGTATCAACATAGTGTAGTGGGGTTATACGCTGTATCAACATAGTGTAGTGGGGTTATACGCTGTATCAACATAGTGTAGTGGGGTTATACGCTGTATCAACATAGTGTAGTGGGGGTATACGCTGTATCAACATAGTGTAGTGGGGTTATACGCTGTATCAACATAGTGTAGTGGGGTTATACGCTGTATCAACATAGTGTAGTGGGGTTATACGCTGTATCAACATAGTGTAGTGGGGTTATACGCTGTATCAACATAGTGTAGTGGGGTTATACGCTGTATCAACATAGTGTAGTGGGGTTATACGCTGTATCAACATAGTGTAGTGGGGTTATACGCTGTATCAACATAGTGTAGTGGGGTTATACGCTGTATCAACATAGTGTAGTGGGGTTATACGCTGTATCAACATAGTGTAGTGGGGTTATACGCTGTATCAACATAGTGTAGTGGGGTTATACGCTGTATCAACATAGTGTAGTGGGGTTATACGCTGTATCAACATAGTGTAGTGGGGTTATACGCTGTATCAACATAGTGTAGTGGGGGTATACGCTGTATCAACATAGTGTAGTGGGGTTATACGCTGTATCAACATAGTGTAGTGGGGGTATACGCTGTATCAACATAGTGTAGTGGGGTTATACGCTGTATCAACATAGTGTAGTGGGGTTATACGCTGTATCAACATAGTGTAGTGGGGTTATACGCTGTATCTACATAGTGTAGTGGGGTTATACGCTGTATCAACATAGTGTAGTGGGGTTATACGCTGTATCAACATAGTGTAGTGGGGTTATACGCTGTATCAACATAGTGTAGTGGGGGTATACGCTGTATCAACATAGTGTAGTGGGGTTATACGCTGTATCAACATAGTGTAGTGGGGTTATACGCTGTATCAACATAGTGTAGTGGGGTTATACGCTGTATCAACATAGTGTAGTGGGGGTATACGCTGTATCAACATAGTGTAGTGGGGTTATACGCTGTATCAACATAGTGTAGTGGGGTTATACGCTGTATCAACATAGTGTAGTGGGGTTATACGCTGTATCAACATAGTGTAGTGGGGTTATACGCTGTATCAACATAGTGTAGTGGGGTTATACGCTGTATCAACATAGTGTAGTGGGGTTATACGCTGTATCAACATAGTGTAGTGGGGGTATACGCTGTATCAACATAGTGTAGTGGGGTTATACGCTGTATCAACATAGTGTAGTGGGGGTATACGCTGTATCAACATAGTGTAGTGGGGTTATACGCTGTATCAACATAGTGTAGTGGGGTTATACGCTGTATCAACATAGTGTAGTGGGGTTATACGCTGTATCAACATAGTGTAGTGGGGTTATACGCTGTATCAACATAGTGTAGTGGGGTTATACGCTGTATCAACATAGTGTAGTGGGGTTATACGCTGTATCAACATAGTGTAGTGGGGTTATACGCTGTATCAACATAGTGTAGTGGGGTTATACGCTGTATCAACATAGTGTAGTGGGGTTATACGCTGTATCAACATAGTGTAGTGGGGTTATACGCTGTATCAACATAGTGTAGTGGGGTTATACGCTGTATCAACATAGTGTAGTGGGGGTATACGCTGTATCTACATAGTGTAGTGGGGTTATACGCTGTATCAACATAGTGTAGTGGGGGTATACGCTGTATCAACATAGTGTAGTGGGGTTATACGCTGTATCAACATAGTGTAGTGGGGTTATACGCTGTATCTACATAGTGTAGTGGGGTTATACGCTGTATCAACATAGTGTAGTGGGGGTATACGCTGTATCAACATAGTGTAGTGGGGGTATACGCTGTATCAACATAGTGTAGTGGGGTTATACGCTGTATCAACATAGTGTAGTGGGGGTATACGCTGTATCAACATAGTGTAGTGGGGTTATACGCTGTATCAACATAGTGTAGTGGGGGTATACGCTGTATCAACATAGTGTAGTGGGGTTATACGCTGTATCAACATAGTGTAGTGGGGTTATACGCTGTATCAACATAGTGTAGTGGGGTTATACGCTGTATCAACATAGTGTAGTGGGGGTATACGCTGTATCAACATAGTGTAGTGGGGTTATACGCTGTATCAACATAGTGTAGTGGGGGTATACGCTGTATCAACATAGTGTAGTGGGGTTATACGCTGTATCAACATAGTGTAGTGGGGTTATACGCTGTATCAATTAATAGGGCTGATGGAACAGATTAAAATGTTTAGTTTTAAATGTGGATAAACTATTATTTCTTCACATTTTAGGCGCAGCAATGTGCACAAGGCCTACCCGCGAATGTTCCAAAATGCAATTTGTGGGAAACCACCTTGAAAATACGCACCGCTCATGCAAGGTTTCATGGACAGAGATAGAAATATCCGTTAGGAATTTTGAAAGAGGGGAGATGCAACAATTATCATCGGTTGCTAATATGACTAAGATAATGCGTTTGACTGCTAGACAATGAAAGAAAGTTGAAAGATAACCAATAGAACAGGAGAACACATATGAGTAAGTCTTTATAAAATAATTGCCTCCACATTTCTATAGTGGGATTTTGCCTATAGGCTACTTTGAAGTAAGGTAAGACATGCCTCATAATATGAAGTAAAACATCCAGGTTTCAAACAATTAAGGAACAGGAAAAATATGGCGATGCTAATGATAGGCCTAACCATCTTCTGGTAGATGGAAAGGCTTTCCCAAAAACCTTCTCAATTAAATGTTAACTAGCTACAAAGTATGCCTACCTGGCATAATTATATAATGATTATTTGCATCAATCTAGTGGCCATATGTTTTGTAAACGCCGTCTCATGTGCTACAGAAACATAGCTAACCAAACAACAGTGCTAGGTTCCTGCACACTTCAATGACTACACTCAAAAATCTAAATTTCTTAGATTTTTCCCAGACCTCAAAAGTGGTTTCCTGATGTGGTTTAAGCCTTGTTATGGACTTAGAACATCCAATTGTGTTGTTTTTCTATTTAAAAAAGTGCGACAGAGCGAAAACCAGATTATTATTTTTTGAGATGTGAATTTATGACTCAGTTGACGGCCTCATTTATCTGTTTCAATAGTAGGCCTACTATTAGCCTACTGCACTGTACAGCTTGGGTTAGCCTGACTGTGAAAGACCAATATGGGATTCATCATTTTAGGTCATTCAGAGTGTATGTCACCGTTTCTCATATCATTTTTCACACAGGGCACCTTTCCTTCGCAAGGCAGGCGGATTGGGAAATGTTGGGCAAAATGTGAGTATATCCACTTCTCCCGGCACCTCTACACCACCATTTATAGCATAGTATAAGTATTTTTTAATGTGGGTAGACACTTATTTTTTACTTTTAGTTTTTCTGTTTTAACCCTAACCCAAACCTTAACCACTTGGAATGAATGCCTGAACTTAACCCAAACCTTAACACTTAGCCTACCTGTCAAGTCATCAATATCTCAGTCACTCCTCTCATGTCTCTATGAGATCGCTTTCATCGTAGGTTCATAAGTCTGTCTCTTGGCCTGTCCTGGGAGACACACAGAGCCAACAGGAGAGAGAGAGAGAGAGAGAGAGAGAGAGAGAGAGAGAGAGAGAGAGAGAGAGCGAGAGAGAGAGAGAGAGAGAGAGAGAGAGAGAGAGAGAGGAGAGAGAGAGAGAGAGAGAGAGACAGCGAGAGAGAGAGAGAGAGAGACAGCGAGAGAGAGAGAGAGAGAGACAGCGAGAGAGAGAGAGAGAGAGAAATGCTGTCTGTCAGGCAGAACTCTTGACCTCTGCTGCATGATGGGGACTGACACTGCAGCGCTGGGCCCAAACCTCCCTGGTGTCTACCCTGGTGACTCTGCCTACCTGTGCCAGCTGCTGAGTGTCATGGACCTGACAGAGAGCCATGTGGCCCTCTTCGATCCATGCCTGCTGCCAACGGTGACTCACACACCTGTGCATGTGCACACACGCACGCACGCACGCACGCACACACACACACCTTTCTCATGGGCCAGCTGGTTGAATGTTTGTGAAGTATACTGTAGGAATCCTCCTGTGGTCTCTCTATACATATATAGGAGTATGAGGGAAAACTCTTACCTTCAAAATGAAAGACCATTTTTCAGCAGCATTGAGTTGTTTATTGGTCAAGGAACCCTTCCTCCCCTACTACCCCCTACCACAGGAATACCCGCGCAGCACTCTGCATGCATTAGTCTGTTAAGCCACCGGAATGCGCTGTCACCCACAGACTGACTCCACTCCAGTGCTATAGTAGGCAGCTCAAGGTTTGTGTAAACCTTTAACAGAGCACTTCTCTCCTCAGGCGATGATGGTAAGGATGCAGTCACAGGCTAGCCTATGAGGAAGGAGGAGAAAGTACAGTACAGCACAAACTAGTTAATTTCCCAAAGTTTTTCATTTCATGTAATGATGGAATGGTGTTGAAAGACAAGCTGTTTCCTTGGCTAGTTTTGGTACTGTTCTCATTTCCCATGGATTTATGGGGAAAGTATTAGGATACCAGAGTATTACTGGGACTGCATTACAAGGTCAGTGGCGGTATCACCTTCAGATATCAAAACGATATCTTGACGTCAGGGAGACACAGAAATAGTATCTCTCAATGGAGGGAGGCCTATACGTGACCTTGAGCCACCCGGTCTTCGTGTTTGTGTGTTTGTGTTTATGTGTGTGTGTGTGTGTGTGTGTGTGTGTGTGTGTGTGTGTGTGTGTGTGTGTGTGTGTGTGTGTGTGTGTGTGTGTGTGTGTGTGTGTGTGTGTGTGTGTGTGTGTGTGTGTGTGTGTGTGTGTGTGTGTGTGTGTGTGTGTACAAGAGCGTAAATGTGTCTGTGTGAATGATGAATTCTGTCACCAGTGGGACTGTATAGGATAAGGTGAATTTCAGAGCAGCAATTGTGAAACATCTCCTTTAGGCTGTACAGTACAGCAGGTTTTACATTTACTCACTGACATGTGTCATGTTGGATGTCCTCCACTGCTTGTCTCTGTCTGTCTGTCTGTCTGTCTGTGTCTTTGTCTTTAATCTTATGTGACGTCGGCGGTTCTCACCTCCACTCAATTTCAATTGTTTCTCTCACTGATGACTGGTTACCACTATGTTCTCTCGACTACTTGCTAACACCTGCATCATTTATAACTAAGAACAAGCTAGCATCTCTATGATAAATCAGTGTGTTGTGAATGTATTACCACAGTTAGACATTTTTCATATTTGTTCTCTTTAGTAGATCCGCCTGCCTGCCTGAGAGCCTGCCTGCCTACCTGTCTGAGAACCTGCCTGCCTGCCTGAGAGCCTGATTCACATAGTCTTTTCATTAATAAATCTCACCTGCCTTATATACTCTCCGCATCTTTCTTTCCAAAACATGTCTGGGAGTTCGCTGGTGTCTCTGTCATGGAGAGCACACGTTTGCACACTAGGCAGTAGAGGCAGCAGGCACCCTGACACAGTGTCAATTTACACGCAGCCTAGGGTTGAATTATATACTGTGGGCTCATTCCGTCAAACCCACATATTTAAGCCTAGCTCTTTTGCCCATGGTAAACAGAAATCACCAAACGGTGTTGTCTGATATGATCCTACCACATTCAACTCTTGTAATGATATCTCCATGAGATCTTATCACTACTGAGAGTGTGTTGTGTTTTTGAAAACTGGTAGATGTGTTATTTCTGTATGTTCGGTTATTTCACATCTATGTGTGGCTCCTTGGAGAGCAGCCAGGCAGAGGAATCCAATATCCTTCTCTTTCTCCCCCAACCACCCCCCACCCCTTCTCTGTGTGTCAGTAAAAAAAAAGGTCTCTGGATAAAATAGCTGTCTGCTTTGGCCCTAATGTAGGAAATTGACTTGTTTCTGTGGCATTGATTTCCTTTCGGCTTCATGGGAAAGTAGCGTTGTGGAGGCTATCCTGAGAGTGGCCGGTCGATAGGCCTACGGAATGGAAGGAAGCCAGGGGATGTTGTTCACTATACAGGCCCTAATTTAAGTGATCTCTGTCACCTCCAGCCGCATGGCAAATGGCTCAAGACAATGCCTAAGGGTCAGTACGCTCTTCACCCCTCTGAAGGGCCAAAAATGTACAGTGCCATGTAAAAGTATTCATCCCCCTTGGCGTTTTTCCTATTTTGTTGCATTACAACCTATAATTTAAATGGATTTTTATTTGGATTTCATATAATGGACATACACAAAATAGTCCAAATTGGTGAAGTGAAATGAAAAAAATAACTTGTTTAAAGAAATTGTAAAAAATTAATAACGGAAAAGTGGTGCATGCATATGTATTCACCCCCTTTGCTATGAAGCCCTAAATAAGATCTGGTGCAACCAATTACCTTCAGAAGTCACAAAATTAAGTGTCACATGATCTGTCACATGATCTCAGTATATATACACCTGTTCTGAATGGCCCCAGAGTCTGCAACATCACTAAGCAAGGGGCACCACCAAGCAAGCGGCACCATGAAGACCAAGGAGCTCTCCAAACAGGTCAGGGACAAAGTTGTGGAGAAGTACAGATCAGGGTTGTGTTATAGTAAACAACATCAGAAACTTTGAACATCCCACAGAGCACCATTAAATCCATTATTAAAATATGGAAAGAATATGGCACCACAACAAACCTGCCAATACTCACGGACCAGGCAAGGAGGGCATTAATCAGAGAGGCAACAAAGAGACCAAAGATAACCCTGAAGGAGCTGCAAAGCTCCACAGCGGAAATTGGAGTATATGTCCATAGGACCACTTTAAGCTGTACACTCCACAGAGCTAGGCTTTACAGAAGAGTGGCCAGAAAAAAGCCATTGCTTAAAGAAAAAAATAAGCAAACACGTTTGGTGTTCACCAAAAGGAATGTGGGAGACTCCCCAAACATATGGAAGAAGGTACTCTGGTCAGATGAGACTAAAATTGAGCTTTTTGGCCATCAAGGAAAACGCTATGTCTGGCGCAAACCCAACAACTCTCATCACCCCGAGAACACCATGTTTTTCATCGGCAGGGACTGGAAAACTGGTCAGAAATGAAGGAATGATGGATGGCGCTAAATACAGGGAAATTCTTGAGGGAAACCTGTTTCAGTCTTCCAGAGATTTGAGACTGGGACGGAGGATCACCTTCCAGCAGGACAATGACCCTAAGCATACTGCTAAAGCAACACTCGAGTGGTTTAAGGGGAAACAGTTACATGTCTTGGAATGGCCTAGTCAAAGCCCAGACCTCAATCCAATTGAGAATCTGTGGTATGACTTAAAGATTGCTGTACACCAGCGGAATCCATCCAACTTGAAGGAGCTGGAACAGTTTTGCCTTGAAGAATGGGCAAAAATCCCAGTGGCTAGATGTGCCAAGCTTATAGAGACATACCCCAAGAGACTTGCAGCTGTAATTTCTGCAAAAGGTGGCTCTACAAAGTATTGACTTTGGGGGGGTGAATAGTTATCCACGCTCAAGTTTTCTGTTATTTTGTCTTATTTCTTGTTTGTTTCACAACAAAAAATATTTTGCATCTTCAAAGTGGTAGGCATGTTGTGTAAATCAAATGATACAACCCCCCCCCAAAATCAATTTTAATTCCAGGTTGTAAGGCAACTGTCACGGATTCTGCCGAGACTGCTCCTCCTCCTGGTTCGGGCAGGCTTCGGCGTTCGCCGTCCCCGGAGTACTAGCTGCCACCGCTCTATGTTTCGTAGTGTGATTGCTTTTGTCTGTCTTTTACACCTGTGTCCATTTGTGTGTTGATTACTTGTCTTATAAGTTCCTTGTTTTGCATTAGTCTGATTGTGTGTTGTTATTTTCTGCCTGTCGTGCAGAGCTGCGTGTCTGCACTCTGTCCATGTTTGGGATTATTGTTTACGCGTGTTTGCGTAATTGCCTCGCCTCCGTCTGTTTTCGAGGTCGTGTTTTGTTTGTTGCCCTTTGGACTATTAAAGTCTTTTGGACGTATCCTCTGTGTCCTGCGCCTGACTCCTCCACCACATCCACATCGGAACTACTGACAGAACAACACACCTAACTATGGAGTCAGCAGGAACAGCGGCGGCACCCGAATCCCTGGAAGACCGGATCAGCTACCAAGACACCATGATCCGGCAACTTGGGGCCGCCATGGACGAGGTGTCCAACACTCTGCGCCGGTTGGTGACTGGAGAGGTGCCCACGCATTCTTACACCATCCCATCACCAACGGCCAGTCCTCCTCTCTCAGCACCGGAACCCAGTGGCATTCGGCTCTCGCTCCCGAGGGCATATGACGGTTCTGCAGCCGGGTGTCAGGGATTCCTCCTGCAGGTGGAACTCTACCTGGCCACCATACACCCGGCGCCCTCGGGATACGAGAGCGTCTCCGCCCTCATCTCCTGTCTATCCGGCAAGGCGTTGGAGTGGGCCAACGCCGAATGGAGGGGAATAGACGCCGCTACCATCACCTACGCGGAGTTCTCCCGCCGCTTCAGAGCTGTCTTCGATCATCCACCTGAGGGGAAAGCGGCGGGAGAGCGTCTGTTCCACCTCCGACAGGGGAAGAGGAGCGCACAGGAGTTCGCACTGGAGTTCCGGACGCTAGCGGCGGATGCGGGGTGGAATGAGAGGGCCCTCATCGACCACTACCGGTGTAGCCTACGAGAGGACGTTCGTCGTGAGCTGGCCTGCAGGGACACCAACCTGTCGTTCGACCAGTTGGTGGACATCTCCATCCGTCTAGACACCCTGCTGGCTACCCGCGGACGTCCCGAGTGGGGGTCGTCCATTCCACCCTCCAGCACCTCAGAGCCGATTCCCATGGAGCTCGGGGGTGCTGGCGCTAGAGAGAGGAGGAGAGAGAACCCGAGGGGGGCCATCCCCTGCACCAACTGTGGTCGTGGAGGACACACCGCGGCCAGGTGCTGGGGAGGGTCTCCTGGGAGAGGGGACAACAGGTCACGCACTGGGGAGTCATTTCAGGTGAGTAGGCGCCCCACTTACCCAGAGCTTTCTGTTGGTCACATGAGTATTCCTGTGAGATTTCCACAGGTGGCACCTCATTCCCAGCATAAGGCGCTAGTAGATTCAGGCGCAGCTGGGAACTTTATTGATCGGGCATTTTGTTGTAGGTTAGGAATTCCCCTTCGGCCGGTAGAAGCTCCATTTCCTGTCCACGCCTTAGACAGCCGGCCGTTGGGGTCGGGCCTGATCAGGGAGGTCACAGCACCACTGACGATGACGACGCAGGGGGGTCATGAGGAGATCATTCAGTTTTATCTGATTGACTCTCCTGCGTACCCCGTGGTGTTGGGGCTTCCCTGGTTAAGCACCCATGATCCTAGCATTGCGTGGCAACAGAGGGCTCTTATGGAGTGGTCTGCCCAGTGTGTAGGGAGATGTCTAGGTGTTTCCGTAGGGGCGACCTCGGTAGAGAGTCCAAACCAAGTGCCCGCACTGCGCATTCCCCCTGAGTATGAGGACTTAGCACTTGTGTTCAGCAAATCGAGGGCAACACGGCTACCTCCTCATAGACAGGGGGACTGTGCGATAAATCTCCAAACAGGAGCGGCTCTTCCACGGAGTCGTGTGTATCCCCTGTCTCAAGAGGAGACAGCGGCTATGGAGACTTACATAGCCGAGTCCTTGGCACAGGGATACATACGGTCCTCCACTTCCCCGGTTTCCTCGAGTTTCTTCTTTGTGAAGAAGAAGGACGGGGGATTGCGCCCGTGTATTGATTACCGTAGTCTCAATCAGATCACAGTTAAGTACAGTTACCCACTTCCACTGATTGCGACTATGACGGAATCGTTACGCGGAGCGCAGTTCTTCACAAAGTTGGATCTCAGGAGCGCGTACAATCTGGTGCGCATTAGGGAGGGGGATGAATGGAAAACAGCATTTAGCACCACCTCGGGTCATTACGAGTATCTCGTCATGCCATACGGGTTAATGAATGCTCCTTCAGTCTTCCAATCCTTTGTGGACGAGATTTTCCGGGACATGCATGGGCAGGGTGTAGTAGTGTACATCGACGACATCCTAGTGTACTCTTCTACACGAGCCGAGCATGTAGCCCTGGTGCGCCGAGTGTTGAGAAGACTGTTGGAGCATGACTTGTATGTCAAGGCAGAGAAATGCCTGTTCTTCCAGGAGTCATTTGTCAAACTGAAGAACCTGTTCACCTCGGCCCCGGTGCTGGCGCATCCGGATCCCTCTTTACCATTCCAAGTAGAGGTAGACGCGTCCGAGACCGGTATTGGGGCAGTCCTGTCACAACGGTCCGGCACGCCACCTAAACTCCGCCCCTGTGCGTTCTACTCCAAGAAGCTCAGCTCGGCGGAGCGCAACTATGACGTTGGGGACAGGGAGCTGTTAGCCGTAGTCCAGGCCCTAAAGGTGTGGAGGCATTGGCTTGAGGGGGCTCAACACCCTTTCCTCATTCTGACTGATCACCGTAACCTGGAGTACATCCGGGCAGCTAGGAGATTGAACCCTCGTCAGGCTAGGTGGAACATGTTCCTAACCCGGTTTGTTTTTAAGATCACATACATCCCAGGGTCCCAGAATGGTAAGGCAGACGCCCTGTCCCGGCGGTATGACACAGAGGAGAGGTCCAATGAGCCTACTTCCATACTGCCGGAGTCTTGTTTGGTGGCTCCGGTGGTATGGGAGGTCGATGCGGAAATCGAGCGGGCACTGCGTACCGACCCTACTCCCCCCGAGTGTCCTGTGGGGCGGACGTACGTTCCGCTCGAGGTTCGTGATCGTCTTATTTATTGGGCTCATACATCACCCTCCTCTGGACATCCAGGTATTGGCCGGACCGTGCACTGTCTTAGCATGAAATACTGGTGGCCAATGTTAGCTAAGGATGTGAGGGTTTATGTCTCCTCCTGCTTGGTGTGTGCCCAGTGTAATGCGCCTAGACATTTGCCCAGGGGTAAGTTACATCCCCTGCCCGTTCCACAACGACCATGGTCCCACCTATCGGTGGATTTTGTAACCGACCTACCCCCCTCCCAGGGGAATACCACCATTTTGGTCGTTGTGGATCGGTTTTCCAAGGCCTGTCGTCTCCTTCCAATGCCGGGTCTCCCTACTGCCCTACAAACCGCCGAGGCCCTATTTACCCATGTGTTCCGGCACTATGGGGTCCCCGAGGATATTGTGTCTGACCGAGGTCCCCAGTTCACCTCCAGAGTTTGGGGGGCGTTCATGGAACGCTTGGGGGTCTCGGTAAGCCTTACCTCGGGGTACCACCCAGAGAGCAATGGGCAGGTGGAACGTGTCAACCAGGATGTGGGTAGGTTTTTGAGGTCCTACTGCCGGGACCGGCCGGAGGAGTGGTCTAGGTTCATCCCCTGGGCAGAGATGGCCCAGAACTCTCTCCGCCACTCCTCCACCAATTTAACACCTTTCCAGTGTGTTTTAGGTTATCAGCCGGTCCTGGCACCATGGCACGAGAGCCAGATCGAGGCCCCTGCGGTGGACGAGTGGATTCGGCGCTCGGAGGAGACGTGGGACGCTGCCCATGTCCATCTGCAGCGTGCCATCCGTCAACAAAAGGCGAGCGCCGATCGCCACCGCAGTGAGGGACCGGTGTACGCACCGGGAGATCGAGTCTGGCTCTCGACTCGAATCCTGCCCCTCCGCCTGCCCTGCCGGAAGCTGGGTCGGCGGTTTGTGGGGCCCTTCAAAGTCCTGAGAAGATTGAACGAGGTGTGTTACAGGTTACAACTGCCTATAGAGTACAAAAATATTAACCCCTCGTTCCATGTGTCTCTTCTCAGGCCGGTGGTAGCTGGCCCACTCCAAGAAGATGAGATAGGAGAGACCCCTCCGCCCCCTTTGGACATCGAGGGGGCCCCGGCGTACAGGGTCCGGGCCATCTTGGACTCGAGGCGCCGGATGAGTGGTCTCCAGTATCTCGTGGAGTGGGAGGGGTACGGTCCGGAGGAACGGTGCTGGGTGCCCAGGAGGGACATCCTCGATCCATCCCTCCTGACTGAGTTCCACCGTGGGCATCCCACGCGCCCGCGTCCGCGTCCTCCTGGCCGTCCCCGAGGCCGGGGTCGGCGCACGGCTGGAGCCGCGCGTCAAGGGGGGGGTACTGTCACGGATTCTGCCGAGACTGCTCCTCCTCCTGGTTCGGGCAGGCTTCGGTGTTCGCCGTCCCCGGAGTACTAGCTGCCACCGCTCTATGTTTCGTAGTGTGATTGCTTTTGTCTGTCTTTTACACCTGTGTCCATTTGTGTGTTGATTACTTGTCTTATAAGTTCCTTGTTTTGCATTAGTCTGATTGTGTGTTGTTATTTTCTGCCTGTCGTGCAGAGCTGCGTGTCTGCACTCTGTCCATGTTTGGGATTATTGTTTACGCGTGTTTGCGTAATTGCCTCGCCTCCGTCTGTTTTCGAGGTCATGTTTTGTTTGTTGCTCTTTGGACTATTAAAGTCTTTTGGACGTATCCTCTGTGTCCTGCGCCTGACTCCTCCACCACATCCACATCGGAACTACTGACAGCAACAAAATAAGAAAAATGTCAAGGGGGGTGAATACTTTCGCAAGCCACTGTATCTCTCTCTCTGTAGTATCCAGAGGACTGACTATTGAATGTGTGATAGAATAATACTATAGTATCTATGTTTGGTATCTATCTGAAACTTGTTCTCTGAGTAGAACTCTGAAGCTACCTATATGGATATATGATCTCTGTGGTAACTTGTATCTGTGCAGGGTGAACTAAATTACTCTATGCAAAGGGATTTTATTGTCTATTTACATTGGTCTAATCCCCCACACAAGCCTTTAATGCTGTGACAACCCGTGGAAATTGGGCCTGGGTGATCAGGTTACTGTAAACTTCGTATCGTTTGATTGGTCAATGGTGGTTGGTTTTGGTTTGAAAAATTACACCTTCAGATGTTATAAATGTAATGAAGGTCTGTTGTTCTCTCTCATATCCTGTCCATTGGAGGAAGGTTGTATGATATTTTTTAATTTCCCAGGCTTCTAAGCCTCTGGCCTAGTAGTCATCTCTTTGTTCATGCTTTGTCTTGTAAGTTAACCTTAGAATCTATATGCCTAGAATAATGCTTTGTTACTGTCAGTATTGCTTGTAACTTAAGCTTTATGCCTTGTATGTGAATCCATTCATTTTACAAAGTTATTACATTGTAGTTGCTTTGATATCAGCTTCTCATGACCATTTCTTTATCTTAGTCAGCTAAACACATAATACTTGATTGCACATGGTTTTACTATCATGTTAAATGGAGACAGATACAAATAAACATTTGAATAGGCTAATTACATAGTGTTATCATGGGTCGCATGTGAGGTATATATAATATACACATATCAAATGTTACCCCACTACAGATGTGATACTGCTCTACTCACTGATCACAAGATAGGGTTCACTGTGTGTTTACGTATGAATGGTTATCAGTGGTGATTTCGTTCAATTAACATTGGGCAATGAAAGACTAATATTTTGTAGAAATCTATTTTCATATTTGCTTCAGATCTTGATGGTGAGTGAATGTCCTCTGAAATAGTACATGGTTGTCTGTTACTACTGCACTGTACTATGTTCACTTACACTAATGAAGTTCTACTTGTAAAATACTTCCCTAATGTCGTTCTCTGTCAGATAATGTGTTTTTAAAAAACCAGCTACAAGTGTCACATTCTGATCCAACTACAGGCTTCAAAACTGTAAATAAATCTTCCATCATTACTTCAATTTGAGCACTAATATGACTATTACTGTATGGAGAAAATATTCACTGATAAAGCTTCTGTTCTGGGAATTGAATGAGAGCAAAACCGGTGCTTTCCTATGGTTACAGAAAGGTAACTTAATAAATCAACATGATTCACCTTGTGAGCATCAGGAGCTCAGACAGATCTATTGATGCTCTGTGTTTTCAAGTCTTATTATCTATGAGTAAACTGAAATGTGAGGGACGGGAGGCATTGATTCTGCTTGTTGTTTTCCACAGCAGGCCTTTCATGGGGTCTACCCTATGTTCCCTCAGCCCTATGTTCCCTCAGCCCTATGTTCCCTCAACCCCAGCAGCAGTGGCTGTGTCTGTAGAAGGCACTGTAGTTGTCAATGCAGCTGGAGCTTGTGGTTGTAGGATTGTAGTTTACCTCGTGGCCAGGAGGTGTTAACATTGTGTTTCACCCTGTGAACTATACCTTCCACGTGTGTTTTTCAATGGATTTTGGAGGAGTTTCAAAACAATTACGTGGGTGTGTGTGCATATATATGTGTGTGTGTGTGTTTATGTGTGTGTGTGATCGTTTGTGCATGTGCGCGTGCCAGTGATCCAGTTCTGCCCAGCCGACCCAAGGAGGTGCCTGTAGGGGTAGAAGAATGTGGCAGGTTCCTGTGAATGGGAAGCCTCTGTAACTCCAACTACACACACACACACACACACAGCCCAGATAGAAACAACCTCGACAGAACCTGAGACAGAGACAGAGCAGTGTGACACACACCAAACTATCTCACAGACAGCTACATTCTCCACTACCCTCACCTACTCGCACCACATCAAAGATGTCTTATGCAATGTGGAGAGGGATAGGGAGACAACAGAGAGGTAGGGGGATCCTAGTCTACAGCGCAGCAAGAAAGATTGATCCTTCTTCGGGTGTACGTACACTCACTATGCTCTCTATGCACTCAGTGGCCTCAACAGGTAGCCTCCTGCATTCACAACCCCCACTGTTTGTGCAGACAAAGAGCAGGGAGTGCTCCGCAAGGCTGGTCTGAATCGGAGTAACAGATCCCAGACATACACTAACCTCCAGACTGATGATGGTTAAGAGTGGGGCTGTCGAGTCGGGCTTCCTTCTGCTCGGAGTGGCCATACAAGGCTGTCTCTGCTGCGTGCCTCCCCACCTCATCTTCATCATCGCGGATGACCAGGGCTATGGGGACGTGGGCTACCATGGCTCGGACGTCCACACTCTAGTCCTGGACCAGCTGGCTGGGGGGGGGGTGAAGCTGGAGAACTACTATGTCCAGCCGATCTGCTCGCCCTCACGCAGCCAGCTCATGACTGGGTGGTGAGTAATTGTATTTATTGCACTGGCTTATTATATATTATCCTGAATGGAATGATTCCTCTCAAACTCCTGTGCATTCTTATAACCTTGCTTTTAAATAAAGGAGTGATCTGTCAGAACATTGCATGTTGTTTTGAATAGGCATGTATGTTTGAAGGTTCTGATGTTGATCCCTGACAATAAATGGTTCTGGGAATCTTTCCCATCGTGGTTTGGGAAATGACATAATCTTGTTTTAGCTCTCATCTCACCTCCCCCTCCTTTCCCCCTTTTCTCCAGGTACCAGATTCACACGGGCCTCCATCATTCCATCATCCAGGCGCACCAGCCCCTGTGCCTGCCCCCGGATGCTCCCACCCTGACTGAGCAACTGCAGGAGGCAAGCTACAACACCCACATGGTAGGGGAGTGGCACCTGGGCTTCTGCCGGCCGGGCTACCTGCCCACGGGCCACAGTTTCCATAGCTTCCTAGGCTCCCTGACTGGCAGGGGTGACCACTTCTCCTATCAGAGCTGTGACCAGGCTGAGGCCTATGGCTTCGACCTGCACGACGGGGAGAGACTGGAGATGAGCAGTAACTGCTCCACAACGCTCTACATAAAGAGGTGAGGCCAGCCCTTACACATATCTATGGTGATGAAAAGGAGCTTATCTAGTACTAAACACTACTGTGCATGTTGGAAACAGAATGGATAGGTTTTTAGAGTGTCCTTGATAAAATGATTCACATTTTTTATAATTGGGCATTTCAAAGTCTTGGGCTATTTCAAAGATTTGGACACTACAGAGTTGATGTCTTTTACATAATGTCTCAGTTATATAAAGATGTAACCCAGACCTGGTGGCCTACTCCTCTTTCCATCCAGGGTTCAGAAGATCCTGAGGGCCCATGACCCCCGGAAGCCCCTCTTCCTGTACCTGGCCCTCCAGACCGTCCACACACCCCTGCAGGCACCAAACCACTTTCTGCGACGCTACAGTACCCTTGACAACCGTCCGCGACGACACTATGCAGCTATGCTGAGCTGTGTGGATGAGGGTGTGGGGGAGCTGGTGCAGGAGCTGAGGACCAGGGGCCTCTACCAGAACTCTGTCCTGGTCTACTCCTCAGACAATGGGGGCCAGCCCCTCTCTGGGGGCTGCAACTGGCCCCTGCGAGGTGAGAAGGGTACCTACTGGGAGGGGGGAGTGCAGGCAGTGGGTTTTGTCCACAGCCCACTCCTGAAGCGGAAAGGGAAGGTGAGCAAGGCGCTGATCTATGTTTCTGACTGGTACCCCACCATGCTGTCTCTGGCAGGGGCACCTGAAAAGGGCAGAGGCCAGCTGGACGGCCACAACGTGTGGGGGGCCATCAGCCAGACTGGCCCCGCATTGAGATCCTGTTCATATCGACCCGGTATCCCGATGGCCCAGTGAGGCAGACTCCAGGACCCTGGCCCTCAACAGCTTCAGCATCTGGGACACGGCTGTGCGGCCAGCCATCCGGGCTGAGTACTGGAAGCTGCTGACTGAAAATGTGGGTGACGAGGACTGGGTGCCCCCCAGACCCTGTCCGGGGGCCCCAGCAGTGGCAGGGCATGGAGCAACACTGGGACCAGAGGGGGAAGTCTGTGTGGCTCTTCAACATCACCGCTGACACTTATGAGATGTCAAACCTGGCTGATGCACGGCCGGAGGTGGTCAAGATACTGCTGGCCAGACTGGCCGAGTACAACCAGACGGCCGTTCCCCCCCGAAACCCACCTGATGACCACATGGCGGACCCTCAGCTCCATGGGGGGATGTGGACACCCTGGCCACCAAGGAGTGTGCAACTGTAAGATTGATGTTGAGGGTGAGTTTTAGATGTCTCATCCGCCCATCATCAGGACAAAATCAGAATGACACTCAGAAACCCAGAGGGATATTTCTTTAATTTTAATTGTTTTATTGTACTTGGTGATATAATGGACCGTCCAGGCTACACGCTGCTCATGACATACTCCTCTTTTGCCAAACCAACTCTAAACAACACCTCACTGCGTCAAAATCATAAATTGGGGATTGGCCAGCATAAACTGAACCAGAAATGCATTGGCTGTTGTGCTCTTCAGTGCGGTTACAGTACAGTACACCCAAAACCCAAGCCACGTTCCAGACATACACTTTTAGACAAAAGGATTCCAAAAGGGTTCTTTGGCTGTCCCCATAGGAGAACCCTTTTTGGTTCCAGGGAGAACCCTTTTTGGTTCCACATAGAACCCTTTTGGGTTCCATGTAGAACCCTCTGTGGAAAGAGTTATACCTGGAACCAAAAGGATTCCACCTGGAACCAAAAAGGATTCTTCAAAGGCTTCTCCTATGGGGACAGCTGACGAACCCTTTTAGGTTCTAGATAGCTCCTTTTTTTCTAAGAGTGTATGTGGCTCACACTGTAAGTGTGATATGCCGGCTGGCAAATCGCAGACTCAAATAATGTGGAGATAACTGGAGCAGACTGGATCAGGGTGACACTTAGGGTTTGGATGTGTCACATTATAGGTGCCAGATCACATCAGATTAGATCAAATGTGAGGCTTGCATCTCTTGACTGTAAGCCATTTGTGTAGGAACTAATGTGTGATTATGCCTGTACTGTATATAATGCAACAATCCCACACACAGAAGGGAGAAGCACTGTACATTTCTTATTTCCAGCAACAAGCTGCCTACTACTTCCCTGCCTCCTCCTCTCTCCCTCCAGCCAAGTCTCACCCTTCCCTCTTGTCCAATCTCTCTCTCTTTCTCCCTCTATCTCTCAGTTCATCAGATTTTCTCTTGCTCTTTGCCTCTTTCCTACAGCAGTAGGAACATTTTCTTCTTCCTCCTCCTCCTCCCTCTTCATTGTCTTCTTCTCGTATTCTTCCTCCTCCTCACTCTTTCTCATTTCATTCGGAGATCAGGTCAGTTTTGAAGTAATAGGCAGGATGCATGTGAGTGAGGATTGAGATCGGATGTACAGAGTTACATAAACAGAAAGGAGGAGGAGAGGAGGAGGAGGAGGAGGAAGGCATCCTAGGCGGGCAGCAAGGCCATGCTGTTTGAAGCACTCCCTGCCTTATCTGTAATCTCGCCATTTGAAAAGATGTGCATATCATAACATACCAGTAAGTTTATATGTATAGTTTGATGCTAACGGTATACTGAAATGTGTTCTGCCGTTTGCTGCTTTCCATTCATAAATGCACACGATTTGTCACTTGTGTTGAACATCTGTGTGTATACATGTGTGTGTGAGAGAGAGAGATTGTGTGTGTGTGTGTGTGTGTGTGCACATTCCATGTAGATATATGCATAGTACTATCATCACAGCCAAAATACTGAAACTGGAATCTGGGAATGAGATTTGTCAAGAATGCTTTGAATGAACATTGGGGCTTTTTGAAGCGAGCCACTACAGCTTTAAACCCCAAAACTCAGAGAGGTCTGAGAGAAAAAGCATATAGCGAGCTGATTCCTGTGAAGTGACACAAGCTATAAATCACTGAGGTGACACACACAGTGTGCTGTCCGGGAGGTCAGCTGGGAGGGAGTGACCTTTAATGACGTTGCAGCGATCCGTCATACAGCAACAACTGCAACATAAGCAGTCTGATATGTTCAGAGTTGGGCTCTCTGCCTTCAAAAACCTCTAGCGTTTTGAGTTGAAATAAAATAAAGGGTTGTGGCCCTGGAGTGAAGTAATGTGTAGGACACATGAAGATAGTGTGGATAGTGGATACATACTGTAGTGTAAACACACTAAAACACAGCAGAGCTGTTAAACAGTCACCCTTTAAACCTGTGTGATGACAAAGAATGGGCAGGGACACATTTACAGTGTCCCTTGGTAAAGGGTCACCTATTAGCCCTTGGAATTGATCTGTCCTTTTAAATAGGTCGTTAGTAGAAACCTATCATGTTGTAATCGACAGCCTGCAGGTATACAGTAATGATATCCCACAGTTGCCAGAAAACAGAAAGGAACAGCTTTATGCAGATACCTACATGTTTTTAATTTGGTGTTTCACCATATGATTGCCTGTAATGTCTTGCTCATCTTTCCACTGTGCAGAAAGACATAGCGACTCAGATACCACAGGTGGCTGGTTGCACCTGAATTGTGGAGAACAGGCTCATAGCAATGGATGGAATGGAATAAATGGAATGGTATCAAACACATCATTTCCATGTGGTTGATACCGCTCCATTCACTCCGTTCCAGACATTATTATGAGCCGTCCTCCCCTCAGCAGCCTCCTGTTTTCAGATACAGTATAGTAAACTATATGTGTTGTTTTCATTTGGGAGTTTCACCATATAATTGGGGATAACAATGTCTTGCTTATCCTTCCTCTGTGCAGATAGACAGAGCGATAACAAACAGGCATTTGGAAAGAAGTGCAGAATTATTGAGTACAGTACAATGAGGGAGGCGATGAGGGAGGCGATGAGGGAGGCGGTGCTCTCAGCTCTTGAATCCTTGCCCAACCGCTACTTATCAGCTGTGCTCTACACACCATGCCAAACTTCACTCCTAGTCTCTCTCCCAGTTGAAGCATGAACTAGGAAGAGAGGAAAGGCACTTGAAAGATATTTCCTTCCACCAGCCAAATTGGCGTAATTCTTGTTGAGTGAGTCACTCAACCTCAATGGTACCGCTACTGTATCTCTCTCCACTACTGTAGAGTGGAGTTGTTTACTATGGAACGTGGAAGCTCTTCAGCCAGCCGTGGCTGGAGGTGTCTGCTACGCGTATCAATTATGCAATGTAATACGATGATGACGGAGCAACAAAAACTGGAATAGAGGGGAGGGCTCTATATTGTCTCAGTGTGTGTGAATTGGCTTGTTGAGAATCAAGGCTTGTGGAGAACTACTGACATGAAAAAATGAACAATATAATATGGTATAAATACTGTAGTATTACTATATTTATATACCATAATATTCACTGTTGTATTTTTGTAGACTTTACTTTAGTATACTGAAGTATTTACTTTAGTGTTTTTGCAGACATGACTGTAGTATTTAATATAGTGTTTTTTTTACAAATAAGTGGGGGCTTTCTCCTTGAGGAAACCTACTGGACAAATACTAAACAAGCAAATTTACCATAACCTGTAGGTAGGACTGCAGTCCAAGCAGATAATTCAGAGCTTCTGCTCTTTTTTATAACCTGCAGGGAACACAATATATGGTCTATAATTGGAATGTAGGTTTTTCACTCATGGTTGGCACAAATTGGGATATGATGGAGGGGAATGGGTGGGGTATATACAAATCAAATACTGTAGTATTACTATAGTTTAAAAACTGTAGTGTTTTTGCAGACATTACTGTAGAATTTGCCACAGTGTTTTTGTGGATAATACTGTAGTATTTCCTATAGTATTTTACGGTATACTACAACAATCTATATTAAGTACTACAAATGGTAGAGGGATACTACAGTGTGGAGTATAGTATTCTACAGTATACTACAAAATTCTATAGTAAGCACTACACGATCGAGGGATACTACAGTGTGTAGTATAGTATTCTACAGTATACAGATGTAGGATCTTAATTTGATCACTCTTTTGTTGCTGAGAATTGTCCTGCAAAGCAGGAAATACAAATGTGTAGTGTTTTTGAGTTTTAAAAAGGCTTCTAAAGTTTGTAATTTCCACTTTGAAATGTCAGACCTGATTTGCCCTAAAGAAAAATGTATCAACCACTACAAAAATGTCCATTATTTATAGTTGCTGCAGGATTATTTTGCTGCTATAGCAAACTGGCTCAAATTAAGATCCTACATCTGTATACTGTTTCAAAATGGGTTAAAGAGCAGCTGAACTAAAAAAACAACTTATTTAGTTGAAAATGGCCTATGTGGCATCAATATTTGTCAGAAACATTTATTCCAGTGCGAAAAAAACAAACAAACCGTGTAAGTAGGATCATTTTGGTCATAAAGTCAGTAAAGTCCGAGTTTTGTGAGATTTGTGTAACTGAGGTCGTCACAATTTACACGTGGGTTGGTTTTGGATTACAATCATACCCACTTGCCCATTAACACGGGATGGTAACGCCTAGGGAGAATTGTCATGTACAGAGAAACAGGACCATTCTATGGATAAATATTTTTGAAAATCCCCCAAATCCTGGTATTTTTTTGGCCTGGAGCGTGTGGAATCACTCATTTGGCCCCTAAGCCCTTTATGGAGTGGCCACTTGCTGATGTGTTTAATGATCACTCAAGTCATCTACTGCCACTGGCCAATATTCCGAAATTCAAAAGCCATTCGCGAGCATCTTGTGTCCTGCCGCAACCTGTTTTTGTAACATGATTTGCTATGAAACACTGCCAGACAGACGCACACTGTGGAAATTGATAGTGAGAATGTTGTAAATACAAAACGGCACCAAAGCACACACGTTGCCACTCGCCAGTGACTTGATAAGCTGATTTAGCTAATGTGGTCTGCCTGCTCAAGGTGCCTGCTAGCTATTACTATCTAGCTTCATTGACAAACACAGAGATGGAACTTAGCTAGCTAGCTAGTGATTTTGGGCACAGATAAACAGTGTGTAGCTTGTGCTTTTCAGTGCACTGACTAGTTTTTCAGGAATTGTTTTACTTGAGAAATACTACACCAAACACCTTAACTAGATGTAAAATTGCGCGACTAAGACCTCCTCGGCAAAAACAATAAAATTAATTATAGATTTCTTGATTAATTCTGACTATTTTGAGGAAGTGGTAGTGGCTATGTTGTTGCTACAGTGACTCAACAGGCAAAAACATCAATAACTGCCAGGGTACGATAAAGCGAACATATCCTACCCACATCGAACCACACCCCCAAAACTCAAGTCTCGTTTTTTTATTCATGAGCAGCAGAAAAGCCCAGGCAAAATCAGTGAGTTCAGCTGCCCTTTAAATCTAGGAGACAACCACCATTGCAGCACTAGACCACCAATGGAATACATAATGATCACACAAAATATTGACAATTGGTACATTCAGGAGAAGTCAAAGGGTACTGGCTTGGAAACGGATACTGTTTCCATAGGACCATGCATTCTCTCACCGATCACCTTGATACATGCAGCTTTTATTTGGCAAAGAGCAAAGTGGCGAACTCCCCCTCCTCTTCTTCCTCTTCCCTCTCTCCTCTTTCCTCTCTCCTCCCAGGATCTGACTTCCTACTGTTACCACCCACCACTCCACACTGCATACTGCCTGCTGAAGTCTTGTCCGACATGAACATCATAGAAAATGCTGCAATTAATATTCAGGCACCTCTGCACCGCTCTAATTAGGCTTTCATATCAGTCAGCCTACCTGCAATTACAGCAGAAGCCAGAGCACAGCTCCTGTGTTCACTGCAAACACTCTATAATCACTGGCACTCTCCCTCCGCAATGCTGCCTGACTGTGAAAGGCTTGCCCAGTTCAGAGACAAAGCTCAGGGTCTGTGAGAGAAATGCACTCACAAACAGGGTCATATTGACACATATTGTATCTCTCTCTCTCAGCAACAAAAAAACGAACACACAAACATTCGTTGTTTAAAACACACACTCACAAATACAGATATGTAATTTATCCGAACAGATATGCATGAACAGCAGCACAGCTGTGTGCAAATACACTTGCAGCACATTCTGTCTTTTTCTCTCTCTATACAAACATGCATGTGTGCACACGGACAGACAAGGAGCGGGAGCAGTGGCATACACTTAAACATACTGTGAACAAGTCATGTGTCACGCCCTGGCTCTGGGGACTCTTATATGTTGAGCCAGGGTGTTAGTTTATATGTGTAGTGTCTATGTTTTGTTTTCTATGTGTTCTTTTCTAGATCGTGTGTTTCTGTGTTGGCCGGGGTGGTTCCCAATCGGAGGCAGCTGTGTCTTGTTGTCTCTGATTGGGAACCATACTTAGGCAGCCTGCACTTGTCATTTGTGGGATCTTGTTCCGTGTAGGTTTGTGTTTATGACCGAGGACGTCACGTTTCGTTTTGTTGTTTTGTTATCGTTTAGAGTACTCAATAAAAGATGTACGCATTTCACGCTGCGCCTTGGTCCACTCATTACGACGATCGTGACAGAAGATCCCACCAAAACAGGACCAAGCAGCGTTTCCAGGAGCAAACGCCGGAGGTAACGTTGGTAGATGTCCTCCTCGGTTGGGGGAGGATAACGGAGGAGGAGGCCGTCCGTTACCGGAGGGCGATGAAGGGGGAGACCCAGGCAGGAGAGGAGAAGCGGCGCCAACCGGGCCGTCGTCGGCGAGAGGCAACCCCAAGACATTTTTTGGGGGGGGCACACGGCATGGACGACGGGGCTGCTGGAGGCAGCTACAGGGCGAGATTGTGGACTAGGAGAGAAGGCCACCAGGTTACGGGGGCCATTGGTCATTAGAGGGAAGGAGAGTGTAGAGGCACGGCGAGAGGTACTGGGGTGTGTTACCAGTCCGGTCCGGCCCGTTCCTGATCCCCGCACAAGGCCAGTGGTGTGTGTTCCCAGTACGGTCCGGCATGTTCCTGCCCCTCGCACCAAGCCTGTGGTGCGCGTCGTCAGCCCGGCCCGGCCTGTTCCTGCCCCTCGCACCAAGCCTGTGGTGCGCGTTGCCAGCCCGGCCCGGCCTGTTCCTGCCCCTCGCACCAAGCCTGTGGTGCGTGTCGCCAGCCCGGCCCGGCCTGTTCCTGCCCCTCGCACCAAGCCTGTGGTGCGCGTCGCCAGCCCGGCCCGGCCTGTTCCTGCCCCTCGCACCAAGCCTGTGGTGCGCGTCGCCAGCCCGGCCCGGCCTGTTCCTGCTCCCCGCACCAAGCCAGTGGTGCGCGTCGTCAGCCCGGTCCGGCCCATTC
Source organism: Coregonus lavaretus (assembly GCF_964263955.1). NCBI lineage: Eukaryota > Metazoa > Chordata > Actinopteri > Salmoniformes > Salmonidae > Coregonus > Coregonus lavaretus. The sequence continues at coordinate 46,792,587 of NC_139988.1, forward strand.
CTGCTCCCCGCACCAAGCCTGTGGTGCGCGTCGTCAGTCCGGCACAGCCCGTGCCTGTTTCACCGGTGCCTGGTCAGGTACCGGTCAGCTGCTCCACGCCGGAGCCTAAGCAATCCGCTCCACTGATGTCCAGTCCAGCTCCAGCCAGCGGGACCAGACCAGGGGCGCTACGGGGGGGTAGTTAGAGGGTGGTGGTCACGCCCGGAGCCGGATCCGCCTCCGAGGCGGAATGCCCACCCGGCCCCTCCCCTGTTGGGTTTAGTTGGCGCGGTCGCAGTCCGCGCCTTTGGGGGGGGGGGGGGGGGGGGGGGTACTGTCACGCCCTGGCTCTGGGGACTCTTATATGTTGAGCCAGGGTGTTAGTTTATACAGTGAAGGAAAAAAGTATTTGATCCCCTGCTGATTTTGTACGTTTGCCCACTGACAAAGAAATGATCAGTCTATAATTTTAATGGTAGGTTTATTTGAACAGTGAGAGATAGAATAACAACAACAAAAATCCAGAAAAATGCATGTCAAAAATTTTATAAATTGATTTGCATTATAATGAGGGAAATAAGTATTTGACCCCCTCTCAATCAGAAAGATTTCTGGCTCCCAGGTGTCTTTTATACAGGTAACGAGCTGAGATTAGGAGCACAAGGGAGTGCTCCTAATCTCAGCTTGTTACCTGTATAAAAGACACCTGTCCACAGAAGCAATCAATCAATCAGATTCCAATCTCTCCACCATGGCCAAGACCAAAGAGCTCTCCAAGGATGTCAGGGACAAGATTGTAGACCTACACAAGGCAGGAATGGGCTACAAGACCATCGCCAAGCAGCTTGGTGAGAAGGTGACAACAGTTGGTGCGATTATTCGCAAATGGAAGAAACACAAAATTACTGTCAATCTACCTCGGCCTGGGGATCCATGCAAGATCTCACCTCGTGGAGTTGCAATGATCATGAGACCGGTGAGGAATCAGCCCAGAACTACACGGAAGGATCTTGTCAATGATCTCAAGGCAGCTGGGACCATAGTCACCAAGAAAACAATTGGTAACACACTACGCCGTGAAGGACTGAAATCCTGCAGCACCCGCAAGGTCCCCCTGCTCAAGAAAGCACATGTACATGCCCGTCTGAAGTTTGCCAAAGAACATCTGAATGATTCAGAGGAGAACTGGGTGAAAGTGTTGTGGTCAGATGAGACCAAAATCGAGCTCTTTGGCATCAACTCAAGATGGTGTTCTTGACCCCAACAACACCATCCCCACCGTCAAACATGGAGTTGGAGACTTTATGCTTTGGGGGTGTTTTTCTGCTAAGGGGACAGGACAACTTCACCGCATCAAAGGGACGATGGGCGGTGCCATGTACCGTCAAATCTTGGGTGAGAACCTCCTTCCCTCAGCCAGGGCATTGAAAATGGGTCGTGGATGGGTATTCCAGCATGCAATGACCCAAAACACACGGCCAAGGCAACAAAGGAGTGGCTCAAGAAGAAGCACATTAAGGTCCTGGAGTGGCCTAGCCAGTCTCCAGACCTTAATCCCATAGAAAATCTGTGGAGGGAGCTGAAGGTTTGAGTTGCCAAACGTCAGCCTCGAAACCTTAATGACTTGGAGAAGATCTGCAAAGAGAAGTGGGACAGAATCCCTTCTGATATGTGTGCAAACTTGATGGCCAACTACAAGAAACGTCTGACCTCTGTGATTGCCAACAAGGGTTTTGCCACAAAGTACTAAGTCGTGTTTTGCAGAGGGGTCAAATACTTATTTCCCTCATTAAAATGCAAATCAATTTATAACATTTTTGAGATGCGTTTTTCTGGATTTTTTTGTTGTTATTCTGTCTCTCACTGTTCAAGTAAACCTACCATTAAAATTATAGACTGATAATTTCTTTGTCAGTGGGAAAACATACAAAATCAGCAGGGGATCAAATACTTTTTTCCCTCACTGTATGTGTAGTGTCTATGTTTTGTTTTCTATGTGTTCTTTTCTAGATCGTGTGTTTCTGTGTTGGTCGGGGTGGTTCCCAATCGGAGGCAGCTGTGTCTTGTTGTCTCTGATTGGGAACCATACTTAGGCAGCCTGTTGTGCACTTGTCATTTGTGGGATCTTGTTCCGTGTAGGTTTGTGTTTATGACCGAGGACGTCACGTTTCGTTTTGTTGTTTTGTTATCGTTTATAGTACTCAATAAAAGATGTACGCATTTCACGCTGCGCCTTGGTCCACTCATTACGACGATCGTGACATCATGTTAATAACGTTACTCCTCATAAATAATTCATGAAAGCTCAGATAAACCTTACATAAAAATGATGCTCCAACAGCTTACAGTTAAATACTGCTCTAAGACTAAAACGAGACTTAACAGTAATTAGTTCAATTTTCTCAACCTATAATCCCAGATGGACAAGACACATATTTCTCCTTCACAGCAGCAGCTCTCTGGATTTATGAGCCTGTTATGATGGAGACAGTAGTACAGATAATGAATGCTACAGTAGGCAGCTCTTCCAGACTCCTGGAGAGATGGGAGTCACATCCCTCTGATGAATATGGAAGCTGGGGGAGGCAGGGGGGCAAGGGGCAGCAGGGGGAGGTTGGGGGCAGCTGGACATGGGGAGCCTAGGGCATGATGATAGTGAAGACCATTATGTTACAAAACGGGTTCATGTCAGGTGACGGTAGAGGAGCTCCATCCCACTGCATACAGTACAGGAGGGGCAGTCAAAGGAAGATGCTGAAAGGTCATCAGTAGGAAGGAACATGTTACAGGACAGGAGGAAATGTGTGCATGGGGTGTGAAGGTGACATGCAAAGGCAAAGTTGCATTCTGAAAAGGAAGGCTGAGCCAACAGAGTGGACCGTGAATCAGAAGTTCTGAGAGACAGGTATGGATTGGCTCTGAGGGTTTGTTGCAAGATGTGTTTGATCGTGATTAAATCCTATCAAATTCTACGCAGGGCAAGTCAGTGTTAAACCAGATAGATCCCTTTCAACCCATATGGATATCAACCAAAAATCAGTCAAGGCCTACTGGTAGACCTAGTCACTTCACACTTCACGCTAAAAAAAAAAAAAAAAAAAACACTATCATTTTTCAGGAAGATTATCTTTACAGTAGGATTATCTTTACCGTATCTTTACAGTTCAAATGCCTACACTGAGAAATTCAGAGGTGGAAATCTGCAACAATCACACTTAGATATAATTTCATGTGGTCGCTTTCATTTAGGCCTGCCGTATCTCTGTTCAAATGCAGCATCAGATCACGTATGCTTTTATTCTCGACTTCCCTCGTCTCGACTTCCCTCGTAGCAGGATAACGCCGCCCATATAAACTGATCTGGGGTCAGTGTTACTTTAAACTAAGATTGATAATAGGCTACCTTCAACATTTAGGTAGAGGAAGCTGATCCTAGATCAGTGGCGCTCGAGACCAGGCAGAAAATATCGCGTTACTAGCCTTTTTTTTTCTCTAACTCAACCACCACCACCAGGGCCACAACCACTCTCCTACTATTTCTCCCCTCCCTCTTTGTCGCTCCAGTATCTCCCTTCCCTTTGAGTTTATGAGATCTCCTCCGTAAACCTGAGCGAGGCAGTCACCGAAAAGAGAGGCGATACCCTACTGCACAACATGGCTGCAATTGTAACCTCTACCAGATTTACAGACGAATATCAGCTGTACGAAGAGCTCGGAAAGTAAGCGACATTAACATATATCATCCTATTGTTCTTATACATTTTCCTGTATTGCTTTGTAGACAAACAGGAAAGGCACCCCCGCAACGAAGAGACGATCGCTTATTTCCTCGTTCAGGCAGCTTTATAGTCGAACAACTTTTTATTAAAATACATCTCGAGTTAGTGTCGGAAGGCTCGAGCATGCATGCCTGTACTGAGTTTGCCATGCCTCGGTGTGCCATAGATATTGGACACCTAAACGACATCCGCTATAGATATAGTGCCATAGATTTTGGACACCTAAACGACATCCGCTATAGATATAGTGCTGATTTATCTCAAGGTAACACCTTCTCCCGCTATCTATTTTTTATCATTTCATTGTACTTTTTGGGTTATTTTTCATAGAGAGCCACACAGGGAGGAATGTTACACTGGCTACTTGTGTAACGATCTAAAATGTATCCAATGTGTTTCATTCTGTTCATTGTAACATTGTAAGAAATGAGTACTACAGGCATAAACCACCAAGTAGAAAGATACTTTGTAACCCGTCAGTTTTATATTTTGCAGTTAGCAGTGGCTAGTTATGGTGTACGTCCAACTCCACCTATAACCATACATTTCCAGTTTCAAGTATGCATGATGAAATCATAATAGACGGTGGTAGGCTTAATACATGGTAGGCTTAATACAACATTCAGTTGGCATAGCCTACAGTAGACTTTTCGTAGTTTTTCTCATGTTTTGGTTTATTCTCTGGATAGTATTGTGGTGCTCAAGTTACTTCTGCACACTAGTTCCTGTGTAGGTTTATGAGTCGGCCCCTCCATATTAAAATTTCCTCTGAGCTGATTTCCCCCACAAGCAGCGAATGAGGGAGACACCAAAAAGTACTGCGAGCAATTTCATCTACAGTTTTCGGCTATTCTAATCAAAAATATTAAGTTATTACATTATACATAATTTAGTTATCACATGCCAAGCAACTGGTTATTATGCATTGCTTTGTATTAACTTTTTACACCTGTGTACCACAGTGATGGGCTATATAGCACTACCGTCGATTAGTTCAAATTGCAACGTTTCTCATTTGACAGATGTTCGGGAGGAGTAGGGTCAATTCTTGTAACACTATTTTTCACTTTTTACCATTTTCTTTATTACACAGAGATTCGATTTGAACTAGACACAATATTGACTTTGGTGGGCTGTATTGTGTGTGCACTGCAGTAGTGAGAGTTGTCACATGATCTCATATTGCTGTTTTGTTTATTAATTTGTCTCGTTACAGAGGTGCCTTCTCCATTGTCCGGCGATGCATTAAAAAGTCCAATGGCCAGGAATTTGCTGCTAAAATTATCAACACAAAAAAACTATCAGCAAGAGGTAAGACAAAGTCAAATATTACACCACTTACAATAATGTATGCTTTGATGCCTGTGACATTGTTTGGACCAATCATAATGCAATAGGAGATCGACACTGGAGAAGGTACTTTTCATTGTTGGTTTATTCAATTACCCATGTGCACATGAAAGTGCTTGATCCATTTAATATCTATTTTAAACAGCATAATAACATTACATTATATGTTAGTGTTACATACGGGTACGTCAACTTGTCAAAGGGTGTGTGGGAACATATTTTGGGAACTATGACTTCACAGAGCTCCTTGTTCATTGAGATAAACAGTAGCATTCATCTCATGATGTTCCAGTCCAGCGGGAAATATTGTTACTGTGGCTGCCTACCCCAGAGCCATAGCTCAGCCACTGTCTGTGTGTGGTGCGTTTGTTTATGCTCTCCTCCTGCCCTCAGCAACCGAGTGTGTTTGTGAATACAGACTGCCAGAGGCCTTTTAGGAGGATCTGGATCACCTTTGTGTTGTTTAGTCATAGCTGTGGTCACAATACTGCTATTTGCTGCTAGGGCTACACCAGTGTTTTCTGTTTTCTCCTCTCAAACTATCTTCCCGCTCACCTTGTGAGATCCCCTGATCAGAGACATGGAGTCCAGACAGAAAAGCATGTCCTCTTGGCCAGAGGAGGCTGTCACACTTCAGTGTGGATATCATCTGCTCTAATCAAGCCTTGGCCAGGAGGGCTGCATGGGGATACGTGAGACATGGCCAATCTGCCACTGCAGCAGCAGCAGAGACAAAAGGCTCCGGATCTATTTCGGGAAAGTGGACACGGCTGATACCTGTTTGTTCAGGTATCGAGTTGGCCCATCTCCTGTTTGGGCTTGACATTGTGATGGAGATGGATATTAATTAGATTTTTTAGGCCTCAGCACTTTCCCTCTCTGTCACTGTGTGCATTAGGGCATAAATTGCCATGACTAATGGCACTGAAACGTCAAACAGCTACGCCATGCTTGTTACACTGTAATTCAATGTTTGCGTCGCCAATTTTTTTTGGACATTGTTGTCACAGTCCTTGCTTGCGTCAGTCCCGGCTGCCAATTACTCCATGAATAAATCTTCCTGAAGCACAATCTTAGCTGTGCTGACTGGGTATTGACCTGTTAATCCAAGCAGTCTTTTACTGCGAGTAGTAAAAGTACCTCTTTCCCGTGGCCACACTGTTGCAGATATGGCCTCCCTTCCGTCTTGAGAAGGCTTTAGCAATGGCCATGGAGGGGCAGTGGAGGTTGTTTGATTATTATGAGAATTACAAAGGCCAGATCTTGGTGTGAGATTGTTCCGTCCTCTAGGGATGCCAGCTGAATTACAACAGGCCCCACTTACCCCCTCTGCCCCCCTCTGCCATGGTCTCAACGGATGGGCCAGTAAACAAATCATTTATTTAAAACAGTCTTAAAAAACAACAACAGGTAATTAGATGTGCTGTGTTTTAGCAGCGGCTGGCAGTGATCCCGTCAAGTAACCTGGCAACTGGGTTCTTAAAACTGTTCATCATGTTGGCTGGCACAGAATGAGAGGAATGCTCCAGTCCTATTGAGCTGAGTAGAGGAGAGGAGAGCCAAGCTGAACCAGAGCCCTTTACCCCCCTCCTCACCTCCCTACAGCTCCTCATGCCCACTGCTTTTAATCAGAGCTGAAGGCCCTGGGCATGCCAATGTGTTTTACACAAACCGAAGCTGCAATCATCTCCCTCAGATCTACCATCCATCTAGACATGGGGAAAAGAGAACTGCCATCATTTACAATTTACGTCATTTAGCAGACGCTCTTATCCAGAGCGACTTACAGTTAGTGTGTGCATACATTTGTTTTTTGTCATACTGGCCCCCCGTGGGAATCGAACCCACAACCCTGGCGTTGCAAACGCCATGCTCTACCAACTGAGCTACACGGGTCATCATGAGGCTTTATTTATGTATAAAGTTAAAGACATGCTCTGAAACTTTGGCGACTACTAAGTATTTTGTAAACCTCCCGCTTTGGGCTGGATGTGTAGTTCACACATGCATAATTTATGAGCAGAATTGCTGTTTTACCTCAATCAGCCACAAAATTCGTAGTTTGAAAGCAGCTGTTTTTCTGGAAGCTGTGCCGCACCATTTTCCCTACATTTTCCCCCATGTGGGCAAGCCCCCTAGCAATCGAGTTATAGACAATAAGCTTCAGCCCCTCACCGTTTGAGTGACAGCTAGCAAGATGCACACACAGTAGAGCGAGAGAGAGAGAGAGTATAGCGAATAAAGCCTGGCACGATGTGATGCACCCCTCCTAGGGACATGGGAGACTAACCATACCCCCCGGCACATAGACTATTGCAGCATAGATACTGGAGACTGAGGCACGGGGGGTCTGGGGACCCTGTGGCACCGTCCAAAGTTACCCACGGACAGGGCCAACCAGGCAGGATATAACCCCACCCACTTTGCCAAAGCACAGCCCCTCACCACTAGAGGGGTACCAACATACCACTAACTAATTACCCTGAGACAAGGCTGAGTATAGCCCACGAAGATCTCCCCTACCGCACGAGCCCGAGGGGGCGCAAAACTGGACAGGAAGATCACGTCAGTGACTCAACCCACTCAAGTCGAGTATAGAGAATAAAGCCTGGCACGATGTAATGCACCCCTCCTAGGGACGGCACGGGAGCCAATCTCTTTAACAGGAGGAAAAAATAACAGATCTGGAGAAGAGAAACAAGCTCAGTCCGCTGCTATTAGCAGACAGTGCTCAGTGTGTGTGTGTGAGTTCATTCTGTATTCCCTTTGTGATGTGTGTTTAGAAAACGCAATAGGTAACATATTTTTTGGTGCGAGTTGGGAGCTTTGCAGCATTTGTGCAGATGAGTTGAGTGCATGACGTGGGTAGGATTAAATCCCAATGTGTGTGTGTGTGTGTCTGTGTGTGTGCCATAGAGGTCAAGCCAGCTGACTATCGGTCAGTGACTATGCCTGTGGATTGTGTGTGTGTTTTAACCCAGTGCGTCAGGGCTAGCTGAGTTGCCCAGGTCAGCAGGCCTGGTTGTATATGGGATGTGTTCTGTTATATTATGGCTCTTGACAGTCAGTAACCTCTCATCCCCCCTCATATTACTCACCAGGTCACTCTGGACAACCTCTCATGGGGGGCTCTGACCAGTACTGCAGCGTTTAACCTTTTATTGCTTCACCGTGTGTGTGTTTGCCTGCGTTTGCCTGCCTGTGTGCGTGTGTCATTATGCCCTTCTGCATGGATGTACCCTGTCACTCACAGAGTTTGCTGTTTGCTGCAGGGTTAGGGTTTGCTGCAGGGGACGTGAGGGGCTGGCTGGGTAATAAGGGGGGGAAGGGGAGGATACTATATGCCTGCCTGGCTGGATGGGATGGAACGTACGCTGATCCTGAGCCCTATAGCCTGAGTCTGAGCAGCCGGAGAGGAGAGGAGAGGAGAGGAGAGGAGAGGAGAGGAGAGGAGAGGAGAGGAGAGGAGAGGCAGCGAGGCCCTTGATGGTGTCGAGAGGCTGATGGAACTGTGCTGCTGAATAATTGACGCTAGCACAAGGCTGTGCTGGATGGAAATTGAAAAATGGAGAGAGCCTTTCTCTACCTCTTTCCATCTCTATCTCTCTCTCTCCCTCCGTCTCCTTGGAAGGCTTCCTCTGTACTACTCGCTGTAGGCCGATTGGCAGAGTCCTGATAAATGTAGCAGTACTGCCGTGGTGAATCTTTAATGGAACAAACTGTGTGTGTTTGAGAGAGAGGGAGTGTGTGTGTGTGTGTGTGTGGGTGCACGTGTGTTTATAGCCTACTATATATTTGTGTGATGACAGATAATGCTATTCAAATAATGAAGTTGTCCTCCAAAATCGGACAAAAAAAGAAAAGTACTGATTGCTTATATAAAGATAGCTTTTGTAGTTTGTTTGTCATTTGGGTCAAAACGCATCTTTCTGTTCCTCAGCATGTTTTTCAGCACAGCCAGTATTTTCCTTAGTCACAGTGACCTCACAAATGAAAGTGCTCTTGTTCTGTACTGGGGACCACTACTAGTAGTGCTGAAAGATTAGTGTTTTTTGAGAAAGGTTTTGGTTCGTTTTGTAAAGGAAAATCACGGTTTCCTATATATTTTTTTTGTAAACATTAAATGCATTATGAAATATGACCTTGAAATGATTTCAGAGCTTTTTAATTTAAATTCCAAAGCCAAATATTGAGAACATTCAATTGGGTCATTCCACCTCAAAAACACAAGAAAGACGATTTCGACTACCACCATCTCAGATTGTTCAGAAATAATTTCTGAAGTTAGTAACAGATAAGACTAGCATTCCTGAAACATTATTTTGTTGAAATATAATTTGATCTCTAGAGAAGTTAAGCTAATTGATTGCACCCAAATCGGCCATTTTTCCATTCAATGAATATAGTACCCAACATCCGATTTGGACCAAACTTCTTCCTACCAATGTGTAAGGAGGACTGGATTCAATTTATCTTATTTTCATCATGAACCAAATCTAGTTGCAAAGGAAATGTTGTGATCTATTTAATAAACTCAAGAGACCGTCAAAATTGATAAAAGTGTGTGGCGGTATAGCAGGAACAGTCAAAACCTGGTATTTTCACACTACCTTGTGGTAAATAATGCAAGCAACTTTAATGACAAATGTCTCTGAACAGGGAAAAAAAACATCACCAGATTCACTCCATACATTACATAGTATGGAGAAGCAATACTCCAATCCGCAGCTTCATACTACTTGTCAAACGTAGAGAACTGATACTTTATACTGGTTGTTGGGATGGGATTGGCATGGGGTGTGGGGGGTTCGTTGGTGGCTTTTGACTTTTTCTGGGGATTCTTCAAGTCTTATTCATTGGTAGGAAAAAAGTTTGGTCCAAATCGGATGTTGGGTACTATATTTATTGAATATTATCTGAATCCTTTAAATTAAAATGTCACATTTTTGTGCAATCAATTACCTTAATTTTGCAGAGATAAAATTAAATTTCAACAAAATCATGTTTAAGGAATGCCAATCTGACCTGTTTCTAACTGCAGAAACAATTTCAGAACAATCTGAGATGGTGGGTGTCATGTTTACTGAAATGACATGGAACGACTCAATTGCCAAAACATTGAAAACATTCCATTGTCTCTAACAAGAGCCCCATGATGGTACAGTAGTGACTGCCCATTACTGCTTAGTGCATATCACTTATTAACCATCATTTATTCACATTACTTTACTTAAATAAAATATTTCACTTGTGCATATATATCTTTTTTTTTAATGACTTTATTATTTCATTTCATAAAGTCATCATCTCATCTCTGCTCAGGCAATACATTTACATTTTAGTCATTTAGCAGACGCTCTTATCCAGAGCGACTTACAGGAGCAATTAGGGTTAAGTGCCTTGCTTAAGGGCACATCGGCAGATTTTTCACCTAGTCGGCTTATCTCAATTAGGCTAGTACCTAGTTAGCTAGTTAGTATATGCACATGCTGCAGAGCTGTCTGACGAAATAACTATTTTAGTAGTTCTTAAGGCATACTTTCAAGACTGCTACAACTATCAATCGGGTATATCTACCTCATGAACTGTCTCTATCCCTACTGTCGCTGTGTTGTGTACATTCCTCTCTCATGCAGTCTGTGTGCGGGGCCCGGGAAGAACAAGCGCAATGGATTCTGGTCATTGTAGTTAATTAGCATGTTTTCTGCCCTGAACTAGGTTGAATATTTGACTATTGTAAACTACAACTCCCTACAGCATCCCACAGTTCGTTCTTGATTTGATGTCTCTTGTGCGCTTGATATGATTTCTCTAGAGAAACGGAGCATAGAGCTCACAAAAAAATATAATCATAAATGGAATTCAAGTAATTGAACCGATGTCTGTCAATTCGTTGTTCAGTAATAATAATTAAAAATAATAATATTTCAGCTAATCGCTCAGCACTAGTGACATTACATTACAATTATTCTACATTACATTATACTGTATTGCATTAGACTGGGTCTGATTGATTACTTCTGTTAGAATCGTCATATAAGCTCTCTGTGGTCACCAGCGTGTTTTGTGTTTTCTGTATTTGAGTCTGTAGTCAGTGGTCTAAGCCTCAGGTTTCTATTGTGTTTCTTTCCGTTTGTCATTCCTCTGCTGCTGCTGCTGCATATGGAATCCATCTCAGCACAGAGACAGAATGCCTGGCACGGAGTAAGAATCAAGTTGGTCTTTTCTCTCCCAAACTGAAATTGGGTCTCTCTCGCCGCCCACCCGCTTGGCTGAAACCCCAACCCCCAGAGATGAAGGAACAGAGATGTGTGTTTGTGTGCTTGTGTGTGTATGTGTGTGCAATCCGAGGAGTGTCGAGTAATGACTACTCATAGGGGTAGGTGGCTGGACGTGGGGACGTACAAGCACTGTTCAGTCCAATCCACCCTGGATTAAGGCAGAATGAATAAGCACTGCAGAACTTTGTATCCTTATCCCCGGCGTCAGTTTGAAGAATGGCTGGGTTTGTGTTTGCTTCCTCTAAGACAAAGGCTTTGTTGGTGTTTTCTGAGGGGGGGTGGTGGCGCATGTTGGAATCAAAGACAAATTGTCTTGTCAGACAAATATGGGATTCTATTGGAGGACATCCACCCCACGGAGACATATGGAGAACAAAGAGAGGGATGACATAATAGATGTAAACAGGTACTGTAAACAGCTCTCTATCTTATTCTGTCCACACAGTCCAATGCCTTTACTTTGATGCAAAATGGCATTTACATGAACTTTTTCGTAAATTTGTGTGTGTGTGCATTTGCGTGCATGCATGCGTTTGTGTGTGTGTATGTGTGGCAGTTTAAAGTACTGCAGTATTGTAACATGGTTGTGAGTGTGACTCTGCCAGTTCTGTGTCAGACTACCCTGAGGAATCAAGGCCCTTCTTGAAAAGCATGCTGAATCGTTGCTCTGGGTGTGGAGGTGTGTGTGTGCGTACGTACGTGCACGCGCACGGATCAGGGTGACATTAATGCTCTAACCAAGCTGACTTTCTCTCTTTCACTGTCTCTATCCTTCCCTCTCTCTCTTTTACTCTCCCTCTCCCTCCCCCTGCCTCTCTCTGTGGTTGGTAGTGGTTTCTATGTCAAGTGTGTGTAGTGTAGTAGTAGGTACCTGTGTTATATATTGAGCTTGCCAGAACAGGCAATGGCTGTGGATCTCCAAGCCTCTGAGGCATGTAACAGGATAATCCCAGCCTGATCACAGAGACATGCCGTGACACCCTCAATCAACCTGTAGCCTGGCAATGAGCAGCCCTACTACCACTGCTACTGTCTGCTAGAACTAGTCTGGCCTTTATTTGATCTATCACACCAGACACTATACAGAAATCACTAAATATATACAATCAGGTCCATAATTATTGGCCCCCTTGATAACAATGAGCATAAAAGACTGTATAAAATAATAAAACAAATACTGAGCTATATTGTACGCCAATTTTGGGGGGGGAATATATTATTTTATACTAATACAATTGCTCAGAGAAAGAGATTTTATCTAACAAGTAATACAATTTAATTTAAAAAAAGATAGGGGTCACAATTATTGGCACCCCTGTTTTCAATACTCTAGCACCCTCCCCTTGTGAGGATAGCAACACTGAGCCTTTTTCAAAAATGTTTTATGAGATTAGAACATGTTGGGAGGGTGGCCAAAGAGCTGGTGTGCATGGCCAAATAGCTCTATTTTCATGTCATCTGACCATAGCACTGCCTGGAGTTTGATAAACGGCATTGGGACTTGGATTGGAACTGGTGCTATGGTCAGATGACATAAAATAGAGCTCTTTGGCCATGCACACCAGTGGTGGGTTTGTCGTGGAAAAACAGAAGCATATGCAGAAAAGTACCTCATACCTACGGTAAAATATGGTGGTGGATTTTTGATGTTATGGGGCTATTTTGCTTCCACTGGTCCCGAACTTTATCAATTCCCAGGACATTTTAGCCCAAAACCTGTTTCCCTCTGCCAGGAGGCTGACACTTGGCGGCAAGTGGATCTTCCAGCAAGACAGTAACCCCAATCATTAATCAAAATCCACAAAGAAATGGTTAATTGACCACAAACTCAACATTTTGCAATGGCCATCTCAGTCTCCGGACTTGAACCCCATTGAAAAGCTGTGGTTTGAATTGAAGAGGGCAGGCCATAAGCGCAGACGAAGAATATCAAGGATCTGGACAGATTCTGTGTGGAGGAATGGTCCAAGATCCCTCCCAATGTGTTCTCCAATCTCATAAAACATTTTTAAAAAAGGTTCAGTGTCGTTATCCTCCTAATGCTCTTCCTCCCGGGGAAGGACTGCCCGTTCCATGATCTCGCCATCACGGTTGACAACTCCGTTGTGTCCTCCTCCCAGAGTGCGAAGAGCCTTGGCGTGACCCTGGACAACACCCTGTCGTTCTCCGCTAACATCAAGGCGGTGACCCGCTCCTGCAGGTTCATGCTCTACAACATTCGGAGAGTACGACCCTGCCTTACACAGGAAGCGGCACAGGTCCTAATCCAGGCACTTGTCATCTCCCGTCTGGATTACTGCAACTCGCTGTTGGCTGGCCTCCCTGCATGTGCCATTAAACCCCTACAACTCATCCAGAATGCCGCAGCCCGTCTGGTGTTCAACCTTCCCAAGTTCTCTCACGTCACCCCCCTCCTCCGCACACTCCACTGGCTTCCAGTTGAAGCTCGCATCCGTTACAAAACCATGGTGCTTGCCTTTGGAGCAGCGAGGGGAACGGCACCTCTGTACCTTCGGGCTCTGATCAGTCCCTACACCCAAACGAGGGCATTGCGTTCATCCACCTCTGGCCTGCTGGCTCCCCTTCCTCTGCGGAAGCATAGTTCCCGCTCAGCCCAGTCAAAACTGTTCGCTGCTCTGGCACCCCAATGGTGGAACAAGCTCCCTCACGACGCCAGGACAGCGGAGTCACTCACCACCTTCCGGAGACATTTGAAACCCCACCTCTTTAAGGAATACCTGGGATAGGATAAAGTAATCCTTCTACCCCCCCCCCCCCCCCCCCCCCCACACACAGCGGAGTCGAAAAAAAATTGTAAAAAATTTTTTTTACAAAAAATTTGTAAAGTGGCTATCCCACTGGCTATAGGGTGAATGCATCAATTTGTGAGTCGCTCTGGACTAGAGCGTCTGCTAAATGACGTAAATGTGCCCTTGAGCAAGGCACTTAACCCTAATTGCTCCTGTAAGTCGCTCTGGATAAGAGCGTCTGCTAAATGACTAAAATGTAAATGTAAATGTAATGGGAGGGTGCTGGAGTATTGAAAATAGAGGTGCCAATAATTTTGACCCCTTTCTTTTTTAGATTTTCTTTTATTACTCATTAAACAATTGTATTAGTATAAAATACAAAAAAAGAAAAAATATATTTGAGCATACAATATAGCTCAGTATTTGTATTATTTATTTTATACAGTCTTTATTTTTTGCTGATCTTTATCAAGGGTGCCAATAATGTTGGACCTGACTGTACATGATAAACTATGATTTGCTTTACTACACTACACTATCTACAGTCCACACTTAGTTACCCTTGATAGTAAGAACTGTAGTATAGGCCGTCGAGAATCTTGGTGAATTATTTTAACATTCTGGGGCCTAATGACCAAACGGTTAAATAAAGCGGTTTAAGTGGATGCTGTGCTGTTTGGATGGCTCAGTTCATATGGCCATCTAACAGTGCAGAGGAGCATGTTTCTTGGCCTGTAGTAACACTACTACTACTCCAAATTAGCATTGTTGTACAATTAAAGGTAAAATACACTCAATTTAAACAGTCAGCAATAATCTAATGAATTCTGGGCTTGTGAAGTTATACATATACTAAATATAAGCCTTCCAAAACCATAAGACCCACTAACCTGCTTTCTTCTGGAATAATCACTGATCTGGCTTTCAAGTCTGTCTATGAAAATGCCCCTTTTTGTTACAAATTTAACTAGAACCATGCATAATGCACATTCACTAATAATGGCTAACTTCTTGTAGCAGGCATTAGGTTATAGAAAATGTACACAGGTCTCATCAACAATCTTTCAAGCCCACGTGCTAGTGATTAGCCAGCTAATCTTTATATTTAAAGTTTAGCCAACTTGGATCTATTTGCTAGTCGCTCTGGATAAGAGCGTCTGCTAAATGACGTAAATGTAAATGTAGCTAACATGGTTGAAGAGTTGAATTGTTATGAACACACCCTTCTGTCTGTCTCCAACTGTTTGAAAAGCATGTTAGCCTGTCCACTTTGTTCAGATGTTGAAGTCAAGTGGCCTACCTTATTTCTGAAACAGCTTGTCAGAGAGGAAGATGTGATCTCTCAACTTTGTTGGCATTAGAGGCAGGGGGAGGGGCTTGGTGTGTGTGTAAATTGAGGAAGAGGCGAAGCGAGAGGTTTCACTCTCTAAACTCTGTCCAAAATGTGTTTCTATGGGCTTATTTTGGACCTAAGCTTGTCGCCTGCTTACCCCCTTTGGGACGACTCCCATTGTTAGGGTGGAGTGGGAGCATCTCGTCATTTTATACAGATCTCTGGTGTAAATGGAAAGGTGCAGCACAGAGGAGCGAAGGAGACGAGACCAAAAATACAACATGAGAACAAGCAGACATAAACGCTCATAAAAACGAAAAATTACTTGGCCTCCTGAGTGGCGCAGCGGTCTAAGGCACTGCATCGCAGTGTTGCGGCATCACTACAGCCTGGGGTTCAATCCCAGGCTGTGTCACAACCAGCCGTGACCGGGAGTCCCAAATGGCTGCGCACGTATGGGACTCGTCAACGGGGTTAAGGGAGGGTTTGGCCGGGGCAGCTTTACTTGGCTCATTGCACACTAGCGACTCCTTGTGGCGGGCCGGGCGACCTGCAGGCTGACTTTGGTCGTCAGATGAACCTCCGACACATTGGTACAGCTGGCTTCCGGGTGTTAAGAAGCGTGGCTTGGCGGGTCATGTTTCGGAGGACGCATGACTCGACCTTCGCCTCTCCCGAGCCCGTTGGGGAGTTGCAGCGATGAGACAAGATCGTAATCATGAAATTGGGGAGAAAAAGGGAGTAAAAATTACAAAATAAATAAAAACCGAAAAATAACAAAACCTTGATTCTTGCGATACAGGCATTTGGAATATCGCGCAAAAACATGAATTCTAATTAATTTGATATATTGCCCAGCTCTACTCCCAATGGACAGGATTACACTGGCTAGGATTGTGTGTTACTGCTGGACATTCTTCTGGTTTATTGTAGTTTTTTTTTCAGTCTGTCTGTGCCACCAACAAGAGCCACTAAATAGTTGAGTGAAGGACGCTCTCGTTCAACACAATTGTTTCTCTGTGTGAGCTCATTGAGAGTTTGGGTTTGACAAAAAAAACGAAGAGATAATGCAAATGAGAAGGGCCCTATCTTATAATGTGGCGGTGCAATTCTCAATTACAGTTTACATTTTAGCTTCTCTAAATGTTTGTCTACATTCTCCTTTATAGGTGTGTCTATATCCTCTTGTGACTGTATAACATGCAAACACACACACACCCTTCTCTGGGGCTCCTCTGAGTAAATATTGATGCACCTTTAGTTGTAATTATCTACGGGTATGCCGTGGCTCCTGTCTCTCTCACTGACAGCTGCAGTATTTCTTAAGAGGATGTCTGAGCGGTCAGCCTGCCACTCATATGTGCTCAAGATAAATGTAGGCACTTTAATGTCTTGGCGAGGGCCCTAGGTACCACACATGCACACGCACGCAAAGCCTTGCCCATGGCCCAGTTTTGGAATGGCCCTGTCCTACCCCAAGGCTGCCTCCTGTCTCTGCTCTGTTTATGGCAGCCAGGGAATCAACTGTGTGGTCACATAAACTCAGTTACAGTATAACATCCACAGCAAGGTCCCCTCTTCAGTCACTGACGGTTAGCCAACGCAGCTTAGTTCACCTCAGACAAAGTCAAACATAAACCAAACCCTTCATTTAAAAGAGGTTGGTTAGATGGTGGTGAATAAGAAGTTGTTGGCTGTCAGTAACGGGTTGACCACAGGTTTGCTCTTAGCTCTGTCTGTGTGTTAGCGCTAGTGATGCTAGCCTCTCTGCTTACTGAGCATACCTAATGGGGTTTGTCCTCACATTGGCTTCTGATTTTGTATGTGTGCATGTGTAGTTGGAGATTATCTATGGTCAAGACTTAAAAGGCTCCTCCAGCGAGCTGTCAATCACCATCCAGCCTGACATCATACAGCACATCAAACAAAGGCAAAGTAGGGTCACTCAGAGATAATGAATGGTGATTAGTTTGATCATGACCATTATCTCAATGAGAATTAATCATGGTATATTGGCACAAACCTGTATAGTACATATGTGTCTTGACACTACACCATAATTATGTGTTTGGCATGTTAACCCTGGAGGGGTTGCTACAGTACACTATCACTGTGAACAAAATATTTGATATTGTCAAACTATGCTGCTTTTCTGTTGTGTGATAAGTCACAACCCTCGTTTGGCAACAACTATTTAGTCAGTGTGAAGAGGGTTTAATTTAGCAACCACCACGCTGGCCCTAGTCCACCTCTCCCAGTTCACCCTTGACCTCAAACTGGACTCTCCTAACTGGCTGGACGAGGCTGTGGAATACCATTCTTCTAACCCATAACAGAAGCCTATTTATTCTGTGCTGTGTAGGATGTTTGTGTACTTGCCTATCTGTGCTAGTGGCTTCATTCTGCCACACTAATTGTGCACACCCTGTTGACAAGGTTGTGTCTCACTTGGTTGCCTGTGATGTAAGCGGTGCTGCGTACATAAAGCTAGCTAGTGAAGGTAGCATAACTGTTTCTGAAGGGAGGTTGAAAGGGTAGGAGGTGAGGTGAGGAGCACATGCTTAACAGTGTTATCATCCATACTAGCTTCAGCTGTCTCTCTCTCTGGTAGCAATGTTGGCCAACAATGCACACACTCACACACACAATACACACGTACGCCAACACAGGCGCCAACACATACAGTGAGGGAAAAAAGTATTTGATCCCCTGCTGATTTTGTACGTTTGCCCACTGACAAAGACATGATCAGTCTATAATTTTAATGGAAGGTTTATTTGAACAGTGAGAGACAGAATAACAACAACAAAATCCAGAAAAACGCATGTCAAAAATGTTATAAATTGATTTGCATTTTAATGAGGGAAATAAGTATTTGACCCCTCTGCAAAACATGACTTAGTACTTGGTGGCAAAACCCTTGTTGGCAATCACAGAGGTCAGACGTTTCTTGTAGTTGTTAGCCACCAGGTTTGCACACATCTCAGGAGGGATTTTGTCCCACTCCTCTTTGCAGATCTTCTCCAAGTCATTAAGGTTTCGAGCCTGACGTTTGGCAACTCGAACCTTCAGCTCCCTCCACAGATTTTCTATGGGATTAAGGTCTGGAGACTGGCTAGGCCACTCCGGGACCTTAATGTGCTTCTTCTTGAGCCACTCCTTTGTTACCTTGGCCGTGTGTTTTGGGTCATTGTCATGCTGGAATACCCATCCACGACCCATTTTCAATGCCCTGGCTGAGGGAAGGAGGTTCTCACCCAAGATTTGACGGTACATGGCCCCGTCCATCGTCCTTTTGATGCAGTGAAGTTGTCCTGTCCCATTAGCAGAAAAACACCCCCAAAGCATAATGTTTCCACCTCCATGTTTGACGGTGGGGATGGTGTTCTTGGGGTCATAGGCAGCATTCCTTCTCCTCCAAACACGGCGAGTTGAGTTGATGCCAAAGAGCTCCATTTTGGTCTCATCTGACCACAACACTTTCACACAGTTCTCCTCTGAATCATTCAATGTTCATTGGCAAACTTCAGACGGCCCTGTATATGTGCTTTCTTGAGCAGGGGACCTTGCGGGCGCTGCAGGATTTCAGTCCTTCACGGCGTAGTGTGTTACCAATTGTTTTCTTGGTGACTATGTTCCCAGCTGCCTTGAGATCATTGACAAGATCCTCCCGTGTAGTTCTGGGCTGATTCCTCACCGTTCTCATGATCATTGCATCTCCACGAGGTGAGATCTTTTATGGAGCCCCAGGCCGAGGGAGATTGACAGTCCTTTTGTGTTTCTTCCATTTGCGAATAATCGCACCAACTGTTGTCACCTTCTCACCAAGCTGCTTGGCGATGGTCTTGTAGCCCATTCCAGCCTTGTGTAGGTCTACAATCTTGTCCCTGACATCCTTGGAGAGCTCTTTGGTCTTGGCCATGGTGGAGAGTTTGGAATCTGATTGATTGCTTCTGTGGACAGGTGTCTTTTATACAGGTAACAAGCTGAGATTAGGAGCACTCCCTTTAAGAGTGTGCTCCTAATCTCAGCTCGTTAGCTGTATAAAAGACACCTGGGAGCCAGAAATCTTTCTGATTGAGAGGGGGTCAAATACTTATTTCCCTCATTAAAATACAAATCAATTTATAACATTTTTGACATGCGTTTTTTCTGGATTTTTGTTGTTGTTATTCTGTCTCACTGTTCAAATAAACCTACCATTAAAATTATAGACTGATCATTTCTTTGTCAGTGGGCAAACGTACAAAATCAGCAGGGGATCAAATACTTTTTTCCCCTCACTGTACACACCAACTGTACATATCCATATCCATAATATTCAGTACATATCATATACAGGTAACTGCCTAAATAAAGGAAACACCAACATAATGTCTTAATAGGGTGTTGGGCCACCACGAGCCAGAACAGCTTCAATGCGCCTTGGAATAGATTCTGCAAGTGTCTGGAACTCTGGATAACTATTGGAGGGATGCGAGAAATTCCATAATTCCATAATTTTTGTTGATGGTAGTGGGAAACGCGGTCTCAGGTGCCGCTTCAGAATCTTCCATAAGTGTTGAATTGGGTTGAGATCTGGTGACTGAGACAGCCATGGCATATGGTTTACATCGTTTTCATGCTCATCAAAGCATTCAGTGACCACTTGTGCACTGTGGATTCCCAAGCAGAAAAAATTATGATATTTAAAATGATCTACATTTGAAAAATGTAAAATAAATGTAATGTCAATTGTATTTGTATTTGTATTTGATTAGCATAAGTATATATCTTAGTATATTAGATAAAGAGCAAAACAAATATACTTTGAATACACCTTAAGTACATTTTATGTATATTTCTCATAAATTAGAAATGTACTAAAATTGTATTTGAATTAGAATTCCTGTATTTTCTTTACAAAAAAAGTATTTATAATGTGATTCAAGTATACGTTCAAAAGTTTGGGGTCACTTAGAAATGTCCATGTTTTCGAAAGAAAAGCAATTTTTTTGTCCATTAAAATAACATCAAATTGATCATAAATACAGTGTCGACATTGTTAATGTTGTAAATGCCTATTGTAGCAGGAAACGGCTGATTTGTTATGGAATATCTACATAGGCATACAGAGGCCATTATCAGCAACCATCAGTCCTGTGTTCCAATGGCACATTGTGTTTGCTAATCCAAGTTTATAATTTAAAAGGCTAATTGATCATTAGAAAACCCTTTTGCAATTATGTTAGCACAGCTGAAAACTGTTGTGCTGATTAAAGAAGCAATAAAACTGGCCTTCTTGAGACTAGTTGAGTATCTGGAGCATCAGCAATTGTGGGTTCTATTACAGGCTCAAAATGGCCAGAAACAAATAACTTTCTTCTGAAACTCATCAGTCTATTCTTGTTCTGAGAAATAAAGGCTATTCCATGCGAGAAATTGCCAAGAAACTGAAGATCTCGTACAACGCTGTGTACTACTCCCTTCACAGAACAGCGCAAACTGGCTCTAACCAGAATAGAAAGAGGAGTGGGAGGCCCCGGTGCAGAACTGAGCAAGAGGACAAATCCATTAGAGTGTCTAGTTTGAGAAACAGATGCCTCACAGGTCCTCAACTGGCAGCTTCATTAAATAGTTGCTGCAAAACACCAGTCTCAACGTCAACAGTGAAGAGGTGACTCCGGGATGCTGACCTTCTAGGCAGAGTTGCAAAGAAAAAGCAATTTCTCAGACTGCCCATCTTAATCTTTTATTTTTATTGGCCAGTCTGGGATATGGCTTTTTCTTTGTAGCGTCATACCCAAGAAGACTCGAGGCTGTAATTGCTGCCAAAGGTGCTTCAACAAGGTACTGAGTAAAGGGTCTGAATTCTTATGTAAATGTGATATTTCAGTTTTATTTTATTTTAGACATTTGGAAACATTTCTACAAACTTGTTTTTGCTTTGTCACTATGGGGTATTGTGTGTAGATTGAGGAGGGGAAAAAACAATTTCATCCATTTTAGAATATGGCTGTAATGTAACAAAATGTGGAAAAAGTCAAGGGGTCTGAATACTTTCCGAATGCACAGTATGTGCTGTGTCTGTATGTTTGCATGTGTGTGTCTGTGTGCGTGTGTGTGTTGGAATGATGGTAAATGTGAGTGGAATGGAAAGCATGCAGGATTCATAATTCATGCAGGTTAGGGCGAGGAGAGCAAAGAAAGGGACTGCAGCAGGTGGGAGAGATGCAGAGAGTAGGGAGAGGGGGATGAGAGAGAGGATTTGAAAGAGATTGGGAGGGAGGGAAAGAGAGAGGAGAGAAAGAGCAAAGAGTGTTTTCCCAGTGCCGCAGTGTGATGATGGAGTCTGGAGGGTTGCTATGGGCTGTTGTCTTCACTACAGATGCACACTGCACTGTTGCCAGGGTGTGTGGTTGAATGCTAATGTGTGTGTGTGTGTTTGCCAGTGTGTGTGTGCCTTTGTGTGAGTGTGTGTGCTTGAGAGAGGCAGAAAGATAGAGGAAGAGACGAGAGATGTGACACAACAGGTTAGCGTGTTGCTAGCCTGGTTAGCTCAGTTGACAATACATCGCAAGGCAAGGCTATGGTTGTTTACATCAGCCTCTATACACTGCTGTATTATCCAATTGCAATATTGACATACCCTCGGCTAGGTATTGAGTAACTTTTTGTCAGCAGTAAATCATGTGATAATAGCAGTATGGTGCCATGGTGGTGTACCCTGTCTGTGTAGATATTTTATCTGTACAAACACACATGGCACATCTGTCAAACAACATGCTGCTTCTCTGTGTGGAAGCCGTGAAGCCTTGTTAAACTGAATAAGTCAGCCACCCATGTGTTACAGCTCAACAGTGTGTCAGGTTGTTTCTCGTAGATTTGTGTGTTTTCACATGCCAGCAACACTGGACTGTGGGATTTATCTGTCTGGCTGGGTGGTGGCTGCTCTGACCTTTTCAGAGGAGTGTGTCTGTGCGTGCATTCGTCCTTCCAGGCACATTTTGCACTGACTCATTAATTCAAATGATGGAAGTGTAAGTGAGAGATTCACAGAGAAAGGTAGGAAAGGGAAAGAAGAGAGGGAAAGGAGTGAGAGGGCGATGTAGTACACTAGAGAGAGTGAATGATCTGGCAGGCAGAAAAAGGGGTCAGGTGAACTTTACCGTGGCAAGGGAGGAGAATAGAATGTCATAATAGAGGAGAGGAGAGAGACAGAGATGAAGACTGAGGGACAGATGGAGGGATAGAGAGAGATAGAGGTAGAGAGAGGAACAGGGCGCCCGTCTTAGTCAGCAGTGTAAGCTTTAAATAGTGGATTATCTCTCTTCTCACCCCTCCTCCTGTTGGATCGGGTGGGGGGTCTGGAGTTATTCCTGGGAGATGAATAGGGATTCATAGATCAGACAAACACACACACCACTTGATCCAGCTACTGTATAAGGGGAACAGAGAGACTGCAGGTGCATTCATTGTAAGACATAGTGTGTCATCTGTCTTCTCTTCTGTATTAATATTTGAATGATTTACTCTGTAGGAGACCTCATAGGAGACCTCATATCAAGGAAGTGATGACTTATTACAAGTATAACGGAGACCTTTTGTGATTTTGGATCATAGATGGCTTCCTTCTCCCTTTTCTCCCTCTGCATCCTTCCTTCCTTTCTCGTCTCTTTCTTGATCTGTCTTTCACTCCGTCTCAACATCTCTGTCTCTCTGTGCGGGGTCCTTTGTCTCTCCAGACAGCTGGTAAGTGGAGTGGAGGGGCTGAGGCTGACTGGATGAGTGGTTGAGAGGAGCAGACCCAGGTGGCCCTGTGAGGAGAGATGGAGGTAGAGAGAGATGGAGAGACCAGGGTCTGATCCAGTGGAGTGCTGGTGGTGGAACTGTCTGTCTCCTA
Source organism: Coregonus lavaretus (assembly GCF_964263955.1). Lineage (NCBI taxonomy): Eukaryota > Metazoa > Chordata > Actinopteri > Salmoniformes > Salmonidae > Coregonus > Coregonus lavaretus. The sequence continues at coordinate 46,815,941 of NC_139988.1, forward strand.
TAGAGTAAATGATTCAAATATGAATACAAAAGAGAAGACGGATGACTGCACCTGCAGTCTCTCTGTTCCCCTTATACAGTAGCTGGATCAAGTGGTGTGTGTGTGTGTGTGTGTGTGTGTGTGTGTGTGTGTGTGTGTGTCTGTTTTGCCACAACGATACTCTCCTCTCTAGGCAGTGCTTGACTTGGAGCTGTCAGGATTGCTGTACTGGCACTTCAAATGTTATGGGAATTGCGTGCCGGCTCCTCTATAAAACAAAGTAGCCTATTGCCGGCCCAGATTCACACACGAGGCCAAAAAGGTTGATCAAAGTGGAATGAAGGCCGGATCTGCATTGAATAGCAATGGAGAGAGGGCATTCATTTCCTGATTCCGCTTTGTTCAAGTTTATTTGCTGCTAGTCTGTGAATCTGTGCGTGACAGTAGGCTGTTCAAGATTGTGCAGATAGAACATTTCCCTACCTGAATGCACATGATGTGCTGTTCCAAGTTGTCAAATAAGGGTTTGTAAGGTCATGAAAAGTCATGGAAATTAGTTTCATAATTTTTGTTAATGTAATTCATGAAGGCACACTTTTAAATATTATCAATGACTTAAAAATCAACATATCACCCATTATCGGAATGACCCTTCAGTGCGTGTCTGTGTGTGATGCGTGTGTGCCAGTGTGAGTGGGCCGTTGCCCGAGGAGAGAGAGTGTGACATTCCAGCAGCAGGTATAAAATAATGACAGACTAACTAGATAGCCAATTCAAAACATAAGTTGTAGCAATTATCTCGCTTGTTAACTATCGCTAACTAAGCATTAATGTTGTTGTCACCTTTCCACTGGCACTGTAGATAGCCTAAATACATCTGCAGCGTTGGAAAGCTGGGATTCCCCTCTATTAAACAGTAGCCATGTAATTGCGACAAAGTACAAAATATTCAAAGAATAGTCTTAATTGACAGATAACTTGCTGTGCATAGATCTCCCCTGAAACATGAATATTTGAGTCGTAAATATAAACATGTCTAGTTCAATGCTCCCTCTAAGCTGCGCATGCTCGCCTGGGACTGCCACACAGAATAAATATCAGCGCGCGCAGAGAAGCACGAGATTGAACTTCACTCAACTTTCTAGAATTTTCCCCCGTTAGTTAACACTATCAACGTTTCCCTTTACTGTGGGAATTGTGATCGAATCAACGCAATGTTAGCCACTTTCAATGCAACATACCAAAACAAAACGAACTATGCAAGATTTAGTATGCAAAACTAACTATACAAGACATTTTGTTGTAGGCAGAACGCATCGGAGTAGGATTCGATTGCATTGACAGGCACGTTCTCTACACAGACCAGTGCACTATAACCAATCAGAGCTGCAGTAGGCCTATATGCAAATAAACCATTGCCATATATGGATCTGTGCCATTCACTTTGAACTGGACTATTTTTACAGCATCAGCGGTCCTGGGTAGATGCGCTTGTTTTGAGATCAAAGCGAGTGCTACATGTAGCGACATGCGCACATTTGTACGTGTTGATATCCTTTGCTAGTAAGTGAGGTATTAGCCCAGTTATAGATAATTTGTAGGGTTGCTTCCTACAAGAGCACAAAATGTGTGCATTCCTAGACATCTTTGAAAAGCGAGTCAGGTAAAGAGCTTTTTTTTGTCTTAAAGAAGCAGTTTGTATTTTGAGACAGGCTTGAATAAGCTAAGTAGCCAATAGGCAGAGGGTAGCATAATGTGTCTGATTCTCTGTAATAATGGTATGGTAATGATACATTTTATTTGTAAAGTGGTTTCTTGCATCAAACACCACAACAACATTTTCAGTCACCTCCATAAACAGGTTAATGTCAAGCCCTGTTTTTTTCAAAAGTCTCATGGAATGTAGGCCTATATTACATTTACATTACATTTACGTCATTTAGCAGACGCTCTTATCCAGAGCGACTTACAAATTGGTGCATTCACCTTATAGCCAGTGTACAATGTATTTTTTCCTATATTTTGTTTCTTTTATTATTATTATTATTATTATTATTATTTTTGGGGGAGGGGGGGTGGGTTGGGGTAAGGGAGGGGTAGAAGGATTACTTATCAATGTGTGAACAACACACATTGGCTGTTACTGTATGCTGAACGATAGAACAGCTATTTTCATGTTAAAATGTTATAAATGCATTTTCTCCATTGTTTTTGATAGTATGCCTCTCTGGTAGGCCTACATTATGATCAAATAGCCACAGTAGCCTACTTGACCACTGTTAAAACTAACTTAAAGCAGGTACAGCCTCAATGTTCCCAGTAAACACCCGCCAGAAGTTGTACTGAATTTCCATAACGTTCAAGTTTGCGCTCAGCAGACCTGAAATTTGCTTTGTGATGATTTTTTTTTGAGGGAACATTGGTCTAGTTAGATACCTTGCTTTGAAGTAGCTTACCTTATCCATGTGATCCCTGGTTCATATAATTTTATAAAGACAAAAGTATTTGGTTGTAATGTTGCAATATTTTATTTCAAGGGTGGCAACCATCCTCCAGGATAGCTATGTACTGGGTGTGCAGGCTTTTGTTCAAACCCTGGTGTAACCACATTGTAGCCTAAACATCAGCTGCTCAACAGGACCTTGATAAGCAGACTTGGTTGTTTCAGGGCTGGATCAAAAGCCAAGCCTGCACGCCCAGGAGCTCTCCAGATGGAGGGTTGACTACATGTTGACAACATGTGACTAACAGTGCAGTTCTACTTTGTGGTGGGTTAAGTGCCATGATCAAGGGCACAACGGCAGAAGATGGTAGGCCTACATGGGATCAGACTCAGCAGCCTTCCAGTGTCAATAATGCTTACAGTGGATATAAAAAGTCTACACACCCCTGTTAAAATGCCAGGTTTTTGTGATGTAAAAGAATGAAACTAAGATAAATCATGTCAGAACATTTTCCATTGTTAATGTGACCTATAATGTGAACAATTCAATTGAAAAACAAACTGAAATCTTCGAGGGGGAAAAATGAAAAATAAAAACCTTACAATAACCTGGTTGCATAAGTGTGCACACCCTCTTATAACTGGGGATGTGGCTGTGTTCAGAATTAACCAATCACAATCAAACTCATGTTAAATAGAAGATATTACACACCTGCCATCATTTAAAGTGACTCTGATTAATCACAAATAAAGTTCAGCTGTTCTAGTAGGATTTTCCTGACATTTTCTTAGTTGCATCTTAGAGCAAAAGCCATGGTCCGCAGAGAGCTTCCAAAGCATCAGAGGGATCTCATTGTTAAAAGATATCAGTCAGGAGAAGGGTACAAACAAATTTCCAAAGTATTACATATACCATGGAACACAGTGAAGACAGTCATCATCAAGTGGAGAAAATATGGCACAACAGAGACATTACCAAGAACTGGACATCCCTCCAAAATCTATGAAAAGACGAGAAGAAAACTGGTCAGGGAGGCTTCCAAGAGGCCTACAGCAACAATAAAGGAACTGCAGGAATTTCTGGCAAGTACTGGCTGTGTGCTACATGTGACAACAATCTCCCGTATTCTTCATATGAATGGGCTATGGGGTAGGGTGGCAAGACGGAAGCCTTTTCTTACAAAGAAAAACATCCAAGCCCGACTGAAGTTTGCAAAAACAAACATCAAGTCCCCCAAAAGCACGTGGGAAAATGTGTTATGGTCTGATGAAACCAAGGTTGAACCTTTTGGCCATAATTCCAAAAGGTATGTTTGGCGCAAAAACAACACTGCACATCACCCAAAGAACACCATACCCACAGTGAAGCATGGTGGTGGCAGCATCATGCTTTGGGGCTGTTTTTCTTCAGCTGGAACCGGGGCCTTAGTCAGGGTGGAGGGAATTATGAACAGTTCCAAATACCAGGCAATTTTGGCACAAAACCTTCAGGCGTCCGTTAGAAAGCTGAAGATGAAGAGGAAGTTCACCTTTCAGCACGACAACGACCCAAAGCACACATCCAAATCCACAAAAGCATGGCTTCACCAGAAGAAGATTAACGTTTTGGAATGGCCCAGCCAGAGACCAGACCTGAATCCAATTGAACATCTCTGTGGTAATCTGAAGAGGGCTGTGCACAGGAGATGTCTGACAGATTTGGAGTGCTTTTGCAAAGAAGAGTGGGCAAATATTGCCACGTCAAGAAGTGCCATGCTAATAGACTCCTACCCAAAAAGACTGAGTGCTGTAATAAAATCAAAAGGTGCTTCAACAAAGTATTAGTTTAAGGGTGTGCACACTTATGCAACCAGGTTATTGCGATTTTTTTTCTCTTTTTTTTTCTCTCAAAGATTTCAGTTTGTTTTTCAATTGAATTGTTCACATTATAGGTCACATTAATGGTGGAAAAAGTTCTGACATGATTTATCTTGGTCTCATTCTTTTACATCACAAATACCTGGCATTTTAACAGGGGTGTGTAGACCTTTTATATCCACTGTACCTTTTCATGTAGGCTATAATAATAGGCATGAAAATTTGGCTAAAAGTCATGGAGAAGTAATTGAAAATGTGTATGAACCGTTAACAGTGAATAATCAGAGGTCTCTATAGCATAATGTCATTTGTGAATTTCGATGAACATAGTCTAATGGACCGACTTGGAAAAAGACAGCTCCTGCACTTTTTCCATCCCAAATCAAGCACTGTCTCTAGGCTCCGCCCTCTGTGCCCACAACCAGCTGAGGGTGTCTTGTGTCATTAGACACAGATGTGATATCAGGGTGTATGCACACGTACACTAGGGCTGGCACAATTACTATATAACCGTGTAACTGGCAGTTATGGATGAAGACCGTCATGAAAATAAAATAACACATAGAAATATAATTAATATGACAGGCTTGGAACCTCTAAACCTGGCAATGTTACTGGTAAACTCATGGGTACACTCGCAATAGATGCAGTAAAGGAGTCAATGGAACGCAGAACGTTTCATTGACCAGACTGGCGCACATTCAACAAATCTGATCTAACAAGTGGATATTCCGCAAATCCGTCATGATTTACAGTTGAAGTCGGAAGTTTACATACACCTTAGCCAAATATATTTAAACTCAGTTTTTCACAATTCCTGACATTTAATCCTGGTAAAAATTCCCTGTTTTAGGTCAGTTAGGATCACCACTTTATTTTAAGAATGTGAAATGTCAGAATAATAGTAGAGAGAATGATTTATTTCAGCTTTTATTTCTTTCATCACATTCCCAGTGGGTCAGAAGTTTACATACACTCAATTAGTATTTGGTAGCATTGCTTTTAAATAGTTTAACTTGGGTCAAATGTTTCGGGTAGCCTTCCACAAGCTTCCCACAATAAATTGGGTGAATTTTGGCCCATTCCTCCTGACAGAGCTGGTGTAACTGAGTCAGGTTTGTAGGCCTCCTTGCTCGCACACGCTTTTTCAGTTCTGCCCGCACATTTTCTATAGGATTGAGGTCAGGGCTTTGTGATGGCCACTCCAATACCTTGACTTTGATGTCCTTAAGCCATTTTGCCACAACTTTGGAAGTATGCTTGGGGTCATTGTCCATTTGGAAGACCATTTGCGACCAAGCATTAACTTCCTGACTGATGTCTTGAGATGTTGCTTCAATATATCCACATAATTTTCCTTCCTCATGATGCCATCTATTTTGTGAAGTGCACCAGTCCCTCCTGCAGCAAAGCACCCCCACAGCATGATGCTGCCACCCCCGTGCTTCACGGTTGGGATGGTGTTCTTCGGCTTGCAAGTCTTCCCCTTTTTCCTCCAAACATAACGATGGTCATTATGGCCAAACAGTTCTATTTTTGTTTAATCAGACCAAAGGACATTTCTCAAAAAAGTACGATCTTTGTCCCCATGTGCAGTTGCAAACCGTAGTCTGGCTTTTTTATGGCGGTTTTGGAACAGTGGCTTCTTCCTTGCTGTGCGGCCTTTCAGGTTATGTCGATATAGGACTAGTTTTACTGTGGATATAGATACTTTTGTACCTGTTTCCTCCAGCATCTTCACAAGGTCCTTTTCTGTTGTTCTGGGATTGATTTGCACTTTTCGCACCAAAGTACATTAATCTCTAGGAGACAGAACGCGTCTCCTTCCTGAGCGGTATGACGGCTGCGTGGTCGCATGGTGTTTATACTTGCGTACTATTGTTTGTACAGATGAACGTGGTACGTTCAGGCGTTTAGAAATAGCTCCCAAGGATGAACCAGATTTGTGGAGGTCTACAATTTTTTTTCTGAGGTCTTGGCTGATTTATTTTGATTTTCCCATGATGTCAAGCAAAGAGGCACTGAGTTTGAAGGTAGGCCTTGAAATACATCCACAGGTACACCTCAAATTGACTCAAATGATGTCAATTAGCCTATCAGAAGCTTCTAAAGCCATGACATCATTTTCTGGAATTTTCCAAGCTGTTTAAAGGCACAGTCAACTTAGTGTATGTAAACTTCTGACCCACTGGAATTGTGATACAGTGAATTATAAGTGAAATAATCTGTCTGTAAACAATTGTTGGAATAATTACTTGTGTCATGCACAAAGTAGATGTCCTAACCGACTTGCCAAACTATAGTTTGTTAACAAGAAATTTGTGGAGTGGTTGAAAAACGAGTTTTAATGACTCCAACCTAAGTGTATGTAAACTTCTGACTTCAACTGTATATATAAATAATCCAATTAGGATATATTTGGCTGTTTTCGCTGCACAACATTTACAGTATAAGTTGTCCCTTTTCAGGTTTTGAAGAAGTGACTGCTAAATGCTAACTCCCAATTGTATAAGTTGGTTAGCATTGCTAGCATACATAAATAAGTAGTGGGAGTCAAAGTCATAACTGCAATACAGTTGATTGGTGATGATGACATGAACATTTGTTGGGGTTGACATCCATACAATCATTATACTTAGATTTTTACCTCAACATAGTGTGAAAATACACATACAGTGAGGGAAAAAATGTATTTGATCCCCTGCTGATTTTGTACGTTTGCCCACTGACAAAGAAATTATCAGTCTATAATTTTAATGGTAGGTTTATCTGCTAAAATGCAAATCAATGTATAACATTTTTGACATGCGTTTTCTTCTGGATTTTGTTGTTGTTATTCTGTCTGTCACTAGTCAAATAAACCTACCATTAAAATTATAGACTGATCATGTCTTTGTTAGTGGGCAAACTTACAAATTCAACAGGGGATCAAATACTTTTTTCCCTCACTGTATATAAACAATAGCCCAAATGTAGGCCCATTTTGCTGGGGGGCTGTAAGGGTTGGTGTGAGGTGTGACCCAGGTGCGGTACAGGATAGACAGTAGGCAGCAGGCAGAGATGGTGAAACAAGGATCTTTACTGGTGGTCCCGAAGCCAGAATACAATATAACGGACTTAACACGGTAAAAGAAAGGCGGAGCAAATAAGTCTCCAAAAACAGGATGACAGCCAAAATACGAAATAGTAACTATGACTGAAATAATAAAGAAACAGGGAGAACACTTCTCGAGTACCTGTACATACGTCTCCGATCAGAGACTGATTAGTCCTGCTGAGGATAGAGAAACTTGCAGAGAAAACTGAGCAAGGGAACACAGGGAAGTGAGGGCATAAATTCACAGGTGAACAGGTAGACACAGGTGACACCAATAGGATCATGATTAGTCCAGACTGTGAGTGAGGAGATGCTTATGGTTGTCGGAGGAGGACACCTAGTGGACCGCTCCGGAACTGTGACCCCCTCCTGTAACAGGGGGCAATGAGGAGACTCAGGATCTTTCCCCCACGGCCCTTTCTCCCACTCGTTTCCATGGCATTTCCATTGTTTTTGTCGAGTACAATTGACCTCTTTACCGCATACTCTGAGTCATAATAATAAGGAATTTCCCTCGACCACACCCACAAATTGGGAAAAAACTAAATTCTTTCCCATTGACCCCCAGTGTAAAAGAGCCAACTTCGTCGTAGATTTTTTGTTATACAGAAATAACAAAACATGCCGAAAAGCTGCTGTGTTGTTCAATGTACATGTAACCAGGTATAAAATCCCCACCTACGGTTTGCAATACTCCCATGTAGGGAAATAGAGCCTGCGAGAAGAGCCCTGTGGCTTTAGACCTATTCGGCGTGGGAAATTGTGAGGAGCCGGTGTCCATGTAGGCTACACGTAGCTAGCTATGTGTGTGGAAAACATTTAATCACAGGTAAGACATTTAAGTTGTTTAGTATAGTCCATTTATAACTCCATTCAGTACTTGTAGCTGACTGTAAAGTCTGTTTGTTTGTGTTGTTGGTGTTGGCTAGCTTAATGTTCCGGTCGGTAGCTAGCTAGCACTCACTCACTCACATGGCTGCTAGCACTATTATGAAAAGGGGCATACAGTGAGGGAAAAAAATATTTGATCCCCTGCTGATTTTGTACGTTTGCCCACTGACAAAGGAATGATCAGTCTATAATTTTGATGTTAGGTTTATTTGAACAGTGAGAGACAGAAAAACAACAACAAAATCCAGAAAAACTAATGTCGAAAATGTTATAAAATGATTTGCATTTTAATGAGGGAAATAAGTATTTGACCCCTCTGCAAAACATGACTTAGTACTTGGTGGCAAAACCCTTGTTGGCAATCACAGAGGTCAGACATTTCTTGTAGTTGGCCACCAGGTTTGCACACATCTCAGGAGTGATTTTGTCCCACTCCTCTTTGCAGATCTTCTCCAAGTCATTAAGGTTTCGAGGCTGACGTTTGGCAACTTGAACCTTCAGCTCCCTCCACAGATTTTCTATGGGATTAAGGTCTGGAGACTGGCTAGGCCACTCCAGGACCTTAATGTGCTTCTTCTTGAGCCACTCCTTTGTTGCCTTGGCCGTGTGTTTTGGGTCATTGTCATGCTGGAATACCCATCCACAACCCATTTTCAATGCCCTGGCTGAGGGAAGGAGGTTCTCACCCAAGATTTGACGGTACATGGCCCCGTCCATCATCCCTTTGATGCAGTGAAGTTGTCCTGTTCCCTTAGCATAAAAACACCCCCAAAGCATAATGTTTCCACCTCCATGTTTGACGGTGGGGATGGTGTTCTTGGGGTCATAGGCAGCATTCCTCCTCCTCCAAACACGGCGAGTTGAGTTGATGCCAAAGAGCTCGATTTTGGTCTCATCTGACCACAACACTTTCACCCAGTTCTCCTCTGAATCATTCAGATGTTCATTGGCAAACTTCAGACGGGCATGTATATGTGCTTTCTTGAGCAGGGGGACCTTGCGGGCGCTGCAGGATACAGTCTTGTAGACCATTCCAGCCTTGTGTAGGTCTACAGTCTTGTCCCTGACATCCTTGGAGAGCTCTTTGGTCTTGGCCATGGTGGAGAGTTTGGAATCTGATTGATTGATTGCTTCTGTGGACAGGTGTATTTTATACAGGTAACAAGCTTATACAGGTATCAAATACTTATTTCCCTCATTAAAATGCAAATCAATTTATAACATTTTTGACATGCGTTTTTCTGGATTTTGTTGTTGTTATTCTGTCTCACACTGTTCAAATAAACCTACCATTAAAATTATAGACTGATCATTTCTTTGTCAGTGGGCAAACGTACAAAATCAGCAGGGGATCAAATACTTTTTTCCCTCACTGTATGTTACGTTTTTCTAAGTTGTGAGAATGCTCGAGAGTAGGCAATGTTGAAAAGTAATCTTTAGACATGTACTTTTCTTAAATGTAGTTTTGTATTTGACTAAAGCAAGCAGACAAAAAAATGTGCGTTAGAAAAACGTTTTGCTGTGAGCCAATGGGGTAACCTAGGTAACCACAGATTGTTTTCCCCACAGGTGGGTGGGCAGCGACGTTCTATCTAATACCAACTGGGAGTATCTATGGCTGCCTGGTATTGTGATGCTAGAATGTCCATGTTAATGTAAAATGTTCATTCAAATGATGTTAACTGATTTAGCTCATGTAATGGAACGTATTTTTTGTAATGTCAGTTGAGTTGAATCAACAAATCACAGCATTTATTTTAGCACATATTTTACTTCTTGCTTTGCTCATATGGGTACACTCTCTGGCCAATTTCCGTCATCCAAAATTCCATGACGTCACAGCCCTAACACACACACACACACACACACACACACACACACACACACACACACACACACACACACACACACACACACACACACACACACACACACACACACACACACACACACAAACCCTGTTCAGTTCCTTCTTGACTATGTGATAGGGCATGTTTGTTTTGGAACGTAATGCAGTAATAGACGGTAATGGGATATGAAAGTGCGATTATTTACCCCTTTCTCTTGGTGGCAGCCTGTCTAAAGAGCTTTATTTCCCTTTGAGATTCTCCTCTCTCATCGATGACCTCACTTAATTCACAGTAAAGGTTTTATCCACCTTTACTCACTGTTAGTCAGCCCATCTGGGTCTCAGGGTTGCTGTACAAAAAAAATAACAATACAGTATTATTCCTTTACTATAGTGCAGGGGTCTCCAACAGGTAGATCGCTAGATACCAGTAACTTGCAGCCCACCTATGAGTAGCTTGCCAAGGAATTCTGAAAGCACATGCATTTTCATCATGTGTTCCATGATCACAATCTGTCATAAACATAAAGCTCCCGGATACTATTGACATTATCCCACTCTTGGTTAGCCACTTTTGGCTTAAAAAGCCAAACATAACACAATATCTGCCAATTCATTTCCAGCAATATTGCCCCTGTCTGTCTGTTTAATGCGTGCATTTGACTATCACTCTGTATGTAGCTACTGTAGTTAGCGATGCTAATGATAGCCGTCTTGTGGGTAGACAGAAAGACTTTCCCCAAAAACCTTCTCAATTAAATGTTAACTGCAAAGTAGGCTTGCCTAACAAAAAGATATCATGATTATTTGTATCAATTGGGTGGCAATTGTTTTGCTAACTCTGCCATGACAGCAGAAACATCGCTAGACCAACTTATTTCTCTCTTGCTTAATAAGCAATTAAAGGTGAATTACATTCCCAAAAAAAATATCTTAAAGATTTTTCTTCTGGTGTGTTTTAAGCATTTACATGAACACAGAACATCAATTTTTGTTTGTTGTTTCTGTATGAATAATTGTAATATTGAGAGTTAAAAAAACAGGGAATATTAAACAGAGAAAACAGAATTCTGGAAAATACAAAATATAATTTTATGGGGCCCACTTAGAGTTGTTTATTAACCATTATTTTACCAGGTATATTAACAGAAAACACATTTATTTTACACCAAGGACCCGGGGAAGAGTTTTAGGGTAGAGGAGAAGAGAAGAATTAGCCTACTTGAAAGCACAAAAAAAAAGTAGTTTGAGACATGTACAATTTTTTAAAAGTAGCTCTCATGCTAGAAAAGGTTGGAGACCCTTGCTATAGAGGATACTCAAATCTAATGAAGTAGAGATATGAGCCTAGCCCATTAACCTGGCCTTCTCTATGGCCGTGTCTAGACTTGACAGTTCATGCAGCATTTGTATTCTGATAATGGAGTTCTGATCATGGAATTCCGAACACGTCATGCATCTATATTTACATTTAAATGTGTCCACCATGTCCACATTGTGTTCGTTCCCGCTCTATATTCAAATGCAAGTATACATTCTAGAAATGGTGGAATAGGCTAAATATGATAATAACACAACAACAGCTAATGGCAGTAGCTAACTACTCTAGCTAAGTAGCCAGCTAACCTCTGTAACTAGCCAGCAAGCTAGCAAGTGACGCTAAAGGGATTGCAAACGAGTTAGCATAACTCTAGCGAAACATACTTTTTTTCTTTTTCTAAATATTAGCTAGCTGGCTAGCATTTATGAGGCCAGCAAACACGTTTGCCACACGCTAGGAACATATTTCTTCCAACGTTATAATGAAAAGGTACCTTGGTCGCCAGTGGCGGCTCCTGAAAAAATTCTCAGGAGGGGCAATTTTTCTGATGATTTAGGTGACCTACACACATTTTAAAAAAGATATGTCCAGCAACAACATGAAGACAGGGGCAGCATATAAGTCAATACCAGAAGCATTTATTGACTGATCTCAAAAGTGTTGGCTTACAAAAGCAAAATAAGTTATCACAGTAAAAATAATCAAGGGTGTTCTTTCACATTCCTCAACACTGCATAAACAATATGTATGGCTTTGTAAAAATGAACAACCATATTCTGGCCAATTGTATAGATTTGTAAATATGAACAACCATATTCTGGCCAATTGTATAGATTTGTAAAAATGAACATGAACAGATTTTTTATTTTTTTGAATGGCAGTACCTTTCAAACATGTCTGCTTGCAGTAAGGTAGCACTCACAAGGTGGCCAGAGAAAGAGAACCTTTCTTTGGTGTGATCCAGGATGGTGTTGCAGACCTCTTCAGACAGCCTCTGCTTCTCCTCTTCTCTCAAAGCTGTTCTGGGTCTTTTGGCTCCTGTTGCTTCTTGCAGCTGCTGTTGAGAGGAGTCCCTGAAGGCAAACAGACCAATGTGTTTGTTGGCTTTGTACAGTATTGTTGTCTATGTGATGCACAGGTATATGCAATGTATCCATGTATAGTACAAATACTTCAGTTCCACTTAAAATGGGCAGGGATGCATAAAGTCTTTAGTGTTTAAGTTAGCCTTTGTGTCTCACATAGCCTGGATGTTCAGCACAGTATACAGTGGTGCTCATAAGCTTATGATCCCATGCTAAAGTTGACTAAAAAGAGGAATAAAAAAGAAAAGAAAATTGGTGTCCTTAAAGGTTGGATTTTCCAACTTTTTTAATTAAGTCATTAAGATCAATTTCCAAAAGATGATTTTTTAATTTTTTTATTCCTCTTTTTAGTCAGCTTTAGAATGTGTTCATACACTTATGAGCACCACTGTACAGTACACATAGTATATAAAATAAGATAGATTACACCACTGGCCATATATAATGACAATAATGTAATTTCAAACACAAATGCAGTCTCCTTTCATGCATACATTTTCAAATAAAGCTCTGCTTTGAGAAAGATCGAATGATATTGTTTAATCTTTATCTTACCTTATGGCCTGCACACTGCTTGCGAAGCTGTCGAGGGCACGTTTGATAAAGACAGCATCGATGTCCTTATTCTGTAGCTTCTGGTACGGTGGGCTGGTCAAATGAACCCAATGAACCCGTCCGGATGGCTTCAAAACATTCTATGAGGTCGTCTCGATTCTCGTAGACAGTGTTCACGACTCTGCTGTTGCTAACCTCATCGTTGTGGCGGCGGACAGCTAGCCTGTATCCCTCATCCAGTTGAGTGGCAATATTCACTCTCACCAAAGCAGACAATCTCAAACAGCTATCAATGTGGGTCTTTGACAGCTCATTTTTCTTAATCTTTTCTGAAAGATGGTGCATGTCGGTTACACCAGTCGCTGTCCAAGCGTTGCTGTCTGCCGTTCATGGTTACGTTACGTTACGTATGACGAAAGCGCGTAAGTGCAAGCCCTCAGACACTCATAGAGAATGTATTGAAAGCTCAGAAATTTGAAAAAAAAATATTTTACATTAGAGGCTATGAGAGACTTCTGGGCGATTTTCAACCTGACTGAAATCGCCCCAAAACGGGCGGGGACATTTGAAGCACGACTTTAGCCTGATTGGACATTTAGTGGCTGGCAGATCAGACGTGAACACTGAACTACTGTTGCCATGATATAATTGATTAGAAAAAAAATCCCTTCCTTTTCCCGTTTGGCAGTGCGTCGCCCATATCGCCCTATTGAACACACCGCCCATGTTGGTCGCAAAACACAAGTTTTCTGGAGACTTGTGGGAGGAGTGCTGATGACGTCGCCCACTGTATGCGCTTTCGGTAGCCTGATTGCGTCCAGACTGAGGAGAAATCTGCACACAATGCATCCCTGAAGTGGTCAGACAGATCTGAAAACAATCACACCACAAAGCGACTTTTCAATGCGAGCTTCGTATTCTGATTGCAGAAGTCGCATGTAAGTGTCAAGTGTTGACACGACCTATAAGGGCCACAGACGCCTGCCTCATTTGAATTGGGTCGCCTGCCCAAACACTAAGCCGTCTCTTAATCACTAAGCCGTCACTTATGGCCAGAGTGGGCTTAATCTTCCCTCCGTGCCGCCTGATACCGTAAGCAGATGATTTGTGGAAGAATCCTTTCCTCTTTTCCCTCTCTTCTGCGACTTGTTTGTCCTACGGTGATGGCCTCGAGTGCTGATATTATGCCATCCCTGGATTACCCACGATCCTCCTCTCCTCCGGGTTTGCACATGTGTGCTCTGATTTCCCACCCAGGAATGTACTAAGATGAAAACGAATGTGTCTTTCGATCTCCCCCAATCCTTACCTGTCTCATGATATCAGTAGATATTTGGCTTTTGGTAATTATTCTGAAATCCCAATTGTAAATGTAAATGTTTCACTAGGATCCACACACTTAATGGGTGTTATTCACTCAAAGCCTTGACCCCAGACCAGCATTAACAGTGTTTGATGGATACGGATACAGAGATTAGCTCTGAACATAGAGGAGTGAAGGACCTGATTCCAGCTGAACCTGTTTTAAACCAGAGGACAATAGAGTGGACAGGATGTCTGAGATGTTGGGAGAGCAGTCAGAGTATGTGTCTGCGTCTTCGTCTTCGTCTCCTCTCATGATTCTCAAAATGCCTCAGATTTCAACCCGATGACTAAGCGTGACACGACCAACCCCGGCCCAAGGGAGAGCATCGAGAAAAACACACAAAAACAAGGAAAAGTACAAAAATAGGGCTGTTTGTCGTAAAATTATCCCAAAGAGGAGTGTTTTTAGTGTGGTGGCCCCTGATGGTGCTTACATAAGGTCTGTTTGCAGTGACCCTGGGAGAGGGGACCGGCGATGACACTGCTGTCTGTGTGATGGGCTGGAAACGCACAGGATAGCGCAGCCAGAGCTGATGAGGGCAAACAAACACATCAACAAACAAACAACACACACCACCCAGAGCAGGAGCAGGGGGAAGAGGCAGCAGCACCCCCCCTACTGCAGCTGGGGTTGGTACAGGCCACCACATGCCATGGCCCTTTCCTACTGGCATGTGGGAACAGAGTCTGAAAATAGGGACCACGTAGCAAAAGCAGGGGTGGATTGAATTGGAAGGGTGTTCTAATGAATTATACTATAATTATAATTAATTATAATTAATTATTAATGGTTAAAAAAATAAAACAGCGTCTTAGGGCATAGGGATCCGAGGCTGTTTTCGTCTTCCTATTGTCTCCTTCTCTCCATCCTTCTCTCGCTCCCTCTCTCCTCCTCTCTGGGTTGTGGCCGTGCTCCAGGCCTGTCTTTGGGGGGCCCAGCAAGCCGTGATGGGTATCTCAGGCTCGTTTGCATACTGCGGAGGTGGAAGTAGGGGGTGTGAAGCTACTGTCACTGGCGGGCGAGCTAGCGAGCAGCCAACATACCTCTCACTTTTCACTGGGCTCTGCCAGGGTCTCAGGGCCTCAGACTGTAAACACCATAAAGACTACGCGACACATAGCTAGAGGAGGAGAGGGGAGGCTTTATGTAACACAGCCCGAAAAACACACAGTATACTAGCACGTACTCACACATACACGTACACATACTGTAGTGTACATACACAAACTCATACAAAATCATACTGTACATACACCCATTGTGCCGTTAAAGGGTTGATCACTTGCTCTGTGATTGGCTGAAAGTTAGGCTCTGTTGTCTGGCCTGACATGAGCGGTCAGCAGGTCACTGCTGACGTCACAGACGCCTCCCACTGGACGCCTGGCCTTTCAGACCTGACAGCACACCTGCTGAGAGAGAGAGATAGAGGGAGAGAGGGATGGGAAGAGAGGGAGAGCAGGGGGTCAGGGATAGACAGACTCCCTGCAGCTTCTGCCTGTCAGGGTTTGGAGGTCTCAGGCAGTGCACACAGTCTTTGCTTATGTCACTTTACCACACTCTACCCCCCACCCCCAACTCTTCCTAGCCCACCAGAGCCTAATGAACCCCCACTCTGAGCTCTGATGATAGGTCCTCTTCTCTGTGCCTTTTAGTAACATTGCTCTGCCCTGTCTGACTCTCTTCTTCTCTGCTCTGTCTGTATCTCCCTGTGTGTCTGTTCCCTCCCCTGAGCACTAGCTGGCTGGCTGGCTGACTCACCGCCAAGCTGAGCCCTAGGATGGATTGGGGTATTTTTAGCTGTTTGGGCCACACTGACCTCTCCCTCAGCCACGCGCCTAAGTCTCCCAAAGCTCCCATCAACAGAGCTAATCTCTCCCACCACCTCTTGCTCATCTGTCACTACTGGGAGCCATTGTTTACATCCCGTGAGCCGACCCCCACCTGGCACCCACTGGGACTCTCTGGACATTGCTCTGCCCCTGACAAGGGCTCCTAAGAGTGATCTGGGAGTGTGTGTGAATGAATGAATGCCCTTCAGGATGCAATGAGGAGGGAGGGACGTTGAGTTTGGCTTCTGTCAAGGTGACCCTGTCATGTGATTGGACAGCGCAGTATGTCGTGTCTGGTATTTGAAGGCCAGTTAGGCTGCCAGTGATTTGTGTGGAGGTTGACTGTGTCACTGTTTGACTGTATTCCCATGTGTTTCTGCATGCTTCTACCCAATTCTACTGCCTGAGAAGCAGAATCAGGAAGGCATCCACAACACTACTTCACCAGTGTTGTTGTTGCTGTATTGCTGCTGCTGTGTCTTTCTCTATGCTGGAGTCTCAAAGTCTTAATGAAGGTATGTAGCTGCACTTGATAGCTTGTTTCACAGATCACAGATCCTGCTAATGAGCTCAGAGGGAATGGATTTTCTCTCCCAGTCAGCAATTACTTACAGATGCTAAGGAGCAAATAGTCTGAGCCTCGGTGTTGCAGGAAGATTAGTATGGTGTAGTCTGGATAGAGGGTCAGCCAGGGCAGCAGGGCTAAAATGATAGGGTTAACCTAGCCTTGATACGCTCCGGCTTTCAACCTCAATGGATAATATCTGTCAGAGTAGTGGAGCCACTTGGCTTGCTATATCTGAGTCACTGTTTGTTTCATAATCTCTCCTAGCCAGACCGACCATGTCTGAGCATGTTGAGCAGACGCCACATTAAGGCAATATCTATGAAAAATGTTTGGTTTTTGGACTCCTGCCTCAGCAGTGCAGCTTATTGCAAAATAATTGTCCAGCAAGCTCACCAAACTGGAGATTTAGAAGCAAACTGGGGAAGAGATAGTTCTGTAATGCACAACTCCAACCAGTATCACAGCTAATCCTGACTCCATGCATACCTGCGGTGTACCACTTAAATGTGCTTTATGGCTCAGTTGGTAGCGTCAGGATTGTGCGTTCAATTTCCGGGGCCACCCATACGTAAAAGGTATTCATACATGACTGTTTTTTTTTAACCTTTATTCAACTAGGCAAGTCAGTTAAGAACAAATTCTTATTTACAATGACGGCCTACACCGGCCAAACCCAGACAACGCTGGGCCAATTGTGCGCCGCCCTATGGGACTCCCAATCACGGCCGGTTGTGATACAGCCTGGAATTGAACCAGGGGGTCTGTAGTGACGCCTCAAGCACTGAGATGTGGTGCCTTAGACCGCTGCGCCACTCGGGAGTGTAAATCACTTTGGATTAAAGTGTCTTCTAAATGGCATATATTATATAACTATATTATTGAATTATTATTATTATATTAAATAGGCACTGATAAATGATTGGTAAGAAGTCCTACAGTTTGAATCCCTGTAATGGGAAGGGACTGAAATAAAAAGGTTTCTACACGGCTCCCTGCAGTAGCAACACACACAAACCATTACTACTTGTTGAATTGGAGCAAGGATAGAGAACTGTGTGTGTGAAGCGTATGCGCATTCCCCCGTTTGTGTTCCCTTGCTCTGCGAGAAGCGTCAGTTCTTTGATCACAGATACAACTCATTCTCAGGGTAGGATTACAAAGTGGCAGTGAGCTTCCCATATGCCACAGATAACTCTCACTCTTCACTACGTTCTTTTCTCCTTCTCAGACAAGCATATTTATTAAAAGTGAAATCAAAGCATACTGTCGACATAACCAATCCTTCTTAGGGCTTGAAACAGTATGTTCTTTCTCTGCTGATGGAACATAATCAGTCTGTAAAAATAGGGATATATTTGTTTACTTTAATTGATGGTCATAATAGAGGGTTACTTATGTTGTTTTGCACCCAGAATATGATGGCAGGCAATGTCATTGATTGCAAACCAACTGCCTCTGCCGATTACTGAATTCACAAGGGCTCGCTCTACATTCAAGATCACGTTTGTCTAAGCCCCACACCCACCATTGTCTCTTCTCCATGCACGTTTGCCTAAACCCCACACCCACCATTGTCTTTTCTCCATGACCTCTCATCTCTTACCGACTTATTTTCCTCAAAAAACCTGATCTCAATGCCCTTGATAGGTCAAAGCATTATAGTGTAAATACATTTATCTCTAGGGGTGCATCTAAATAGTCTGAAGTAGCTTCCTCGCTTTGTCTCCTTCCCTTCATCTGCATTGTTGAAGAAATGAGATGAGGAGCAGAAGCCACTGAGCAATTGAGATGCACTCCAGTTATTTTTCCAAGGAATGGTCATGAAACAAAGCAAATGAGAAAAGTACACTATTCTGAACTATTGGAATGCTTCCAAAGAGGTGACGAGAACAACACTAAACAGTGGAGCCTATGACATCATGGCATGGATGGTCCAGTGTTAGAGAGCAGCACTTATCCCAATTGGTTTTTCAAGATGGCCGACAGTGAGGCACATTATTTATTTATCCATCCATCTCATCTGGGAGGTCTACACAGAGAGACAGAGAGCAAGATGGATGGAGCGCCCTTCAGTCTACTGCAGTCACTTACTTATGTCTGGAAGAAAGAAAGTGAACCATTCTTGACCAAACTCCTCTTTCTGTTAGGGTTTAAGTTGGCCTCCCTTGGTAGTTTAGCCTTGGTAGCTTTAGTGCGTGCTTAGAACTCCCACTAGTCAAGTTGAGCTGTCATAATGTATGACATAATAGACAGACACCTGTGAATAGAACTGACCAAGAAGTCCACTTAACATTTCCATAATTTATGTGATGTCTTTGGGGATTTGCATGCTAGCTGCTTTCATTAGGTTATGTAGAGAAAAAAATAATAATAATCATGGCGTACAAGACACCTGTCTGATTCGCGCCTGTCTGAGTGGACTAATCCATTGTAGAGGTTGTGGGGATGGCACAGTCCATCACTAAGACGTGCTACTGAAATTGCACACGGTTGAAGTCAGAAGTTTACATACACTTAGGTTAGAGTCATTAAAACTCGTTTTTAAACCACTCCACACATTTCTTGTTAACAATCTATAGTTTTGGCAAGTCGGTTAAGACATCTACTTTGTGCATGACACAAGTAATTTTTCCAACAATTGTTTACAGACAGATTATTTCACTTATAATTCACTGTATCACAATTCCAGTGGGTCAGAAGTTTACATACACAAATAAATTGTAGACCTTCACAAGTCTGGTTCATCCTTGGGAGCAATTTCCAAATGCCTGAAGGTACCACGTTCATCTGTGCAAACAATAGTACGCAAGTATAAACACCATGGGACCACGCAGCCGTCATACTGCTCAGGAAGGAGACGCGTTCTGTCTCCTAGAGATGAACGTACTTTGGTGCGAAAAGTGCAAATCAATCCCAGAACAACAGCAAAGGACCTTGTGAAGATGCTGGAGGAAACAGGTACAAAAGTATCTATATCCCCAGTAAAACGAGTCCTATATCGACATAACCTGAAAGGCCGCTCAGCAAGGAAGAAGCCACTGCTCCAAAACCGGCATAAAAAAGCCAGACTACGGTTTGCAACTGCACATGGGGACAAAGATCGTACTTTTTTGAGAAATGTCCTCTGGTCTGATGAAAAAAATATATAACTGCTTGGCCATAATGGAAAAAGGGGGTTGCTTGCAAGCCGAAGAACACAATCCCAACCGTGAAGCACGGAGGTGGCAGCATCATGGGACTGGTGCACTTCACAAAATAGATGGGATCATGAGGAAGGAAAATTATGTGGATATATTGAAGCAACATCTCAAGACATCATTCAGGAAGTTAAAGCTTGGTCACAAATGGGTCTTCCAAATGGACAATGACCCCAAGCATACTTCCAAAGCTGTGTCAAAATGGCTTAAGGACAACAATGTCAAGGTATTGGAGTGGCCATCACAAAGCCCTGACCTCAATCCTATAGAAAGTTTGTGGGCAGAACTGAAAAAGCGTTTGCGAGCAAGGAGGCCTACAAACCTGATTCAGTTACACCAGCTCTGTCAGGAGGAATGGGCCAAAATTCACCCAACTTATTGTGGGAAGCTTGTGGAAGGCTATCAAAAATGTTTGACCAAAGTTAAACAATTTAAAGGCAATGCTACCAAATACTTATTGAGTGTATGTAAACTTCTGACCCACTGGGAATGTGATGAAAGAAATAAAAGCTGAACTAAATTCTTCTCTCTACTATTATTCTGACATTTCACATTCTTAAAATAAAGTGGTGATCCTAACTGGGATTAAATATCAGGAATTGTGAAAAACTGAGTTTAAATGTATTTGGCTAAGGTGTATATAGACTTCAACTGTATATGATATGTATGTGCTACTGCTCGACTAAAAAAATCTTGGTCGACCAACAACCTATCTACCAAACAATTGACCAGTCGACTAATTGGGGTCAGCCCTAATTAGCAGGCTGCTTGCCTTGGTATGAGTGCAGCATGTGCTAACTGTCCTGTTGCATAACAATCACATTTTGGAACAGCGAGTACATTCTGACATCACGTGCATTAAAAAACTCACACTGGGGCGACCGTTTGAAATATTTGGAACTCATCCTTGAAAAGGTTAATATGTTTTGAAATGAATTTTGTGGGTGTGCTTGCAAGCTAAACATATAGTTAGCTAGCTTGTCAGTTGACTGTTAGCTAACAAATGACTTGTTTTGAGGATTTAAATCTGAGGCTTTAAAAGTGTACTTACACAAATATTTCAACATTCAAATGAATTGGCTAGAAAACATTTAGTTTTAGTGAATTCTGTTTTAATCCAAAAACAGACCACACCACTATTTTTGACGACATTTGAATGTTTATGCTAATGAGTTAGTGCGAGAAGCGACTGAAAATTATGGCACATGTCACATATTCTATTGACGAGGTCACATTCTTTCTGTGGGCCAGCCATGTAACAAGTCAGACAGATGATTCCAGCACCTAGCCAGCCTGTTGGGATGACTGGGAGGTACCGCTTCCCAAATCCCAAATCCTGGATGGGTACAGAAGCATGAGAGGGGGATTAGGGAGGCCAGAGGCCTACTCCGTTCTGCCCTGGCGTAGTAACACACACATAACACACACATCTGTCCCTGGGAGCCTAACAGCTGGTGCCAAGGTCTGGCTGAACTTGGCCCACAATCTCTCCTCATCCAACTGTACCATCTCTTTATCTGTCATTCTATCCATCTATCTGTCCATCCAATCTGTCCATGTAGGGCTACAATGGAGCACTAGATTCAAATACTGCCCAACCACATACGAATATGATATGAACACACACACACGTGCATTTGCATGAGACGTGCATACACCCACGCATGCACTCACTTACGCACACATACACACACACACACACACAGCGCCACCCCTTACTATTAGAGTAATTAACTGGACATTGATTATATTAGAGTCTGAGGCCAGGAGACTAATTTAACTAAGCGCAATAGCCTTGTGCTGCTGTGTGCTTCTACATCTGCTCTTTGGGGTTTTAGGCTGGGTTTCTGTATAAGCACTTTGTTACATCTGCTGATGTAAATAGAGCTTTATAAATACATTTGATTGATTGATTGATTGTACATTGTTGTGTGTTCTAGTAGACAGATGGCATATATGCAGGGAGGTGTGCCCCTTTCTGTTCAATTAGGTAATTTCTGGAAAAATTTTCAGCTAGGAGAAAATATGGTCACACTTTACAATAGGGAACACATGTTGATATTGACGGATGAGATGGCACTGCCTGAATGACTGTATATGTATGTATATGTATCTTCTTTATGTATGTATATACACTATATATACAAAGTATGTGGACACCCCTTCAAATTAGTGGATTCGGCTATTTCAGCCACACCCGTTGCTGACCGGTGTATAACATCAAACACACAGCCATGCAATAACCATAGACAAACATTGGCAGTAGAATGGCCTTACTGAAGAGCTCAGTGACTTTCAACGTGGCACCGTCATAGGATGCCACCTTTCCAACAAGTCAAATTTCTGCTCTGCTAAAGCTGCCAACTGTAAGTGCTGTTATTGTGAAGTGGAAACGTCTAGGAACAACATTGGCTCAGCCGCAAAGTGGAAGGCCACACAAGCTCACAGAACAGGATCGCCGATTGCTGAAGCATGTAGCGCGTAAAAATCGTCTGTCCTCAGTTGCAACACTCACTACCGAGTTCCAAACTGGCTCTGGAAGCAACGTCAGCACAAGAACTGTTAGTCGGGAGCTTCATGAAATGGGTTTCCATGGCCGAGCAGCTGCACACAAGCCTAAGATCACCACGCGCAATGCCAAGCGTTGGCTGGTGTGGTGTGAAGCCCGCCAACATTGGACTCTGGCGCAGTGGAAACTCGTCCTCTGGAGTGATGAATCACACTTCACCATCTGGCAGTCCGACGGACGAATTTGGGTTTGGCGGATGCCAGGAGAATTCTACCCTTCCCAATGCATAGTGCCAACTGTAAAGTTTGGGGGAGGAGGAATAATAGTCTGGAGTTGTTTTTCATGGTTCGGGCCCCTTAGTTCCAGTGAAGGGAAATCTTAACGCTACAGCATACAATGACATTCTAGACGATTCTGTGCTTTCAACTTTGTGGAAACAGTTTGGGGAAGGCCCTTTCCTGTTTCAACATGCCAATGCCCCCATGCACAAAGTGAAGTCCATACAGAAATGGTTTGTCGAGATCAGTGTGGAAGAACTTGACTGGCCTGCACAGAGACCTGACCTCAACCCCACCTTTGGGATGAATTGGAACGCTGACTGCGAGCCAGGCCTAATCGCCCAACATCAGTGCCCAACCTCACTAATGCTGTTGTGGCTGAATGGAAGCAAGTCCCTGCTGCAATGTTCAAATATCTAGTGGAAAGCCATCCCAGAAGAGTGGAGGCTGTTACAGCACAAAAGGGGGGGACCAACTCCATATTAATGACCATGATTTTGGAATGAGATGTTTGACGAGCAGTTGTCCACAAACTTTTGGTCATGTTAGTTTCTATCACTCAGCCTGTCCAGTACCTCTCAGACCTTGCCAAAAGCATGTCCCATATATGCTTTACTATGACAATAACGTTACCATGCTGTGCTCACGTGCTGTGTATAGACACTCTGTTTTGCTCAGATATGCGTTCACTGTTGGCGTTCCCTACTCATTGATTGGAATGAGATGTTCGACGACCAGGTGTCCACATACTTTTGGTAATGTAGTGAATCTACCCCCAAGCCATAAGACCGCTGCTGCTACTTTCTATTATCTATCCTGTTGCCTAGTTACTTTACCCCTACCGATATGTACATACAGTATCTACCTCCATTTCCTCGTACCCCTGCACATCGACTCGGTACTGGTACCCCATGTATGTAGCCAAGTTATCATTACTCATTGTGTATTTATTCCTGGTGTTACAATTTTTTTCTTTCTTCTTCTTCTTCTATTATTATTATTATTATTATTATTATTATTTTGTCATGTTTATTGCACTCTGCATTATTGGGAAGGGCCCGTAAGTAAGCATTTCACTGTTAGTCTACACCTGTTGTTTACGAACATTTGACAATTAACATGTGATTGATTTGATGTTAGTGTTGTCACAATACCAGAATTTTGACTTTGATACCGATACACCGTTTAGTGTCACGATACTTGATACCTAAATGATACTCAATACTAAAACAACACTCGATACTGAAACGATACCACGGCAAAAAAAGAATGCTTATTAGCTAAAGTCACAGAATAACCACTGGGCTTTCTTTTTTTAAACATTGAACAATATGTTGACAACTGGTAGAACAACTAAAATATATTCTATTCTATATTCAATTTCTTTCAAAAATAAAACACAATATTAAGTAACAGAAGAATATCGAACCTTTTCCTTATGCATAACCATATCTGAGACTAATAATTGTACAATTGCATCTAAACTGTTTTACATATCAGGGTTAATTTGCTCATCTATGGCCATAATATTGGGTCAAATGACATTCATTAGACCTATGATTCATTATTCATTACAGCAAAAAAAGAATGTAGGTATTAAATGAATAGTTTAGTTCCAAAACGACATAAAAAGCACTTTGAAGCTCATTTCTGAAGCTTCTAAATTGCATTAGTCTACACACCATGTGATGGATTTTACACAGCATACTACATTTCCCAGAGTGCATTTCAACTCCTAGGGTGCAATGCTCCACCCAGGGCTGCTGGCTGGCTAGTGGCTACTGCTAGCAAGCCCAGACAAACACGAAGTAGTCTAAATATATTGCTGTCATAACTAAGTTATGAGTGCATTTCACATTACTTTGGGTTGTAATTATATTATAATGCTCACAATAATGTCATGCTGAATATATGTTCATGTCATTGTCACTAAAAAACTATTCAAATTTAGTTGCTGGTAGTATAACGTTACAATGCAAATGACACTGTGTTAACAAACCTCCAAACGAGCTTCAATGCCATACAACACTCCTTCCGTGGCCTCCAACTGCTCTTAAACGCTAGTAAAACTAAATGCATGCTCTTCAATCGAACGCTGCTTGCACCGCCCACCCGACTAGAATCACTACTCTCGGCAGGTCTGAGTTAGAATATGTGGACAACTACAAATACCTAGGTGTCTGGTTAGACCGTAAACTCTCCTTCCAGACTCACATTAAGCATCTCCAAGTTAAATCTAGAATCGACTTCCTATTTCGCAACAAAGCCTCCTTCACTCATTCTGCTAAACATGCCCTCGTAAAACTGACTATCCTACCGATCCTTGACTTCGGCGATGTCATTTACAAAATAGCTTCCAACACGCTACTCAGCAAATTGGATGTAGTCTATCACAGTGCCATCCGTTTTGTCACCAAAGCCCCATATACTACCCACCATTGTGACCTGTACGCTCTCGTTGGCTGGCCCTCACTACATATTCGTCGCCAAACCCACTGGCTCCAGGTCATCTATAAATCACTTCTAGGCAAATCCCGCCTTATCTTAGATCATTGGTCACTATAGCAACACCCACCCGTAGTATGCGTTCCAGCAGGTATATCTCACTGGTCATTCCCAAAGCCAACACCTCCTTTGGCCGCCATTCCTTCCAGTTTTCTGCTGCAAATGACTGGAACGAACTGCAAAAATCTCTGAAGCTGGAGACTCTGATCTCCCTCACTAACTTTAAGCATCAGTTGTCAGAGCAGCTTACCGATCACTGCACCTGTACACAGCCCATCTGTAATTAGCCCACCCAACTACCTCATCCCCATATTGTTATTTAACATTGTTATTTATTTTGCTCATTTGCACCCCAGTATCTCTATTTGCACATCATCTTCTGCACATCTATCACTCCAGTGTTAATAATAAATTGTAATTATTTTTGCACTATGGCCTTACCTCCATAACCTACTACATTTGCACACACAATAGATTTTCTATTGTGTTATTGACTGTACGTTTTGTTTATTCCATATGTAACTCTGTGTTGTTGTTGTTTTTACCGCACTGCTTTGCTTTATCTTGGCCAGGTCGCAGTTGTAAATGAGAACTTGTTCTCAACTGGCTTACCTGGTTAAATAAAGGTGAAATAAAAATATAAAAATAAAAATAAACATGTGTAAAATAGTTTTTTATGTTGTTTTGCAACTAAACCTCCCTTGCACTGCACTGCTTTGTAACACTTTTTGCCTAGTTTATTCGGTGGGCTGGCCCTCATCATCTGCTCTGTAAGCAAAGTATTCCCATAGTTAGCTTCTGGAGCCAGTTTTGTCAACAAGCTGTGGGCGTGGAGGTATGCTGTCTGCATTTTCTCTCTCCTCTCACTTGCTTCTCAAAGTGGCTCCCGCTGTGCCAGTTGCTCAAGCCACTAGCCTGGCTAGCTTACTACTGCCCCCTTGAGAAGATTCAGAAAAATTACTAGACAGACTCGATCCTCTCAATCCGTATATGACGCGAGAGACATTTGACAGAGGTACAGAAAGTAACAAACATCCTATTACCAAACCGGTTTTCATGTTCTAGTATCGAAAAATTACAGACGTTTCACTATACAGTGCAACACGTATGCATGTACAGTACCTGTCAAAAGTTTGGACACAACTACTCATTCAAGGGTTTTTCTTTATTTTTACTATTTTCCACATTGTTGCCTTAACAAGCAACATTTGAAATGTTCTACCCTCTTGTGGCTTTGAGTCAGTGACTCTTATCACGCAGTGACATTTTAAACTATGAAATAACACATATGGAATCATGTAGTGACCAAAAAAGTGTTAAACAAATCAAAATATATTTTAGATTTTAGATTCTTCAAAGTAGCCACCCTTTGCCTTGATGACAGCTTTGCACACTCTTGGCATTCTGTCAACCAGCTTCATTTATTTATTTCACTATTATTCTTTTTTATTTGTTTTTCTAAAAATGTTAAAGACTGATCCTGCAGAATATCGACTTAACAACAGAAAAAGTGTGTTTATGTTTTGACACGTTTCCTTTTCCTCTCCTCCTCAGATCATCAAAAACTGGAACGAGAGGCCCGCATCTGTCGCCTGCTTAAACACCCCAACATAGGTGAGTGGCCCCTACTTACCATAGTAGGCTAAATAAAAGTGTGTCTGTATGATAACCTACCTGACAGGACGAAACCGAGGCGACATCGTTTTGTCTAGTTGGTGAGCTGGCTAACATGATAGCGGTTATTCATGCTCGGCTGGTTGCCTAGCAACATGCGAAGTCTATTGCTGTACATTTGACCGCTGACAAAATCTTGTTGGCTGTCCAGAGGAAATAAATTGATTTGAGTGGTTAAATTCTGCCCACATTTCAGCCATTTGTTTTGAAGAGCATTGAGGTTGTGTTAAATGGTGTCACAGCAGCACTTCATGGAAGAGAGTTAGGGTGTAGGAAAATGGAGCCAGCCAATGAACTGATACCCACTGGTGTGGGCCATTTGCATGGTGTGACTGGTGTGTGGGAGCCACGGAATTGAGGAGCCAACCCACCAACGCATGCAAACTCAGGGAAATGACACAGTCGTCACCTTGCCTCATACTACAAGCCAGCCTCTCCCTCCACTACAAGTGAATGTGCGACATGCATGCAGGTGTGTGTTTGTGCGAGCGTGTGTGCGTATGTGAGATAGGTATGACAAGAATGTATATTAGTGAGATTGGTGTTAGTGGTGAACTGTGTGGCTGCTGACGGGGGCACTGTGTGTGTGTGTGTGCAGGTGGGTGGGTGGGAGCAGGCAGCAGCAAGCAGGCATGTAATTACACTTTCAAAGCCACAGAGAGAAAGGGGTGGGTAGAGAGGGAGAGAGGACCGGATACACGGAGGGAGGAGAGAAGAGTACATAGCACAGCATGAATCCATCTTCTACTACTGCCATCGATGCTCTTCACCCAGTCACAACTTCAAACTACACACAGGCAAGCACCTACTTTCCCTTTCTCTCTTCCTTCCCTTTGCATTTTCTCCTTACTTTTGCTTTCACTTGCTTCTTGTTTCTGTCTTCTGCATTCACCTCTCTTTGCTTTTCCCTCCTCTTTCTGCTCTCCCTCTCTCTGCTTCTCTCTGTTCTCCAGCGGCATCTCATTCTGGTCCACCTGCCTTCCCCATCTGTCTCTCACCTCTCCCCTTCTCTCTCTCCCTCTCTCTCTCCCTGTCCCAGATTGTTCTCTGTCCCCTAAGGCACACTCCTTCTCTCTCTCCCTCCCCTCACCTCACCTCTCTGTCAAAGGTATAGTCAAAGGGACAGATTGTCATGTTTTCTGCTTGGACTGCAGATAAACTCCTAACAAAGGGAGCAATTGAGAGAGAAAGGAGAGAGATGGGAATGGAGGGAGGAATGGAGTGCACACGAGTGCTCTGCCGCTGGGCAGGCTAGTTCATTCCAACACACACACAAACACACACACAGACATACACACACACACAGACAGACACACAGACACTGACTCTCTTCCCCCTCACTGTAGCATCTTAGATCTCTTTCTCTCTTTCTCTCTCTTTCTGCGCTCATAAACACACAAGTGACAGACAGTGCAGACATGATTCACCTACCCTTGGCATTTACTGTTGGCCATCTTGTCACACCTCACTATACACACACTCACACACATATACAGTACATGCACACACTTACGCATGCACACATTGACTCACACAAACACACATCCTGTATGGTTGCTCACCATTATGTGCCTTGAGCAATATAGATGATGTGTTGAAGCATAAGTGCCTGAGCATTGGAGCAAACGGAGCAGCTGCATCCCCACTTTGAAAATTGGGGTGCAAATGTTTTATCATGATCCATTGGGTAATTTGTCATTTTCTATGATTAGTAATGTTTTGAACTAGACTGTATTAAAATAGATATGCCCATTTTATATATAACAAATTGCGTTTTGCCCCCTCTCCCATGTTGCCTCAAGATGAATGGATTTGCCCACTTGAAAGTTTTGCTTCCCTACCGCACCACTGTTATGCTTCAGTGCAGTTAGAAAGCACTGGTGTTTAAAATGAAAAGGCACCTGCAAAATAAAATGGTTTATCTATTTTGTTGTGCTGTTACATTTGTGTCGTTGTTTCATGTCCAATGCACTCAGAGTGTTGTTACATATCATTTGAGAGGCGTGCACCACGTGCAAGTTTTGTCATTTCACTTTGCCTTTAAGAGGCATGATGAGCACGGGCATGTCTGATTAGGCTTTGCTGTATCGCAGCCTCTGGGAGAATCTCAATTGCTCGTGTCCTCTCTCCTCACCTCCTTCTCAAAACCCATTGGAGGAGAAGTTCAGAGGGGAGGGACCTCTGGCTTTCTCATCCAATGGGTTTTGAGAAGGAGAGAGGATGCGAGGAGTATGCAATTTGGATTCTCCCACTGACTCAGAGTAGCCTTCCATAAGCCTACCAAAGGTTGCACCTTTGCAGAAAACCGCATGTCCGGTAGCTCGCAGGCTGTCAATTAGTAGCTTGCAAGTAGATACTGAGAAATAATCAGTAGGCCTAATATTAAAATATTAAATCTGTGAAATAGGCATTGAAAACCATTCTGCATTTTTGCGTTCTATTTTCCAAACATCGATCGGTTAAATCACAGTGTTAAAATGTTTTCCTTCAGTTACAAAAGTAACAGTCCTGGCAGAGCCCCATATGCTTACAATGTAGCCAAGCTGTGTCTGTATGCGACTATGAGCAAAATAAAAAAGAACAGGATTTGTGTACCTTGATAAAACAGCTCTGCTTTGCTTAGTAAGTAATATTGACCAAATAAGCCATTTCTACCCTTGTTGCATCAAATATGTATGCTGCCCGGACAAGTTTTAAACATTTTCATTTTCAGAGCTTCAAACCAAAAAAAGTCCATGGAAGGATGGGCGTGAGTCTCTTTAACCAGAGATCAATTATTTTTCAAATACTGTAAACTATTTGGTGGAATGTGCTTTGAAATGTTTGTTTTTTAATCTTGATGACAACGTTAAATTGCTTTGACTTTAGTGTTCCATAGGCCTACATGTGCATTTGCGGGGCACAACAAAAAAGAAACCAAGCCAAGCATCACGCAGGCCTACAGAAATAAATAGCTATAATAAATGATCTAACTGGTCGGACACACAAACTACATTCCTTGCCATATGACAACAGTTTTATCACAAATTTAATTGAAGTAAGTAATAATGTGTTCCAACAAGGAGAATAATTGTGTTTATTTTACGCTTAGGCTACTTTGCGAACTGCTAGTGCCATTTAGAATTGGTTAGCCTAGGGCTAAGCTATAACCCCCCTAAGCATAGATAGGTTCCACACTGAACATACGCAAAAACATTAGTTTGATAAAGACATGAGTGTATTTTCATCAGACTCATTAAGCCTAATCACCAAACAGATGTTGTGGCCGTAATTCATCACCATGCAGAGTTCAATATGGAATTGTCCATTTAGAAAATTCCAAAGAGCAGGCAGAGTAAACTAAATCGAATGCCTGTATATTGAAAAGAAGACAGATTATGGTTTGTAACCCAGAAAAAATTATTTCAACTCGCCCAATTGAGCCCCCTTTCAAATGATCATGCTTTGAGAATAACATTGCGAGGTGCGCATCACTTCTCACTGCCAACATTTTCATTTGAAAAAATAATCTATTTTATTTGATTGTTAGATTATCAGGGCTGAAAGTAAGGCGGTACGGTCTGTTACGGCGTCCCGGCAAAATAAATAGTGGGGGTACACCATACCGGTAAACTGTAGGTTATTACACCATTATTTATCATTACCATACGTCAGAGGCATTAAAAATTAGCGAATGGACTTGAAAACAGGTGGTAGGCCTATAGCCTACAATCCAATATGCAATGTGGTTTGATGAGAACACTCACATTTTGCCAAGGCCGTGTGGCCGACACCGAGACGCACGCGGACAGCAGTGGACGCATACATTCTGTCCTAATGACAATCACCAAATGTCATTACACTTTTTGGTGTTTTGTGTAACAGATGTCTCTTTCAATTCACCACTGTTTGGAGGCTAGAAATATGTTGTGAGTGGATGAATGTGTCTGGGTAGCCTAGTAAAGGAGCCCTTTGAAGTGATTGTTTGACAATCAGACGAAACATCATGACTGGTTGTGTTTATGCCACAATTAAAGGTAATCCGCCCATATAGCTGGATTAGGCAGCCGCCAAGTGCGGCAGTTTGACGAAGGCGGCATTTTCCGAGCTAAACTGACCAAGACGCACCTCCAACAACACATAACACCTCACATTATTCTGCTCAAAAACAATGATAACTTCTCTCACCCAGTGGCATGACGGCTATTTAGGCTGAATCCGCCCCATGATAAGCAGTGCCCACTTTGCCAAAGGCAGGGGCGCAAAATATTTAGCTCCATGCCCAGTGCGCTTCTCCAGGGTGCTGTTGGAGAGACTCAGCGCTTTGGCGCTACACCATGCTCCATCAAATTCATTTAGCCAAACATAAATTACAGTGGCTTGCGAAAGTATTCATCCCCCTTGGCATTTTTCCTATTTTGTTGCCTTACAACCTGGAATTAAAATTGATTTTTTTGGGGGGTTTGTATCATTTCATTTACACAACATGCCTACCACTTTGAAGATGCAAAATATTTTTTCTTGTGAAACAAACAAGAAGAAATAAGACCCCCCCAAAAAAGACTTGAGCGTGCATAACTATTCACCCCCCCCCCAAAGTCAATACTTTGTAGAGCCACCTTTTGCAGCAATTACAGCTGCAAGTCTCTTGGGGTATGTCTCTATAAGCTTGCCACATCTAGCCACTGGGATTTTTGCCCATTCTTCAAGGCAAAACTGCTCCAGCTCCTTAGAGTTGGATGGGTTCCGCTGGTGTACAGCAATCTTTAAGTCATACCACAGATTCTCAATTGGATAGAGGTCTGGGCTTTGACTAGGCCATTCCAAGACATTTAAATGTTTCCCCTTAAACCACTCGAGTGTTGCTTTAGCAGTATGCTTAGGGTCATTGTCCTGCTGGAAGGTGAACCTCCGTCCCAGTCTCAAATCTCTGGAAGACTGAAACAGGTTTCCCTCAAGGATTTTCCTGTATTTAATGCCATCCATCATTCCTTCAATTCTGACCAGTTTCCCAGTCCCTGCCGATGAAAAACATGGTGTTCTCGGGGTGATGAGAGGTGTTGGGTTTGCGCCAGACATAGAGTTTTCCTTGATGGCCAAAAAGCTCAATTTTTGTCTCATCTGACCAGAGTACCTTCTTCCATATGTTTGGGGAGTCTCCCACATGCCTTTTGCTGTTTGCTAATTTTTTTCTTTAAGCAATGGTTTTTTCTGGCCACTCTTCTGTAAAGCCCAGCTCTGTATAGTGTACGGCTTAAAGTGGTCCTATGGACAGATACTCCAATCTCCGCTGTGGTGCTTTGCAGCTCCTTCAGGGTTATATTTGGTCTCTTTGTTGCCTCTCTGATTAATGCCCTCCTTGCCTGGTCCGTGAGGTTTGGTGGGCGGCCCTCTCTTGGCAGGTTTGTTGTGGTGCCATATTCTTTCCATTTTTTAAATAATGGATTTAATGGTGCTCCGTGGGATGTTCAAAGTTTCTGATATTTGTTACTATAACCCAACCCTGATCTGTACTTCTCCACAACTTTGTCCCTGACCTGTTTGGGGAGCTCCTTGGTCTTCATGATGCTGCTTGCTTGGTGGTGCCCCTTGTTTAGTGGTGTTGCAGACTCTGGGGCCTTTCATAACAGGTGTATATATACTGAGATCAAGTGACACTTAAATAAAGTCCACCTGTGTGCAATCTAACTAATTATGTGACTTCTGAAGGTAATTGGTTGCACCAGATCTTATTTAGGGGCTTCATAGCAAAGGGGGTGAATACATATGCACGCACCACTTTTCCGTTATTGTATTTCTTAGAAAACAAGTAATTTTTTTCATTTCACTTCATGAATTTTGACTATTTTGTGTATGTCCATTACATGAAATCCAAATAAAAATCCATTTAAATGACAGGAAGTAATGCAACAATATAGGAAAAACGCCAAGGTGGATGAATACTTTTGCAAGGCACTGTATGTAGCCTATGGTAGAAAGAGTAGTACACTATGTGGGTTTTTTGTAGCCCATAGACTGGAGACCAAATGTATTACAATGTCATGAGACAGACACTTTTTCAATCATTAACTGATTAATGAGGAGAGAGAATGCAGGAGAAAGTCAACTAAAAAGGCAAGCGGGCTTTGGAGTGACTGTGTCATAATCAAACAGAGGTGGACAGCAAATGGTGCTGAAAGTAATACATTTCAACAATTGTCTTCATTTAAATTCTACTTAACTAACAACAAGAGGGCTTTGTTGGAGCCTATTTCTTCCTATTCAAAATAATTAAGAGGTCGGCCTACCTGTTTGACAGATGCAATTATGCTATCCATAGATTTGTCGGTTTTGCCAAATCTTCCAATACTGTCACCATGCACTCCTTAAATACATCTATGTCTGGGAAGGGCTTGGTGTGTTCGGTTAAAACCAGGGCTCAAATTGAGTGAGGGTATGCCATACACTTTGGTAAAGAAAATGGCAAAAATGGATACCTATTGCTAACTTTATATATATATATATATTTAAGAATACAGATAATATAAAGCGTTCTATAACAATGTATAACTCCATGATGCCTTGTGCTATAAACAAGCTTTAAAACGCCCACACAAGATGTGACTCTAATGCGTATGGGGATAAATTGATTTGTCTCTATGACATTCTGAAGCTGAGCTGCAGCCTTCAAAATTGGAGGAGACATAAAATTGTCTTTGATATACTGTCCCTATTAATTTAGCTTTTTACTTTCTGAAGAGAGAAGATGTTTAAACCCAGGCAGCTTTTAGGGAAGCACTTTTGTTGTTGGGTTAAGCAATGGATGAGTAGCAGGCAGTTGATGCAAACGTTTTTCTGCATCGGTCGAGCCTCTGTCTGGGTGGAAAGGTAATTTTTGAAAGTACCATGCTTTGCAAACAGCAACCGTTTCATTGGAAACAAGATACTCTGGTTTGACATTGGAGAAATATTGGGTTTTCATTTAATAGAGACATTGGTGATTTTATCAGTGTAATCAGATTGAAAATATTAGGATATGATATTGACATTGACATTGAACTGATTATATAGCCTACTAACCAGATGTGTAAAAAATGGTGTTTAGACCTATGATTTGGGCTGCTATTATGTTCTGTTCTGCTGACTATTAGGTGAGAAAAACATTGGCAAACCTATTACTGCCACGCCTAATTCCCGCTCCCCCGCTCCAGCGCTCGACGTCTCTGATCTACTAATCACTGGTCTGGCAACCATCATTACACACAGCTGGACCTCATCATCACCTTGATTACTCTCCCTTTATTTAGCCCTCAGTAGCCTCAGTCATCAGGCAGTGTTGGTTTTGTCACATTCAGTACGCTTCTCCTGTTTTGTTTATCTGCCTTTTTCTTATGATTAAACTCACCTTCTGCACCTGCTTCCTGACTCCCAGCGTATATGTTATAATTGCTGACCCCTGCTGTACACTATTCTAGTTCAGTGGGGATAGGAGGGGGGTGGCAACTTTTGTCTCGCCAAGGGCGGCAGAACGCCCAGGGCCGGGACTGTTAGGTCCATAAATGTTATTGATGCACACGTGTGCATATATAGAGGTCCCGTACTGGGAAGAAATTAAATCTACTGTCACCCCTGTAGATTATATCATGTTTTTTTTACAATAAAATAGGTGTGCCTTGACTGTGATAAATGCTCGGGAAATAAGAGTGTCTTGTCTGCTAAATTAACAAAACAAGGCTATGCCATTGCACAGCCATAGGCTTCTATGAGCAAGTGCCACTGCTGAGTTTACTGCCTTTTTGAAGATTGTGTTTCCCGATAAAATATAACCAGTTGATACTATGGTATTAAGTGGCACTTGTTTTGTTATTGACTGAATATACAGTATATAGGGCAATTTTTCAATTAGGATTTGTTCTCTGTAATGGTTATGATAAATGAGGCATTATTGCGGACTGTTGGCAGGACCAAAGAAAATTAGTTGTGTTCTGTTCATAAATATGGATTCCCCCTGTAAAGAAATAGTGTAGAATTGCAGAAAATTGTTTTTAAATGTTTATACTATTTTAATTATATATTTTTTTGCCCCCCACCTTTAGACAAAGTCAGGTGCCCATGTGTTGAGGGACATGTCACTAATCCCCTGTGCTTTGAGTGGAGTTAGCATTTTCCCAGTTTAAATCCTGGTATTCCGTGGTAAGCACAGAAGCTCCCAACCAGGATGGGGTCCCCTTTGTTCCCACAGAGGCAAAGCCAGGCATGGGTGTGTGTGTGTGTTGCGATGGGGTGTGTCTGTGTGTGTCGTTGGGATGGGAAGTGTGTGTGTTGTTGGGATGGGATGTGTATGATGGCCGAAGCAGCTGGATGTTCTGAGCACATTGCTCCATACATCATTGTGAGGTGTTACACACATGCACATACACTCCCATGCAATCACACATACAGTACATTCAAACTACATCTCTTATGCCACACAGACCACATGCCAACACATACTGTGCCTTATACTGTCCACTGAAGACCGTGAACAGACATGCTACAGGACCTGTGGCAGTGCAATACTACTCACTAATGAATGAACCCACTGACACCTGCTGATGTCACCTCCTACCTAGAAGGAGCTTCACTTCCACAGCCAGAGGCTACAGGTGATTGAGCAAGTGTGTGTGTGTGTCCATGCGAATCTCACATCTCGCTTTCCACGAACTATAGGTCACAACGTGACACAAACGAGCTCTCACTGTCCTAAGTGCGTCCCTGGGGCTCAGGGGGGAAGCAGAGGAGGAATTGGCGAGGCGAGAGATAAGGGGATAAGATCTGTGTGTGTGTGTGTGTGTTGACTGTTCTTTAACTTTCTCTCTATTTCTCTGTCTGTCTGGCTGTTTGTCTGTCTGTCCCACAGTACGACTACACGAAAGTATCTCAGAGGAAGGCTTCCATTACCTCGTCTTTGACCTGTGAGTATACTGATACCTGTCAGCCAGTCCCACTGCTCTCTCTGGCCCATGTACTCTCACAACTCTCATACTTAAAGGTGCTTATAATGATTACATATAGCCATTACATGTGGCCTATGCAGCAATCAAAGCCACATGTTATTCTCTGGTGTTATAAGTCTGCTAAATGACGATATGTTATCATTAATACATCCAATACCCAAAACCATCAGAAATGCTCCTTTGTTTAGTTTCAGTAATACATCGTTTGTTATTGTACTCCAGAGGCTGTGATAGTGTGTATGGTTATCAGCAGGTCAAGTGGTGTAGACTGAGAGTCCTTTGTAGAGCACAGTCTAGTGCAGGTGTGTCAAACAAACGGCCCGGGGGGTCCAATCCAGCCTGTGGGTGGTTTAGGTAAAAAAAGTAATATATATATACAATACCAGTCAAAAGTTTGGACACACCAACTCACTCCAGGGTTTTTCTTTCTTTTTACTATTTTCTACATTATAGAATAATAGTGAAGACATCAAAACTATGAAATAACACATATGGAATCATGTAGTAACCAAAAGAGTGTTAAACAAATCAAAATGTATGTTATATTTGAGATTCTTCAAAGTAGCCACCCTTTGCCTTGATGACAGCTTTGCACCACCCCCTTTGTTCAGGGACACATTATTCAATTTCTGTTAGTCACATGTCTGTGGAACTTGTTCAGTTTATGTCTCAGTTGTTGAATCTTGTTATGTTCATACAAATATTTACACGTGTTAAGTTTGCTTAAAATAAACGCAGTTGACAGTGAGAGGACGTTTTTTTTTTTGCTGAGTTATATAAAGAATTGTGGGGGGGGGGACAAAGTCAATATACTTTAAAATGACTCAAACCAAATTGAAACTGTGTATGATAATGGCCCTACATTTATACAGTTACTTGACTGTGTTTGTCCAGCTCGCTAATAATCACTGAAATTAAAAGCTAGACAGTCAGGGAGAATAGAAAATTCTAAAAACGATGGATATAGGATAATTTTTTTCTAATTTTGACCTCGTTGAAGAGCTAATGCGGCCCCCAGGGCAAAATGAGTTTGACACCCCTGGTCTAGTGGGACTGTTCTGATAGCGTGAGAGGACAGGGTGACATGTCACCACGCAGATAGCACTGTGTAACTACAGGGCATTCCAGAGAGGGGTTAACACCCTAGCCCCAAGTGTTGGTAACATTCTTCCTCAACCAAAACACTTTCTTAATTACACAAAATTGTATTTTGCATAAACCATACTTTTGTGTGTGTGTGCGTGTGTGTGCGTATGTGTTTTGTGTGTCCAGTGGAACATGCTCTCTCTGGGCTGTGTTCCCCGGTGGCTCTGGTAGACTGGATGTGTGCCATCATACCATCATGGTTCCAGACTGGTGTCCATGTGTCGACTAAGCTGTTGTTTCTCTTCTTCCAGTGTCACCGGTGGAGAGCTGTTTGAAGACATTGTTGCCAGAGAGTATTACAGTGAAGCTGATGCCAGGTGGGAACACACACCCCTGTGCACATATGCACACATTTAAAACACACACTCCTACTATACGCACACACATACAGTGCACACTGTCATTCTACATCTGTTGCTCCGCAGCCTAAATTTGTTTAGGCTTCACTTGGACAATTGTGTCTGTGCCATCACCCAACTGTGTCTGTACCATAACATGTTTTTTGGAGACCTTTGCACGTATGAACATAACAGTGGAGGCTGCTGAGGGGAGGACGGCTCATAATAATGGCTGGAACGGAGCGAATGGAATGGTATCAAACACATGGAAACCATGTATTTGATACCATTCCACTAATTCTGCTCCAACCATTACCATGAGCCCGTCCTCCCCAATTAAGGTGCCACCAACCTCCTGTGGAACATAATGTTCATTGACATTGTATATAACTATACAGTTCCACACTCATGCTTTCCTCCCTAGGCTGAGTATTGTCCTGGCAGGGTGTTTGTGTGCACATGGGCTGTGTGGAAGAGAGTGTGGGCCAGGGGTGAGTGTGGCTGTCAGAGGGGGAAGGCAGACAGTATGTGGACAATATGGAGGCTCTGGCCCAGAGGCCTGCATGGCTCTGTTCTGGCTGCGAAGAGTTTCTCTCCAGGACAGAATCTGGGGCCGGGCTCAACCACGCTGCCTGAGCTGCTCATTTAATCAAGCAAAATGGGATGCGAGAGAATATGATAGGGTGCAAAATGCCTCCGGGAGTATGACTTTTCACAAGTACAGGGAAAGGAGGGGGAGGAGAGGGGGTGATAGAGAAAGAGATGAACAGGGAGAGAGACTGGATAGCCAGAGGGTGAAGGAGGGAGAGAAAAAGAGGAGAGGAGACAAGGAGGGAGGATAAAGAATTTGGGGTAGAGTGAGAAAATGTGTAAGCTAGATAAGCAGCCTAATCACTAGAATTCGATGTTGGACATTTGAAAAGGTCCAGAGAATGTCGATATATGCCTTCCTCAGCACTCGTTATGCTCAGTGCCGAAGCACACTGCTCAGGCCACTGCTCTATGGCAGTTTACAATGCTCTAGCAAGCCGTGAGAATATTTGATGATACTTGATGGGATGAGGTCAGTTGGTTTGCAGAGCCTTCCCCGAACCATAGCCCTAACCTGAATGCCTAAACTGTTAACCTTTGAGTTGTTTCTGTTTTAACCCTGTAACGTACGGTATTAACCCTGTAACCACACAGAATTATTGCGTCAAAAATAGACGTTCATCAATAATACGTAGAATTTCGAAGGGATCCTGGTTCGAATCCAGGCTCTGTCGTAGCCGGCCGCGACCAGGAGACCCATGGGGCGGCGCACAATTGGCCCAGCGTCGTCCAGGGTAGGGGAGGGAATGGCCGGCAGGGATGTAGCTCAGTTGGTAGAGCATGGCGTTTGCAACGCCAGGGTTGTGGGTTCGATTCCCACGGGGGGCCAGTATGAAAAAAATAAAATAACAATACTAACTGTAAGTCGCTCTGGATAAGAGCGTCTGCTAAATGACTAAAATGTAAATGTAAACTATGAGTTCTTGTTGAGATAAGGAGAGAGGAGAGTGAAGGAGAAAAACGGGTGGAAACGCGTGTGTGTGTACACACATGCCTCCTTGAGACAAAGAAGGAGAGAGAGAGAGCGAGTGAGAGGGAGAGAAAGAGAGAGAGGAAGACTTTTACTGGGAATGGCAGTGCTGGTGCCTGTGTAGTGGGATGGAATGGAATGCAGGGCACAGATTTGGCCAAATTTGGCCACAATACATGCTTTTCTCCTGATTACTCTGAACGAAAGGATATTTCATGAGTACCACGCCCCCTGGGACCCTGTCTCTCATAGTATCAACTATTCTCTCTCTCTCCTTCTTTTATTATTCATCCCCTCTTCTCGTCTTCTTCCTCCACTTTTAAATCCAGTCTGACTAGATGAAAAGGGGATGTTGCTTTCAAGGCTTGTTTGATGTAACACAGCACATAGCAGCCTCTTTTTTTAAGTAATACAATGTGTAAGAGAGTGTAAAGACAGAGTATAAATAAATGTTGAACCAACACATATTAAAAAATACTATAGTATACTATGGTATAAATACTATACTATTCACTGTAGTGTTTTTGCAGACTTTACTATAGTTGTCACGTTCGTTGAGTACAGGATTGGACCAAGGTGCAGCGTGGAATGCATACATGTTTATTCACGAAGTTAACACACGACAAAAACAACAAACGCAACGTAACGTGAAGCTCACAATGGCTACACACAAACAAGCCAAACAAGAGTCAAGATCCCACAACATAGGTAGGCAAAATAGCTACCTAAGTATGATCCCCAATCAGAGACAACGATCGACAGCTGCCTCTGATTGGGAACCACACCCGGCCAACATAGATCTACAAACATAGAATGTCCACATAGAAATACACACCATAGATATACACATAGAAATTCACACCCTGACCAAACCAACGAGAAACAACCGGCATTAAAAGGTCAGGGCATGACAATAGTATTCACTGTAGTGTTTTTGCGGTACAGTGAATAGTGTAGTATTTACTGCAGTATACTATAGTATACTGTAGTATTTACAGTTAACTATAGTATAAATACTGTAGTAAAATAAAACTGTAGTATGCACTGAGTATACCAAACATTCAAAACACCTTCCTAATATTGAGTTGCACCCCCTTTTGTCCTTAGAACAGTCTCAATTTGTTGGGCATGGAATCTACAATGTGTCGAAAGCATTCCACAGAGATGCTGGCCCATGTTGACTCCAATGCTTCCCACAGTTGTGTCAAGTTGGCTGGATGTTATTTGAGTGGTGGTCCATTCTT
The DNA here is from genome assembly GCF_964263955.1 of Coregonus lavaretus. Classification (NCBI taxonomy): domain Eukaryota; kingdom Metazoa; phylum Chordata; class Actinopteri; order Salmoniformes; family Salmonidae; genus Coregonus; species Coregonus lavaretus. The sequence continues at coordinate 46,856,187 of NC_139988.1, forward strand.
GATACACACGGGAAACTGTTTAGCATGAAAAACCCAGCAGCGTTGCAGTTCTTGACACAAACCAGTGTGCCTGGCACCTACTAGAATACCCCATTTAGAGGCATTCTCCTTGAGGAAACTTACTTTAGAAATACTAAAATAGCACATTTTCCATAACCTGTATGTAGCTAGGACTGGGTCTGAATGGATAGTTCAGCGCTTCTGCTTTTTTCTATAACTATATTTACTGTGTAGTGTTTTTGTGGACTGTAGTAGTATTTACTACAGTGTTTTTTTCGATGATACTGTAGTATTCACTATTGTATTCTACAGTATAATACATTCTAAAGTAAGTACTACACATGATCGAGGGATACTACAGTGTGTAGTATAGTATTTTACAGTATACTACAGTTTACTACAGCATTCTATAGTAAGTACTGTATTATTCTGTAGTAAACTGTAGTATTTTTCATGTGGGAAAGACAAGGAAACAGACCATGTACTATCAAACCCACTTCAAGTCGATAATGACCTTATTCACCATTTAGCCTAGTAGGGGGCTGTTTTACCCACAGACCTTACAAAACTACAGATAAGTTACTTTGGCACCGGCAATGTGTAGAGTAGGGCCAAAAAGCACCAACTTCAGTGTGACTTAAAATTTGCCCATCTAGATGGAATATAACTGTGTGTGTGTCCAGACAGATTGTGGGGAGGATATGACATGGTTAATATATCTACTGTCTCGCAGGCTTTTGGTTTAATAGAAAACAGCACCATTGGGGGAAAGGGCTGAGGCTAGCGAGGTTCCTCTGGCTCCACACAGAATCCTCTGCACAGTTGCTCTTCCTCTCTCTTTCTCTGTCTCCCTATTTGCTCTCTTTCAGTCTCTCTCTGTCTGTTTCACTCAACAACAAAAAAATATCATTTAAAAAAATGTATATTACCCCCTTTTTCGATCTTGTCTCATCGCTTCAACTCCCCAGCGGCTCGGGAGGCAAAGGTCGAGTCACGCGTCCTCCGAAACATGTCCGGCCAATCCGCGCTTCTTAACACCCGCCCGCTTAACTCGGAAGCCAGCCGCACCAATGTGTCGGAGGAAACACTGTTCACTTGATGACCAAGGTAAGCCTGCAGGCGCCCGGCCCGCCACAAGGAGTCGCTAGAGCGCGATGAGCCAAGTAAAGCCCCCCCGGCCAAACCCTCCCCGAACCCGGACGACACTGGGCCAATTGTGCGCCGCCCTATGGGACTCCCGATCACGGCCGGTTGGGATACAGCCTGGGATCGAGTGGCGCAGTGCTTTTGACCGCTGCACCATTCGGGAGGCCCACTATCTCTGACTCTATCTTTGTCTGCCTCTCTCTCAGCCTGTAGTTCTAGTTCACTGTTTCTAATAATAACAAACAGCAATAGTCATGAATTGGATTGATTTTGCAATCCTGCAAGTGCTCAAAGTGCTTAAATGACAAGGGGAAACTCACCTCATCTGATCCATAAACCAGTAGTTTCTGAACCATGCCTGCTCCGTACTGTGTATTGTGTGGTGGTTGTGATGTGTCTGTGCATTGACGTGTGTGTTCTGTATCCTGTGTCTCCTTTCTCTGCAGCCAGTGCATCAATCAGATCCTGGAGAGTGTCCACCACATGCACCAGCATGACATTGTGCACAGAGACCTCAAGGTGAGTCATCTATCACCATGGCAACACAACACCTGGGGGGGCTGCGTCATCATGCCCCCGCCCCCCAAATCCCCCCCACTGGCAACCCAACCGACGCATATGCACACATGCGTGTATACGTAAGCCAATGAAAACATACACAGAATTCCACACACACGTAAGCAAATAAAAAAATACAATTCTTTGGACGTCAGAGAGAGTGACTGATCAAAAAACAACAGACCCTTTCCATCTCGTCAGACTGGAATTAAATGTAGAGGCACTGAGCCAGACAGTGTGTTTCAGGTGATTATCATTCCCCAGCCCGTCTCTCTCTCTCTCTTTCTCTCTCTCACCCTCTCTCTCTCTCTCCCTCTGTCTCTCCATATCTGACGAAAGCAGACGGAGCACCATTTGACTGCTATTTATAGCCAGGGTGACATCACGGTGAATAGACACAATGCTGGCTGGCCTGGTGATACTTACCACCACACTCCAATATTAACAATAGGACACACTTCAAAGAGTTATTTAGTTTTTGTTTGAAAGGTGAAAACCGTTTACATGCTCTAGTCAACAAGATGTGTTGAATATCACTGTGAGCCTCTTGAACGTATAGCTCTTACAATCACGGCACTGAAAGCATTATTACCAATACTACTACAACTACATCTTGTATCACCACCATTATTCTGAGTACATGTACCAGTAGAACCATCCGTCATTCAGCTGGCAGGCTAGGAGGTGTTCCATAATGCATAAGTCAAATGCATTGTAACTACTTTTGCCAGCAGATCCACTGCAGAGACCAGCTGTAAGTGAGGGGGAAATAATTAATGAAGTGTGTGTGTGTGTGTGTGTGTGTGTGTGTGTGTGTGTGTGTGTGTGTGTACGCATGTGTGTGTAGGACTGTTACCATGGAGTAAGGCCTCATGCCACTCCATGATATGTTTTATGCTATGTCCTTTGGAAATGTAAAAAACAAGAATAAAGAGGAAAAGTGAGACATACAGAGAGGGGAATAAGAGAGAAGCTGAGAGATGACCCCCCCACCACACACACAGGCTGGCTGCCTGCATGGCATCTCCGGAGGCCAAATGGCTGAAGGTAAACAAGGGAAGAGCGAAGGGGGCGAGAGAGAGGCTGGCGGCAGCTCGGTTGCCATGGAAACCTGTGTGATGTCCCGCTGCTGCAGCGCCAGCGTAGACTGTAGGGGGACTCATTATGCCACCTCTAATTCATCACGACGGGTGTAATCTCTCTCTCTCTTTGTCTCTTTTTAGCTCTCCTCCATCTGTCTACACTCGCTTTCGCTCTGTCCTTTCTCTTTATCTCTCTTTCTCTGTTCTCCCTGTCTTTCTTGAACTCTCTCTCTCCCTCTCTCTCTTTCTCCCTCTCTCCTTTCCTACCATGATCCCTCCTCGAGAGAGCGAGAGAGCGAGAGAGAAGAGAGACAGAGCGCACAGAGAAGACTTAGCAAAAGTGTCACGCTTCCGTCGCAGAATCAATCAAACTAAGCCGGGGCCATGAGGGCACTTGGCACCGCACACGGCCCTAAACCCAGGGGTGGTCACACCACAGCCCCCCTCCACCTGTCCCTGTCCCCTCCTATCCCCCTGCCCTCCTATCCCCCCCCTCCCAACAGCCCCCCATAGGTACTGATTGAAGGTCACACCCCAGGGGTATTTACATTCACCTTCTCTGACCCTCAGAGGCACACTACATGTACGCCCACCCACTTCTGACACACTGTTTTTTTTTCACCTTGGTTTTTTCATGGCTTTTCTGATCCCGATTCCTGTCATGTTTTGCGGTCAGCGTACATGGACCTCACAGTTTAGTTGAATGACTCAAATTTGTCTGTGCCTTTATAGACTCTTGAAGGAGTTTGTTCTTCATTTAGTTTTGCCTAATTGATTGATTATCTTTCTGTCTGTCTTGTCTCCCCTCTATGGTTTGGCTCTGGTCTGTAGCCAGAGAACCTGCTCCTGGCCAGTAAGCTGAAGGGAGCTGCGGTGAAGTTGGCTGACTTCGGGCTGGCCATCGAGGTGCAGGGAGACGAGCAGGCATGGTTCGGTAAGAGTTTGACTTAAAACATTCACATTTACATTACATAAAAAGAGTCATGCTAGCAATGACAAAGATGGAAGATGTACAATGACAGGAAGTCAGTCTTCAGACTTCCTGTCCTCTGACGTCAAAAACTACAGACCGGTATTCCATCTTTTCTTTCCAAAACACTTGAGCATGCTGTCTCTGACCAACTCTCTCGTTATCTCTCTCAGAACGATCTTCTTGTCCCTAACTAGTCAGGCTTCAAGATAGGTCACTCAACCGAGACTGCTCTCCTCTGTGTCACGGAGGCTCTCTGCACTGCCAAAGCTGACTCTCTCTCCTCTGTTCTCATCCTCCTAGATCTATCCGCTGCCTTCGACACCGTGAACCATCAGATCCTCCTCTCCACCCTCTCAGGGCTGGGTGTCTCATGCTCTGCACACTCTTGGATTACATCCTACCTGCCAGGCTGCTCCTACCAGGTGTCGTGGAGAGGATCTGTGTTTGCACCACGTGCTCTCACTACTGGTGTCCCCCAGCTCAGTTCTAGGCCCTCTTTTCTCTATGGTCTCTCCTATCATTGCTATACGGATGAAACTCAACTACTGTTCTCCTTCCCCCTTCTGACACCCGTGCCTATCGCTGCTTGGATGTCGGGCCACCACCTCAAACTCAACCTTGACAAGACAGAGCTGCTCTTCCTCCCTGGGAAGGCCTGCCGTGCTCCAAGACTTCTCCATCATGGTTGACAACTCTATGGTGTCCCCCTTCCAAAGTGCAAAGAACCTTGGCGTGACCCTGGACAACACCCTGACGTTCTCTGTGAACATCAAAGCAGTGATTCACTCTTGCAGGTTCATGCTCTACAACATCCGTAGAGTACGACCCTACCTCACACAGCAAACGGCGCAGGTCCTAAAACAGGCACTTGTCATCTCCCGTCTGGTCTACTGCAACTTGCTGTTGGCTGGGCTCCCCGCTTGTGCTATCAAAGCCCTGCAACTTATCCAGAACGCGACAGCCTGCCTGGTGTTCAACCTTCCCAAGTTCTCCCATGTCACCCCGCTCCTCCGCACACTGTACTGGGTTCCAGTCGAAGCTCGCATCCACGACAAGACCATGGTACTTGCCTACTGAGCAGCAAGAGGAACTGCCTCTCCCTACCTTCAGGCTATGCTCCAACTCTACACCCCAACACGAGTACTTATTTCTGCCACCTCTGGGTTAAGGAAGGGGGGTTCCGGGGTCCTCCCCCACAAAACAAAATATGTATAAGGACTGAAAAGCTTGGTTCTGGTGACTTTTTAAAAGGAAAGAACTCCAATAAACCATCTAAAATATAAGTTCCATCCCCAGAAATTAGCTCAATAATGTATGATTATAGTATACAGGATGCAATTTAAGTTTGAGTGCTGCAGCTATCTAAAGAAACACAACAGAGACCTTCTTTCTGAAATAAAAAGTTTATCTTGAAAAAATTAACAGAGGAACATTTGACTGAACATGAATTAGAGCCCACTAATTCATGTTCATCACAAAATGAGGGTTCTGACAAAACCTAGTGCAGACATAGTTTACAGCCTTTGTCAGAGCACATTATTCTTCTGGGCTTTTTGAAAAAGATTTCCAACACCCTCCTGTAATTGAGCTCCTTGATGGGGGGACCGTTGATGGAGAGGCGGCTAGATGCTCACCTTGCAGTCTGTTCCTCAAGTCTTTTTTTGACCTGCAATAAGAGAAAGAATAATAAGAGAAGGGAGAGGGACAAAGAGGATCTACTTTCACATTTAAATGTTCTTACTCGTTTCATTGCAGAGAAGTCCCTCTCACAATTAACGGAAGACACTGGTATAGTCAGTGCGATTGCAGCCAGCTGGCTAAGGCAGGGGTAGACTGCCCCACTCATCAAACTGCGAGGCCAGCTTTGTCATTGCCGTCAGCTGGTCCAACCCCTGAAATACATGAAAAACTAAAAGATGTACAACATTAAAGAAGAGCCAACAGAGTGGTAGTTCAGCAGGAAAAAGGGTTGGACAACACTGGCCTAAAATATTCTCTTCAAAAGATTGTCACACTCATGCCATACCTTGAATGATCCAACTAGCACATGTTGCTTGTAAGAGGGCCACTCTTGCAGCACAGCAGCCTCTGGCGCTTGCAAGAACTGCCTGGAGAGGAGGGTCAGGTTGAAGGTGTTTATCCTCTCAATAGAGAACGCAGCCTGAGGGCCCAACACACTGAAGGCCCCCAGAATCTCCAGGTGTTGGAACCTCCGGTCTAGGCTGTCCTGGAGGCCAACAAGATATGGATCCATGACCTAATTACAGCACAAAACCGAAAATAAGTGATTAATAGCTGTTTGTTTTAGTTTATCCAACACACATGATGTAACATTGGTTTCATCACAGCATTTGAAAACAAATGTTTTTACCTGAACCGAGCCCAGAACAGCTCCCTGGTCTTGGTCTTCTCCACTTGGCTTCTCCCTCTCCTCTCCTCCTCCTCCTTGATGTTGAATGCGCCAAGACCCACTGGGTCATCGAGGTCCTGGTGGAGTTGGCTCAGAAATAAACACATAATGCTGTAGACTAGTACAGACTAAATATGCAAAAAATGTTTTAGCCCTTAGCCTAATTAAAGGAAATTTGACTAACCATGTGGCGTATTATATAGCCATGGCTTCAGTCTGTCAATTCTAAGCCACTTTGGGTCCCATCCGGATTGCCGGTGGTGCACACTTGGCCTCACTCCTCTCTCCTCCTCCTCTCATCTCCTTTTATCTACTCCTCTTTCTTCTCCTTCTCTCTGCTCTCCTCTCTCCTTTTCTCCTTCCTGGCTCTCTCCTTTCCTCTGTTCCACTCTGCTCTCCCCTCTCCTTTTCTCTTTCCACCTCCCCTCCTGGGTCTCTCCTCTCCTCTGCACCATTCTGTCCCTCATGCATCCCTACCTCACTCCCGGGATTCTGCCTCTTCTCTGTCTAGTAAAGTAAGCCATATACTTGTTATAAAAACGATAGCTTAGCTTTTAAAGAGTTATCTAACTAAAGAAAGTTTCATTTAATTCAGGCTGATTTGACGTTAGCTAGCTAAGTTAACGTTACCTGACACTTGTCCCCCTTTCTCTTTCACTTCTGTGGCTGGAAATATTTCAATATACTCATCTGAGAAAATCAAATCAAAGACAGATAACATTAAATGTAGCTATCTTGCTTGCACTTACAGTTCCAAATGAACTAGCTAGCTAACTTGTGTAACCGGTATGAAATGGCTAGCTAGTTAGCGGTGCGTACTAGTAGCGTTTCAATCGGTGACATCACTCGCTCTGAGACCTTGAAGTAGTTGTTTCCCTTGCTCTGCAAGGGCCGCGGCTTTTGTGGAGCGATGGGTAACGGTGCTTCGAGGGTGACTGTTGCCGATGTGTGCAGAGGGTCCCTGGTTCAAGCCCAGGTAGGGGCGAGGAGAGGGACGGAAGCAACACTGTTACACTTGCTAGACTAGTAACGTTAGTTAACCATGTTTCTATCATCAACATACTTGTGGAAATTGGATAGCTAATTGCCGTTAAAATTGTGGCAGCAATATCATAGATCTAAATGATAGTTTTTAGGTTACAGCTAGCTTATGTAGTTAACTAGTTGGCTAGCTAACGTTAGTAAAACAAACAAGCTAACGTACCTTTCTTGCAGTTTCTCACGCAGGAGCACTCTGAGGTGATTCAAGTGAATTGTGTTTCGCACCGCAGAGCTTCTGTATTGCGCACTGGTCCCTGGCGTGCCGTTTCTCGCTCAGGTGCATTCTGAAGGGATTCAAGTGAATTCTGTTTCGCACCGCAGAGAGTCTGTATCGAGCACTGGTCACTCGCGCACTGGTCACTGGCGCGCTGTGTTTCTTGAGTTGCAGGCTGCCTGCCACAGCTCACAGAGCTAAATAACCTTCAGAACTGTGTTGAACCCAGACAGATTATCTATTTACCAAGTTAAACCTAATGTGCTTTACAGAACTTTATTGAAACTATGTTTGGTAGAAATAGTGGCGGCAATGATTCTCCCGTGGCGCAGCGCCACACTTAAATGAACGCAGAGGATACACTGCACCACCCTCTCTTCTGCTCATCCCTCCACTCCGTCCATTGCTCTGCCTAGCATCTCTCCATCTCTCCCTCACTGGCATAATGTCGCTTGGCATTTGCACATGAAAGTAGTGGGCCCAGAGGTTGTGCAGTATTGACAGTAGGGCTCCTCACCTTTTAATCTGACGACTATTTGATTTGACCCCCCTGTGTCCATCTCTCCAGACAGAGCTGTTTGAACCTGTCACTTACACCACACCCCAGAGAGAAACGGGCCAGCGGGCCTTGGCTGAGTGCCCACATGCATTAATAGATGTTTATTAGATCAGTGTAGAGGAAAAAGCTCCAAATTAGCAGACTTGGTCTTATCTAGCCAATGAGCCAGAAGTCTGTGCCCACTGGCTGGTTCCATCTTGTTGGATCTTATTACTACTCATTAATATAGCTCTTCTGAATGGGGATGATAGGGGGTTTTGATGGAATGCTGTGTTGGTACACTTCTCTTGCAATGTCATTACATTAGATCCTAGACTTTGTGGTTTTATTCTTTTTGACACGTTATTTGCTGCTGTAGGTTTTGCAGGCACTCCGGGCTACCTCTCTCCAGAGGTCTTGAGGAAGGACCCCTACGGCAAGCCAGTGGATATCTGGGCCTGTGGTGAGTGACTCCTCCAACCTGTGTATGTGTGTACACATTTTACTGTACTTGTGAGTACCAGAAGTCCTCATAAGAATAGTAAACCAACTACAATTCAGAGAAGTGACGACATTTTGCCGGTCCTCACTTGTAAAAATGCTATTTTAGGCTTAGGTTAGGTTTAGGGTTAGAATTAGGGTTAGAATTAGGGTTCGCGTTAGGCGTTACTGGTTAGGGTTAGGAGTTGGGGTTGGGGTTAGGGGTTTGGGTTAAGGTTAGGGTTAGGGAAAGTAGGATTTTTAATGGGAATCAATTGTTGGTCCCCAAAAAGTCCTCACAAGTATAGTGAGACATATCTGTCTGTGTGTGTGTGTGTGTGTGTGTGTGTGTGTGTGTGTGTGTGTGTGTGTGTACTAACCCCCCCTGTGTGTGTTCTGTGGTTAGGTGTGGTCCTGTACATTCTCTTGGTGGGCTACCCTCCCTTCTGGGATGAGGACCAGCACAAGCTCTATCAACAGATCAAGGCTGGGGCCTACGATGTGAGTAGTGACCACCTTCCTTTCTCTCTCTCTCTGTTTATCATTCACCACTATGGGATTAGACCAGATTTGTGTGTGCATGATTATACAATGTCGAATTCACTGAGAGCCCAGTGTTTGTGTGCCTTGTTAGTGTCCTTGACTCAGAGTAGTGAGTAATATCTTGTGTGTTTGTGTGAATCAATCTGTTTATGTCGTTGTGTGTGTCTGTGTGTGTGTTTACATACATGCACGTGTTTGCTTGCGCTCGTGTGTGTAAGTTTGGATGAGGCCTTGGGTGAGAGGGATGGAGGGAGAGCTGTAGGGAAGCAGCGGAGTGGTGTTGGGTTGGGCTGGCAGGAGCTTTTAGCAGCACTCAGGCCATTAACACTGCACTGATGGGAGGAGATGGGGAAGAGCCTCACTCTGTGTGTGTGTGTGTTTGTGTGTGCCTGTCTGAGTGCACACTTTTTCTCGAGTAGTGTTCCTCACACGCAGGCACGCAGTCCCGCACGCACACACTTCAGGTCCCCGCAACGACCCAAGTGGGCCCGGTCCAGATTCTACTCTCCTTCATTTTTAATTGGCTGCGATAGAGAGCTGTGTTTCCTGCCCATTGATCATGTCAGAGCGGCCCTCTGCAGTTACTAACCAAGGAGACACTACAGCACTGTGTCAGCCAGGGACACAGCTCAAACTACTGCTTGAAGAACCCAAGCTAACAAGGATGCTGTGATGTGTATACATGCAGTAGGACTATCTTTTGTATTACGTGTACCTTTGGTTTGGGGCAGGGGTGCCAACCCCCTCTCCTGGAGAGCTACTGTACACTCTTGCAGGCTTTTGCTCCAACCCGAATTTAGCACACATGATTCTGATAACTACAGTATCTGTTGACCAGATACTTACTAACTACCTTCTAATTCAGGTTCGGTTGTGTTACAACTGGGTTGGAGCAAAAGCTTGCGCACCTAGTAACTCTCCGGAAGGATTATGAGGACCAGCCAGGGTATTAGTGTGGGGCAGCCGGCCGAATGAAGCGGAAAGGGCCGCCATGACCAGCACTACCTCCTCCTCCTCAGTCTCTCTACCATTGCGCTCACTATTTCAATAAATCTCCATCACAAAGAGCACTGTGCTGTGGCGTGTGTTGAGTGTGTGTGTCTGTGCGTATTTGTGTCTGTGTGTGTCCTTGTACCGTATTGACATAATGTGCATCTCTAACATTTTCTCCACTTCTTTCTCTCTCTCTCCCCTCGTCCCCCTCTCTCTCCCTCCCTCCCTCCCAGTTCCCCTCCCCAGAGTGGGACACAGTGACCCCCGAAGCCAAGAACCTGATCAACCAGATGCTGACTATCAATCCTGCCAAGAGGATCACTGCTGACCAGGCTCTCAAGCACCCATGGGTCTGCGTAAGTCACCCCATCACCAGGCTATCACTTACATGTAATTTACCATGGTTTTACTTGAGGATGGAATCGGTACTACATTATGGTAACGTTGGCCCCATTATACCTTCGTAACTGGTGCTGTGATGGTGTATTCATTGATCTGTTGTTCTCTGCTTTCCTCTCCTCCTTTTCCCCAATCCAGCAACGCTCCACTGTGGCGTCCATGATGCATCGTCAAGAGACTGTAGAGTGCCTGCGCAAGTTCAATGCCAGGAGAAAACTCAAGGTGTGTGTAGACACACACACACACACACACACACACTTGGGTGCACACACAAATGCACACATATATCCCATCGGTTGTGTTAGAGAGATTGTATACACCCCCTGTCCTTTGCACTAACCTTGTATTCTGTGTCTTCCCCAGGGAGCCATCCTTACCACCATGCTGGTGACCAGAAACTTCTCAGGTGAGGGGGCATCTGGGTGTTCGCATTTAGAATGGAATTAGTGTTGTTCTAAGTTATAGTAAGTAAAAATGATCCCAAGATAGACAATAATACATACTGTTTGTTCAGAAGTGTTGAGTAATGAAAGTGAGTTTAGTGCCCTTACCTTAGATTGAATGTCCCTTAGAGAGGAAACTGCCTTGAAGACTCAGTATAATGTCTCTGAAACAGAAATGTCCTAAGTAGATGCGTTGAGGTTTTTGTTGTTATATAGACGTTATAAATAACATAATGTCATTCATAATAAGGACCATTGTAAACTGCAGATGTGTAGAGTAGGTTGTTTGTCCTTGTATAAATCCACAACCCACCTGCATCCCAAGAATACTGGGATACTAAGTTGTGTTCTATGGCCCACGTATCCTGGCTAATTGAGACATTCAGAGAACCATTTGAAATCCTATCAGCACATGAAGAGCTTGTCTCAGCCTTGTCTGAAGGCCTTTCTATAAAGCACTATCGTGGAGTACAGACATTAGTCATAGAGCTCTTGTGCTCGTAAGAAAGTAGTGTTGTGTGTACAATGTTGCTTCATAACACCGCATAACTGTCACTTGTCGATCTCAGTGTTTTGTGTGGCTATTTTTGAATAACTGGTTGTGAACAATGATGGGCCATTGAAGGTGTTTTTTCTAACATTGAGTGTGCACACTGGGTTAAGTATCGGTATCCGGCAGGATATACAGTTTAGAGCCCATGGATGTATGTATCTGCCCCCCCCCATGAGATGAAAAAGGTGGGTGAGTGGAGTGAAGCGGGGGCCAGGATCTTAAAGAAGGAAGTGACACTGTGCTCTAGAGAGGCTCTGCCTGTTCCCTGGTTGGTCCCTCCCAACTGAATGCCTCTCTGTCCAATAGTGGGCCGACAGCACACCAGCCCTGCGGCCACCACCAGCACGGCTGCTCTGGCTTCAGAAGGTATGTTAGTCAGGACAGGGGAGCCGCAGCAACCTGGCACTGTGCCAACACTGCCCCCTGGTCTGTTAGCATGTGGCCCGGGGTGCCAGCCACTGACCATTGGTTGCCCCACCTGGCACGTACTGTACTGCTCCAGAGTGGCCTCTCACACACACCCCACCCGCTGCCCCCCTAACCCCCCCCCTCCCTCTCCACGCCTGCACTACACCCTCTGAGTGATCCATGACTATGGACCAAGGTTGGCCCTACCGAAGGGTTAGAACGCAGGACACTAACCTGTGCTTTAAAGATACATTGTTCTATGGGCCCATGCATATGATTTTAAGACCTGACACAGCCTTCTTATGGTGTTTTGCAGGCAGGTACTGGTAACTGACAATGTGACACTCAAAATGCATTATGGTTTCGTATTCATGAGCCATGGATAGATCACAATGCATTATAACTGTGTGATGTTCTAAAGAAATGATAAATGAAGGTGATAGCCATCATTTTTATGGTCACACACATGCGCACACACGAACCCACCCACACACACACAGACACACACACACACACACACACACACACACTCTCACACAGGCAGGGAAGATGTCGGAGAGGAAATGAAGTTAGTCTGCTATATTCAGTTGGCCTGAGGCTGTGCCGCTAACTCCTTCTGCCGTACCCCTGCTGTGTGATAGCAGACAACCTTTCCATAATAATTATATTTGTCAGGTGCATTATCTATTTGGCTTACCTTATCCATGTCTTTGCCGCAGATACTGGTCTTACTTTCTCTCCATTTATTCAGACCGATTTCAGACCTGTAACATAACCTGAATTGGCTTAGGTTAATGCACACTCAGTCACAGCGCTGATACAACAGGACAGTGTGTGCATGCACAATATGTGTGCCAGCCTACCTACTAGCTAGTGTGGGCATGTCTCTCTTTCTTTCCACTAAATAAAGCGTTGTCAATAAACATTTGGGCAGTCTTAGCCATAATTAATAAGGACTCGAACTCTAAAAACAAACGAGCAATCAATTACCCACCCCCTACATTTGCCTGTATATAAGTCCAGTTAAGATCCACAGATCCTAGTCAATGCCCAGCTGATGCCCAGTCTATCTATGCCCATACCCCACAGCCCCACTGCATGGCCTGGTACCTCCAGCCAGCAAGCATGTATCTGTGCCTTTGCCAGCCTGCATGGGTTACCAGATGCACCGGGGTGGTTCAGATTTTTTTCTCTCTTTATCTCTGGTGTCTTGCTTGCTCCATTTAATTTCTTCCTGTCTGTACCTTCCTATGGGTGAAAGAAAGCACACTTCTGTAACTGGCAGCTTGAATTGGCTGGTCATGAGTCACGCCCACAGAAGCTTTGACTAACACTTGGACCCTGGCCCTGCCCTTTCTGTTTGTCTGGTGACTTGTTTCTCCCGCCTGATCATGATCTCACAACTCTCCCACAAGGATGATAGATGGTATTCAATTATTTTAATTGCAGCGGTTGAAAGAGGATATACTGCTTACGGCTTACGACCGCAATACAGTCTTTAGATGCTTGGATCCAATCTATACCAGGCGGCAGGCAGGGTGTCTCCCTTTTGTCCCTATGATGCACTCTTTAACTGAGCTGCACTCTGGGAGCTGTAGTTTGCTGTGGATAATGCATGTCAAGCTTATGATATGACCCACAAAGCACCACATCGCATGAACCACCTGCAAACGAGCCTGAGACCAATTTTTGCCTGCAGTCGTCGTTGTCACTTTATATGAAGATGAAGATACTGATAATTTATTTTTTATGTTGTGTTTTTTCCTTGCCCTGGGATATTGAGGATCTTTGAAACCTGACTGAAGGTTATCATGAATGTGTCTGAGTGTTTCTGTCCGTCTCTGTGTGCCTCTTTCTGTTTATGTGGCTCTCTCTCTGTCATTTTTCTTTTTCTATGTGAGCATTTGCACTGTACTGTAATATATGTACAGTGTGTGTGGCGTCGAGACCATATACCTGTATGTGATAATATGTCTGTGGGGCATGCTAAAAAGGAAACGGTACTGTGTTCTACCACCCTGCTCTCACTGTACATACCCTACTCCCTACAGTATTTACTGTCCAAGTCTCGAGCATCAGATGACTCCTGAGCAGTTCTTCACCTCGGTGACCACAGAGACTTGTGACATCACTGTCCTCTACTTTTCTGACCTACGTTCTCCTACAGTGTTATGGTTCCAGGTTGATTGATGCGGGTCGGTAGAAACCAGAAACATCCGGTTTTCAGGGTTACAATATCTTCAACATAGCTTCCCTTTGCCCTGGAAACCGGATGTGGGGACCCCACTCAGGCGTTTCCTTAATGCCTGCTACGTTAGGTTAGTCATGTCCTAACGTCTGTTCCTCTCCCTCTTCTGTTTCAGCATGCAAAAGTTTACTAAACAAAAAATCGGATGGTGGAGTGAAGGTAAGTGAGCTGTATGGAAGGTCTCCTCTCTCTCTCTCTCTCTCTCTCTCTCTCAGAAGTGTGTTGGCGTTAGGAAACAGATTTCCTGTGTATACTGTGGGAATGGAGAGACCAGCGTTTTGGTCTCCCCTTCCACAAGACGTCTTAAGACATCTCACAACTCAGTGTCTGTAATGTATTCAGACCCCTTGACTTTTTCCACATTTTGTTACGTTACAGCCTTATTCTGAAATTGATTAAATTGTTTTTTTCCCCCTCATCAATCTACACACAATACCCCATAATGACAAAGCAAAAACACGTTTTTGGAAATGTTTGTACATTTATTCAAAATAAAAACCGGAAATATCCCATGCACATAAGTATTCAGACCCTTTACTCAGTACTTTGTTAAAGCACCTTTGGCAACGATTACAGCCTTGAGTCTTCTTGGGTATGACGCTACAAGTTTGGCACACCTGTATTTGGGGAGTTTCTCCCATTCTTCTCTGCAGATTCTCTCAAGCTCTGTCAGGTTGGATGGGGAGCGTCGCTGCACAGCTATTTTCAGGTCTCTCCAGAGATGTTTGATCGGGTTCAAGTCCGGGCCCTGGCTGGGCCACTCAAGGACATTCAGAGACTCATCCCAAAGCCACTCCTGCATTGGCAGTGTGCTTAGGGTCGTTGTCCTGTTGGAAGGTGAATCTTCGCCCCAGTCTGAGGTCCTGAGAGCTCTGGAGCAGGTTTTCATCAAGGATCTCTCTGTACTTTGCTCCGTTCATCTTTCCCTCAATCCTGACTAGTCTCCCAGTCCCTGCCGCTGAAAAACATCCCCACAGCATGATGCTGCCACCACAATGCTTCACCGTAGAAATGGTGCTAGGTTTCCTCAAGATGTGACGTTTGGAATTATAATAATAATAATAATAATAATAATAATATGCCATTTAGCAGACGCTTTTATCCAAAGCGACTTACAGTCGTGCGTGCATACATTTTTGTGTATGGGTGGTCCCGGGGATCGAACCCACTACCTTGGCGTTACAAGCGCCGTGCTCTACCAGCTGAGCTACAGAGGACCAAAGAGTTTAATCTTGGTTTCATCAGACCAGAGAATCTTGTTTCTCATTGTCTGAGTCCTTTAGGTGCGTTTTGGCAAACTCCAAGCGGGCTGTCATGTGCCTTTTACTGAGGAGTGGATTCCGTCTGGCCACTCTACCATAAAGGCCTGATTGGTGGAGTGCCTCAGAGATGGTTGTCCTTCTGGAAGGTTCTCCCGTCTCTACAGAGGAACTCTGAAGCTCTGTCAGAGTGACCATTGGGTTTTTGGTCACCTCCCTGACCAAGGCCCTTCTCCCCCGATTGCTCAGTTTGGCCGGGCGGCCAGCTCTAGGAAGACTCTCGGTGGTTCCAAACTTCTTCCATTTAAGAAAGATGGAGGCCACTGTGTTCTTGGGGACCTTCAATGCTGCAGAAATGTTTTGGTACCCTTCCCCAGATCTGTGCCTTCACACAATCCTGTCTCGGAGCTCTACGGACAATTCCTTCGACCTAATGGCTTGGTTTTTGCTCTGACATGCACTGTCAACTGTGGGACCTTATATAGACAGGTGTGTGCCTTTCCAAATCATGTCCAATCAATTGAATTTACCACAGGTTGGACTTCAATCAAGTTGTAGAAACATCTCAAGGATGATCAATGGAAACAGGATGCACCTGAGCTCAATTTCGAATCTCATAGCAAAGGGTGTGAATACTTATGTAAATAAGGTATTTCTGTTATTAATTTGTAATACATTTGCAAACATTTCTAAAAACCAGTTTTCGCTTTGTCATTATGGGTTATTGTGTGTAGATTGATGAGGAAATCAATTAATGTAATGAATTTTAGAATAAGGCTGTAATGTAACAAAATGTGGAAAAACCTACGGGGTCAGAATACTTGCCGAATGCACTGTAAAATGACATGCAGTTTAAATAATACTATCACTTGCTAGGGGGAATGATACAAGGTTATTAGCGATAAATATTACTTCACTGTCCATCTCAGCTGTCCAGATTGTAAAGGGTATATAGTCTACACCCATAGTAAAGTTATGATTTTCAGCTTGGATGTGTATTTGTGTGTGTATGTGTGTGACTGTGTGCAGACAGCTAGCACAGAAAGGCAAGTAGGACTTTTTTTGTCCACTAGTTCCTACAGTGGCCCCCTCTAACGGGACCAATGAGTTGTAGCTGGCAGCTGATGGACAGTTCATTTCACCTTTGAAATTGGGAAAATTGAGTTAAAAGTAAATTTTTCTGTGCAATTAAAGGGGAACAAAGAACTGCGTTATCAACAGGATTTCAAAAAAACGGACCTAGCTAAGCATGATCTTTTCCACCAATCCTGTCATACAGCAAACCTCTCCTCTGATCCTAAATGATCTGAGCGATCTCCATGTTCGAAGATAGTTGGTTTTCAACAAGGAGTCAGGGCATGCAGTGAAGTGCCGTGATCGACAAAGGCCATACAATACCCAGGTCTAAAGCAACACAACCCACCTTAACATTAAAAAGAAAAGGACAAGCTGCACACCGTAGTTGCGCCGAAGCAATACTTTATTCAGCAATGTTTCAACAGATAAGCTGTCTTCATCAGGGTTTCATGTCAAACAATACAGGTCACAAGTATTTATAAACTGGGTGGTTCGAGCCCTTAATGCTGATTGGCTGACAGCCGTGGTATGTCAGACCATATACCACGGGTAGGACAAAACATGTATTTTTGCTGCTCTAGTTAGTTGGTAACCAGTTTATAATAGCAATAAGGCACCTTGGGGGTTTGTGGTATATGGCCAATATACCAGTGGTGTAAAGTACTTAAGTAAAAATACTTTAAGGTACTACTTAAGTCGTTTTTTGGGGTATCTGCACTTTACTATTTACATTTTTGACAACTTTTACTTTTACTTCACTACATTTTTACTCCATAAAATGTCCCTTACACCCAAAAGTACTCATTACATTTTGAATGCTTATTAGTAGGACAGGAAAATGGTCCAATTCACGCACTTATCAAGAGAACATCCCTTGTCATCCCTACTGCCTCTGATCTGGCGGACTCACTAAACACACATGCTTCATTTGTAAATGATGTCTGTGTGTTGGAGTGTGCCCCTGGCTATCCGTAATTTTATTTTTATTTTTTATTGGTGCCGTCTGCTTTGATATATATATAAGGATTTTGAAATTATTTATACTTTTACTTTTGATACTTAAGTATATTTAAAACCAAATACTTTTAGGCTTTTACTCAAGGAGTATTTTACTGGGTGACTTTCACTTTTACTTGAGTCATTTTCTATTAAGGTATCTTTACTTTTACTCAAGTATGACATTGGGTACTTTTTCAACTCCGCGTTGCGTTGTATGTAAGAACAGCCCTTAGCCATGGTATATATTGGCCATATACCACAGCTCCTCGGGCCTTATTGCTTAAATATACACTACCAGTCAAAGGTTTGGACACACCTACTCATTCAAGGGTTTTTCTTTATTTTGTACAATTTTTTACATTGTAGAATAATAGTGAAGACATCAAAACTATGAAATAACACATATGGAATCATGTAGTAATGAAAAAAGCGTTAAACAAATCTAAATGTATTTTATATTTGAGATTCTTCAAATAGCTACCCTTTGCCTTGATGACAGCTTTGTACACTCTCAACCAGCTTCACCTGGAATGCTTTTCCAACAATCTTGAAGGAGTTCCCACATATGCTGAGCACTTGTTGGCTGCTTTTCCTTCACTCTGCGTTCCGACTCATCCCAAATCATCTCAATTGGGTTGAGGTCGGGGGATTGTGGAGGCCAGGTCATCTGATGCAGCACTACATCACTCTCCTTCTTGTTAAAATAGCCCTTACACAGCCTGGAGGTGTGTTGGGTCGTTGTCCTGTTGAAAAACAAATTATAGTCCCACTAAGCCCAAACCAGATGGGATGACGTATTGCTGCAGAATGCTGTGGTAGCCATGCTGGTTAAGTGTGCCTTGAATTCTAAATAAATCACAGACAGTGTCACCAGCAAAGCACCCCCACACCATAACACCTCCTCCTCCATGCTTTACAGTGGGAAATACACATGCAGAGATCATCCGTTCACCCACACCGCGTCTCATAAAGACACAGCGGTTGGAACCAAAAATCTCAAATTTGGACTCCAGACCAAAGGACACATTTCCACCGGTCTAATGTCCATTGCTCATGTTTATTGGCCCAAGCAGGTCTCTTCTTCTTATTGGTGTCCTTTAGTAGTGGTTTCTTTGCAGCAATTCGACCATGAAGGCCTCATTCACACAGTCTCCTCTGAACAGTTGATGTTAAGATGTGTCTGTTACTTGAACTCTGTGAAGCATTTATTTGGGCTGCAATTTCTGAGGCTGGTAACTCTAATGAACTTATCCTCTGCAGCAGAGGTAACTCTGGGTCTTCCGTTCATGTGGCGGTCCTCATGACAGCCAGTTTCATCATAGCACTTGATGGTTTTTGTGACTACACTTGAAGAAACTTTCAAAGTTCTTGACATTTTCCGTATTGACTGACCTTCATGTCTGAAAGTAATGATGGACTGTTGTTTTTCTTTGCTTATTTGATCTGTTCTTGCCATAATATGGACTTGGTCTTTTACCAAATAGGGCTATCTTCTGTATACCTCCCCTACCTTGTCACAACCCAACTGATTGGCTCAAACGCATTAAGAAGGAAAGAAATTCTACAAATTAACATTTAAGAAGGCACACTTGTTAATTGAAATTCATTCCAGGTGACTACCTCACGAAGGGTGGGTATTTGAATAATCTCAAATGTAAAATGTATTTTGATTTATTTAACACTTTTTTGGTTACTACATGATTCCATATGTGTTATTTCATAGTTTTGATGTCTTCACTATTATTCTACAATGCAAAAAATAGTAAAAATAAAGAAAAACCCTTGAATGAGTATGTGTGTCCAAACTTTTGACTGGTACTGTAGGTTTCCGTTGGACACACGCAGGTGTTTGTAATCATGGCCGGCTGTGGCATGATATCATTGTTCAATTTACAAATATCAACAATATATATCAAATAAGGCATGAATGGATATCCATAGATATCATGACATCATCTAAGTACACATTTTTAACCCACCTTAACGTCACATTGTCACAAACGTCTACTAAGTGAGTGGACCAAGGCGCAGCGTGCGATACGAACATGACTTCATTTACTTAAAGTACTCAATGCAAAACAACAAACAATGACGAATCGTGAAGTCCTCAGTTACAATGACTGATACGGAACAAAAACCCACAACACTAAGGTGAACACTGACAGTTTAAATATGGCTCCCAATCAGAGATAACGAGCCGACAGCTGACACTCGTTACCACTGATTGGGAGTCACACGACCAAACAAGGAAACACAACCAAATACAACACAACCAATACCAAACACAACCAAATGAACACACCCTGGCTCAAAATACACAGTCCCGGAGCCAGAGCGTGACAGTACCCCCCCCTAAAGGCGCGGACTCCGACCGCGCCTACACCCCAAATAGGGGAGGGCTGGGTGGGTGTTGCTCCTCGGAGGCGGCTCCGGCTCCGGGCTTGACCACCACCCTTCTTCAATCCCCCCGTAGCGCCCCCGGTCCGATCTGACCCAGCTGGTAGGATCTGGACTGACGACGCGCACCCCTGGCTTGGCGCGTGAGGCAGGAACGGACCGGACCTGGCTGACGATACGCACCCTAGGCTTGATGCGTGGAGCCGGAACGGGCCTCACCAGGCTGACGACTCGCATCCCTGGCTTGGTGCGAGTAGCAGGAATGGGCTGGATCAGGCTGACGGCTCGCACCCTTGGCTTGGTGCGAGTAGCAGGGACGAGCTGAACCAGGCTGACGACTTGCACCCTTGGCTTGGTGCGAGTAGCAGGAACGGGCTGGACCAGGCTGACGGCTCGCACCCTTGGCTTGGTGCGAGTAGCAGGGACGAGCTGAACCAGGCTGACGACTCGCACCCTTGGCTTGGTGCGAGTAGCAGGAACGGGCTGGACCAGGCCGACGACGCACACCGTAGGCTTTGTGCGTAGAGCAGGGACAGGCCGGGCTGGGCTGGCGACGCACAACTTAGGCTTTGTGCGTGGAGCAGGAACAGGCCGGGTCGGGCTGGCGACGCACACCGTAGGCTCTGTGCGTGGAGCAGGGACAGGCCGGGCTGGGCTGGCGACGCACACCGCAGGCTTTGTGCGTGGAGCAGGAACAGGCCGGGCTGGGCTGGCGACGCACACCGTAGGCTCTGTGCGTGGAGCAGGAACAGGCCGGGCTGGGCTGGCGACGCACACCGTAGGCTTTGTGCGTGGAGCAGGGACAGGCCGGGCTGGGCTGGCGACGCACACCGTAGGCTTTGTGCGTGGAGCAGGAACAGGCCGGGCTGGGCTGGCGACGCACACCGTAGGCTTTGTGCGTGGAGCAGGGACAGGCCGGGCTGGGCTGGCGACGCACACCGTAAACCTAGTGCGTGGAGCAGGAACCGGCCGGGCAGGGCTGGCGACACACACCGCAGGCTTAGTGCGTGGAACAGGAACCGGCCGGGCTGGACTGGCGACGCACACCGTAAACCTAGTGCGTGGAGCAGGAACCGGCCGGGCAGGGCTGGCGACGCACACCGCAGGCTTAGTGCGTGGAACAGGAACCGGCCGGGCTGGACTGGCGACGCACACCGTGGGCTTGGTGCGTGGAGTAGGAACAGGCCGGTCCGTACTGGGAACACACACCACTGGCCTTAACCGGGGATCAGGAACGGGCCGGACCGGACTGGTAACACACCTCAGTCTCTCACGCCGTGCCTCAACTACTTCCCTCCCTCTACTCGCCAATGGCTCCCGTAATCCGGTAGCCTTCTCTCCACGTCTCCCTGTGGCAGCCTCCTGCTGCCCAGCCGCCCAAGCCATGTGCCCCCCCGACGATGGCCCTGCTGACGCCGTTGCTCCTCTCTCAGTCGCCTCTCCACTGTTTTACTCCATGGCCGGCGATCCATCCCATCCAGGATTTCCTCCCAAGTCCAAGACCCTTTACCATCCAAAATCTCCTCCCATGTCCAGACCCTTGGCTCCTGGACACGCTGCTTGGTCCTGGTATGGTGGGTTTTTCTGTCACGAACGTCTACTAAGTGAGTGGACCAAGGCGCAGCGTGCGATACGAACATGACTTCATTTACTTAAAGTACTCAATGCAAAACAACAAACAATGACGAATCGTGAAGTCCTCAGTTACAATGACTGATACGGAACAAAAACCCACAACACTAAGGTGAACACTGACAGTTTAAATATGGCTCCCAATCAGAGATAACGAGCCGACAGCTGACACTCGTTACCACTGATTGGGAGTCACACGACCAAACAAGGAAACACAACCAAATACAACACAACCAATACCAAACACAACCAAATGAACACACCCTGGCTCAAAATACACAGTCCCGGAGCCAGAGCGTGACACACATCAGATGCATCCACACATTCAGACACACACATTAAGAATTTTAGTTCTAGGAGATTTTCAAACCATTTTATTTTAGCTGGCAAAATTGGTTGAATATGACTTAATAGATCCTTATTGCTTTACAGCTATGTAATTTTGTTTTTTTGGTGGAAAGCCCTCCCTCTATGTTTCCCATTTGTCCCTCTCAAAGCTCTTGTGGTTGTTTCTTTCTCTTTGGGATCTAACTGGCAGCTTTATTTGTCCTATTTTTATTGGTTCCTTTTTCCTTATGATTCCCTGTTTTCCCCTCCTCTCTGTTGCTATCTGTTCAGAAAAGGAAGTCCAGCTCCAGTGTTTGTTTAATGGTGAGATCTGCTCTGTCTTTCTATCTCGTTCTCGTTCTCGTTCTCTCTCTCTCTCTCTCTCTCTCTCTCTCTCTCTCTCTCTCTCTCTCTCTCTCTCTCTCTCTCTCTCTCTCTCTCTCTCTCTCTCTCTCTCTCTCTCTCTCTCTCTCTCTCTCTCTCTCTCTCTCTCTCTCTCTCTCTCTCTCTCTCTCTCTCTCTCGGTTGAGGTGCTAGAGGGTCTATGGCAGTTTGTCTTGTTGGAATTCCATTGGCTCTCTCAACTCCATCCAACATCCCCAGCATTCTCACCACCAGAACCATTTCCCTTCCACAGAACCCATACCTACAGTACATGGGCTAACACACACATACACAATCTCACATACTGTACATGCACAGAAATACACACATTAACAGATGCACGCACACACACACATACACACACGCGCACACACACACACACACACACACACACACACACACACACACACACACCATCCCCTCCCTGCATCTGCATTCCCAGTCAATGTTATCCCCAGCAGCCAGGCCAAGCCTACCTGCCTATGGACTAGCCTACTGTCTCCCCACAGAGTATGTCCCCTCACCCCTCACCTTGGCTCACAGCTCCAGGGTTGCCTAGAAGGAAGCTGTAGGTCAGTGCCAAGCCAGGAACTCAAACCCCAAACCATAGCCAAGGTCTCTCCCTCACAACCCTCCAAAGAGCAGAAAAAAACGGGCCATAAAGAACTGCAGCGGAAAAGAAATGGCATAGATAGTTCAAGGTTTTTTAGACGCAGGACAAAGCCTACGGGACGTTAGTTCTGAATAGGAGAGAGAACGTTTGAAGCAGGCTTTTCAGGATCTGTTTGAAAAGGGACACACAAGTGACGCTTTCTTCTCTATCCCATGGCAGCAGGCTTGGCCTAGCAACAGGAATAGAGGGCATTTTTGCCGTTGTAAATATCTATATTTTTAGTTTATTTATTTCTCAAGTCTTGGAGTATTTATTGGACCCTCATGTTTTTTTTCTCTTTTTTCCTACTTTTATTTTTTCTGTCTTGGTTGCCTGAAAAAGAATCTTTAGCAGCAACAACCCAGTAGAAACTGGGGCACAGGAGATGTGAAGTACATGCATGTGCAGTCACCTACCTACCTCACGTCTCTGAGCATCATTAGGGCCCACTGCAAGGGTCCATCCCACAGCCGGGCCCCCCTCCTCTCTGGCCCTCCTGCACCACCCCAACCCAGCACCACCTCAAGCCCCATGCTTACCACCTCTGCACACTCCCCATAACACCATACACACTTCTTGAAAATATCTGCAATATAGAATAGCTTTAAAAATACAGTAGGCTATACAGTATTGGGCCGATTCCGACTCTGGAAATGTACGCCTTTCCTACACACTTCTCAGTAGTTGGCATTCAGACTTACCTTATGCAGGTGCATACTGGGCTTTGCAGGCATGGTTCCCTTGCGGCCAACAGATTTTCTTGTGGAGTTTTCATTCAAAGGGTTTTCAGTACTTTAATCTTAAACCATCCCTTTAAATACGGTGTACCTTAGAATTTTGTCAACAGACTGACTAGAATACATCGAGAGAACGGGTTCAGAATATAGGGATCAATGAAAGAAAGCCATCTAAATACAGTGAGCTCCAAAAGTATTGGGACAGTGACTCATGTTTTCTTGTTTTGGCTCTGTACTCCAGCACTTTGGATTGTAAATTATACAATGACTATGAGGTTAAAGTGCAGACTGTCACCTTTAATTTGAAGGTATTTTCATCCATATCAGGTGAACCGTTTAGAAATTTTAGGGGACCAAAAGTATTGGGACAAATTCACTTATGTGTATTAAAGTAGTAAAAAGTGAAGTATTTGGTCCCGTATTCATAGTATGCAATGACTACATAAAGCTTGTGACTACACATTTGTTGGATACATTTGTTTGTTTTGGTTGTGTTTCAGATTATTTTGTTCCCACTAGAAATTAATAGTAAATAATGTACTGTGTCAATTTGGAGTCACTTTTATTGTAAATAAGAATATAATATGTTTTAAAACACTTCTACATTAATGTGGATGCTACCATGTTTATGGATAGTCCTGAATGATTCATGAATAATGAGGAGTGAGAAAGTTACAGACGCACAAATATACCCACAAGACATGCTAACCTCTCACCATTACAATAACAGGGGAGGTTAGCATTTTTGTGATATTTGTATGATATTTGTGCGTCTGTAACTTTCTCAATGACCTCATAGTCATTAAGAAAGTTTTAAAAACAACAACAAATGTGTCACTGTCCCAATACTTTTGGAGAACACTGTATATGCATATTTTGTCTCCATTTCAGCACCAACTGGTAGATAAAAAAAATACTCTGATTTTGTAGATTATTTAAGCACATTTTAGGGTTAGGAAAGTGTGAATGAATCATAAAAAAAACAGGTTTGAAGGGTCCAATAACCAGGTTATGCGCACTAAATATATTGATGAATTAAAAATAAAGTGGTTTGATTCATCCTGAAAGTTGGCATATTTAATCCATTAAATATTGGAAGGTAGAAAAAAAGTGTACAATAAGGTTGAATAATAGTCCTATAAATCTACCCTAATCCTCACTAATCATGGAACTGTATGACAACGTTCTAGTCGTCGTGAACCATACGCCAGGCGCCAGGTTTAATCTCCTACATGTGGTCTGAGTTCCAGAATGATTCAAATAGGCTAATATGATCCACAAATGCAAGCGATCCTCAGGAACAACTCCACAGACGTGACAGAGGTAAGAAAGGTAAACGGAATGGATGGAATGATGCTAAATGTAAGCTAGAAATTGAAGAAAACTAACACTAAAGTGACAGTGGGTATTACTGAAGGTGGCTCCCGATAGTGGCTAATATTTAACATGATACAAATTGTAAAATAAAACGGAGAAAAGCCCAGGCATACAATTAAAACATTCTAAAGCGCATATATCAACTCGGCAGGTTCAGCCCTACAGAAGCCTATAGCTTGGGCCTCCACATTTCATCCACGCAAATTATGAGGGCACACAATAAAAATTCAGAATAATGGCACAGCTATTTATAGCCTACTTCAATGT
Organism: Coregonus lavaretus; assembly: GCF_964263955.1. Lineage (NCBI taxonomy): Eukaryota > Metazoa > Chordata > Actinopteri > Salmoniformes > Salmonidae > Coregonus > Coregonus lavaretus. Next base: position 46,881,324 of record NC_139988.1, read on the forward strand.
GGAAAAGGGGCTGCAATATAGGTCATGTTGATATGATTTTCAGTTAGCTTCCATATGACTGGTTTCACATTCGTCTCCAGGGATCATAAGGAAAAATCATCTAAAACAATTGCTATGTTTATTTACAATCCCTTTATCCAAACGGATTACTCATTTACCTAGCTTTTATCAATAGCTCTTACAGTGGGGGAAAAAAGTATTTAGTCAGCCACCAGTTGTGCAAGTTCTCCCACTTAAAAAGATGAGAGAGGCCTGTAATTTTCATCATAGGTACACGTCAACCATGACAGACAAAATGAGAAAAAGAAATCCAGAAAATCACATTGTAGGATTTTTAATGAATTTATTTGCAAATTATGGTGGAAAATAAGTATTTGGTCAATAACAAAAGTTTCTCAATACTTTGTTATATACCCTTTGTTGGCAATGACACAGGTCAAACATTTTCTGTAAGTCTTCACAAGGTTTTCACACACTGTTGCTGGTATTTTGGCCCATTCCTCCATGCAGATCTCCTCTAGAGCAGTGATGTTTTGGGGCTGTCGCTGGGCAACATGGACGTTCAACTCCCTCCAAAGATTTTCTATGGGGTTGAGATCTGGAGACTGGCTAGGCCACTCCAGGACCTTGAAATGCTTCTTACGAAGCCACTCCTTCGTTGTCCGGGCGGTGTGTTTGGGATCATTGTCATGCTGAAAGACCCAGCCACGTTTCATCTTCAATACCCTTGCTGATGGAAGGAGGTTTTCACTCAAAAGCTCACGATACATGGCCCCATTCATTCTTTCCTTTACACGGATCAGTCGTCCTGGTCCCTTTGCAGAAAAACAGCCCCAAAGCATGATGTTTCCACCCCCATGCTTCACAGTAGGTATGGTGTTCTTTGGATGCAACTCAGCATTCTTTGTCCCCCAAACACGACGAGTTGAGTTTTTACCAAAAAGTTATATTTTGGTTTCATCTGACCATATGACATTCTCCCAATCCTCTTCTGGATCATCCAAATGCACTCTAGCAAACTTCAGACGGGCCTGGACATGTACTGGCTTAAGCAGAGGGACACGTCTGGCACTGCAGGATTTGAGTCCCTGGCGGCGTAGTGTGTTACTGATGGTAGGCTTTGTTACTTTGGTCCCAGCTCTCTGCAGGTAATTCACTAGGTCCCCCCGTGTGGTTCTGGGATTTTTGCTCACCGTTCTTGTGATCATTTTGACCCCACGGGGTGAGATCTTGCGTGGAGCCCCAGATCGAGGGAGATTATCAGTGGTCTTGTATGTCTTCCATTTCCTAATAATTGCTCCCACAGTTGATTTCTTCAAACCAAGCTGCTTAACTATTGCAGATTCAGTCTTCCCAGCCTGGTGCAGGTCTACAATTTTGTTTCTGGTGTCCTTTGACAGCTCTTTGGTCTTGGCCATAGTGGAGTTTGGAGTGTGACTGTTTGAGGTTGTGGACAGGTGTCTTTTATACTGATAACAAGTTCAAACAGGTGCCATTAATACAGGTAACGAGTGGAGGACAGAGGAGCCTCTTAAAGAAGAAGTTACAGGTCTGTGAGAGCCAGAAATCTTGCTTGTTTGTAGGTGACCAAATACTTATTTTCCACCAGAATTTGCAAATAAATTCATAAAAAATCCTACAATGTGATTTTCTTGATTTTTTTTCTCTCAATTTGTCTGTCATAGTTGACGTGTACCTATGATGAAAATTACAGGCCTCTCTCATCTTTTTAAGTGGGAGAACTTGCACAATTGGTGGCTGACTAAATACCTTTTTCCCCCACTGTATAAATGTATAAATTACGGTGCATGGAGAATGCTGTTATTTCTATCGAAAAAAGAAAGTAGATGCTTTTTCCACTTGGAACCGACAGGTTCGCTTGACCTTGGTTTCCTCACGCGTAAAGGTGTTGGAATTATGAGGGAATTAAAAGGTCAGAATACAGCGTATCTGTAGACACACCTTCGCCACACCTTCATTTCTTAGATCTCCATCCCGAACAAATAGCGGGTGAATAGCATGCTATTCTCTTGTTTAAGTTCAAGGTCACAATATGTGTAGAGAGAAAAGTGCATAAAAAGGGAACTACGTTCCATTTACGCTTAACTCGGGTCGGAATCGGCCCCTATAAGCATTATAGTCTTAATAGAGTAAGGTTCTCTGCTCTATTTGGAACAGCTGTACTTAGCACTAGACAGTTAATATTTGCTTATATTACTCTTGTGATGGAATGAGTGTAAAAATGCTCTCTTCCAACCTATTGTGGGTCCATTAAAACCATAAGAATGCCCATATTGCTTAGAAAATACAATAATACTGCAATCAAATGTGCCCACCATCACAACCATCTCACCCTCTTTCATGGGTAGCTGTGATTATTTTGCCTTTAGTTTCTGTTATAAGAGAAAAAGAGGAATTGGACTGACGTCTGATGCATATATGTTCCGTTTCTGGGAATGTGAGCATTGAGCACCAGTGAGCACATCAGAGAGTGTCAAAAGGCTACACTGTCTGGGGCATTTTATCACCATTAAGTACTTCAGTACTAGCTGAAACCTGAACAGCATATTGCTCTTAACCTTTTAGTGACGGAACACACTTCTCTACACCTCTCAACACCTCTCATGAATTCCTAAAGAACCTCTCTGTTAAAGGGATAGTTGCGAATTGAGTTACAGTGCCTTCAGAAAGTATTCATACCCCTTGACTTATTCCACATTTTGTTGTGTTACAGACAGAATTCAACATTGATTAAATGTATTTGTTTCTCTCACCCATTTACACCCATGTACAATACCCCATAATGAAAACATGTTTCTAGAAATGTTTACAAATGTATTGAAAATGAAATACAAAATATCACATTTACATAAGTATTCACACCCCTGAGTCAATAAAAGTTAGAATCACCTTTGGCAGAGATTACAGCTGTGAGTCTTTCTCGGTAAGTCTCTAAGAGGTTTGCACACCTGGATTGTACAATATTTGCATTTGTGTTTTAGATTATTGTCCTGCTGAAAGGTGAATTTGTCTCCCAGTGTCTGTTGGAAAGCAGACTGAACCAGGTTTTCCTCTAGGATTTTACCTGTGCTTAGCTCTATTCTGTTTATTTTTATCTTAAAAACCTCCCTTGCCCCAAACATACCGATAACATGATACAGCCACCCCCATGCTTGAAAATATGAAGAGTGATGTGTTGCGTTGGATTTGCCCCAAACATAACACTTTGTATTCAGGACAAAGCTAATTTCTTTCCCACATTTTTTGCAGTTTTACTTTAGTGCCTTATTGCAAACAGGATGCATGTACAGGTTTCCTTCTTTTGACTCTGTCATTTAGATTGTTAGTATTGTGGAGTAACTACAATATTGTTGATCCATCCTCAATTTTCTCCTATCACAGCCATTAAACTCTGTAACTGTTTTAAAGTCGCCATTGGCGACATGGTGAACTCCCTGAGCGGTTTCCTTCCTCTCCGGCAACTGAGTTAGGAATGACGCCTGTATCTTTGTAATGACTGGGTGTATTGATACACCATCCAAAGTGCAATTAATAACTTCACCACCCACCAAGGGATATTTTGCGAGGCATTGGAAAGATTCACTGGTCTTTGTGGTTGAATCTGTGATTGAAATTCACTGCTGAGGGACCTTACAGATAATTGTATGTGTGAGTTACGGAGATGAGGTAGTAATTCAAAAATCATGTTAAACACAATTATTTCACACAGAGTGAGTCCATGCAACTTATTATGTGACTTGTTAAGCATATTTTTACTTATTTAGGCTTGCCATAACAAAGGGGTTGAATACTTATTGACTCAAGACATTTCAGGTTTTAATTTTAATTAATTTGTAAACATTTCTAAAAACATAATTCCACTTTGACATTATGGGGTATTGTGTGTAGGCCAGTGACAGAAAATATCAATTTAATCAATTTTAAATCCAGGCTTTAACACAACAAAATGTGGAAAAAGTCAAGGGGTGTGAATACTTTCTGAAGGCTTCATTACCTTGAAGTTATTTTAGGGTCTAGTGTTGTTTCTTTACGCAACGGTCAGGCTGTGGGTTGTTGGCAAGAGGCTTTAATCTATCAGTTTGTTCTTCTCTATGTAACTTACTCTTCAGATCCATACATGCTTAGTGCATATGGGAGAAACAACAACCTTCTCATCAAGGCCTTTCACTGCATGCACAGACTCGAACGCCGCTAGTATCTTATTCTTCATTCCTTAACCAGATTCTGGAGCCGTTCGATATTGGCTATCTAGTTGACTCTTTAGAGTCCATAGATGTTAAGTGTTCATTCTGATCTGACTGCAAGGTGGTGGAGACTATGTTCTATGCTGTCCTCAGGGACAGTGGTTTCTTTACCCCAGCAGGTACCAATCAATATTGAGATTGATGTGCTGGGGCCTGTCTGGTTCTACTCTCAAAGTCCTTAGATATTATTATATGTGTTGATATTCCTGTGTATTTAGAAATGTTGTTACCCTGTGCAATATCTACAAAGACTGTAGATGCAGCAAGACATCACTCAAGAGGTAGACACAGACTTAAAACCACTTCAAACACCCAGATTGAGACCTCCACACAGGCAGCCGAAATGAAAGAAAAACGCTAATGTCATTTAGAGTGTCAAGAACGTTAATGTGCTAGCTCAGAAGTGTCAATGTCTTCAGAGCGAGCTTTTCTAGACCTACAAATTCCTTGTGACTTTCAAGAGGTAGTCATTTGATGTATCAAAGGGAAAACACTGCTGCTGAATTTTAAAGCAGTGCGTGGTGCGTACTATACAGAAGACAGTATTCAACAATTGTCCCTGCAAAAACACCACCCAAACACACTGGCAGGCACACTGTAGGCATATATGTCTATGCAGACAACTCACATTTATAGTAGCCTGAAGAAGACATCTCTTACATGACAGGTTATAGAAAAGCGCAGAAGCGCTGAACTATCTGTTCAGACCCCAGTCCTTCCTACCTACAGGTTATGGAAAATTGGCTCTTTTAGTACACTACATTACCAAAAGTGTGTGGACACCTGCTTTTTGAACATCTCATTCCACAATCATGGGCATTAATATGGAGTTGGTCCCCCCTTTGCTGCTATAACAGCCTCCACTCTTCTGGGAAGGCTTTCCACTAGATGTTGGAACATTGCTGCGGGGACTTGCTTCCATTCAGCCACAAGAGCATTAGTGAGGTCGGGCACTGATGTTGGGTGATTAGGCCTGGCTCGCAGTCAGCGTTCCAATTAATCCCAAAGGTGTTAGATGGGGTTGAGGTCAGGGCTCTGTGCAGGCCAGTCAAGTTCTTCCACACCGATCTCGACAAACCATTTCAGTATGGAACTCGCTTTGTGCACGGGGGCATTGTCATGCTGAAACAGGAAAGGGCCTTCCCCACAAAGTTGGAAGCACAGAATCGTCTAGGATGTCATTTTTTATGTCAATCTTTATGCTTAAGATTTCCCTTCACTGGAACTAAGGGGCCTAGCCGAACCATGAAAATCAGCCCCAGACAATTATTCCTCCTCCACCAAACTTTACAGTTGGCACTATGCATTGGGGCAGGTAGCGTTCTCCTGGCATTAGCCAAACCCAGATTCGTCTGTCGGACTGCCAGATGCTGAACCGTGATTCATCACTCCAGAGAACGTGTTTCCAATGGCGGCGAGCTTTACACCACTCCAGCCGACGCTTGGCATTGCGCATGGTGATTTTAGGATTGTGCACGGCTGCTCAGCCATGGAAACCCCTTTCATGAAGCTCCCGACGAACGGATATTGTGCTGATGTTGCTTCCAGAGGCAGTTTGGAACTCGGTAGTGAGTGTTGCAACCGAGGACAGATGATTTTTACGCTCTACGCGCTTCAGCACTCGGCGGTCCCGTTCTGTGAGCTTGTGAAGCATACCACTTCGCGGCTGAGCCATTGTTGCTCCTAGACATTTCCACTTCGCAATAATAGCACTTACAGTTGAACAGAGCAGCTCTAGCAGGGCAGAAATTTGACAAACTGACTTGTTGGAAAGGTGGCATCCTATGACGGTGCCACATTGTAAGTCACTGAGCTCTTCAGTAAGGCCATTCTACTGCCAATGTTTGTATGGTGATTCCATGGCTGTGTGCTTGATATTATACACCTGTCAACAACAAGTGTGGCTGAAATAGCCGAATCCACTAATTTGAAGGGGTGTCCACATACTTTTGTATATATAGTGTATTTTTTCAGTAGTTTCCTCAAGGAGAAAGCTTGCACTTCTATGTCAAAGATGATCGAACAAAAACAGTATAGTAAATACTACAGTAATGTCCGCAAAAACAGTACAGTAAATACTACAGTATACTACAGTCCACAAAAACCCTACAGTATATACTAAAGTATACTAGAGCCCTGCACGGGCATGGATTTTAAGCCCGATTCCCCTACCCATGCCTGCGATGTTCAGGCCCAACCCTACCCAGGCCCGATTGCTTCTGCCAAATTTAAGGTCCGGTCCTGCCCGAAACCCAAAATAACTTCCTCCATTAGTAAATCCATTAGCTGCTCCTCTCTGTCTGTCACTCACTCCTGCGCGCTGTTCGCTCTGCTCATGGTGGCTCTGAGTCTGCGAGTAACCACAGCAACGGCTCCGCTTGGGCTGCTCTGCTCAATGACTAGACATTAGAGAGCAGTTAGTGTTAGCTACTTTTTGTAAACTCTGAATAAACTCAAGGAACATTATTATTTTCTGTGAAATAATCTCTCCTGTCTTATATTTGATGAGGTTGAAGGACTTCTGACATAATGTTATGTTCTTAGTCAGATATGACTGTACTGTGCAGCAGAGCATGAGCAAATGGCTCAGCTTAAAATTGTTAATGATCAATTTATTGATACCCGAGCCTTGCCCGTAACCTAGTGATTGATGAAAAAACAAGACCTACCCGAGCCTAACCCGATGTATAATGTCGGGGCCCGTCGGGCTCGGGTCTGGTAGCAGAGCTCTACAGTATACTACAATCCGCAAAAACACTACATGAATTATTACTATAGTATATACTACAGTTTTGTTTTTACTACAGTATTTATACTATAGTTAACTATAAATACTACAATATACTACAGTAAATACTACAGTAAATACTACATTGAATTCTACAGTCAAGTCCACATAAACACTACAGTGAATATTATAGTATTTATACCAAAGTATGCTATAGTATTTTTTTATGTGGGCACTCTGTAGAAGTCATTTTGTGTTGTTGTTTTTTTTGTCCCAGCCGCAGACAAACAACAATAAAAACAGTGTAGTGAGCAGTACCAGCAGCACATCATCTTCAGCACCAATGGTATCTCATCTATACTTAGTTTCTCTCATTGTTGCTTTACTCACCCTGTTCCATTGGATTAGTCCCCAAGTTTCTGTTTAGTTCTTGCTTTTTGCCATCCGTTTGTCTCATCCCCTCTTTATTCACTCTCCCTATTATTTTTCCCTCCCTTTCTTCCATCCTCTTCACCTCCATTTTGAGAAAAGTGTGATGTTGACGATGGTTTTGATGATTTTAAACTGAACAACTGGTTTGAGCCTGTGACCCTCTCTCACTAGGCTCCTGTTTTACCCAGTCTTACTCTCTTGTCATGCACAGACATGCATGACAATGCACAACAAGATATACAGAAATAATGGTATTTTACACATTTTAAATAGATTCACAATGCCACAATTGAATATTCCTAGGGGTCCCTCTTGGGCATTTGTATTTCTCCCCCTTTATAAAGCTTGTGATTTGACATACTACACAGTTACAGTAGCTGAATTGGGGGCATGTGAAAAACGATTGATTGATTTAAATTCAAAAGTTCATTAAAACTATGGGTAAAACAGGATCCAGAAATGTCAGGAAACAGAGATATTCCAATTGTATGGAAGATGCAGTCCCTCTATTTAAGTGTATCTCCTTGTGAAGCCTACCCCAGGGTAAAAAGACAACAGGTGCCATGTCAAAGAAACACATCTCATCTCCCTTTCCAGTGATCTCAATGGTATAGTCCTGTCTATGGCCCTTGGCCCTGTTAACAGAACATATAGCTACAGGGGAAGCAAAGAGCTGTGGTGAAAAGCCTAGAAGCATGTATAGTGGTGTCTATTAGACAGACTACTGCACTTCAGTGACCTGAGAGAGACATGAAAACTGTATGAGGGACAGAATCCTAATCTGAGTGTTTGGCAATGCAACATAACATTTACTGTAGCATTGTGGAATGTCAGTCAGGTACCCAGGCTAAGATAATAATAATAATAATATAATATGCCATTTAGCAGACGCTTTTATCCAAAGCGACTTACAGTCATGCGTGCATACATTTTTCGTGTATGGGTGGTCCCGGGGATCGAACCCACTACCTTGGCGTTACAAGCGCCGTGCTCTACCAGCTGAGCTACAGAGGACTAAGAGAATCCCTTTTCTATTAAATCCAAATCACAGTGCCACCTCCATCAAACTGATCAGATCAGTTTCTCACTCTTCTCCAGTAGGGCTACTGGCAAACTACTATATTTGGTTGTGGATTACTTGGCTGATGTGGTCAGTGTTAAAGGATGGTTTGTCTCTCTGGGTCAGCACTCAGTTGATCTGACAGTGCCTCCTAGCCTTTTCTAATCAGCTACAATACATAAACTTACAGAAGGGCAGAATGTCAGGCTCTGTGGTACCATTTAAAGGGATAGTGCAACATTTAGGCAATTAAGCCCTTTTTTCTACTAACCCAGAATAAGATTAACTCATGGATACCATTTTTATGTCTCTGTGTGGCTTAATTGCCAAAATGTCGCACTATCCCTTTAAGCTAATGGTTCTGTTATCCAAGGGACTGCATCTTCATGTGTGTAGGTGGTTTGGTTGAGGTGGAGTCCGTAGACCAGTGTCCTGTGGGAGGGTCCAGGGTTGTGCTACTGTTTGTTGGTGTGGGTGGGACAGTGCCTTGTGGGTGTCTGTGTCGCAGTATTTTAAGCTGCTAGGCGCTTTTGCAATGAGTGTTTCCATGGTTACTGACTGTAACGGCAGGGTCTAGGTTGGGATGGGGGGGGGGGGGGGGGGGTTGATGGGTGGACTGCTGATCCCATCTCACTTCTTTCTCCTCTGTTGCTTTACGTCTTAGAGGCCCTCCTCTAAGTCTGAGAGCTCCAATGATAAGTGACATAGTCCATAGCTCCTTCCTCTAGTGGAATGGATTAGTGTGGCTCTTTGTTGTATCTGCTAATTCTCAAACCCCCATCCTGTCTCATTGCCCCCCATGACAGCGCCCCTCTGCTGCCTCCGTGCTGTGGCTCTTGTGCTTGGCTGTGTGTGTGTGTGTGTTTACATGCATCAGACGTGTGGATCCCACATTCTCAGGGCCTTCCCTGGTGGTCCCTGCATGTTAAACTCTCTCCTGCTTCCCCTAGGAACCACAGACCACTGTCGTGCACAACCCAGCTGACGGCACCAAGGTAAGCCGCTGCTGTACCTCTTTAATCCCATAGAGTCGCTATAGGCTAATGCTAATGCTAAAATACCTTAGCGTGGTTAGAACTCTATGAAGGTACCTTAGAGAGGCTAGAGCTGATACCTTAGAGCGATGCTAACACAATGTACGCTTAACCACTCCATATCTACTGACAGTCACACTAACTTAGTCTCACTAACCCTCAAAACACTCACACGCCACACCTGCTGTGAGAGTCCCTCACTCGCCCAAACCACACTGGCTCAGCCACCAAAAAGCCACATACACAGTACACACAGCCTTTAACACACACAGTTTGTACCTCAACAAAAGGCTGTGTTTGGTGTGGATCCTCGTGCGCTTGCCCTCCTGTCTGCCTGGCTGGTTTGTGCAGGGTTTGTGTTCCTCTGAGGGAGCTTCCGTCTGACCTTTCTTTTGTCTGTACACCTGGGGAAGGCCTCATCCAAGTCATCTCTCACCACACAGACTAATGCTGTTTCCTACTGCTATATCACTTTCTCTCATTTACTTATTCTCTCTATCCTCCATGTTTCTGTCCATCACTTTTCTCCCCTACAGGGCTCCACAGAGAGCTGTAACACCACAGAAGAGGAGGATATGAAAAGTAGAAAAGGTACACGTCAAACTTTCACTTACTCTGCATGTTTTCTCACTTCTTGGTGTTTGTCAGAAAGACAGAGCTAGAATGCAAGATAGGACTCTAGGTCAGTGGATTTCCTTGAGTTAATATACACTCAGTATTCACAGCCAGTTTTATTAGGTACACCCATCTAGTACCGGGTCGGACCCCCCTTTGCCTCCAGAACAACCTGAATTCTTCGGGGAATAGAAACGTTGCTCAATTGGTATCAAGGGACCTAACATTCCTCACACCATTAACCATCGCCACGGTTCTTGCCATTCTCCTTCGACCTCTCATCAACGAGCTGTTTTTGCCCACAGGACTGCCCCGGACTGGATGTTTTTTGTTTGTTGCAGCATTCTCTGTAAACCATAGACACTGTCGTGCGTGAAAAGCCCAGGAGACCGGTCGTTTCTGAGATACTGGAACTGGCGCGCCTGGCACCGACGATCATACCACGCTCAAAGTCGCTTAGGTCACCCGTTTTGCCCATTCTAACATTCAATCGAACAGCAACTGAATGCCAAGATGCCTGTCTGCCTGCTTTATATAGCAAGCCACGGCCACGTGACTCACGGTCTGTAGGAGCGAACCATTTTCGTGAACAGGGACGGGGTGGTGTACCTAATAAATTGGCCACTGAGTGTAGATTATACATATGTTTAAAAAAGGTTATGTGAGTAATGGGGTTACAAAATGATAATTCATGTGCTCCCTTGTTTTCAATCCTTCTCCTTAATTTCTTTAGAAAGAGAATAGATCACGATCAAGGCCAGAGAAGCCTATGATGGCCTGAGTTACCTGTCAGGCCTGTGTCTGGGCCTGTGAACATCTGGGAGATGTAGACACATATGGAAGGTGTCTGTAGCTGAGTATATATGGCTGGAGAGGGAATGATGAAGTACTGCCATATTGGAGAAGAGCTTTTGCTCTGGTCTTTATCGGCATTTACAGCTGCTGTGGAGAAGTCAAATAAGTAGTTTAGTAGTTTGAAGGCTTGTATTCCTACGGAGTGAAAAGATATGTCTTGCTGAGAATGGAAAATTGCACAGTAGTCTGAGCTTTGGAGACTGTGAGAGACAGAGCTGAATACTGAGCGATCTAGCTGTGGACGTAGACTATGCTTTGTCTGAACAAACTAATAGACTAGCACATGAAGGCCTTATATGTCTTGGTTTTCCCCTCAAATCCCTAGTCTTTAGATAGTCTCCCCATTCTTGGTCTCACAGCTCCCCTGGGCTTAAAGAGTTGGCACTCCACCACTCTTAAACCTGTGTGTGTGTGTGTGTGTGTGTGTGTTGCTCGTCCAAACTGCGTTGTTTAAAGAAGAAGGGGGGGGGGGGGGGGGGCGTCACTTAGAGGACATCGGCATAACTGGAATGCAAAATAGGGACAAAATTAGATATTGAAAATGTAACAGTATGTAGTGTATTTTGTTTGAGAGGTGTACAGTGTGGTCTCACTCCCCTGTTTCTCTGGCTAGTTGTGATGGGGTGGGATTATATATATTGTGTCTCACCCCACTGTGTGTGTCTCTCTGTGTACGGGGGTGGTGGTGGGATATATAATGTGTGGTGTGTTTTGTTAGTGTATGGTTGGGTTGGGTGTGTAGTGTTTTGTCTTGGCAAAATAGTAGTGTGTATAGAACTGTGTCTGATCCTCCTCTCTCTCTGGTGTGTGTGTGTGTGTGTTGTGGTGGGGGCAGTGTCTGCGTGCGGGTCTAGCGCGGACAGCGCAATGGTCAGCCAGTGCAGTGCCAGTGAGGAACAGACCCAGCCCCAGCCCCAGCCCCCTCACTGCCCACCCGCCTGTAAGTCAGCAGCAGTATCACCCCTCAACTCTGACCTTGGTGTCCTTTCCCCCCTTTGAACTCATTTATAATGTCCCCCTAAGACTATCCCCATAATATTGTCCCCCTAAGGCTGTCTGTCCCCATAATACTGTGCCATTTAAGATTCCCCATAATACTGTGAAATTTAAGATTGTCTCCATAATAGTGTTCATCCAAGACTCTTCCTGTATTACTTTTCTGTATTACTATTAGGGGCTGGATCCACGTTGTAGCCCAATTTACATTTAAAGGTGTTGGATTCTAGCTTTAAATATACTTATTCATGTTACCATACTAGAACTTATTGATTACTTTACATGTATAATTAATGTATATGTTGGGGTCAATGGAGGGTGGATAAGAACTAGGTATATGGGCAGTTACTGAGTGGGGAAGGGGGAGTGCAGAAAGTTTACATTCTGTCAAAACATGGTATTGTTAAATCTCATGGGTCCACCACCACCACCCCCGTACACAGAGAGACATGGGTCCTAAGGAGGGAGGCAATGGGCAACAGTCTGGTTCAGTCACTGATAAGGTAGGACAGTCGTGGATTAGGGAGGAGCGAGGAATTCGGTCCCGAGGTCAGGTCAGATGAAGTGAGAAGGAGCAGTCCTATCCCACATACATATATTTCCACGCCCACAAAGGTTCTAGTAGGAGGCAGGGCCATGACTTCCCGTTCCCGAGAAAGCAGTATATCCTTTGCGTCGAACTCTTTAAAGAAAAAATCTTTGTCCAGTTCGAGGTGAGTAATCACTGTTCTGATGTCCAGAAGTTATTTTCGGTCATAAGAGACTGTAGCAGCAACATTATGTACATAATAAGTAAAAAAATAAGTTACAAACAACGCAAAAAAACTAACAAAATAGCACAGTTGGTTAGGAGCCCGTAAAATGGCTGCCATCCCCTCCGGCGCCATTATTATTTTGAGCAAAATAGTGTTTGTTTTTTGTTGACACAACTCCAAACTTCAAGGAGTAGGAGATTCAAGGAGTTGGTTTGATGGGAAGTTGTGATGCCATCGGCCTCCCTCCTTGCTTGAGGAACAATAGAGGAGCATTAGAGAATAATAATAATATGCCATTTAGCAGACGCTTTTATCCAAAGCGACTTACAGTCATGCGTGCATAATTATTATTTTTTTGTGTATGGGTGGTCCCCCCGGGGATCGAACCCACTACCTTGGCATTACAGGCGCCGTGCTCTACCAGCTGAGCTACAGAGGACCACAGAGAACATTTACATTTTACATTTTTGTAAAATCAGACAAATGCCCGTGGCATCTAATTATTAATGTCTCTCTTATTTTTTTATGAAATTGCGCAAACTTCAAACATATCACAGTGCATGGGATATCATTTAGCTCTGAAACCTGCAGCCTTGCTGGCTCGGTCAACGAGGCTATCTGAGCCCCTACACCTTGATACTTTTCACTACCTCAGTTTTGGGACACAGGCACTCATGAACGTCATTTAAAAATGTGTGTCTCACATCTCTCCTCCTTATTTCTCTGTCGGCTCATCAGATTGACGCTACTCAGCTGTCCTACACTATATATACAAAAGTATGTGGACATCCCTTCAAATGAATGGATTTGGCTATTTCAACCACACCCGTTGCTGACAGGTGTATAAAATCGAGCACACAGCCATGCAATCTCCATAGACAAACATTGGCAGTAGAATGGCCTTGGTGAAAAGCTCAGTGACTTTCAACGTGGCACCGTCATAGGATGCCACCTTTCCAACAAGTTAGTTTGTGAAATTTCTGTCCTGCTAGAGCTGCCCCGGTCAACTGTAAGTGCTGTTATTGTGAAGTGGAAACGTCTAGGAACAACAACGGCTCAGCCACGAAGTGGTAGGCTGCACAAGCTCACAGAACGGGACCGCCGACTGCTGAAGCGCGTAGAGCGTAAAAATCGTTTGTCCTCGGTTGCAACACTCACTACCGAGTTCCAAACTGCCTCTGGAAGCAACATCAGCACAATAACTGTTCGTCGGGAGCTTCATGAAATGGGTTTCCATAGCTGAGCAGCCGCGCACAATCCTAAAATCACCATGCGCAATGCAAAGCGTCGGCTGGAGTGGTGTAAAGCTTGCCGCAATTGGACTCTGGAGCAATGGAAACACGTTCTCTGGAGTGATGAATCACGCTCAGCATCTGGCAGTCCGACGGACAAATCTGGGTTTGGCGGATGCCAGGAGAACGCTACCTGCCCCAATGCATACTGGCAACTTTAAAGTTTGGTGGAGGAGGAATAATGGTCTGGGGCTGTTTTTCATGGTTTGGGCTAGGCCCCGTAGTTCCAGTGAAGGGAAATCTTAACGCTACAGCATACAATGACGTTCTAGACGATTCTGTGCTTCCAACTTTGTGACTACAGTTTGGGGAAGGCCCTTTCCTGTTTCAGCATGACATTATCCCCGTGCACAAAGCGAGTTCCATACAGAAACGGTTTGTTGAGATCGGTGTGGAAGAACTTGACTGGCCTGCACAGAGCCCTGACCTCAACCCCATCTAACACCTTTGGGATGAGTTGGAACGCCGACTGAGAGCCAGGCCTAATCGCCCAACATCAGTGCCCGACCTCACTAATGCTCTTGGCTGAATGGAAGCAAGTCTCCGCAGCAATGTTCTAACATCTAGTGGAAAGCCTTCCCAGAAGAGTGGAGGCTGTTATAGCAGCAAAGGGGGGACCAACTCCATATTAATGCCCATGATTTTGGAATGAGATGTTCAACAAGCAGTTGTCCACATACTTTTGGTCATGTAGTGTATCTATCACTCAGCATGTCCCTCTCAGACTTTGCCAAAAGCATGTCCCATATCTGCTTTACTATGACAATAATGTTACCATGCTGTGCTCACGTGCTGTGGATAGACACTCTGTTTTGCTGACATGCGTTCACTGTTGGCTTTCCCTACTCATTGAAGTGCAAACCTGAACCTGGGACTCTGCCTCTCTCTTCATTCCTCTCCCTATATTACATCTTCCTCTCTTGCTCTTCACCTCCTTTTTTCGGACACAGAGAATAAATAGTGCTGACCTAAGGCTCACTGGCCTTTTAATGTATTTATCCCTCCCCATGGCCCTAATACAGACACCCAGCCTGACAGCTGAGCAGACCGTAGCCAGACAGCAAGCTAGGCTATACAAAGGCTGGATCTCAATAGTCTAAACAGGCTTTCTCTCCTTGCACTATTTGATAGGACTGGACAGGTGACAGCAGCAAATCCATCATCAGGTCTCTGCCAACTTGCTTTCACCTATCCTATCTTCTCAAATCGGTGCTGAATCTGACGAAGTAGATTAGCTGAAGAGAGAAAGCCATTGTAGACTTTTGAGATCAATTGAGATTCACCCCCAGACTCTGGTCCACTCCAGTCCTCTGCTCAATAAACAGCCACCCGCTGTCCCTGAGGTGTCTCTGTCTGTCTGTACTCTCTTACTTCCCCATTCAGGCAGTATCCTATGTGGTGGCCTGTAACTGGGTTTAGTACTTGACTGCTGCCCCCTGCTGGCTGTAAGGCCACAGTGTCTTCTCCATCTCCTGCTGTGGTGCTGTGTTCACTGGTGTCCCCTCTGTCCGTCTGTGTGACGCTATATCCATTGGTATATCTTAAGTTGTTATTAGTGTATCTATGTTCTTCTAAGTTTGGCTTCTATGTAGCATGTCCTTTATATAACTCCATTGCTTGTGGGCATTGTGCTCCTTTCAGAGCAGTGTGAAGTTATACTGTGAAGTTATACACACTATGTAACAACTGCCATTTGAGTGCACAGTATTCCAGTTTGGGAAAACGGGTCTTGTGGTTCTGTCAGTTGTGTTTTAAGTTTTTTTGTTTCTGATTTGTTCGCTTACATTTGTTGCTGTTGTCCTGTTGTCTTCCAGCCGCCCCACTGCATGACGATGCTAAGCACACTTTTGCTAATTAGAACTGTTCAGGTCATAGCTCCTGTCTTGACTTAGAGCAAGCTCTGCCTGCGCCACCCTCCATGGCCCCAGGGGGCAGCAACACGCAGCTGAGTAAGTTAGACAGCCCTGGGGCAGCTACACTACGCAGTAGAGTTAGTGACACGCACGCCATACACGCACAGAATTCCACTAGCTTTCATTACTAACCTTGCCTCACAGTTAGTCAGCTGACTCAGCTATATTTATGTGAGAGTAACATATAGGCTTCAGTACAATACCAATAAGAATAAGAGCACTTCCTCCCAGCTGCCCACTGCACTGAGGCTAGGAAACACTATCACCACCGAAAAATCTACAATAATCGAGAACTTCAACAAGCATTTTGCTATGCTTTCCACCTGGCTATCACTACCCCGGCCACCAGCTCTGCACCCTCCGCTGCAACTTGCCCATGCCCCACCCCCCCCCCGCTTCTCCTTCACACAAATTCAGACAGCTGATGTTCTGAAAGAGCTGCAAAATCTGGACCCCTACAAATCATCTGGGCTAGACAATCTCGACCCTTTCTTTCTAAAATGAGCAGCCGAAATTGTCGCAACCCCTATTACTAGCCTGTTCAACCTCTCTTTTGTAACGTCTGAGATCCCCAGAGATTGGAAAGCTGCCGCGGTCATCCCCCCTCTTCAAAGGGGGTGACACTCTAGATCCAAACTGTTACAGACCTATATACATCCTGCCCTGCCTTTCGAAAGTTTTTGAAAGCCAAGTTAACAAACAGATCACCGACCATTTCGAATCCCACCGTACCTTCTCCGCTATGCAATCCGGTTTCCGAGCTGGTCATGGGTGCACCTCAGCCACGCTCAAGGTCCTAAACGATATTATAACCGCAATCGATAATAGACAGTACTGTGCAGCCGTCTTCATCGACCTGGCCAAGGCTTTCGACTCTGTCAACCACCGCATTCTTATGGGCAGACTAAATAGCCTTGGTTTCTCAAATGACTGCCTCGCCTGGTTCACCAACTACTTCTCAGATAGAGTTCAATGTGTCAAATCGGAGGGCCTGTTGTCTGGACCTATGGCAGTCTCTATGGGGGTGCCACAGGGTTCAATTCTTGGGCCGACTCTTTTCTCTGTGTATATCAATGATGTCGCTCTTGCTGCTGGTGACTCTCAGATCCACCTCTACGCAGAAGACACCATTTTGTATACATCTGGCCCTTCATTGGACACTGTGTTAACAAACCTCCAAACGAGCTTCAATGCCATACAACACTCCTTCAGTAGCCTCCAACTGCTCTTAAACACTAGTAAAACTAAATGCATGCTCTTCAATCGAACGCTGCTGACACCCGCCCACCCGACTAGAATCACTACTCTCGACGGGTCTGACCTAGAGTATGTGGACAACTACAAATACCTAGGTGTCTGGTTAGACTGTAAACTCTCCTTCCAGACTCACATTAAGCATCTCCAATCCAAAGTTAAATCTAGAATCGGCTTCCTATTTCACAACAAAGCCTCCTTCACTCATGCTGCCAAACATGCCCTCGCAAAACTGACTATCCTACCGATCCTTGACTTCGGCGATGTCATTTACAAAATAGCCTCCAACACTCTACCCACCACTGTGACCTGTACGCTCTTGTTGGCTGGTCCTCACTACATATTCGTCGCCAAACCCACTGGCTCCAGGCCATCTATAAATCACTGCTAGGCAAATCCTGCCTTATCTTAGCTCATTGGTCACCATAGCAACACCCACCCGTAGTATGCGCTCCAGCAGGTACAGTGGGGAGAACAAGTATTTGATACACTGCCGATTTTGCAGGTTTTCCTACTTACAAAGCATGTAGAGGTCTGTAATTTTTATCATAGGTACACTTCAAATGTGAGAGACAGAATCTAAAACAAAAATCCAGAAAATCACATTGTATGATTTTTAAGTAATAATTTGCATTTTATTGCATGACATAAGTATTTGATACATCAGAAAAGCAGAACTTAATATTTGGTACAGAAACCTTTGTTTGCAATTACAGAGATCATACGTTTCCTGTAGGTCTTGACCAGGTTTGCACACACTGCAACAGGGATTTTGGCCCACTCCTCCATACAGACCTTCTCCAGATCCTTCAGGTTTCGGGGCTGTCGCTGGGCAATACGGACTTTCAGCTCCCTCCAAATATTTTCTATTGGGTTCAGGTCTGGAGACTGGCTAGGCCACTCCAGGACCTTGAGATGCTTCTTACGGAGCCACTCCTTAGTTGCCCTGGCTGTGTGTTTCGGGTCATTGTCATGCTGGAAGACCCAGCCACGACCCATCTTCAATGCTCTTACTGAGGGAAGGAGGTTGTTGGCCAAGATCTCGCGATACATGGCCCATCCATCCTCCCCTCAACACGGTGCAGTCGTCCTGTCCCCTTTGCAGAAAAGCATCCCCAAAGAATGATGTTTCCACCTCCATGCTTCACGGTTGGGATGGTGTTCTTGGGGTTGTACTCATCCTTCTTCTTCCTCCAAACACGGCGAGTTGAGTTTAGACCAAAAAGCTCTATTTTTGTCTCATCAGACCACATGACCTTCTTCCATTCCTCTTCTGGATCATCCAGATGGTCATTGGCAAACTTCAGACGGGCCTGGACATGCGCTGGCTTGAGCAGGGGGCCTTGTGTGCGCTGCAGGATTTTAATCCATGACGGCGTAGTGTGTTACTAATGGTTTTCTTTGAGACTGTGGTCCCAGCTCTCTTCAGGTCATTGACCAGGTCCTGCCGTGTAGTTCTGGGCTGATCCTTCACTTCCTCATGATCATTGATGCCCCACGAGGTGTGACCTTGCATGGAGCCCCAGACCTAGGGTGATTGACCGTCATCTTGAACTTCTTCCATTTTCTAATAATTGCGCCAACAGTTGTTGCCTTCTCACCAAGCTGCTTGCCTATTGCCCTGTAGCCCATCCCAGCCTTGTGCAGGTCTACAATTTTATCCCTGATGTCCTTACATAGCTCTCTGGTCTTGGCCAGTGTGGAGAGGTCGGAGTCTGTTTGATTGAGTGTGTGGACAGGTGTCTTTTATACAGGGAACGAGTTCAAACAGGTGCAGTGAATACAGGTAATGAGTGGAGAACAGGAGGGCTTCTTAAAGAAAAACTAACAGGTCTGTGAGAGCCGGAATTCTTACTGGTTGGTAGGTGATCAAATACTTATGTCATGCAATAAAATGCAAATTAATTACTTAAAAATCATACAATGTGATTTTCTGGATTTTAGTTTTAGATTCCGTCTCTCACAGTTGAAGTGTACCTATGATAAAAATTACAGACCTCTACATGCTTTGTAAGTAGGAAAACCTGCAAAATCGGCAGTGTATCAATTACTTGTTCTCCCCACTGTATATCTCACTGGTCATCCCCAAAGCCAACACCTCCTTTGGCCGCCATTCCTTCCAGTTCTCTGCTGCCAATGACTGGAACGAATTGCAAAAATCTCTGAAGCTGGAGACTCTTATCTCCCTCACTAACTTTAAGCATCAGTTGTCAGAGCACATTACCGATCACTGCACCTGTACACAGCCCATCTGAAATTAGCCCACCCAACTACCTCATCCCCATATTGTTATTTGTTTTTTTCATTTGCACCCCAGTATCTCTATTTGCACATCATCTCTTGCACATCTATCATTCCAGTGTTAATACTAATTGTAATTATTTTTGCACTATGGCCTATTTATTGCCTTACCTCCATAACTTGTTACATTTGAACACACTGTATATATATTTTCTGTTGTATTTTTAACTTTATGTTTTGTTTTACCCCATATGTAACTCTGTTGTTGTTTTTATCGCACTGCTTTGCTTTATCTTGGCCAGGTCGCAGTTGTAAATGAGAACTTGTTCTCAACTGGCCTACCTGGTTAAATAAATGTTAAATAAAATAATAATAAAGCCATGCTTGAGCTGCTTTTTGCTAGTTCATCATACCTGTGGGAATATGAACGGTACAAACGGAGGTGTGCTCGCAGTTTGTATATATAAGCTGTGTTGTGTGGGATTTCTCAACTTCAGTGGCAGGTTGTCTGGCGTAGTGGGCTATCTGTGTGTCTGCCACTTCTCGTGTGTTACGCTCCCAGATGACATTTCAGTGAGCCCAGTTGGGTTGTGTGTCACTTGTCTGTGTGGTTGAGGATTGACAGGAGTTGTATACATGATTGAGGTTTAGACCAGGAATTATAGAACACAAACATCAACACATCTGAAGTAACTTTGGAGAATTAGAACCTGTTTCTATGCACTTGAGGTTTAGGGAACTGAAACTGTTCAAAAACTCAAACATTGCCACATCCCTATTGGAAGGGAAAGAGCGCTGGACTGCAGCTAAGTTGGGGCCTGTTAAGGTAGTTTTCATGGGATTGGTGATCTCCTAAAGTCCCCTGTAGTGTTTCTTTAAACTGTGTACAACCAAACAACAATAGGCATTGATGACATTGAGAGTGCAAAGTCTCTGCACTCAGTACCATACAGGAAAGGGCTAGTGAGCTAGCTGAAGCATGGTGAGGGAGGGTGTCTGCATGCTGGCCTTTAAGTATTTGTGACCAGAGCACTCCTACGGTTTCTAATCCCATCTGGCCATCTCTTTCTCTCCTGCCATTTTTATTTCTCTCTATCGTTCTCTGGATTTCAGCTCGCAAACAAGAGATCATCAAGATTACTGAGCAGCTGATTGAGGCCATCAACAACGGAGACTTTGAGGCTTACACGTGAGTTTATAGATTGTGTGCATACATTTCATTACCTCCTGGTTTGAAAACAGAATAACCCCTAACCCTGCTGATTTCCCTCTTCGTTACTAGAGTAGTATGTGGTGTGTGAGAGGGTGGGAGGTGCTGATGATACAGTGCCTTCAGAAATTATTCATGCCCCTTGACTTATTCCACATTTTGTTGCGTTACAGCCTGAATTCAAAATGTATTAAATTGATTATTTTTTCTCACCCATCTAAACACATTACCCCATAATGACAAAGTGAAAACATGGTTTACATTTTTTGGGCAAATTTATTGAAAATGAAATACATTTACATAAGTATACACACCCCTGAGTCAATCAATACATGCTAGAATCACCTTTGGCAGCGATTACGGCTGTGAGTCTTTCTGGGTAAGAGCTTTGCACACCTGGATTGTACAATATTTGTACATTATTCTTTTTTAAATTCTTCAAGCTCTGTCAAGTTGGTTGTTGATCATTGCTAGACAGCCATTTTCAAGTCTAGCCATAGATTTTCAAGCCGATTTAAGTCAAAACTGTAACTAGGCCTCTCAGGAACATTTAATGTTGTCTTGGTAAGCAACTCCAGTGTATATTTGGCATTGTGTTTTAGGTTATTGTCCTGCTAAAAGGTGAATTTGTCTCCTAGTGTCTGCTGGAAAGCAGACTGAACCAGGTTTTCCTCTAGGATTGTGCCTGTGCTTAGCTCTATTCTATTAATTTTTTTATTTAAAAAAACTCCCTAGTCCTTGCTGATGACAAGCATACTCATAACATGATGCAGCCACCACCATTCTTGAAAATATGAAGAGTGGTGCTCATTGATGTGTTGTGTTGAATTTGCCCCAAACATAACACTTTGTATTCAGGCCATGAAGTTAATTTCTTTGCCACATTTTTCGCAGTTTTACTTTAGTGCCTTATTGCAAACAGGATGCATGTTTTGGAATATTTGTATTCTGTACAGGCTTCCTTCTTTTCACTCTGTCATTTAGGTTAGTATTGTGGAGTAACTACAATATTGTTGATCCATCCTCAATTTTCTCCTATCACAGCCATTAAACTCTGTAACTGTTTTAAAGTCACCATTGGCCTGATGATGAAATCCCTGAGCGGTTTCCTTCCTCTCCGGCAACTGAGTTAGGAAGGATGTCTGTATCTTTGTAGTGACTGGGTGTATTGATACGCCATCCAAAATGTAATTAATAACTTCACCTTGCTCAAAGGGATATTCACTGTCTGCTTTATTTTTTATTTTTACCCATCTACCAATAGGTGCCCTTCTTTGCGAGGCATTGGAAAACCTCCCTGGTCTTTGCGGTTGAATCTGTGTTTGAAATTCACTGCTCGACTGAGGGACCTTACAGATAATTGTATGTGTGGGGTACAGAGATGAGGTAGTCATTCAAATATCACTATTATTGCACACAGAGTGAGTCCATGCAACATATTATGTGATTTGTAAAGGACATTTTTTACTCTTGAACTTATTTCCGCTTGACTTAACAAAGGGGTTGAATACTTATGGACTCAAGACATTTCAGCTTTTCATTTTTAATTAATTGGTAAACATTTCTAAAAACACAATTCCACGTTGACATTATGGGGTATTGTGTGTAGGCCAGTGACACAAAATCTGTAACACAACAAAATGTAACAACAAAATGTGGAATACTTTGTAAAGGCACTGTATGTCTGATTTCCCTTCCAGGAGAATCTGTGACCCAGGGCTAACCTCGTTTGAACCCGAGGCTTTGGGAAACCTGGTGGAGGGCATGGACTTCCACAAATTCTACTTTGAGAACTGTGAGCATCTCTTATCAACAGGGAACTAAACATTGTAGTGTCATTCCACGAATAGTGCCTTTTGGGTAGTGTACTTTGGTCAAAAAGAACTAATTATTTCACCTAATTTTAACATTCTTTCATAAAGAGCACATGTTCAACTTCATAACAAACATATTTTCCCATCTCAAGTTAAATTAACAGCCCACTGGGCACAAATTGGTTCAATCAACGTTGCGTCAACGTAAATTGGCAACATATTGTGACGTGGAATCTACAGTGGGGAAAAAAAGTATTTAGTCAGCCACCAATTGTGCAAGTTCTCCCACTTAAAAAGATGAGAGAGGCCTGTAATTTTCATCATAGGTACTTGTCAACTATGACAGACAAATTGAGTAGAAAAAAATCCAGAAAATCACATTGTAGGATTTTTAATGAATTTATTTGCAAATTATGGTGGAAAATAAGTATTTGGTCACCTACAAACAAGCAAGATTTCTGGCTCTCACAGACCTGTAACTTCTTATTTAAGAGGCTCCTCTGTCCTCCACTTGTTACCTGTATTAATGGCACCTGTTTGAACTTGTTATCAGTATAAAAGACACCTGTCCACAACCTCAAACAGTCACACTCCAAACTCCACTATGGCCAAGACCAAAGAGCTGTCAAAGGACACCAGAAACACAATTGTAGACCTGCACCAGGCTGGGAAGACTGAATCTGCAATAGGTAAGCAGCTTGGTTTGAAGAAATCAACTGTGGGAGCAATTATTAGGAAATGGAAGACATACAAGACCACTGATAATCTCCCTCGATCTGGGGCTCCACGCAAGATCTCACCCCGTGGGGTCAAAATGATCACAAGAACGGTGAGCAAAAATCCCAGAACCACACGGGGGGACCTAGTGAATGACCTGCAGAGAGCTGGGACCAAAGTAACAAAGCCTACCATCAGTAACACACTACGCCGCCAGGGACTCAAATCCTGCAGTGCAAGACGTGTCCCCCTGCTTAAACCTGTACATGTCCAGGCCCGTCTGAAGTTTGCTAGTGTGCATTTGGATGATCTAGAAGAGGATTGGGAGAATGTCATATGGTCAGATGAAACCAAAATATAACTTTTTGGTAAAAACTCAACTCGTCGTGTTTGGAGGACAAAGAATGCTGAGTTGCATCCAAAGAACACCATACCTACTGTGAAGCATTGGGGTGGAAACATCATGCTTTGGGGCTTTTTCTGCAAAGGGACCAGGACGACTGATCCGTGTAAAGGAAAGAATGAATGGGGCCATGTATCGTGAGATTTTGAGTGAAAACCTCCTTCCATCAGCAAGGGCATTGAAGATGAAACGTGGCTGGGTCTTTCAGCGTGACAATGATCCCAAACACACCGCCCGGGCAACGAAGGAGTGGCTTCGTAAGAAGCATTTCAAGGTCCTGGAGTGGCCTAGCCAGTCTCCAGATCTCAACCCCATAGAAAATCTTTGGAGGGAGTTGAAAGTCCGTGTTGCCCAGCGACAGCCCCAAAACATCACTGCTCTAGAGGAGATCTGCATGAAGGAATGGGCCAAAATACCAGCAACAGTGTGTGAAAACCTTGTGAAGACTTACAGAAAACATTTAACCTGTGTCATTGCCAACAAAGGGTATATAACAAAGTATTGAGAAACTTTTGTTATTGACCAAATACTTATTTTCCACCATAATTTGCAAATAAATTCATAAAAAATCCTACAATGTGATTTTCTGGATTTTTTTATTCTCAATTTGTCTGTCATAGTTGACGTGTACCTATGATGAAAATTACAGGCCTCTCTCATCTTTTTAAGTGGGAGAACTTGCACAATTGGTGGCTGACTAAATATTTTTTTCCCCACTGTATGTGTAAAATACAGTGGATTTGCAAAAAGTCATCAACTGTTGTTTTGAGGGTGAAATTTCAACCACAGGATTATGTCATCATGGTAACCAATTTTCAACATAGACAATCCTTGTATAAAATATGTTGAATTTGTACCTTTTGAAACAATGTCAGATCTTCAACCTTATCTCTACTTATCTCTACTAGGGATGTAGTTCAGTTGGTAGAGCATGGCGTTTACAACGCCAGGGTTGTGCATTCGATTCCCACGGTGGGCCAGTATGAAAAATTAAATAAAAAGATAATGTAAGTCGCTCTGGATAAGAGCGTCTGCTAAATGACTAAAAATGTTTAAAAAAAAACAGAAAAAAACAATAGGCTGGGCAGCATCTCCTACTGGAGAATTGATCTATCTACAGCAGGTGTGTCAAACTCGTTCCATTGAGGGCCTAGTGTCTGCAGGTTTTTGGTTTCAATTAAGACCTAGACAACCAGGTGAGGGGAGTTCTTTACTAATTAGTGACCTTAATTCATCAATCAAGTACAAGGGAGGAGTGAAAACCTGCAGACACTCGGCCCTCCGTGGAATGAGTTTGACATGTGATCTACAGCTATCCCTTTGGTCTCCTATCCAGGGTTGTAACCAAGTCTAGCCCTGCTTAGCTTTGACTATTACCTATGTGCTATCGTGAGAATGATTGTTGAGCGATCTCCACTTAAAAACTAAATAGATTCACTTTTGCTATCGAAGTCATTCCAAAGGGTGGGCTCCTGAGTGGCGCAGTGGTCTAAGGCACTGCATCTCAGTGCTTGAGGCGTCACTACAGACCCCCTGGTTCGATTCCAGGCTGTATCACAACCGGCCGTGATTGGGAGTCCCATAGGGCGGCGTGCAATTGGCCCAGCGTCGTCCGGGTTTGGCCGGTGTAGGCCGTCATTGTAAATAAGAATTTGTTCTTAACTGACTTGCCTAGTTAAATAAAGGTTAAAAAATAAAAACTGAGCAACATGTTCATAATATGTTGGATTCACGTCGCCATTTCAACAAAATATCTAAGTTAAAGAATAGGACTAAATCAAATCAAACTTGATTAAAAGTTAATTTAAAGTTTGATCTGATTTGATTTAGTCGTATTTCTTTAACTTCGATTTTTGGTTGAGATGGAGAGGTGAATCCAACATACAGTATAAATTATTAATTTGTAGACAAACTGAAATTAAAGCCTGACTAAATCAGTGGCACAGATGGAACTATCCAAGGAGTAGATAATCTCCTTCAAATGTGGGTATTTTGTTGCATTGACAACCAAGCACAATTCAATATAACTTTCGCAATACAGTAAATAGCCTATTAACTTGTCAACCAGCTTTCGCTATACAGTAAATAGCCTATTAACTTGTCAACCAGTTAATAGATTATATGTTGGATTCATGTCTCCAACTCAACCAAAAATAAAAGTTAAAGAATAGGATTAGGCCAGTGGCTCAAATGGAAATATCAAAATCTCCATTAAATGTTGATATTTGGTTGCTTTGTAAAGTTAAGACTTTCTTACAAACTATTGTAACAGTATTTATTCAACCTTAAAAGGTAGGTAGCATACACGTAACCACATGTAACATATGGATTTGCATTAGTATACGCATCAAAAGTCCCAATGCAAAATTACACCTCACTGTTCTATTTTTGGAGTTATTACATAAAACCGATCAGAATTCTGAAGCCATGTCGGAAAATGTTTTTCCGGGGTGTGATGTCATATCGAGGACCCGGCAAGCCAGCATATTCCACATAATGTACACTCCAACGGAAATAACTTCAAATTAAACCAAATCATTTGCACTCATGACTACTGTTTTCAATTGAATTTTCAGCCAACTTACAAGCAAATACTTTTTGAATTTATTGTTACAAATCAACTTGCAAGGTTGCTAGCCAACTACTCTGCTAACGTTAGCCCTACCAGCCTGCTAACTTTATGTTAGCACTGAATGAGTCAGCGAGTTACTATCAACACCTAGCTTACAGCTACATTAAAGTAAACCAACATTTTGGAAATACATAATGCTATCTAACCAGTTATCAAAGAATGTTAGCTAAATGCAGTTATCTTAGCCAGCAAGATAGGCAGCCGGCTAACGTTAGCTATTTAGCCAACTAGCTATTAGCCGTGATAGCCTAGCTAACCACCACAGTTATGGTCGGCAAGCTAGAGCCCAACTACTGGAGACCAACTAGAACATAACTAACACAACACAACTAAACATAACCTAAGATTAAAAGCAAAGAGAGAGCAGACTTACAGAATGATGGTTGGGGCCCATCCGATGGTAAAACTTTAAAAATTGTGCAGCTTGAGCTAGCTACCGAGCTAGCATACGAACTCGTTAGCACAGAGTAGATCCTCCATATGACGTTGAGAAATAGTGCATTGTGGGTAGTTTAGAAGTTAGCCGGAAATAAGTTAATAAATATGTAATAACCCAAAAACATCACTATGTTTGTACTTATAGGTAACCAGATCGTGACTACAACTAAGTTACTAAGTCTTTGACCACACTGTGTTGTTACATTGGTGAGTAAAAACTCATGCTTCCTACCCTTTAAAATGAGTAACACATCCATGGCCACATTGAGGTTACTGTCTTTATAAATGTCTTCCTATGTAACAATAGAAAGCGTGCATGTTCAAGATAGCATGCGAAGGTTGCAGGTCTGTGGAGGTCTGTGCAGAATCTTGAATAACATTGATCACTTGCACCACTACTTTTAATGTAATCTCAACTACAATCCAGGTAATTTGATTGTGCTATTAGATGAAGCACAGTGATAACACATTAAGTTGTATAAATAAACAAAATATCTGACATTGTATTCCCATTTGAACTTTGTTGTGCTTTTAGATGGTTGAAAGTATAGTGATAAAACATTGGGAATTAAACAAACTTTTGGCTATCTTTTTGAGTGGGTGAATATAGGTTGTTATCTCATTGATCAACGCCTCAACCAAATATTACCCAATTGTCCACTTTGAAATTTCGTGGTGTGCCCAGTGGGAGCTTTGACTAACAGGGTTGAATATTTCATCTTAAATCAGGCTTTACTCCCCTTGTGACAGGGGGAATGTAAGCTTGTTGTGTGCAACAGGGAGGGGCAATTGAATGCAAGCTTAACAAAACATTTGAACTTGTTAAAATATTTCTAGCCTATCTATCTATGGGTAACAGGGTTGACGTGGTATGCTCGAAACGCTCAGTTTTCCACCACAAAAGACCAGAAAAACCAGCTCACCTGCTTTTACACTATGATTTGACTATTATATGTGATTATTTTTTGTATCATTTAAAAAGGGATTGTTTTACCATATTAAAACAAGAGTTCAGTTCATGTTACAGGGTTGACCTGAAACCTGACTAATGTAAATGAATTACTAATGAATAACTAGGGCTTTACAATGTTTGTGCAAACTTGGGATAGTCTTGGGGTTAAGTGGGTTAAAATCGTCCTAGAAGTTGTACAAAGATGACGTGAGACATGCCAAAATTATTTGAATGAAAACACACTGCTATTGGAATCTTTAACATGGTTTAGTGTAGTTAGAGCATAGATGTATGTGATCCAACTGTAAAATTTTGTGTTTTATCCAAATTTACGCACAATGTCTGAAAGACGTAAGGCACTATTCGTGGCTCGACCCTATTATTATGTTAATTGTTGTATACATATTTATTTATTTTTATATATGTTTTTACCAGGTAAGTCACTGAGCACGCTATTTTACGCTAAAGGACCTGGTAACCATCTTTCTCCATTGGAATCTAATCAAGGATGAAGTGCATGAAGCCAACACAAGTAGATGACTGAGTGTGTCCGTGTCTCCTATGTAGTGTTGAGTAAGAACAGTAAGCCGGTCCACACCACCATCCTTAATCCCCATGTGCACCTGATCGGGGAAGACGCGGCTTGCATCGCCTACATCCGCCTGACGCAGTACATCGACAGCCAGGGACGCCCGCGTTCCTGCCAGTCAGAGGAGACCCGCGTGTGGCACCGCCGCGACGCCAAGTGGCTCAACGTGCATTTTCACTGTTCAGGAGCGCCTGCCGCACCTCTCCAGTGAACCTTTACCAGACACAGGTACTGACTGCAGAGTTTTATTCTAGGTTCCGTCTACAGCTGAAGACGGAAGTTTACATACACCTTAGCCAAATACATTTAAACTCAGTTTTTCACAATTCCTGACATTTTATCCTAGTAAAAATTCCCTATCTTAGGTCAGTTAAGATCACCACTTTATTTTAAGAATGTGAAATGTCAGAATAATAGTAGAGAGAATTATTTATTTCAGCTTTTATTTATTTCATCACATTCCCAGTGGGTCAGAAGTTTACATATACTCAATTAGTAATTGGTAGCATTGCCTTTAAATTGTTTCACTTGGGTCAAATTTTTCGGGTAGCCTTCCACAAGCTTCCCACAATAAGTTGGGTGAATTTTGGCCCAATCCTGCTGACAGAGCTGGTGTAACTGAGTCAGGTTTGTAGGCCTCCTTGCTCGCACACGCTTTTTCAGTTCTGCCCACATATTTTCTATTGGATTGAGGTCAGGGCTTTGTTATGGCCACTCCAATACCTTGACTTTGTTGTCCTAAATACATTTTGCCACAACTTTGGAAGTATGCTTGGGGTCATTGTCGGGGTCATTGTCCATTTGGAAGACCCATTTGCGACCAAGCTTTAACTTCCTGACTGATGTCTTGAAATGTTGCTTCAATATATCCAGAAAATTTTCCTTCCTCATGATGCCATCTATTTTGTGAAGTGCACCAGTCCCTCCTGCAGCAAAGCACACCCACAGCATAATGCTGCCACCCCCGTGCTTCACGGTTGGGATGGTGTTCTTCGGCTTGCAAGCGTTCCCCTTTTTCCTCCAAACATAACGATGGTCAGTATGGCCAAACAGTTGTATTTTTGTTTCATCAGACCAGAGGACATTTCTCCAAAAGTATGATCTTTGTCCCCATGTGCAGTTGCAAACCGTAGTCTGTCTTTTTTATGGCGGTTTTGGAGCAGTGGCTTCTTCCTTGCTGAGCGGCCTTTCAGGTTATGTCGATATAGGACTCGTTTTACTGTGGATATAGATACTTTTGTACCTGTTTCCTCCAGCATCTTCACAAGGTCATTTGCTGTTGTTCTGGGATTGATTTGCACTTTTTGCACCAAAGTACGTTCATCTCTAGGAAACAGAACGTGTCTCCTTCCTGAGCGGTACGACGGCTGCATGGTCCCATGGTGTTTATACTTGCGTACTATTGTTTGTACAGATGAACGTGGTACCTTCAGTCATTTGGAAATTGCTCCCAAGGATGAACCAGACTTGTGGAGGTCTACAAAATTGGTGTTCTGAGGTCTTGGATGATTTCTTTTGATTTTCCCATGATGTCAAGCAAAGAGGCACTGAGTTTGAAGGTAGGCCTTGAAATACATCCACAGGTACACCTCCAATTTACTCAAATGATGTCAATTAGCCTATCAGAAGTTTCTAAAGCCATGACATCATTTTCTGGAATTTTCCAAGCTGTTTAAAGGCACAGTCAACTTAGTGTATGTAAACTTCTGACCCACTGGAATTGTGATACAGTGAAATAATCTGTCTGTAAACAATTGTTGGAAAAATTAGTTGTGTCATGCACAAAGTAGATGTCCTAACTGACTTGCCAAAACTATAGTTTGTTAACAAGACATTTGTGGAGTGGTTGAAAAACAAGTTTTATTGACTCCAACTGAAGTTTATGTAAACTTCCGACTTCAACTGTACATGTGTGCCCTCCCTCACATACATGTACTAAAGTGCTGATACATACTGTATCTTTTTGTTTATGTAAAAAAAACTCCCCAAGCCAAACCGTCATACCATAACGGTACACAGCCTACATATTGTCACCATATTACCCTTATAGTCAACAAACTAGAACTAATGAGTTAGTAAACCCACAATCAAATCCATGTGTACAATCACGCAGTACAGGGTACAGTTTAGCAGTTACACAGGCGGACCCCGATGGCAATGAATTAATAAAACCGAAAGCTTACCTTGACTTGGAAGAATTGCAGTGTTGGATAGCCTTAGCCAGCTAGCTAACATAAATAGCATTCCTCTCGGTTTGAGTCAGGTTGTTCAGTAGGCTAAATTAGCTGCATTAGCTTTAAAAAATACAACGAAATATAACTAGCTCTCTCAATCTCTGTTGCTCTCCTTAGTTTTTGAAGAAATTAATTTTGGTCAAAATTATTGTCTTTTCTTTGAGTCAATTACTCACCACATTTTATGCACTTTAGTGCTAACTAGCTGTAGCTTATGCTTTCAGTGCTAGATTCATTCTCTGATCCTTTAATTGGATGGACAACATAATAATAATAATATGCCATTTAGCAGACGCTTTTATCCAAAGCGACTTACAGTCATGCGTGCATACATTTTTATTTTGTGTGTATGGGTGGTCCCGGGGATCGAACCCACTACCTTGGTGTTACAAGCGCCGTGCTCTACCAGCTGAGCTACTGCAAGAGCTCTGATAGGTCGTCATAATTACTGTGTAAGTCTATGGAAGGGGTTGTAAACCATGAGCCCCCTAGGTTTTGTATTGAAGTCAATGTAGCCAGAAGAGGTCGGAAAATAGCTGTCCTCCGGCTACACCATGGTGCTACCCTAGAGGGTGCTGTTGAGGCTACTGTAGACCATTGCAAAACAGTGATTTTGTGACATTTATCTAAAAAATATAACTTTTTAAATGTTTCAATATAAAAAATTAAAAATGAAATTCACTGAGTAGGATGGTCCTCCTCTCCTCCTCTGAGGAGCCTCACTGCTGTATATAAACCTATTATAGTGATGTAAACTCAGGAGTAGTTTGGAGATTTACACACTCTTGACAGGCTGTCCTGTGCCCTCCCCACCACTCTGCTCTCTCTCTCTTTCCTCAGCTTTGCCTGAATTCTGAAGCCGATTGGAACATTTCTTCTCAGCGGTTGGATTGGCGCCAGGAGCCCGGCCAGAAGAGAACGCTTGAAGTTTACAATCCAAGGGGAAAAAAGAAAACAAAATAAAATATTTAAAAGCCGACCGACAACACCACCATAACCAATCCAGTCCAACCCTAGCTAGATGTTGGGGGCCGGCTGGGGCCGAGGCCCTCCCCTCCGGACGGTGCATGCTTCTGACGCCCAAAGAGCTATCTTGTCCTTTTTCCATGGATCCATATTTTTTGCCCATTGTTTGGAAAGGTGTTTAAAGTATTAACATATGTACAAAAAATATGAAATTATAAAAAAACATCACATTTAATCAACAGGTATGGGGGTTAAAATGATTAAAGAAAATAAATACGCATTTTCTAAAAACATAAATAAAATAAAAGGAGCACACACCCTAATATTAGTGGTGGTTGTTTTTTTGTTTTGTTTCACAATTAATCTAGTTTTCTTTCTTTTTTTGGATGCAAACAAATGCTAGGAGGGAAAATGTAAGAAAAAAACTCAATTATGTTACTTAGTATTAGAATTAAGAACACCAAAGTGTAGACTTTAGGACTCTTTTCTTTAAATACATTGTTTTAATGTAGATGTATGTTTTTTTGGGTCAGGTGGGTTTCAGAAGGGACAGTGTTTTAGTATTCTGATGTGTTATTATGGAACTCTTCATTTTTATCCCCATAATTATGCTTTATTTGAAAGTATTTTGTGTTTGAAGAGGATCATTTTTAAATGGGGGCTTTATTTAATAGAGTAATGTATACATAGATATTTATAAGGCGAAAGGGGAAAGACGCTTTACTTTCAGAGTTTGGGGAATGGATGTGTGTGTGAGTATGTGTGAGAGTGAAGGTGTGTTCTCCTGTCCCTATAGCTCCCTTTTCAGGCTCTTTTGCGGTTTGAGATCCCCTGTGTATATACACACACACTCTCACACATACGCACGCTCACACAAGGCCCAAACTCCAGGCCCCTGTGCTGTGCCCTTTGGGTCTATAAACCAGCCTGCTCATCCAGCTTCAGCCACAATCTCCTGACCAGCACAACCTGAAGTTGCAGAACACTACCATCGGTTTTCAGTGCTGAGTTTGCCATCTTCCTTTTGGCCTCTAGAGGGCACATGACACAATCAGTCAAGCCTACTGCTACTATTCTGACAGAGGCCCCAACCCACAAACTCTGAAAGCTCGGACACCTCTCCCTCATATCGTTTTCTACTATGATTTGAGCATGTTTGATCAAATTTCTTTTTTTGGGGGGGGGGATCTAAAATGGCCTGTACTGTTTTGCACATACATTTGAGACTAAATGCTGTTCTGTTCACTCCCCAGGTGAACGTTTCTGCAACTTCAGGTTAAGCTCACCCACTCCTGGGGTCTCTACCTGTGTTTCTATAGCGAGTGACCCTGTTAATCAGCTGTCTATATATTAGCGCCACTCAGTGTGACGATGATGTCAACTTTTGCCTATCTCTTGTTCTGGTCTCCGTCCTGTTCTCGAACATTGTATATTGTCTGTCTTCGCTTGCCGTACCTCTCTTTAAAATCATGTGAAAATGAGAATGCAGTAAAGTGGGGTGCTGAGTTGGCCCGTGGCTGGCGGTGGCATGTCAGACCTCTGGCTGGGCATAGGATTGGATGGGACGGGAAGTGGAGGCTGGGTGCTCGGCAGCCACGCTGAAGGCAATCAATGGATTGGTCCCTTTGTCACGGTTTCTGTTGTAACTGTTCTAGATGTTAGTGTTCTTACTGTTGGTATTATTATGAGTAATCTGAGTTGTTTCTTTTGAGATTGGAGCTGTAAATATGGAGAGGCAGTTGAGGTCGGGGATGGGGCTCAAGCTGCTAGCCAATCACACACCCCACACACACAATGCCACAATACACATATATGGAATCAACGCACACACATACAGTGTACTCCCAATGCAAATTATATTTGAATATATATGGACACAGACAAAAAAACAATCTCACTTTAAAAAACATATCTTTGTGATGATGGAAACTTGTGTGTGACTTTGTACCGTCAGCGGGGCGAAGCTTGCCGTTTACCCCTTCACTTCTGTGCTAAGCAGCTCCATAGTACTTGTGTACCATTGAATGTGTCGAAGGCCGGGCACTGAAAAAACAACAACCTACCGATGAGATATCAAAAATTATATCAAAACATGTTGAATGAAACATGTTAAAACAAAACTTGTGTGCTGTGTTTTTACCATGAGTAACGTGGCCCCGCCCACCCTACTGCTTGTGCTGCTGGGTGTTGTGACATATCTGCCATGAGACTGTGTTCCCCTTTGCACCATGATGCGATGTATACAATACTGAACTATGTGATGTTTTTTGGATCCGAGTAGTTTTCCTGACTGTGCGCTGTGGGCATTGGCCTCTCTCTCTCCCACCGGGCCTGATGCTTCCATTCATTGTGTGTTCACACAGCCATGGGAATGTTCATGTGAAAGAGTACAACCATGCAGTGTACTTCAACTCTTAAAAATAATTCAAAGGGAAGAAGAGGAGATAAATAGTAGTTACTGAGGTAAGGACAGTTAACCTTAGATGATACTATACCTAACTGGCCAGCAGGACAGGGAGAGAGCCTTGATATACTTACAAACTAATACTGAAAAATAAATATTAAAAGACTTTAATAAAAATATATATGCAGTTTTACAAGAGGAAGAAATATGCATGTCTACTTTCTGGTAATATTTTTTACTGTCTGTGTTTACTTGATTAAGAAATGGAAATCTATATATGTTACTTGCATCTTCAAGGTCAATGAAAATGGCTCCGTCTCAAATATTGAAATTAAGTGATGTATCACGTTTTTAAAAACTACAAAAAAAAGCCTTAGCTTGGTATGTTTCCCTTTATTTGTAAATGTACTGCATTGTAACCATATAGTAAGGGGCTACATATGACTATACTCGGAGTTGTCATTTGGATGCTGGATTTTTGCATGACCATACAATAAAGAACATCATTACTTTAAAACTATCAAGTGTTTGTTTGAATGTTAGTAGATCATCATAGCTTTGTTATTATTTAAACAAGAAACATTGAATAAAAATAACATTTCAACATAAGTTGTGTCCTGTTTCTCATTTTCTTGTGAGTGTGTGCTAGTCCATCCTTCTAGGATCTAAATGTTGCATCTTGTGTGTGTCAATAAATTACAGTTGCGTACATGACTTATTTCATATATTTTGGGTGCGTATATTTCATTATTCTGCTTGTTCATTCTAGCCTGTCTGACTAATCCCTGGGAGTCTATCCAGCTAAGGGACTTCAGAGATTGAGGTCAAGTCCCTTGTTAACACAACACTGTGATTAATGAACATGATCTGCCCATTTAACAGGTTTCCACTGATTCGTCGTGCTAGTGAGAGGATGATTAGATAGACATGTGAGATACCCTCTAATAAATGAGACTCGGTCGAATTATCCATTGAAAATATGCCTTCCCGAAAAGTATGATTACTAATGTACTGCAGACTATAATATGTACCTCTACTTCCTGTCTGTCAAACACCGTAGGCACTGCCGTTTCCATTCCAGTCTTCTGTAGACAGCATCAGACATGGGTAAATGACAATAGCTCCTGCATTGACAGGCATGCAGAAGCTGTGGGTAAAAAAAAAGACAAAGGAACAATCCATTCCAACCTCTGAGTTTATTAGAGACGATACAGCGTTGGTCTTTGTTTTGTAGTTTTTGCTAAATAAACAGAAAACAAAACAAGACAGCAGCTCCTGTTACGATGGACACTCACAGGCAGAGACCTAGAACCTCTCTTTTTCTATCTCTCTAGCTCATCCTCTTCTCTCTGACTGGCCCTATCTCTACACAGCTCTAAACTGGCTGGGTACCTATGTGAGAGTGAGGGAGAAAGTGCATGGTTAAAGTGTGTGGGTTTCTCTGTAGACTTGTGGGTCCTATAGTAGACCGTTTGTTTATCAGAATGTACTCCAATGGCCTCAGCTTTGGGGTAGGGGAATGCACAGTCTGAAGGAGCAGTGGCCTGAGATACACTACATCCATCCTACAGCACAAGTCTTTGTCCATAGCACTACAGTGTGCTGTCTTGTTTAGTCCATGTCTATTCTGTCACATTTTCCACCCATCCCCCACCCAAAATATACAACAGCTTTAAAATGTACAACGTTTTACAATCATTCTTCTGAAGAAATGAGAAGCGTGTGTGTGAGATGTGACCACGCGTATGTTGCGGGTTTATTCATGCACTCCAGGGCCACAAGATATCAGTTCCTGTTAAAGAGGGGGGTGACATGACATTAGACCCCCCCACCCCCTCTCAGTCTGCCAGACCCTGGCGTCAGTCAGTCCAACTGGCTGCAGGCTGAGACAAGTCCTCTACTTTCTGGATGAAGACAATGTGTGCGACTGCGAGGGGAAAGAGGGAGGGTTGTTTCCAACTCATTAACTCCCTTATTAGAGGCCATTATTTCCCTCCCGTGAGGATTGGTTACTACAGCGGCGTATCGGGCTGTCCTCCCGCTTTCTCTCCTCTTCCACCCTCTGTAGTGACTGGTGTTGGTAAACAGGGCCCTCTCTTTCCCTGGGCCAGGCCGGGCAGGGAAGTGCTCCAGTCCAGGCTGTGGTTCCTTAGGGAGGTCCAGTCTCAGCTCCAGCTGGAGCTCTGCAGCTCCTCTCTCAGCCAGGCGGGCAGGGGTTGGCCCAGCCGGTTCAGCAGCCTCAGCAGCTCCATGTTGTGCTCCCGGTAATGCTCCGTAAGGAAGGCACGCGACTGTAATACACACAACAGAGAAAAGTCAGCGAAGGACTGTATGAGGATAAAGTAATCCTTCTACCCCCCCTTACCCCACCCCCCCCCCCCCTTTCCTTGAAAGATGGAGTCACTGTACCTCAGGGGTCATGTCAGAATATTTCCTGCCTTTACTCTTGCCCAAACACTTGGGTCGTGCTCCTTCCACCCTCTGGCACCAGAACCCTTTACTTTCATCATACGTCAGAGCCTGGGTGTAGTTGAAGATGGGTGTGACCCCCAGGAACCTCTGGATGCCCTCCATGACCAGGGCAGGGTTGGATCGCAGCTGGGACCCATCCACTATGTGGACCTGGAAACAGGAATCACACCTCTCACATACTGGACTCCACACAGGTAGTACTGCCATGATCAATCATTATAAAATACTGTGAAGCCATGTTTCTGAATGGATGCAGTTGAATTGTTCACGGGGGTGTCTCCTGTAGTTTTCAGTATCTAGCTGTGCTCTTATAGTATGTTTGTGTGTATTTCCAGTAATGTAATGTTACCTGGCTGGGTTGGTAGTGGTGTAGCCAGCGCTCCAGGTGTGTGGCATAGGCCCCAGGTTTAAGGCAGCGTCTCTGCAGGATGAGCAGCTCTCGGGGGGAGGCAGGCCCCGCTGTCACCACCTCCTGGAACGTGTGGTTAACGGCCATCGGGTCCTGGTGAGCCCGCTGGTGCTGCAGGGTCACACACAGGGGAAAGGTTAAAGGTCAGACATAATGAGTCAAAGGTTATCAGAGGTCAGACTTCAGAAGAATCAAGTATCAAGTGATTCTACAAGATAACTTTTACAGATGTTGTACCTTTGGCTTCTTGAGAATAAATACATGCAAATAAACAGGTGAAGTTAAAATAAAAACAGATGGCATTTCTTTGCTCTGGAGTGAGGCAGCCAATAGTATCTTCTGCATGTGGTCACTTAACGGTCTTGACAAATGGTCTGGGAACAGTTTATATTTCATGAACCTGATGGTTCATATTATGGCTGAGGTAATAATAATAATAATAATAATATGCCATTTAGCAGACGCTTTTATCCAAAGCGACTTACAGTCGTGCGTGCATACATTTTTGTGTATGGGTGGTCCCGGGGATCGAACCTACTACCTTGGCGTTACAAGCGCCGTGCTCTACCAGCTGAGCTACAGAGGACCAGGTAGTTAAGAGTGTGATAGACCCACATGGTACCAGGAGTAGGCGCGGTCCGCTGGGTTGATGAGTACGGCCAGGATCTTGGCCCGGGACAGCAGGGCAGCCGCTCTCTTAGGGGCTACCTCTGTGTCAAAGTAGTTGGCACTTTTCTCAAACATGAAATCTGTGCTGACATTCGATGGGAAGGGGAAGAAGTCCATGTACCTGAAGAGAGGAGGGGGGAGAGCAGTTAGGTTTACCGAGGGCCAGGGGAGAGCTTCTGTCATAAATGTCCTTTGAATGTCTTCCTGCGCCATGTCCCTTTCCACCTACGACCAAATGAACCATACTGTTATACATGCTCACTGATATGAGAGGAATAGATATGTGAGAGCAATATAGAGGAAGACTACACTACAAGTAAGCATGAAGGAACTATATTGAGGTAATGTTGAGGTGAGGTGCTACCATATGGATATCATATAGGTTCTTAGATCAGTTCAGACAAAAGGACGCTACAGGCTTCATTAGAGTGTTTAAAGCCTCAGAGTGGGCAGCAAAGTCGTCTTACCAGTCAATGCCGTTGTCGTAGTTGGGGCCGCTAAAGAACTGGATCTCCTCAAAGGTGACAGGACTGGGGAAGCTACTGGTGATGGCAGGGTGGAGGCTCAGGAACGAGTGCAGGGCTGTGGTGCCTGAATGAACACACATGAATATACACTTTGACTAAAACTCACCACCACAAACGCCATTATGCTACCCATTTTGGCAAAAAGAGTGTGTGGCGAGCGAGAGAGTGTAGATGTCTTAGGAAAATGGTTGGCTGCAGGGTCTCACCCGTTTTCTGTGGGCCTATGACCAGGAACCTGGGTAGTCTATCACAGGTCTTTTCTTTCGACCAGATGTCTTTATGTCTCTTGTCATGACATGGGTTCTGAGGACAGATAGAGAGGGGTTACGGTCTCCAATACATATAGCTAGCTAGCTCATCATTAAGTCATTTCATTGCAAAATAATATAAAATGATGGGCCAAACTTAATTACAATAATCTCAAGAAACAATAAAATAGAATAGGAAAAATAGGAAACAGTAGCTAACAACCAAATGGATTATCATGTCTATAATAATATTTGATCATTGCATTCCCTAACCTGCCAGAGGGGGTCTCTCTCCTCCGGGAAGATCTGGAAGTATTTGTCAGCTAGCTGCGTGGGGGGGAGTGTCTGCAGCTGCAAGTTGGTCCAACACTGAACAAACTTCACCAGGGACTCAAAGGTGTACAGGCCCAGCCGGTCATTTCCATAGTTAGACAGGTGGGTCATGAAGATGCTGATCTGGAGGGGGACAGAGGAGTCAGACACCATACCAACGGGTGAGTAGGGAAGGGAGACCTTTCACTGTTTGTCTATGCATCTTAAATGCACATTAAGCAAAATCCCAATTTGAGGCACTCGTGAAATAAAAATTTGTAGCACAGATTGACATCAATTAATGATTTACACAAAAGTCAAAGTTACAAGTCCTTTTCCCAAGCTAAGACTTTTCCAGAATGAAGTTTCTCAGGTCATTTAGAGCAGCGGCCTGAAGACGGTAGCAGCTCCAGTAAGGAGGCAGAGTATCTCCACAGCGAACTAGAACTTACAGGGTTGAGGAGGACGGTGAGGAACAGCTCTCCTCCCCTGATGCTCTTGTCCAGCTCTTTGGAGCCTCCTGGGTACTCGTTATAGAAGATGGTGTGAGTGAAGAGGCCACATGTCTGTCTGGGTAACACCTGCAGAGACAGAGGGAAACAGTCAGAAAAGACTGTAGGAACATCAATAAATAACTTTCTCTTCTTTCTAACCACCTTATTACCTTTGCATAAACTCTAAGCTCTTGAGTGCTCTCACTAAGCACTGAGGGGAAAATCCTAACTTCCGCTTAAGTCACATTTTCACTTAGTTATGCATTGATGTCAATGGGAGATCAAGTGAAAATTCAACTTAAATTGAAGTTTAAGACTCAGACCTAAATTATTTACTATTTCTAGCATCACTTAAAAGATAAGTTTACCTCAAATCCAAAAGTTCCCAAGTGATTCTATACATTGAAATTAGTTAGGTGGAGTTTGCCATCTCCTCTCTCTCTCCCTGCAGTCTAGATCTGGAAAGCTGCAAAAATAGGTTACGTGACTCATGATGCATCTTTGCGCACTGCTAGCTCTGCTCCGTTGTCAGTCAAAAAGCGATTGAGAAATCTGCGAATTGTGGACAAATTCTTTGTTTTATTGAAAGAATATGTCCAAATGAGCTATATAAAAAAATATATATATCTAAAGTGCTATCAGGTTTGAGTCAGGAAATATGTACGCAACAACAGCTAAGATGGGTAACAACTGCGCTTGTGCGCTCTCGTGGTGGAATCGCATTACGTAAAAACTGCATGTAAGGCCCTTATTCACAATCCCAGAAAGTGGTGGGCGTCACAATGTAATTTTATAAAAAATATTGCTTGATCTAATAAAGGATACGTGGGCTTTCCCATTGTATTGTTGTTTTGGTACATTTTCGTTGATTAAGGGAGCTCCAAAATGTAGCTGTTTCAGCATTACTCTGTGCTTTCTGTCACAGTGAGCCAGATAGTTCAACCGGATGTATAAACGTGAAGCATCCGGTTGGCATTTCCACTCACTACCAAATATGGTGATTTGAGGAAGCCCAGTGGCCGGCAGAATATGTAGCTAAATGGATTTTGGCTGACATTCTGCTTTTTTTCACATCGATTAATCATTTTATCTCCATACAGTTTCTGTTTCCAAAACTACAATCTGTAACAAACAGAGTGGACTGCGTTTTGTAGACTTTTCCCGTATGCCAAAGTTTTAATAAATTGTGTTGTTTAGAAACAGAGCAAGGGCAAATTGAATTATTGCACACGCGCACTTCACGGAGTAGGAGTTCCCTAACGGAAATATGCAAATAAATGCTAGATGCGCCAATAGGATTTCACTAGCTCGTGCTTGGCTCTGCCCACCTCCTTGCTTGTTCTGCCCACTATGATTAATTTGCTCCCATTGGAAACGACAGGCCCCGGTCTATCTTAGGTTAGTAGGTTTCTGTGGTGTATGGGCAGACAGAGAAAGTACAGAGCGTAGGTGAAAATCTTTTCTGGTTGACCGTGATTGGCTCAGGGTGCTGTCACTCATGGGGACACTATGTCACCGCAGCTCCTGCTGGGAGAGCTAGCCAGCAATAGCCCCTCTTCGGTGCTCCATTGATTTACAGTAGAAGTGACCGCCCAAGAAGGCTCATTGGCCACAGATAAATCAATGTCTTATGCATGGTAACTGAAGTGTCAACTTCATAGCTAGCTAGTTGTTTACCACGCACTGTTACCACGTCTTCAAGCTGGGTAGCTTAGCTAGCTGAAACACGTTGACTAGCTTAGCTATCTCCTAGAAAATACTTTTCTAACTTAGCATTATGAAGGAAATGTACAGATAAAACATCTCTGTGCTCATTAGCCACCTAAACTTTAAAATATGGCCATCCATTAAAATAAAGCAAGCTGGAAAAGAAGATTCAAGTTGAGTGGTTGGTGGTGGATCATGGAGCAGTGGTTAACTCCCTGTTCACCCACGACTGCGTAGCCACGCACGACTCAAACACTATCATCAAGTTCGCTGACGACGCGACGGCGGTAGGCCTGATCACCGGCGACGATGAGTTAGCCTACAGGGAGGAGGTCAGTGACCCTGCAGTGTGGTGCCAGAACAACAACCTCTCCCTCAACTTCCGCAAGACCGAGGAGCTGATCGTGGACTACAGGAAACGGGGGGGGGGGGGGGCGAGCATGCCCCCATCCACATCGACAGGGTGGCAGTGGAGCAGGTAGACAGCTTCAAGTTCCTCTGTGTCCAAATCACTAAAGACTTAAAATGGTCCAAACACAAACGCACAGTAAAGAAGGCGCGACAGTGCCTCTTCCCCCTCAGGTGGTTGAAAAAGTTTGGTATGGGCCCTCAAATCCTCAAAAGGTTCTACAGCTGTACCATTGAGAGCATATTGACTGGCTGCATCACTGCTTGGTATGGTAATAGCACCACCCTCGATCGCATGGCACTACGGAGGGTTGTGCGGACATCACTGGGGCCGAGCTCCCTGCCATCCAGGACCTCTATATCAGGTGGTGTGAAAAGAAGGCCTGGAAAATCGTTAAAGACTCCCAAGCCATAGACTATTTTCTCTGCTGCCGGTCAGCAAGAGGTACCGGTGCATCAAGTCTGACACCAACAGGCTCTTGAACAGCTTCTATCCCCAAGCAATACGACTGATAAATAGCTAACAAAATAGCTACACGGACTATGTGAGTTAACCTTGTGTCTTTATTGACCTTTTATAAAACAAATTGCACTGTCTCTATGCACACTCACAGGCCCCGACACACTCACACACACTGTCACTCCAACACAAACACTCACTCCATTATTTTCTCACTCACACATAATATGCACATACATTTATACTGACTCTACACACCCACTCACATACAAGCTGCTGCTACTATTTGTATCATATCCTGTTGCCTAGTCCCCTTACCCCTATACATATCTACCTCCATCACTCCAGTATCCCTGCACATTGTAAATATGGTCTTGGAACTGACTTTTAAAAAAGATTTCCTGTATATAGTCTGCTTACTTACTTAGTTGTGTATTTCATATTTCATATTTCTCGTGTGTTTCTTTCTAGTAATACATTGTTATTGATTATTGGATTGTTGGGTTTTGAGTTACCAAGAAAGGCATTTCACTGTACTTGTGCATGTGACATTAAAACTTGAAACATCTGTTTTGAGGTAGGTTAGCTATAATTAAGCAATAAAGCCCGAGGGGTTGTGGTATTTGGCCAATATACCACGGCTAAGGGCTGTTCTTATGCATGACGCAACGCGGAGTGCCTGGACACAGCCCTTAGCCATTATATATTGGCCATATATCACAAACCCCTGAGGTGCCTTATTGCTATTATAAACTCTTTACCAACATAATTAGAGCAGTAAAAATACATGTTTTGTCATACCTGTGGTATACGGTCTGATATACCACGGCTATCAGCCAATAAGCATTCAGGGCTCGAACCACCCAGTTTATAATTAAGCAATAAGTCCCGAGGGGGTGTGGTATATGGCCAATATACCACGGCTAAGGGCTGTTCTTATGCACAACGCAACGTGGAGTGCCTGGACACAGCCCTTAGCCCTATGTAATCAGAACAGTAAACAAGTCATTTTGTGTCATACCCGTGGTATACGGTCTGCTTTACCACGGCTTTCAGCCAATCAGCATTCAGGGCTCGAACAAACCAGTTTATTATATCCTATAAAGTCATAATACCCATAAAACCTAGCGGTTAAACACGGAAATGGTTATTAATTTTTCCCATAGGCGATTTTAGAACCACTTAAAATAAGGGTTGTGTTTCCTGTAGGCTTACCCTGGCGTGACGTTTTGATAACTGTGTAAATCTCTCTCGGACAAGGTGACTTTTATCAATATATTCGCCTGTATTTACCCCCCCCCTCCCAAAATGAAATGCTAATTACAAATGCCTGTGCAAAGCTTCACGTCATTAACCAGGGCCATGATGATCTGCACGAGACTGCCGAATCGAGGCAAAGGTAATCTCTGGATAAACTATCTAATATTAGCTAAATTTAGTAATGAAAAACTAGCCTACATTTGTTTAAATTGATCATTCTGGGAACTGTCTTGG
Source organism: Coregonus lavaretus (assembly GCF_964263955.1). Lineage (NCBI taxonomy): Eukaryota > Metazoa > Chordata > Actinopteri > Salmoniformes > Salmonidae > Coregonus > Coregonus lavaretus. The sequence continues at coordinate 46,924,323 of NC_139988.1, forward strand.
GCAAGTTTTTAATTTACAAAATACCTGTTATTTAGCTAGCTAGCAACATTAGTCTGACTAGATGGCTACATTAGCTGTCTAGCCATTTAAATGCAGGAGACATTCATAAAAACAAGTTTAGCTTTCTTTGGTTTTTATAAACCAACAGTCTAGCTTGCTAGTTAACTAGCTAGCTAACTTAAATGGTGAAGCTAGGCATTCTTAATAATTTTTGTTTGTGTCTATGGGTGAGGGGTGGGTAGCCTACTTCAAGTAACTAATTGACTTGTAGCTACCCTAGCTAACTGTATTATTTTGGTTTGGCTTTTTGAGAGGTTTCAGAGATGGACTGATTAGCATTCTCTCTTGAGTCAACAGTGTGCTTACTTTACTGCAGGAAGACATTGATCGGTTTGGGGTTACCCTCTGAACAGCAGATCATTAGTATGGCTAGTAAGCAAGGTTATCTAACCTTATTTAGCCCTACCAGCTATGGTGGTTTTAAAATTAATTGGTATTCACATGTTTGTTTTTGAGGTATAATTACTGTCATGTCATTGATTCCAAATTGCAAACCTTATCTGCACCTCGTCTATTCCAGCTCTAACACCCGACTTAAATAATCAACATAACAAATCACGGCGATAGGCTATGAATTGTAATCAGGTATGAGCTGGGTTGGAACAAAAGCTTATATACACTCCTGCCATTCAGATCTGGAGTTGTCCACCCTTTTAAGTAATTATTCAGCTTGCTTTATTTTTATGCCCCATGCATGGTCCCTCAACTTCGGACACTTTGGAACTCTCCATCTTATCTCTATAAACCCACCCTACCTTCGCCCATTTTCCCTATGCTGCTTCCTTCACTTGTTGCTCTCCTGATTGGATAACATCTAGACTCAGTAACACATTTAAAACGGTTGTGGTGTACTGTTTTTGCTACCTTTTTATCACCTGTGTAATGCAGTCCTCCTCCTGCTTATTCTGGAGTTCAGAATGAATGCAGCGGTAAATGTGCTGCTCACAATCCACAGCAGCAACACGGACCTGTTAAATTGACCAGGTGCTGATATAGCTGCGCTTAGGCATGGGGCTTGCTTCATTTGAGTCTGTTAAGTGTTTCTCATTCTGCTGGAGTTGAACCTAGTATTTTATATTAAACCTACCTTACACATCCAGTTGTTTCTCCATTTGTAACTCACCTACCAAAAATCACAATATGCTGTTTTACATTTTGTGATATTTGTGCTGGTCTAATTCCTAAAATGGAAAAGCAGAAGAATCGGTGTGTTCTCGGATAGTGATAATAGTTCATATGATGCTCTTCGATGTCCCAGGATTGTGGCATTGAATAAATCATTTAATCTTTACTTCAAAGTCAGATGTTAATATGTAATGTATAAAAGGCATACACAAAACATTAAGAAGACCTGCTCTTTCCATGACAGACTGACCAGGTGAATCCAGGTGAAAGCCATGATCCCTTATTGATGTCACTTGTTAAATCCACTTCAATCAGTGTAGATGAAGGGGAGGAGACAGTTTAAAGAAGGATTTTTAAGCCTTGAGACAATTGAGAAATGGATTGTGTATGTGTGCCATTCAGAAGGTGAATGAGCAAGACAAAAGATTTACGTGCCTTTGAACGGGGTATGGTAGTAGCTGCAAGGCACACCGGTTTGTGTCAAGAACTGCAACGCTGCTGGGTTTTTCATGCTCAACAGTTTCCCGTGTGTATCAAGAATGGTCCACCACCCAAAGGACATCCAGCCAACTTAACAACTGTGGGAAGCATTGGAGTCAACATGGGCCAGCATCCATGTGGAACGCTTTTGACACCTTGTAGAGTCCATGCCCTGACAAATTTAGGCTGTTCTGAGGGCAAAAGGGGGGATGCAACTCAATATTAATGTTTGGTATAGTGCATTCGCAAAGTATTCAGACCCCTAGACTTTTTCCCCATTTTGATACGTTACAGCCTTATTCTAAAATGGATTAAATAGTTTTTTCCCCTCATCAAATCTACACACAATACCCCATAAAAACAGATTTTTAGATTTTTTTGCAAATATATTAAAAGTAAAAAAATTAACTAAAAAAAACATTTACAAAAGTATTCAGACCCTTTGGCAGCGATTAGAGCCAGAGTCGTCTTGGGAATGACGCTACAAGCTTGGCACACCTGTATGTGTTCATTCTTCTCTGCAGATCCTCTCAAGCTCTGTCAGGTTGGATGGGGAGCGTCACTGCACAGCTATTTACAGGTCTCTCCAGAGATACTCGATCGGGTTCAAGTCTGGGCTCTGGCTGGACCATTCAGGAACATTCAGAGACTTGTCCCGAAGCCACTCCTGCGTTGTATTGGCTGTGTGCTTAGGGTCGTTGTCCTGTTGGAAGGTGAACCTTGGCCCCAGTCTGAGGTCCTGAGCGCTCTGGAGCAGGTTTTCATCAAGGATCTCTCTGTACTTTGCTCCGTTCATCTTTCCTTCAATTCTGACTAGTCTCCCAGTCCCTGCCACTGAAGAACATCCCCACAGCATGATACTGCCACCACCATGCTTCACTGTAGGGATGGTGCCAGGTTTCCTCAAGACGTGACACTTGGCATTCAGGCCAAAGAGTTCAATCTTGGTTTCATCAGTCCAGAGAATCTTGTTTCTTATGATCTGAGAGTCATTTAGGTGCCTTTTGACAAGCTCTAAGTGGGCTGTCATGTGCCTTTTACTGAGAAGTGGCATCTGTCTGGCCACTCTACCATAAAAGCCTGATTGGTAGAGTGCTGCAGAGATGGTTGTCCTTCTGGAAGGTTCTCCCATCTCCACAGAGGAACTCTGGAGCTCTGTCAGAGTGACCATCGGGTTCTTGGTCACCTCCCTGACCAAGGCCCTTCCCCCCTGATTGATCAGTTTGGCCAGGCAGTCATCTCTAGGAAGAGTCTTGGTGGTTCCAAACGTCTTCCATTTAAGAATGATGGAGGCCGCTGTGTTCTTGGGGACCTTCAATGCTGCAGAAATTTTTTGGTACCCTTCCCCAGATCTGTGCATCGACACAATTCTGTCTCAAGAGTTCTACGGACAATTCCTGGTTTTTGCTCTGACATGCACCATCAACTGTGGGACCTTATATAGACAGGTGTGTGCCTTTCCAAATCATGTCCAATCAATTTAATTTACCACAGATGGACTCCAATCAAGTTGTAGAAACATCAAGGATAATCCTATAGAAGCAGGATGCACCTGAGCTCAATTTCGAGTCTCATAGCAAAGGGTCTGAATACTTATGTAAATAAGGTATTTCAGTTTTGTATTTGCAAACATTTCTAAAAATCTTTTTTCGCTTTGTCATTATCCGGTATTGTGTGTATATTGATGAGTAAATTTGTATTTAATCAATTTTAGAATAAGGCTGTAACATAACAAAATGTGGAAAAAAGGAAGGGGTCTGAATACTTTCCGAATGCACTGTACTCAGTGTATGTACAGTGAGGGAAAAAAGTATTTGATCCCCTGCTGATTTTGTACGTTTCCCCACTGACAAAGAAATTATCAGTCTATAATTTTAATGGTAGGTTTATGTGAACAGTGAGAGACAGAATAACAACAAAAAAATCCATAAAAACGCATGTAGTATTTGACCCCTCTGCAAAACATGACTTAGTACTTGGTGGCAAAACCCTTGTTGGCAATCACAGAGGTCAGACGTTTCTTGTAGTTGGCCACCAGGTTTGCACACATCTCATGAGGGATTTTGTCCCACTCCTCTTTGCAGATCTTCTCCAAGTCATTAAGGTTTCGAGGTTGACGTTTGGCAAATCGAACCTTCAGCTCCCTCCACAGATTTCCTATGGGATTGAGACTGGCTAGGCCACTCCAGGACCTTAATGTGCTTCTTCTTGAGCCACTCCTTTGTTGCCTTGGCCGTGTGTTTTGGGTCATTGTCATGCTGGAATACCCATCCATGACCCATTTTCAATGCCCTGGCTGAGGAAAGGAGGTTCTCACCCAAGATTTGACGGTACATGGCCCCGTCCATCGTCCCTTTGATGCGGTGAATTTGTCCTGTCCCCTTAGCAGAAAAACACCCCCAAAGCATAATGTTTCCACCTCCATGTTTGACAGTGGGGATGGTGTTCTTGGGGTCATAGGCAGCATTCCTCCTCCTCCAAACACGGCGAGTTGAGTTGATGCCAAAGAGCTTGATTTTGGTCTCATCTGACCACAACACTTACACCCAGTTCTCCTCTGAATCATTCAAATGTTCATTGGCAAACTTCAGACAGGCCTGCATATGTGCTTTCTTGAGCAGGGGGACCTTGCGGGCGCTGCAGGATTTCAGTCCTTCACGGCGTAGTGTGTTACCAATTGTTTTCTTGGTGACTATGGTCCCAGCTGCCTTGAGATCATTGACAAGATCCTCCCGTGTAGTTCTGGGCTGATTCCTCACCGTTCTTATGATCATGGCAACTCCATGAGGTGAGATCTTGCATGCAGGCCAAGGGAGATTGACAGTCTTTTGTGTTTCTTCCATTTGCGAATAATCGCACCAACTGTTGTCACCTTTTCACCAAGCTGCTTGGTGATGGTCTTGTAGCCCATTCCAGCCTTGTGTCGGTCTACAATCTTGTCCCTGACATCCTTGGAGAGCTCTTTGGTCTTGGCCATGGTGGAGAGTTTGGAATCTGATTGATTGATTGCTTCTGTGGACAGGTGTCTTTTATACGGGTAACAAACTGAGATTAGGAGCACTCCCTTTTAAGAGTGTGCTCCTAATCTCAGCTTGTTACCTGTATAAAAGGCACCTGGGAGCCAGAAATCTTTCTGATTGAGAGGGGTCAAATACTTATTTCCCTCATTAAAATGCAAATCAATTTATAACATTTTTGACATGCATTCTTCTGGATTTTTGTTGTTGTTATTCTGTCTCTCACTGTTCAAATAAACCTACCATTACAATTATAGACTGATCATTCCTTTGTCAGTGGGCAAACGTACAAAATCAGCAGGGGATCAAATACTTTTTTCCCCTCACTGTAGTATGCATTGTTTACTACTTTGATTTCTTTAAAACAATATAATTGTTGAAGTTCAGGTGTTTGACGATTGATGGGTGACTCGGTGCATTCTTGTCAAATAAATATGCTTATTCATTCATGATTATGGATACATTCTGCAATGAGTTAATCTGGCTTTGAAACGGCAACAGAACATGTCAACAAGTTAGTTTTGAATAGCTTTAACACAGCAGTGCATTCCGACACCATGAATTGAAATAGATTGCACTATAAAGGATTAAATATAGACCTCCACCGGCTGAAGGAGAAGAGGATCTGGTAAAAGAAAGGGTATGTTGCTAATAATCATCTAAGTAGGCAGGTGCTACTAGGATAGTATTCTGTAAAAGACACAAGTCCAAATGCATAAACAAGACAACAAATATTACTTCAATAAAATATGGAACAATAAATTAAAATGTTCAATATATATTTTGTTTTGGATCAAGGCTAGCAAATGTGTCAGCTAGAGATGACGTGCAGGAGCTTGCAGGGATTTGTAGTCTTGCACAGTGGTGGAAAAAGTACTTAATGTCATACTTGAGTAAAAATAAAGATATGTTAATAGAAAATGACTCAAGTAAAAGTGAAAGTCACCCAGTAAAATACTACTTGAGTAAAAGTCTAAAAGTATTTGGTTTTAAATACACTTAAGTATCAAAAGTAAATGGAATTGCTAAAATATACTTAAGTATCAAAAGTAAAAGTATTAATAATTTCAAATTCCTTATATTATGCAAACCAGTCAGCACAATTGTCTTTTTTTTGGGGGGGGGGGGGCAGCCAGGGGCACACTCCAACACTCAGACATTAATTTACAAACAAAGCATTTGTGTTTAGTGAGTGCACCAGATCAGAGGCAGTAGAGATGAACAGGGATGTTTTCTTGATAAGTGCGTGAATTAGACCATTTTCCTTTCAAAATGTAACTAGTACTTTTGGGTGCCAGGGAAAATGTATGGAGTAAAAAGTACATTATTTTCTTTAGGAATGTAATGAAGTAAAAGTTATTAGTATATAGTAAAGTTAAATATAAATAGTAAAGTACAGATACCCCAAAAAACTACTTAAGTAGTACTTTCAAGTATTTTTACTTAAGCACTTTACACCACTGGTCTTGCATGATGTCTAATTTGATAAAAATTGATAAAGAAAGGTTTAAACAGTTATCAAAACATCATGCCAGGGAAAGCCTACATCAATCACATACCTTTTTTGATGTGGTTCTAAAATCCCCCATGGGAAAAATGAATGTTGAAAAAACGATTGGAACCATTTTCGTGTTTGACCGCTAGGTTTTATGGGTATTATGACACGTACACTGTGAGGCTCTATAGGTTCCATGTCTTATTGTTGATGTTTGATGGCAGACTGTAATACCTACGGAACAGTGGCGGTTGGTGCCGTTTAAGATGAGGGAGAACTATTTTTGTTTTTATGAGCATGGCCTTATTTCTATTACAGCATAGAAAGTCACCGGGTTCATCAATAACTGCATCGACGACGTCGTCCCCACAGTGACCGTACGTACAGTACATATCCCAACCAGAAGCCATGGATTACAGGCAACATCCACCCCGAGCTAAAGGCTAGAGCTGCCGCTTTCAAGGAGCAGGACACTAATCCGGACACTTACAAGAAATCCCACTATGCCCTCAGATGAACCATCACACAGGCAAAGCGTCAATACAGGACTAAGATTGAATCTTACTACACCGGCTCTGATGCTCGTCGGATGTGTCAGGGCTTGCAAACTGGGAAACCACAAAGGGAAACCCAGCCGCGAGCTGCCCAGTGACGTGAGCCTACCAGATGAGCTAAATGCCTTTTACGCTTGCTTCGAGGCAAGCAACACTGAAGCATGCATGAGAGCACCAGCTGTTCCGGACGACTGTGTGATCACGCTCTCCGTAGCCGATGTGAGCAACACCTTTAAACAGGACAACATTCACAAGGCCGTTGGGCCAGACGGATTACCAGGACGTGTACTCAGAGCATGCGCGGACCAACTGGCAAGTGTCTTCACTGACATTTTCAACCTCTCCCTGACAGAGTCTGTAATACCTATGTTTCAAGCAGACCACCATAGTCCCTCTGCCCAAGAAAGCGAAGGTAACCTGCCTAAATGACTACCACCCCGTAGCACTCACATCGGTAGCCATGAAGTGCTTTGAAAGGCTGGTCATGGCTCACAACACCATCATCCTGGAAACCCTAGACCCACTCCAATTCGCATACCGCCCCAACAGAGCCACAGATGACGCAATCTCAATCGCACTCCACACTGCCCTTTCCCACCTGGACAAAAGGAACACCTATGTGAGAATGCTGTTCATTGACAACAGCTCAGCGTTCAACACCACAGTGCCCACACTAAGCTAAGGACCCTGGGACTAAATACCTCCCTCTGCAACTGGATCCTGGACTTCCTGACGGGCCGCCCCCAGGTGGTAATGGTAGGCAACAACACATCTGCCATGATGACCCTCAACACGAGAGCCCCCCAGGGGCGCGTGCTTAGTCCCCTCCTGTACTCCCTGTTCACCCATGACTCCAACACCATCATTAAGTTTGCTGATGACACAACAGTGGTAGGCCTGATCCCCGACAACAATGAAACAGCCTATAGGGAGGAGGTCAGAGACCTGGCAGTGTGGCCGGACAACAACCTCTCCCTCAACGTGAGCAAGACAAAGGAGCTGATCGTGGACTACAGGAAAAGGAGGGCCGAACACACCGACATTCACACCGACGGGACTGTAGTGGAGCTGGTCGAGAGTTTCAAGTTCCTTGGTGTCCACATCACCAACAAACTATCATGGTCCAAACACACCAAGACAGTCATGAAGAGGGCAAGACAACACCTTTTCCCCCTCAGGAGACTGAAAATAATTTGCATGGGTCCCCAGATCCTCAAAAAGTTATACAGCTGCACCATTGAGAGCATCCTGACCGGTTGCATCACCGCATGGTATGGCATCTGCTTGGCATCCGACCGTAAGGCGCTACAGAGGGTAGTGCGTACGGCCCAGTACATCACTGGGGCCAAGCTTCCTGCCATCCAGGACATATATACTAGGTGGTGTCAGAGGAAGGCCCAAAAAATTGTCAAAGACTCCAGTCACCCAAGTCATAGACTGTTCTCTCTGCTACCGCACGGCAAGCGATACCGGAGCGCCATGTCTAGGTCCAAAAGGCTCCTTAACAGCTTCTACCCCTGCTGTTTATTTTCTATGCATTGTCACTTTACCCCTACCTACATGTACAAATTACCTCGACTAACCTGTACCCCTGCACATTGACTTGGTACCAGCATCCATTGTATATAGCCTCAGTATTGTTATTTTATTGTGTTACTTTTTATTTAGTAAATATTTTCTTAACTCTATTTCTTGAACTGCATTGTTGGTTAAGGGCTTGTAAGTAAGCATTTCACGGTAAGGTCTACACCTGTTGTATTCGGCAGATGTTACAAATACAATATGATTTGAGTATATTGGATGACTCATTCATATTCCATTCACCCAGCTGAATGTAACATATATAGGTTTAGGCTACTTACTACATGATACTCAAATTTTCCCAATACCCATCATGAGGTTGCTACAACCTAGCCTATGAATGAAAGTTTACAACGTAGGTTGAGAGAAATTTGAGTAATCAAGGTGACAGACAATGACACATTCAATACCGCCTTGCACAATCTTGCCTGCATCTAGCTGATCTAGGGTGTAATCATTAGTCCAACAGTTGCAAACAAGAGTTCCTATAGGACAAATTCAGGTAGTTTATCCCCGTTTCGTTCCGTTTGATCTGTTTTTTAAACGTTTTTCAACAGAATCACCCCTGATCACACGCAAACACAGTTCACTTTCATAGCAGCCAGATCATTGTATAATTCCGTCTCGTATCTACGCGCTCTCCTCCTCTCACCTTTTGCCTCGCTTTTGGACTTCAGTGCACAATACATCAGTTGCCTGTCACCAGGCGAAAACATCTTTCCAAGCCAAACCTTCATATCACAACCGCTACACACAGTCTACATCGTTGTGACCATATTAGCTAACGGCAAGTCAACAACATAGCTAATAGAACTAATGCGTTAGTAAACCCACTACAATCATGCAGTACAGTGTACAGTTAGCAAGCAGTTTAGCATTTAAACACCGGCGGGTCCCGGTGGCACAAACCTTACCTTGACTTGGAAGTATTCCAGTGTTGAATAGCCATAGTCAGCTAGGTAACATAGCATCCCTCTCTGTTTGACCTGGGTGTTTGAGTAGTCTAAACTATCTAGCTGCATTCGCTAGCTAAGTAAGTACATTTACTAAATATAGCTAGCTCATTTTGAATACATTAATTTGGGGGAGAAGTGAAGACAGTAGCCTAGCGTTAGAGATTAGTTATACGAAGTAAACATCAACCTACAAACATGTCTGATGACTAAATACTTGCGAGTGATGAAGAAAACTACTGGAGGGGCGCAGATGGTGTCGTCGAACCATATTTATTTCAGCCCGAGTATTGTGATGAAGAATTCAGGCCAATGCAGACTCATGAAGAATGCAGCAGAGAATTTGATTACATGACTCCAACTTATTGATGATGAGGAGCAGCTAGTTTCCTTTCGTGACCACTGGGATTTTGCTGCCGACATCAACTCTGGTGTCCTGGAATTTATTTCCATATCCCAAAAAGAAATTGGAGACACAACCCAGTTCCAGCTGGGCCAAATGGACAGTTATCCAACAAGTAAGTAGCTGAACTTTACTTTATTGAATGATCACTTAACACAAACCTGGACCGTTGTGGGTTTATGTTTTTACATTAGCCAAACACTGTCAAGATATGTTTTCACATTATCACAACGTTTTTGGCATCTGTTATTTGAGTAGGATATAGGAAATATAGGTAATATAGGCCTACACATTGAACTTGAAATAACAGCTAAATCTAAGAACAGCAAAAAATTACCTGTTTTCATATTGTCAAAAATGTTATATGTTATAAGTACATGGCTGCTGCTCCAGATTCTCAAATCCACTTTGCCCTTTGATCTATAATTGTAATTCGATACAGTTCAGACTGGTCCCATACCGCATTGTTTTGGAGTGGGTCCTCCGCGGTGAGACACTGGGTCCAGGAGTCCGGATTCCTCTCCTATCCTGTGTGGTAAATGCCATCTGAGTTAAATATCCATCGCCTTATGGGGTCTACACTGGCTTTCAGGAAGTGAAAGACTCCCAGGACTTGTGAATAGTCAAAGTTACAGGTATGTGATGCTCCCAGCCTGTGATGTGTGTTTTGTGTCAGGTTAGGTACTGTGACTGCAAAAATAAAGAATATCTATGAAAATGGACCAACAAAGCAAGTATTGTTGTTTTTATAATATATTTTTAGTCACAAAAAATGTAATACAAAACATTCAAGCATTGTTTGTTCCCACTAAACTCCCCTAGCATAACTTTATATTACATGCGTGATACATTTTATAATAAAAATACATATTTAAAGTCAATTGGGTTTATGCATTCATTTAAGTTCTTCAAGTACTTGTGGCAGTTGTTCGCTGCCCACATTTTCATTGTTATACAGTGCATTCGGAAAGTATTCAGACCCCTTCCCTTTCACCACATTTTGATACGTTACAGCCTTAATCTAAAATTGATTACATTACATTTTTTCCTCATCAATCTACACAAAATACCCCATAATGACGAAGCGAAAACAGTTCTCTATAAATGTTTGCCAAATACAGGTGTGCCAAGCTTGTAGCGTCATACCCAAGAAGACTCAAGGCTGTAATCGCTGCCAAAGGTGCTTTAACAAAGTACTGAGTAAAGGGTCTGAATACTTATGTGAATGTGATATTTCCGTATTTATTTTTAATACATTTGCAAAAATGTCTAAAAACCTGTTTTTGCTTTGTCATTATGGGGTCTTGTGTGTAGATTGATGAGGGGAAAAAAACAATTTAATCCATTTTAGAATAAGGCTGTAACGTAACAAAATGTGGAAAAGTCAAGGGATCTGAATACTTTCCTAATGCACTGTGTGCCAAATGATTATTGTTATCTGTATTGACAAAGAAAAACTTCCAAGTCAACTGATACCATGTTTACTAACCTGTAAAACTTTTTTGTTATGGCCATAATGCTAAAAGTAATTATGTTGTTAGGATACTCATGACCCCTATCGACAGTGGGGGTTACAAATAAGTAATAAACCACACTATGGGTAATCCTATACCCCAGGTGGTTCCTGGAGCAAGGTATTCCTTGTAACTCTGTGTTGTTGTTGTTTTTATCGCACTGCTTTGCTTTATCTTGGCCAGGTCACAGTTGTAAATGAGAACTTGTTCTTAACTGGCCTACCTGGTTAAATAAAGGTTAAATTAAAAATTGAGAAAATTCCACAAAAGGCTATACAGTTGCCTGAAATGTTGTCATGCAAATAAGCCATGGCTAGCCAATACATCAGACATTGGCAAAAGGTGTGAAAATATTCAGTAGGCAACATCAACTCACATGGGTGCCAGAGGAGCTTGCTGCTTCTTGGTCCTTTGAAGACCAATCTATTGAGGCCTGAACCTGCGAGTGAGATCGGGAAATTGACCTCACAGTTATGTGACACAATGGGAGTTCATGATACATACAATTTTAAACGTGAAAGGTATTGATAGTTGATATAGTATGGGTTATATGTAAAATTATTATTGTTATGTGTATTGACAAAGAAAAACTTAGATCCTAATACACAAGTGTAACGTGATACCATGTTTATAATCTGTAATGCATTTTTCTATGCCCATGGGTCTAAATGTAAATGTATTGTTAGGATTCACATGGCCACTATCGACAGGGGGAGGTGAGGGTTACAAATACACAATAGACCGCACTATATGCAACCAAATAGACCTACCCCATGTATTTCACACAAGGCTATACCGTTGTTAAAAGCATGAAATGTTGTCATGCAGATAAACCATGAATAGCCAACACATCAGACACTGTAGATTATGATTATTTAAAAAAGTGAGTAGACCTGATTCTAAGTAATTAAAATGCAACAACACCTTTCATTTTTATTCTGTCTATTCTGCAATGTAAGATGACACAATTACTGTCTTATCTCCTCAACCCCATGTCATAAAGACAGGGCACATATGCTAACCGGTAGAGTGCCTAGGCTATTTCTACATGATATGGTGCAATAGTTACAACACAATAAGATCAACTCTAACTGCAATGATTAGGCTACATACCTCCACATGCTCGCTTTGACGCTTTCTCTTCTGAAACGCGCCTCTGTATTTTGGCACGGCGCCAGATCCAGTCCATGGGAATACAGAAGGAACAGCTGTGTCTGAGTTTTCTTCAGTGTTTTGTTCCCATCATTTCCGATTGTATATCTCATTCGTAGTCATCGTCGACGAAGTGCTTACTACACACACGTAGGTTTGCAAGATTGGCTGTAGGAATGTTTACTGTTTTTTTAATGCTACTTCTTCTGCATCTCTCTGTATCTTTCAACGGAAAACAGTGACATCTGCCTTCTTCCCAGATTTCCTATATAAAGTGCAGCCAGGGACCGAACACCAGCTTGCTCTTGCTGCCATCTCTTCAGATTTCCATTATTCATTGCTAACTTTAAGGTTCCTTTGATAAGTCTTCCAACTTTTGCGCCAGCTCCTTTGCCCCCGCATAAAACTCGCATCTACGACGTCAAGCCCCAAATAAGGGCATATACAGTACCAGTCAAAAGTTTGGACACACCTACTCATTTCAGGGTTTTTCTTTATTTTTTACTATTTTCTACATTGTAGAATAATAGTTAAGACAGCAAAACTATGAAATAACACATGGAATCATGTAACCAAAAAAGTGTTAAACAAATCCAAATATATTTTATATTTGAGATTCTTCAAAGTAGCCACCCTTGGCCTTGATGACAGCTTTGCACACTCTTGGCATTCTCTCAACCATCTTCGTGAGGTAGTCACCTGGAATGCATTTCAATTAACAGGTGTGCCTTCTTAAAAGTTAATTTGTGGAATTTCTTTCCTTCTTAATGCGTTTGAGCCAATCATTTGTGTTGTGACAAGGTAGGGGAGGTATACAGAAGATAGCCCTATTTGGTAAAATACCAAGTCCATATTATGGCAAGAACAGCTCAAATAAGCAAAGGGAAATTACAGTCCATCATTACTTTAAGACATGAAGGTCTGTCAATCCGGAAAATTTCAAGAACTGTGAACGTTTTTTTCAAGTGAAGTCGCAAAAACCATCAAGCGCTATGATGAAACTGGTTCTCATGAGGACAGCCTCAGGAAAGGAAGACCCAGAGTTACCTCTGCTGCAGAGGATAAGTTCATTAGAGTTAACTGCACCTCAGATTGCAGCCCAAATAAATGCTTCACAGAGTTCAAGTAACAGACATCTCAACATCAACTGTTCAGAGGAGACTGCGTGAATCAGGCCTTCATGACACTAGACCGGTAAAAATCTGTCCTTTGGTCTGATGAGTCCAAATTTGACATTTTTGGTTCCAACCGCTGTGTCTTTGTGAGATGCAGAGTAGGTGAACGGATGATCTTCGCATGTGTGGTTCCCACTATGAAGCATGGAGGAGGTGGTGTGATGGTGCTTTGCTGGTGACAGTGTCAGTGATTTATTTAGAATTCAAGGCACACTTAACCAGCATGGCTACCACAGCATTCTGCAGCGATACGCCCTCCCATCTGGTTTGCGCTTAGTGGGACTATCATTTGTTTTTCAACAGGACAATGACCCAAAACACACCTCCAGGCTGCGTAAGGGCTATTTGACCAAGAAGGAGAGTGATGGAGTGCTGCATCAGATGACCTGGCCTCCACAATCCCCCGACCTCAACCCAATTGAGATGGTTTGGGATGAGTTGGACCGCAGAATGAAGGAAAAGCAGCCAACAAGTGCTCAGCATATGTGGGAACTCCTTCAAGATTGTTGGAAAAGCATTCCTCATGAAGCTGGTTGAGAGAATGCCAAGAGTGTGCAAAGCTGTCATCAAGGCAAAGGGTGGCTACTTTGAAGAATCAAAAATATAAAATATATTTTGATTTGTTTAACACTTTTTTGGTTACTACATGATTCCATATGTGTTATTTCATAGTTTTGATGTCTTCACTATTATTTTACATTGTTGAAAATAGTACAAATAAAGAAAAACCCTTGAATGAGTAGGTGTGTCCAAACTTTTGACTGGTACTGTATGTCACAGAGTTTGCCCCACGAGAGCGCACATGCAGTTGTTGCCCATCTCCGCTGTTGTTGCTGTCGGCCACATAAAATAATTATTTAAAATAATCTCAATCATTTTAGGTGGAAAAGTACACATTTCCTGACTCAAAACCAATGGTACTTTTGATAAAAATAGCTAATTCGGCCATATACCTTCAATAAAACAAATAATTTTCTCAATCACTTGTTGACTAACAACATAGCAGAGCTAGCAGTGCACAAAGATACGTCACGAGTCACGTGACACGCTTTTGTAGCTTTCCAGTTCTAGACCACAGGGAGAGAGAGGGAGAAGGAAAACTCAACCAAAGTAGTTTCAAGGTATGGAATCACTTGGGGAATTTGGAATTTTAGGTAAACTTCTCCTTTAATAAACTGATTGACTGCCATGACTGACAGTAGACTGACCTGGATGCCACTGTGGATGAATCCCCTGCGGTAGCGGGCTGGTCTGAGGTGGGGATACTCCTCTGTGCTGGTCACCTTGATGCCCCACACTGACTTCCAGGCCTCGTACAGCTGGCTGTGGACGGGGTAGACCCCCGAGTGGTGGGGGGCCACAGCATAGCCCATGTCTGTAGGAATCCCATGCTCCTGGAGGGGAAGAGGGGGTTGGGGTGGTGGGGATAGATAGAGAGAAAGATGGATGTCAGAAGTATCAGGGACAGGAAAGGACACCCAGAACAAATTGCAATAACAAACGTGATGAAATTGCCATTTTAATGAACCATGAATGAGTCACCGTCTGCTTCAAAACAAAAACACGCAGCAGAAAGAATTATGTGCAACTTCTCCACTGGAGGGCAACATAGCCCTGCTCGGTCTACACATCACTCTACACTGTAAAAAAGGCAACAGTCAGGAAGCTCAGCAGGAGCTTAAATCCTTTAGAGCAGGGCTCTCCAACCGTGTTCCTGGAGAGCTACCGTCCTGTAGGTTTTCATTCCAACCCTAATCTAGCACACCTGATTCTAATAATTAGCTGGTTGATAAGATGAATCAGGTTATATACAACTGGGGTTGGAGCAAAAACCTACAGGAGGGTAGATCTCCCGGAACAAGGTTGGAGAGCTTTATAGACTAACACGAATGCATCAAACTGAATGTATAGTGTGGTACCGTGGCACTGTGCCCCTCGCTGGCAGAGTGCTGGGAATGCTTAAAGCTAGAATCCACAGTTGCTACATAAATATTTTACTTATAAATTGATCAATGATACCCATTGATTCTTGAAGAATATACAGTTGAAGTTGGAAGTTTACATACACTTTGGTTGGAGTCATTAAAACTTGTTTTTCAACCACTCCACAAATTTCTTGTTAACAAACTATAGTTTTGGCAAGTCGGTTAGGACATCTACTTTGTGCATGACACGTAATTTTTCCAACAATTGTTTACAGACAGATTATTTCACTTATAATTCACTGTATCACAATTCCAGTGGGTCAGAAGTTTACATACACTAAGTTGACTGTGCCTTTAAACAGCTTGGAAAATTCCAGAAAATGATGTCATGGCTTTAGAAGCTTCTGATAGGCTAATTTGAGTCAATTGGAGGTGGACCTGTGGATGTATTTCAAGGACTACCTTCAAACTCAGTGCGTCTTTGCTTGACATCATGGGAAAATCAAAAGAAATCAGCCAAGACCTCAAATGTCAGGTTCATCCTTGGGAGCAATTTCCAAGCGCCTGAAGGTACCACGTTCATCTGTACAAACAATAGTACGCAAGTATAAACACCATGGGACCACGCAGCCGTCATACCGCTCAGGAAGGAGACGCGTTCTGTCTCCTAGAGATTTTTTTATTTATTTATTTCACCTTTATTTAACCAGGTAAGCCAGTTGAGAACAGGTTCTCATTTACAACTGCGACCTGGCCAAGATAAAGTAGTGCAATAAAAACAACACAGAGTTACATATGGGGTAAAAAAAAACAAAGTCAGAAATACAACAGAAAATATATATACAGTGTGTGCAAATGTAGCAAGTTATGGAGGTAAGGCAATAAATAGGCTATAGTGCAGAATAATTACAATAGTATTAACACTGGAATGCTAGATGTGCAAGAGATTATGTGCAAATAGAGATACTGGGGTGCAAAATAGCAAAATAAATAACAATATAGGGATGAGGTAGTTGGGTGGGCTAATTTCAGATGGGCTGTGTACAGGTGCAGTGATCGGTAAGGTGCTCTGACAACTGATGCTTAAAGTTATTGAGGGAGATAAGAGTCTCCAGCTTCAGAGATTTTTGCAATTCGTTCCAGTCATTGGCAGCAGAGAACTGGAAGGAATGGCGGCCAAAGGAGGTGTTGGCTTTGGGAATGACCAGTGAGATATACCTGCTGGAGCGCAGACTACGGGTGGGTGCTGCTATGGTGACCAATGAGCTAAGATAAGGCGGGGATTTGCCTAGCAGTGATTTATAGATGGCCTGGAGCCAGTGGGTTTGACGACGAACATGTAGTGAGGACCAGCCAACAAGAGCGTACAGGTCACAGTGGTGGGTAGTGTATGGGGCTTTGGAGACAAAACGGATGGCACTGTGATAGACTACATCCAATTTGCTGAGTAGAGTGTTGGAGGCTATTTTGTAAATGACATCGCCGAAGTCAAGGATCGGTAGGATAGTCAGTTTTACGAGGGCATGTTTGGCAGCATGAGTGAAGGAGGCTTTGTTGCGAAATAGGAAGCCGATTCTAGATTTAACTTTGGATTGGAGATTCTTTATGTGAGTCTGGAAGTTGAGTTTACAGTCTAACCAGACACCTAGATATTTGTAGTTGTCCACATACTCTAGGTCAGACCCGTCGAGAGTGGTGATTCTAGTCGGGTGGGCGGGTGCTAGCAGCGTTCGATTGAAAAGCATGCATTTAGTTTTACTAGTGTTTAAGAGCAGTTGAAGGCTACTGAAGGATTGTTGTATGGCATTGAAGCTCGTTTGGAGGTTTGTTAACACAGTGTCCAATGAAGGGCCAGATGTATACAAAATGGTGTCGTCTGCGTAGAGGTGGATCTGAGAGTCACCTCTCAGATGAACTCAATCCCAGAACAACAGCAAAGGACCTTGTGAAGATGCTGGAGGAAACCGGTATAAAACTCTATATCCACAGTAAAACGAGTCCTATATCGACATAACCTGAAATGCCGCTCAGCAAGGAAGAAGCCACTACTCCAAAACCGCCATATAAAAGCCAGACTACGGTTTGCACATGGGGACAAAGATCGTACTTTTTTGAGAAATGTCCTCTGGTCTGATGAAACAAAAATATAACTGTTTGGCCATAATGACCATTGTTATGTTTGGAGGAAAAAGGGGGTATCTTGCAAGCTGAAGAACACCATCCCAACCGTGAAGCACGGGGGTGGCAGCATCATGCTGTGGGGGTGCTTTGCTGCAGGAGGGACTGGTGCACTTCACAAAATAGATGGCATCATGAGGAAGGAAAATTATGTGGATATATTGAAGCAACATCTCAAGACATCAGTCAGGAAGTTATAGCTTGGTCCCAAATTGGTCTTCCAAATGGACAATGACCCCAAGCATACTTCCAAAGTTGTGGCAAAATGTGTTTAGGACAACAAAGTCAAGGTATTGGAGTGGCCATAACAAAGCCCTGACCTCAATCCTATAGAAAATATGTGGGCAGAACTGAAAAAGCATGTGCGAGCAAGGAGGCCTACAAACCTGACTCAGTTACACCAGCTCTGTCAGGAGGAATGGGCCAAAATTCACCCAACTTATTGTGGGAAGCTTGTGGAAGGCTACCTGAAACATTTGACCCAAGTTAATCAATTTAAAGGCAATGCTACCAAATACTAATTGAGTGTATGTCTCCTGAGTGGCGCAGTGGTCTAAGGCACTGCATCGCAGTGTTAACTGTGCCACTAGAGATCCTGGTTCGAATCCAGGCTCTGTCGCAGCCGGCCGCGACCGGGAGACTCATGGGCGGCGCACAATTGGCCCAGCGTCGTCCAGGGTAGGGGAGGGAATGGCCGGCAGGGATGTAGCTCAGTTGATAGAGCATGGCGTTTGCAACGCCAGGGTTGTGGGTTTGATTCCCACGGGGGGCCAGTATAAAAAAAAGATGTATTCACTAACTGTAAGTCGCTCTGGATAAGAGCGTCTGCTAAATGACTAAAATGTAAATGTAAACTTCTGACCCACTGGGAATGTGATGAAAGAAATAAAAGCTGAAATAAATCATTCTCTCTACTATTATTCTGACATTTCACATTCTTAAAATAAAGTGGTGATCCTAGCTGACCTAAAACAGGGAATTTTTACTAGGATTAAATGTCAGGAATTTTGAAAAACTGAGTTTAAATGCATTTGGCTAAGGTGTATGTAAACTTCCGACTTCAACTGTAACTTATAAATGCCTCATGAGCTTAGTTCAACTGCTGTACCCCATCAGAACCCAGAATATAAGCTTGCTTGACACAACGTTAATGTATACAAACACTGTAGAATTTGGTTTGACATTCAATATCCCTTTGGGGCTAGTTGGGGACCATCAGTAAATTACACAATGTACATGGGACAATATTAACAAATTAAAATTTGTATGACTTAAAAACCTCAAAACGACTATAAATTGTAGAAATTCATATACAAATATTGAAAGCATTTAATGAAACAACTAAAAGATGTGCAACATTAAATTATTGTCACATTTAGATTGTGTCATTTATTTACGGTCCCTAACTAGCCCAACAGAGTATCCAAAGTCAAACCAACTTTGCCACAGTCGCACACCGGCCGGCTGAAGCCAATTGGCGAAAGAAGTTGGCTAGCTTGCTCATTGAGGCTCATTAAGCCGTGATGAAGGACCCTCTACCCTCTCTCTCCCCCCTGACCACTCAGAGACACGGTCCATCACTGTCAGCCAGCAAGGACAGCTGTATGGCAGCAGGGATTACTGAAAGGGGATAGTGCTGCTGGTCAGTATTCACCTCACACACACACCCACTGACACCGTCTGCTCCCTGGGCCCAGGCCCCTGACTCCCAATGCCACTCACTACATCAACACACAAAGCTGCCTTGGGGGCAGCATGCTTCTCACTACATCAACTACACCAACAAGGCAGCATTTGGGGCATCTTTAGCACTAATATCTGCGAGCCATGTTACTGCACATTAAGGAAGGGTCTTATTTGACTTTTATTTGGCAGTTGGCCAAGTCCCCAGACTCTAACACACAAGCTGAAGCACAAGGATATTGGATAGTAGATATTATATATATATATATAGTGTACAACAGGAAGTACATCAGTGGTTTATTCATTGTGCATATGAAATGCCAATGTAATTGCTAACAAGAAATAATCCACAACGGCCAGCATCCAGGAATCCAATTACCACTCACCATTTGGATCAACAAGGCCATAACTACATGCCTAACCACAATGCGCTGAGGATAAGCATACTGTATACACGTCATCTTACCAGAGAGAGCTATAGTATGATTAGGATGCTTGATATCCACGGACGCCCACTCACCTGGGCAAACAGCATGTTGAGCCTCATTTGCTCAGCCAGCACGCTGACGTTGTGGAACAGGTGGGGCTGCATGTGACTCCACATGTGGGGGAACCACCAGAACTCCTTCCTGTGTCTTAGCAGCATGTCATCTCCCCAGTCCTCCTCGTCTGTGCCTGGGGGAGCAGAGGGGAGGGAGGAGAGGAGAGGGGAGGGAAGGAAATGAGAGTTTCTCAATGACACTATCCTACTCAGAATCTACAGTGAAACACTCTCTAGTACAGGGTATGTTTAGTTTTTTCACTTCGAGATGCCCTCACCCGTGTGATAGAACTTTCCAGAGAAGCCGAGGTTGAAGGTGAAATTGGGGACCAGCGTTCGCAGCTTGTTTTGAATTTTGAGCAAGGCCTGCAAATGAGGACATGACAGCTTAATAGGAATTACATTCACAATTGCAGTTAGCTTTAAAAACGATCATGTTGTTGACAAACAAAGGCCCAGTGCAGTCAAAAACATGATTTATCTGTGTTTCATATACATTTCCACACTATGAGGTTGGAACAATACTGTGAAATTCTGAAAGTGATGATAATACCCTTTTAGTGTAAGAGCTGTTTGAAAAGACTGCCTGAAATGTTTGCCTGTTTTGGTGGGATGGAGTTTGGCCTGCCCGGTGAGACCAATAAGAAAGAGAGTTCCAAACCTCTCTGCCAATAACAGCTAGTTTTCCATTTTTCCCTACCCCCTCAGACCACTCCCAGACAGTTCTTGCAAAATTCTTTCTTCAGAAATCGCTCTTTGCTAAGAATCTATTTTTATTTCTTTTTGACCACTTTAATTGAAAACAATCACAGTAAGGTACTTAATTGTTACCCAGAAATTATTTGATATTGAGACAAAAAACGGCTGCATTGGACATTTAACCACTAGATTGACTATATAACTCTTGGACATAACAAAATGCAGATGCATCATACAATTCCGAGTGGGAGGACATGGAATAAATCAAATACAAATATCTACTGTGCCCATAAAGGGTGAAAAAATATGCACATGTTGGGGCTATTTTACAGATTGTAATGGGATTGCAAAGCAAAGCCGGAGCTCTGGAGTCCTGTTCAACAAATTCCCCAAACCGTCACACTTTATCAGCTATATCAGATGACTACAGCAGCATCCTCACACAAATCACAGAATGGGGAAAGAGATAGCTGCTCTGCCTCCACATATCAACCCAGAGCTGCAGAGCTATGCACTTTACCGCCACTGTTCAAACCTCTGGGAGAGAGATAGCTGCTGTACCTGATAAGATCCAATCGCTGACTTATTAAAAGGGGTACTGATGTCCTTGAGCATGTGTGCAGTCACTGTTTGTTTTCCTTGCAGGTTAGGATGAGTGTGTGTGAGTGTTTGTGCGGTCTGTGTGTGTGTGTGTGGCAATATGATCCATGTCTCAGTATTGGCTGCCTGACAGAGAGATAAGTCTCTCCACAGACATATCAAGAGAATTCATGTCTGATGACAAGCGGTGATCAGTAACTAAAGAGCAGTATCTGCTATCTTCTCTGTCTCCTCCAACACCACAGCAACTGCTCATCTTTCGAAAGGCCTTCAGTGTTACTGAGAAGAACATGGGGGACTGAGAGAGGCTAAACTAAACAGGGGGATGAGGTATGGGGCATTGTCCTGTGGTCACACAGACAGAACTTGGTGCCAACCTTGTAAAGACGAGTAGGGGTAAGGAGAGCTGGGGTAGGCAGAAAGGCAGACGGACAGAATGAGGGTGGGGTATAAGGGTTGGTCAGGGGGCACTTGTCAGTCAGTCTCCACGGCAACTGATCTCCACCCTCTGTGTGCTCTTCTATTTATTCTTCAATTGCCTTATCAAATGAGGAGACAGCTATGCCTACAGATCATTGACCTCAATATGCTTGAATTGGTCTTTAGAAAAATCTAAAGACATTGTGAATTCCCCAGGCTGCCTTAAAAACCTCACCCTGCAGTGATGATCTGACTTAAGCCTCTGGGCATTGGCTGACCCTACCTTAGACTGTCAACAGGACTCCCACCTGGCCTGCATAACAGGAGGAGGATGAAAGGGGACATGGCCAAGGACAAACATCAGCAGCTGCCATTTACCATATTGGCAGAGATATAGAAATGCCTGTTTGAGATGCTAAGGTGAGAGAGTACCCATCCAACCAGAGTGAATATGGCAGCAATCCAAGGGCACTATATGTAAACTCAACCATCTAAAGCAAATAGAATATCGCTGACGTTACGTCGAAGGAGTCAACCATATCAAACGCACCATGAAAAAGTGAACAGGGGTATGCGTGTGTGTGGAAATTAGTTTTAGTGTTTAGGAGTCAGCGCAGTGCTGAGGCTGCACCCCAAGAGTGAGAATAGACAAGATTAGTGGTCCATTAAGGCGTCAGCATGCTTCAGTTCGGCTGGCAGCTAGCCGAAGTCGGCTAGGCGAACTGAACAAGTGTGCTCGCATACACCTTTAAAAGACATTCTCTTGAAAAACGAGAAAAAGCGGCAGTAGAACTGTTTGTCCATTTTGAGACGCCGTAGCCAGTATACACTTCCTCACAATAGTCAGAATGAATCTAAGATAACTCAAGAAATCTGTCATAAATGTGGACGTTTTTGCAGAGGAGATTTTAGTCGCGCAATTTCACATATAACTAGTTTGGTGCAGTATTTCTAAATAAAAAAATGTGAATGAAAACGAGTCGTCTCTCGTTGAATGACAACAAAGACTTTACTGAAGAATCCCTACTGTTGACCAATCACCGACAAAGGGGCGTAGATGTCGGCTACCGATTTCAGCTTGCCTCAAGAAAATGTCCAAAACGTCACCATAATATATGCACAATCTCTTCCGAACTATTTCGGCTGGGAAGCATGTGGACTCCTTTAGCCATGCCTTGTTTGTGCCCTGCTCCTCGTCTCACAACTGCTTGAGGTGATTAAAGCTGCTTTGTTGAACAGGAGGCCAGGTGGTAGTGGTAGGAAGGCAACACAGCAGTAATTAAAATATAGTCTGCATGGCAACAACCACAACGTTTTTACACCATGTCGGGGCAGGCGGAAGAAACCTGACCAAAACCAATGAGATTATCAACCCAATCTTAGGGAAAGTAACTGGTTTTTAAAATGCCATCTAGAAAACTGCTTTGGAAAACATCAAATGTTAATAGGATCAACATGGTTGGATCAACTCTCGAGTGGCGCAGTGGTCTAAGGCACTGCATCACAGTGCTAGCTGTGCCACTAGAGATCCTGGTTCGAATCCAGGCTCTGTCGTAGCCGGCCACGACCGGGAGACCCATGGGGCGGCGCACAATTGGCCCAGCGTCGTCCAGGGTAGGGGAGGGAATGGCCGGCAGGGATGTAGCTCAGTTGGTAGAGCATGGCGTTTGCAATGCCAGGGTTGTGGGTTCGATTCCCACGGGGGGCCAGTATGAAAATAAATAAATGTATGCACTCACTAACTGTAAGTCGCTCTGGATAAGAGTGTCTGCTAAATGACTTTACATTTAAAAAAATAATAATGGTTGGTAGCAATGAACTACATGTGAGTAACATGGTCCCTGAGGAGCCATACATGTTTAACATGCATTTTACACCCACTTGATGTGATTTAACTACAAATGACAATAGCTTAATACAGCACAAAATACACTATATATATATAATATAAAATATAATAATAATATGCCATTTAGCAGACGCTTTTATCCAAAGCGACTTACAGTCATGCGTGCATACATTTTTTTTTTTTGTGTATGGGTGGTCCCGGGGATCGAACCCACTACCTTGGCGTTACAAGCGCCGTGCTCTACCAGCTGAGCTACAGAGGACCACATATACACACAAGAGTATGTGGATTCGGCAATTTGAGTGGATTCGGCATGTGTATAAAATCGAGCACACAGCCATGCAATCTCCATAGACACACATTGGCAGTAGAATGGCCTTACTGAAGAGCTCAGTGACTTTCAACGTGGCACCATCATAGGATGCCACCTTTCCAACAAGTCATTCCGTCAAATTTCTGCCCTACTAGAGCTGTCCCATGAAGTGCTGTTATTGTGAAGTGGAAATGTCTAGGAGCAACAACGGCTCAGCAGAGAAGTGGTAGGCCACACAAGCTCACAGAACGGGACTGCCGAGTGCTGAAGCACGTAAAAACCGTCTGTCCTCGGTTGTAACACTCACTACCGAGTTCCAAACTGCCTCTGGAAGCAACGTCAGCACAAGAACTGTTCGTTGGGAGCTTCATGAAATAGGTTTCCATGGCCGAGCAGCCGCACACAAGCCTAAAATCACCATGCGCAATGCCAAGTGTCGGCTGGAGTGGTGTAAAGCTTGCCACCATTGGACTCTGGCGCAGTGGAAACTCGCCCTCTGGAGTGATGAATCATGCTTCACCATCTGGCAATCCGACGGACGAATCTGAGTTTGGTGGATGCCAGGAGAACGCTACCTGCCCCAATGCATAGTGACAACTGTAAAGTTTGGTGGAGGAGGAATAATGGTCTGGGGCTGTTTTCATGGTTCGGGCTAGGCCCCTTAGTTCCAGTGAAGGGAAATCTTAACGCTACAGCATACAATGACATTCTAGACAATTCTGTGCTTCCAACTTTGTGGCAACAGTTTGGGGAAGGCCCTTTCCTGTTTCAACATGACAATGCCCCAAAGCGAGGTCCATACAGAAATGGTTTGTCGAGATCATTGTGGAAGAACTTGACTGGCCTGTACAGAGCCCTGACCTCAACCCCTTTGAACACCTTTGGGATTAATTGGAATGCCGACTGCGAGCCAGGCCTAATCACCCAACATCAGTGCCCGACCTCACTAATTATCTTGTGTTCCAACATCTAGTGGAAAGCCTTCCCAGAAGAGTGGAGGCTGTTATAGCAGCAAAGGGGGGGGTACCAACTCCATATTAATGCTAATCATTTTGGAATGATATGTTCGACAAGCAGGTGTCCACATACCTTTGGTCATGTAGTGTAACTGTCCGGATCAATATACTGTGGTGGAAACGTTATTTGGAAAGTCAGCACATACATTTCAGCATCTTTAACATATTAGAAAGTAGTAAGTGGTTCCATTGACTTGATGCTCGAGAGACCAAGTTGGCCAATTCCTTTCAGAGAGGACCACTTCTGTTCAGAGATTGAGGTGAGCAAAGTCAATGGGCCATTCTTCCGACTATACTCCCTTGGCTGTTCTATCCTGCGCTCCACAATTAATCCATTTATACCCGTAATGTAATGTTGTTTTCGCCGTTTAGCGATGGCCTCAAGACCATGCATGTACCTGACTCGGCTGCCTAAGACGTAAATGGTCTATTACTTATACAATTTCCACAGGAGCAATTAAGCAGAAATGTCTAATCGGTGGTGTGATAACTAAACACTGCGGCGGTGCCAACAGTACATTTCTCCTTCCTACCTTATTTATGCAACTGCCTGGTACCAACCTTGTCAGGTTGAGTTGATGACAGGCTCATTAACTCGTGGTTGGCCTGCACCTCCCCCTGCCACCCCCCTCCCACTCGTGGGGAAGGAGACACACTGAGTGAGCAGGTCCCTTTTTGCTGAAGCGACAAGTTTGCCCCCTTGTACCATCCCCCATCACTCTCTAAACTGCATTCCTGTTATCAATGCTAAAGCCTAATTAATACTCCTATTATTTCCCATTAATTGTGTTAATTTAGTTTGATGCATTTGGCAGAGTGGCTCTCCAGGCAACGTGGCTCGCTTTTCTGCATTGCAAACTGCTGACATGGGTTAAATGTGTTCAACAGCTATATAGAGCGGTGAGAAAACCCATTAAGAGAGCTGTAATGTACTGGAGACTCTCACACATCTGTTTTTGTCACTTCAAATAAGGTTTTGTTTAAGACTGGAAAAGGCTTAACGTCGTCCAGTGGTGGTTTTCTCAAAGTGAAGTGAACACATGTAAATCAGGCCTATTAGACACAGTAGCATGCTAACAACCAGATAAAATACTTAAGAGACTAATGGCAGAAGAGAGAGATCCTGTTGCGATTCATCCTAATAAATGCTAGCCTTTATTAGGCCTTGCCTTAGAAGCAAGTCACACCTTATGGAGAATCGCATTGGAAATCAATATCTTCAACCCTGTGTCCCATGGTGCAAGGGGTAGGAAAGAAGCACTTCCTTAAAATCATCAAAGGATGCTTTAACAGAAACATATATACTAGTTAAGGTAACAGACTGACATAATGTTCCTTTTTGGAATATTCTGTGTTTCTGCATAATTAATAATACATCTTTACACAATATTAATTACCACTGACAGTGAACCTAGGCAAATGAATTGAGCCTCACATACATGCCTACTGTGAGAGGGAGTGTGTGAGAGAAAAAAAGACAGAGTGAACCCACCTCTACGTCGGTCACCTTCATGCGGGTGCCCTCCTTGCCCACGAATATGTCATCCACGTCCACCAGCAGGTGGCGATCCAGCGAGAGGCAGAGCCGCTTGCCCGTCAGGTAGGCGATGGCGTCCACAAACACCAGCTTGTGCAGCCAGTAGGACAGGTTGTTTCCAAACAGGACTCTCTGGATGCCGTCGTGGAGCCCCAGGTCCTGGACCACAGTGGCGTGCATAGCCCTGAGCGGCCCCAGGTGGGCCAGAGTGTCAGAGGACTTGGTACCGGCCAGGAGGACAGGCTCGTAGGTGGAGTGGTTGGATTGGAACACGGTCCAGTCGTCCCCGGGCAGGGGGCCCTGCTCCACTTCATTAGGTCTGGTGATGTAGAGCAGTGGGGCGTTGGGGTTGATGCGGTAGTCCCTCAGGCCCAGGTGGGAGTGCAGGAAGAGAGGGAAGCCCTTGAGCTGGGCGCTGAGCAGCGAGTTCTCGTTGGCCTTGAAGAAGCCGATGATGCCTACACTGTACTCCACGCAGTACTTGTCCAGCAGGTCACGGTTCCAGGCATCCAGGTTGACGTACTTCAGCAAGTTCTCGTAGATAACGAGGGCGTAGCGGCCACGGTTGCGCTCCGTCAGCGTGGGCATGTCTCCCTTCCCCGGGGCGATCTCAGTGCGGTAGCGGAAGCGGCTGGACTCCAGGATGGCCACGATCTCCTGGCCCAGCTGAGAGTAGATGCTCTCCACAAAAACCAGCACCACCGGGTCCGTACGAGAGTTGTCCATGGCCTTCACCTGGCGCAGTCGACCCGAGCGAGGCAGGAAGAGGGGCGCCCGTTGCCCCCCTCCCCCTCCCACAGCCACCGGCACCCCCCCGCAGTCACTGAAGGGCAGCGGGGGGGCCTCCTTGATCTTGGGGCTGTTGCTGACGTAGTAGGCCAGGAAGGCCATGGAGAGGAGGCAGAAGACGATGAGCACAAGGATGAGGCGATGGAGCTCCAGTTGCCTGACGCCCCGCACCAGCTTCCACAGGCTGGCCACCATGACCGCAGCACAACAGGGCAGGCGCAGAGCAGAAGGCAGCGCCGGGGACGAACAGCACCGGGGCACAGCAGTGGGCAGGGACACAAGAGGAGGAAGAGGAGGAGGGGGAGGGTTGAGCAGCAGACACTGGCACCAAGCTGTGCTGAGGAATAGCCATTTACACTAGGTCAGCATGGCCCCCATAGCCCATGACTCTCCGTCTGTGGCCCTGCTCGTCTCTCCACCTCTCTGGATGCAGGACGCGCTGCCTGACTGGCTGGCTGCTCTGACTCAGTCTGCGCTGGACTTAGGGCTCCCTCTACCTCTGCACTCTCCTCCCTCTCTCTCTCACTCGTTTTCTTTCTCTGGCTCCCAGGCTCGCCCGTCCTCAGCTCTCAGCTCTGCTACCTAAGAGGATTGGGTTTCTCTCTCTGTGTGTTCCTCACACACACCTCCTCCGCTCCCCTCCTCTCCTCTCGGCGGATCAGCAGTTCTCTCCTCTCTCCTTTCTCCGTTACTGAACACCACACCACTCCATTGTACACACGTAAACACGACCGTTATCAGGAGATGCTGGTTGTATCTCGACCCTATCGTGGGTGTGTGGCTCCTGCTCTCAGGTTGTGTGTGTGCGTGGCTGCACTGCTGTGCATGTGCGTTGGGTTCACCAGCTTCTCGGCTGGGGGTTGGCGGGGCTGGGGCTCAGCCCTGAGCACTGCCCCCTGTGGAGGCTCAACCTGCTCATCTTGGGGGCGGCAGAGGGGAACAAGCCTGAATGAGATGCAGAAAGAGAGAAAGGGAGGGAGAGAGTAGGGTTAGTGCACGTCAGATCACACCATGTTCTCATATCCAAAATGTGTCCTCAGGATAATGTCTTTCTCATGACAACGCAAAACAGAAATAGAAGGAAAAGTGGTGAAGCAGGGCAAACAAAGACAGCAATTCAATTAAAAGTACAAATAATAAATGTTAACTTGACATTGATATACAATAATAATTTGTTTGCACTTTGAAAAACTGCTCAGCTAACAGCATCATAAATCAAAGGCAGCTGTAAAACCTTGAGGGTGAAACGTCCTGTCGGACTTTGAGTTGTTCCCTGTGGGTACACAACGTCTTTGTGCCGACAGTGGCCCAAAACCCTACGTCTTCAGAGAACGAGTCGGAACACAACCATGAGGCAGGGTCAGCTGACTGATCATCTGATTTTATGATGCTTCCATATGGCTTAAAGATTGCAGCCTTATGGTTTTTCCATCAGGTCCCCTCCCCCAACTCAAAACCAGGCCCTGTGTCATGAGCACTTTTTCTCATGGATCCCAAAATAGCCACGCCAGAACCTCCCCGCACTCTCTTCCTCCACAAAGATAGCGTTACAGGTGTGAAAGGAAAACTCTGACCTTAAACGTGAATGTTTATATGGCTGTGTGGGTGGGTGGCTGGGGGTGTTCACAATCTCAAATGTGGGCCAATGCTGCAGAGCACAAGATTTTGTTTACGATTGCAGCCAGTCACACACAGACACAGGCAGGGAGCACAGTGGTAGCTCCGGAGGGAGGGGTCAGGGAACTCAATGCCGTGAGAGCCGCTCACTGTCAGTGCGTTAGTAAACTGGGAAATATCTCCAGAACAACACCTGCCTTACATGGGAGCCACTGGAGAATTAAGGCATTCCACCTGCAGTGGGCTGGGTTGATTCCACTGAGCCCTATGGGACCGGACCAGGTCACGAGACTAGCTCACGTAAATCCATACAGCAGCAGTGAAACAGTGTCTCAGTCCCTGTAGACTGGCTGGATCATTCATCACTGTGGGGAAACTGGAGGAGGCCAACATGGTGCTACAGTGCAAATACAAATATGTGGTTAACTGCAAAGAGAAAAACAAGCAGCCCATATCAGTTCGTTATAAAAAAACAGACACATCGAGTCCGAAGCCAAGACAGACGCTCACAGCCCTGCATTATAAACAGGATGCTGCAATCTATCAAAGTTTCCCTGACATGATCAATGTCAACCACCACGCTACATTCCCTGGGCAAGCACTTAAAGGATCATTTTTCCCTCAGAAGTACTAACTAAGCCTCTGCTTTAACAAAGGCACCTTGACCGAGAGAAACAGAGACGGAGTAAAACACAGAGGGAGAAGAACACACAGACAGAGAGAGAGATCCAGAATGGACAATGAGGAGTGACAAAGAAAAAGATAAGCAAGAACTTTAGGAAGGAGAGAGAAAGATCCTGACCGAGACCCTCTGACCATGATGTAACAAGAGGAGCCCTTATGGTGCTTCCGCTCTGAAACCCCCCACAACCCCCAACCCTCTACCCCCCACACAGAACCTCTGAAAGACGTGGCGCCCTGGAGCGGACCTCCCTCCCTCAACGCAGACCCAATCCATCACCCTCAGTGTGAACGGGGGGAACGGAGCGCATCCTGAAACAGGAACCTGCTCTATTCTTAGCCTGAGAACAGCCTCACCTCGCTGACCACTTCCACTCCAACAGGGGGGCTGCAGGGAGACAAATCACAACAACACAGGATACTCCTCCCACAGGGACACAGAGGCTGGGTGGATGGGTGAGGAGGAGGCACAGGGTTGGGCGGGCTAATGAAGGAAAGATGGGTCAGTGTCACCTTGTCCTCTGAAGTTAAGTTTTGTTACTACTGCTCTCTGTAGAGAAGTGGTGGTCATACCTGGAAAAGTTTCATAACAACTAGGCTAAGGCTCTGACTGAGACTGGGGGGGTAAACAGAGGTATATAACAGGTGGTAGGTTTGAGGTGGTGTTAATATAGGAGGAAGCAGAGAGGTCTCACCTGAAAACTGGTGTGTGTGTCTAATCTGACGAGGTCGGTCAGGCAGGGAGACCTGTGAGGGAGAGAGAGAAAGAGAATATGTGAATGCAGTGCTGAGATTTTCCCATCTAAAGAGTGGATGTTCAGTGCATCTTCTATTTACATAGAGCCCAGTCATCCTCCCAGCCACACAGACTAGCCTTTGGGTAAGAGAGAGAAAAACAGAAAGAGACCGAGCGTTTGACCCTGAACACAACCCTGAGTCCCACAGGGCTACCAGTGAATCTGACAGATTTTACAGCTGACATTTAAGACAGAAACCGGCCCCAAAAGCAGGGCCAGGACGGTTTAGCCCAACGATGTGGGGGAGAGGAGATAGGGAGTCAGCTGGTCACTGACCATTTCACACCAAGGCCGAACTGATTCATTGAGCTTCCTGCTCCTCTCCTCCTTGTATAATAGTTTATAGAGGCCGCTCCTCTCCAGCTGCCTCCTGTCAGTAGTCAGTAGTAGTGGCCCTGGGGCTATCGCCCTGAGCAGCTTATATAAAGCCTAAATGCTGGGGCTGCTGAGTATTGGAGGAGAAGGCTTGAACCACATTAGGCCCTCCTCCTCACCCCGGGCTAGTCTGGCTCACACTTGGGAGGGAGGACTAAACTACAGAGAGAAGGAGAGACTCCGACTACTAATCCCACAGACCCCCACCCCAGACCCCCACCCTGCTGCAGACTGGATCAGCGACACACACAGGGCTGTAGGTGGGAGCTGGGGAGGTATGTGGGGGGTTCTCGCTCAAAGGTGTGTGCATGTGTGTGTGTGAAAGAGATATAAAGTGCGCAAGACAGTATATTGGGCATCAAAAACAAACAATTGAACAAGCTCATCCTGAAGGAGCGCCGATCTGGAACATCAAGAATGGCATGCAGATAAAGAGTGGAAATGAGGGGACTGACGACCTCTATCACAGGACCAGATGGGTTCCTGGGTTGGAAAGTCCCTGATAACACTTCAATCACACAGAGCATTACATACCAAACGAGCCATATGCCGGACAGATGCCCTGTTATTAATTTGTTCGTTTTAAATTATTTACGTATTTTCTTTACTCTATACTCTGAAGAGTGCAGCCATGTGTTTTTAGATGAGGAGAGATAACACAGGGAAGCAGAGGGCAAAGGGAATGACAGATCTGACGATAACAGAGGTTATTAGATGTAGAGAGGGTTTAAGAATGCTGCAAGATTGTATAATAACGAATAGGGCTCCAGCTTACGCAAGCACACACACCATTGATTGACAACCCCAGCTGTGTTGTTCAGCGATGGCAGTCCTACACCTGGGTCTGCTCTTACGAGCGTCTCTATTAAGGACCAGCATGCATCCTGTCCACACTACTCGACTGGCCCCTGACCTGAGGCTACGGTATACCAGAGGGCCTGGTGGGAGACTGCTGTTTCTACTGATGCCTCACATTCCACCCACATTCTACAGCTCCATCCAGGCAAGCTGATGAGGAGTTGACCTAAGACACAGGTCTAGGATCAGATTACCCTACCCCAATCATATCTTTAACCATTAGGGGGGAAACGCAATACTTACATCATTGTCTAGTGGCAAAAAACTTCATCCTACAATGTCAGTACATGCAATGTACTGACTATCATCCCACCAGCAGGGGGAGATAGGCCCACAGTAACACAGTGACTGGGCTCCTTTGAAGGCAACAGGAGAGAGGGGCAGGGGATTGTTGCTGTGGCCCCAGGGGTGGCTTATTTATTCACCCACAGGTGTGCTGCCTCATGGTCAGTCTAACCTATGACTTATCCATCCAACACTTACAAAGAGCCTGACTGGAGGGTAGAGAAAGAAGCTCTGATAAATGGGGTCAGAAAAGCGAAGCCTCAAACTGCATTATGTGAGGGCCAATGGCAAGACTGAGTGCAATAGACTTAAAACGTTGCTCTTGGAGATCCAGGTTTGACAATTAAATACTTTAAGTGGAGGTTACCATTCATTTTTATCTCCATCCTAAATAACGCATAGGGTCCATAGATTAGGGTACATGGCTGGCCTGAATTGGATCGAATTAATTGAGAGAAACTGTATATGAGTGTGTAATTCACCCAGCTTGAAGGATGGATCCAGAAGCCTGTTGCGTTGATCAGATGCGTGTCCATCTACTGGAATATCAAGAGGGGCGAGAACCACTGTGTTTTCTCTCTGAACCAAAAAGCAGACGGAACAAAGGGAAGAAAGGAAAACATGAAGTCCTCCCCCTCTTCAACCCTCCTCCGTTCGGACCCCGGGGTCACGCACCCAAAAACCCAATCAGAGGAATGCTGACCATCAAATTCTGGGAGGCAATGCCCTCCCTCCCTCCCTCCCTCTCTCCATCCATCCATCCATCCATCCCCCCAAGGGGTTCCAACAGAACAGCACACCCGGTAGACTGTGAGCAGCGCTGACACCCAACATGAAACAAGCAGGCAGGAGAGTCTGTTGTATTTCTCTGCACGTTTGTTCCTTGTTGTTGAGTGAACTTGGAACAAGGTTGTTCAGCAAAGACGAGAGAAACAGATCTGCCGGTTTCTCCCAGTGTTACATGAAAGCTGAACTTTGTGTGTGTTTGTGTAAAGTGTTATGAATTTGTATGAGGGTCGATAAAAGAGCTCTCTCCTCTTTTCATACCGCAGGACTATAAAGGAGTGTTCTGGACTCAGATAAGCCCCTCTTTTCATGACTTTCTCATTCGTTGCCATGGAGTTTGTCTGGCTTCAACCACTGTGGATATTTTCTCTTTAGCTGGAGGCCAGGCAAGGAGTCTATGGTAATAGATAGATTAGAACATGCTCGACTATATTTTTTAAATAATCGTTTAAATTTGGGGTGTTAAAACTGGGCCGGTTTCCCAGATACAGATTAAACCTAGTCCTGGACTTAAGGGCAATTACAATGTAGATTCTCCATTGAGCATGCTTTTTAGTTTGGGAAACTGGCCCCAAGGGTGCTACAAAGCCCATGAAAGCAGAAAAAGTGGTAATCTATAGTATTTAAAATAGTATCTATCACTTGAATTGACCATAAACCTCAGCTAATGTTCAACTACAACATGTTCACAATTGAGTGCAGTAATAAAACAGCAAAGGTCATCATCTAAAGGAAATGATAGTTAATACATGGAGCTCATAGAAAAACCATGAACAATACTCCAACCATTCTGATAATTATCTCTTCCTGACTAACAACGCTCTATTGGATTTATGAGTAGATCATAACACGGACTGCTGTGTGAGCCAGCACCGACTGTCATAGTAAAATGAATTTCCCCATTTCAGCCTATGATAGACAGACAGACGAGGGAGCTCTTCTCATAGACGGGAAACAGAAGAGAATTACTGTAATCTTTTGTTTAGGTCTTTCCATTTATGGTGACTTAGTTTAACTTGATTACCTTTGACTAGCAAATGTATTTCACAGAACTCGCTCCCTCCTGTCATTCAATAGCTTGACAGTTCCTGGAAAGCAATGCAAATACACAGCACTGGCAGGCATGGCTTTGTTAGTCAGATTGATGGCTAAAAATATCTACATTGAGTTTGAGACCAGGGTCTTAGTTGAGAAGAAAGAAGAGCACACACCAAGACTGCTCGGTGGCTCCGAGACAGAGGAGCAAAAAATTATTCCTCCCTTCATCATCAGCCTCCCAGAGAGAAAAACATTCAAATATAATCTCCCTCATTAAAGCAGACTAAATATTTAAAGATTAGAGATGGCACTTCATTAAGCAGGCCATCCGTCGCAGCGGAGCGCTAGCGCAGGGACAAAGGAGGGGAGGGAGAGAGATAGATAGAGAGCGACAGAGAGATAGAGAGATAGAGAAAGGGAGAGAGATAGAGCGGGAGAGTGCGAGATAGACAGGGAGAGGGAGACAGAGAGAGACAGAGATGCCACAATATTTACACTTTTACCTGGTTCGCTACTGCTACGGCAAAACCACCGGGGCCCCGGTAATCTCTCCATGGAGGAGTGCCATGCAAACACTAGGGCAGCCGGCTGGAGATGAGGAGGGAATGAGGTAACCATGGAGGTGGAGAGAGAGGGGGAGAAAGAATGGGAGTGAAGGGGGGAGAAAGAGAAAGAAAGAGATAGAGAGCGCAAGGGGGCTGAGGTTTTCCATTACGCCAGCAGAGCCATGACAAAACAGGGGAATGAGGAGTATATTTTACCAGGCAGGGGAAAGCGGCCCTGGAGTGATGAAGAGTAGATTGAACCAATACAAACCCCAGCTAGGAAAGCACCACTGACAATAATCAGGCTCAGTGAATCCCAGCAGCCAAACACAGGAAGTATGTGTTGAGGGACTGTCGTTATTCTATGGGATTCTGCTGTGTTCCTTCTACCACCGCCGCGTTCCATTCCCACACGCAACGTTGTTGGTGTTCATGTAATAAACCGCATGAATCTGCATCTTCTTAAAATCATATTTTAAACCTAACCCTTTACCACACTGCTAACCTTATGCCTAACCCTAACTTTAAATTAAGACCAAAAAGCACATTTTTGTTTTCATGATTTTTTACGATAGCCAATTTTGACTTTGTGGCTGTGGTAACTAGTAACAACCGTATCATGACCACCTGTCTGGCAGGAGTCGTGTGTGAATGACATCACTGCGACCCTGACTTGCGGCTGATCCACTGGCCTTGGCTAGGCCTACTGCTGCCACATTTTCAAAAGGCCTCCAGCAAACACGCTCTGGAGGAACTGGCATAGGGCTAAATCAACTGTGCATACAGAGAGCTATGTAAATATGTAATCACCGGCCATGAAAAAAACAACTACTACTGCCCCAGTTTGAATAAATAGGCAATTTTATCTCCTCGACAATAATAATGCAGTAGTAGCCAAAATAGGAATCAAGAAGGAAATAAAATACATTACCCTATGCGGGAGATTAGTAGATAAGTCGTATGTATAGTCACTGGGGTTTGGTTGAACATGAGGTAAGGTTGAAGTGGGCATTGCCATTGGCCTTCGCATAGGTGGAAGGCCTGGTGGCTCTGTGTGTGTGTTTCAAATCAAATCAAATCAAATCAAATTTTATTGGTCACATGCGCCGAATACAACAGGTGCAGACATTACAGTGAAATGCTTACTTACAGCCCTTAACCAACAGTGCATTTATTTTAAACAAAAAAGTAAGAATAAAACAACAAAAAAGTGTTGAGAAAAAAAGAGCAGAAGTAAAAAATAAAGTGACAGTAGGGAGGCTATATATACAATAGAATAAAGTGACAGTAGGGAGGCTATATATACAGGGGGGTACCGTTGCATAGTCAATGTGCGGGGGCACCGGCTAGTTGAGGTAATATGTACATGTGGGTAGAGTTAAAGTGACTATGCATAAATACTTAACAGAGTAGCAGCAGCGTAAAAAGGATGGGGTGGGGGGGCAGTGCAAATAGTCCGGGTAGCCATGATTAGCTGTTCAGGAGTCTTATGGCTTGGGGGTAGAAGCTGTTGAGAAGTCTTTTGGACCTAGACTTGGCACTCCGGTACCGCTTGCCGTGCGGTAGCAGAGAGAACAGTCTATGACTAGGGTGACTGGAGTCTTTGACAATTTTGAGGGCCTTCCTCTGACACCGCCTGTGTCGGTGTCAGTGTGTGTCGGTATGTGTGTGTGTCGGTCTGGCAGCCAGTACTGAGGAGGCAGTGCAAGGCTATAATCTTAGCGGAAAAGCGGCACGGTCAACACTGTGTTAGTGTGTGTGTGTGTGTGGTGTTTTGAAGTTGGGAGGGTGTGCACGAACATACAGTACGAATGAATGTGTGTTTGTGTGTAAATATGTTTACTGTTTATGTCCCAGGTGTGTTCTATATTTGTGTATTTCAGAGAGCAGCTATGTGCCTCTTGTTCCCCCTCCAACTACATCACTATACATTAATAGCCTGTGTGAATAAAACAGTTTCTTCCTGTCAATGCAATTAAATCTCTGTATGTGAAGACTGCGCCGATAGACATGGCCACCTTGTTTCAGGCTCCTAAGCAACTTTGCAGAAAAGATAATGGAGCAATATACAGTGCATTCTGAAAGTGTTCAGACCCCTTGACTTTTTCCACATTTTGTTACATTACAGCCTTATTCTAAAATTGATTAAATCGTTTTTCCCCCTCATCAATCTACAAACAATACCCCATAATGACAAAGCAAAAACAGGTTTTTGAAAATTTTGAAAATGTATAATAAAAAAAAGCAGGAAATATCACATTTACGTAAGTATTCAGACCATTTACTCAGTACTTTGTTGAAGCACCTCTGGCAGCGATTAAAGCCTTGAGTCTTCTTGGGGGGTATGACTTTACAAGCTTGGCAAACCTGTATTTGGGGAGCTTCTCCCATTCTTCTCTGCAGATCCTCTCAAGCTCTCTCAGGTTGGATGGGGAGCGTCGCTGCACAGCTATTTTCAGATCTCTCCAGAGATGTTCGATCGGGTTCAAGTCCGGGCCACTCAAGGACATTCAGAGACTTTTCCCAAAGCCACTCCTGCGTTCTGTTGGCTGTGTGCTTAGGGTCATTGTCCTGTTGGAAGGTGAACCTTCGCCCCAGTCTGAGGTCCTGAGCACTCTGGAGCAGGTTTTCATCAAGGATCTCGCTGTACTTTGCTCCGTTCATCTTTCCCTCGATCCTGACTAGTCTCCCAGTCCCTGCCGCTAAGAAACATCCCAACCGTGAAGCACGGGGGTGGCAGCATCATGCTGTGGGGGTGCTTTGCTGCAGGAGGGACTGGTGCACTTCACAAAATAGATGGCATCATGAGGAAGGAAAATTATGTGGATATATTGAAGCAACATCTCAAGACATCAGTCAGGAAGTTAAAGCTTGGTTGCAAATAAGCTTGGTTGCATTCAACACCATAGTGCCCTCTAAGCTCATCACTAAGCTAAGGATCCTGGGACTAAACACCTCCCTCTGCAACTGGATCCTGGACTTCCTGACGGGCCGCCCCCAGGTGGTAAGGGTAGGTAACAACACATCTGCCACACTGATCCTCAACACGGGGGCCCCTCAGGGGTGCGTGCTCAGCCCCTCCTGTACTCTCTGTTCACCCATGACTGCATGGCCAGGCACGACTCCAACACCATCATTAAGTTTGCCGACGACACAACAGTGGTAGGCCTGATCACCGACAACGATGAGACAGCCTATAGGGAGGAGGTCAGAGACCTGGCCGTGTGGTGCCAGGATAACAACCTCTCCCTCAACGTGATCAAGAGAAACAAGATGATTGTGGACTACAGGAAAAAAAAGAGGACTGAGCACGCCCCCATTCTCATCGACGGGGCTGTAGTGGAACAAGTTGAGAGCTTCAAGTTCCTTGGTGTCCACATCACCAACGAACTATCATGGTCCACACACACCAAGACAGTCATGAAGAGGGCACGACAAAGCCTATTCCCCCTCAGGAGACTGAAAAGATTTGGCATGGGTCCTCAGATCCTCAAAAAATTCTACAGCTGCACCATCGAGAGCATCCTGACTGGTTGCATCACGGCCTGGTATGGCAACTGCTTGGCCTCCGACCGCAAGGCACTACAGAGGGTAGTGCGTACGGCCCAGTACATCACTGGGGCCAAGCTTCCTGCCATCCAGGACCTCTATACCAGGCGGTGTCAGAGGAAGGCCCTCAAAATTGTCAAAGACTCCAGCCACCCTAGTCATAGACTGTTCTCTCTGCTACCGCACGGCAAGCGGTACCGGAGTGCCAAGTCTAGGTCCAAAAGACTTCTCAACAGCTTCTACCCCCAAGCCATAAGACTCCTGAACAGCTAATCATGGCTACCCGGACTATTTGCACTGCCCCCCCACCCCATCCTTTTTACGCTGCTGCTACTCTGTTAATTATTTATGCATAGTCACTTTAACTCTACCCACATGTACATATTACTTCAACTACCTCAACTAGCCGGTGCCCCCGCACATTGACTCTGCACCGGTACCCCCCTGTATATATAGCCTCCCTACTGTTATTTTATTTTACTTCTGCTCTTTTTTTCTCAACACTTTTTTTGTTGTTGTTTTATTTTTACTTTCTTTGTTAAAAATAAATGCACTGTTGGTTAAGGGCTGTAAGTAAGCATTTCACTGTAATGTCTGCACCTGTTGTATTCGGCACATGTGACCAATAAAATTTGATTTGATTTGATTTGAAATGGGTCTTCCAAATGGACAATGACCCCAAGCATACTTCCAAAGTTGTGGCAAAATGGCTTAAGGTCAACAAAGTCAAGGTATTGGAGTGGCCATCACAAAGCCCTGACCTCAAGCCTATAGAAAATGTGTGGGCAGAACTGAAAAAGCGTGTGCGAGCAAGGAGGCCTACAAACCTGACTCAGTTACACCAGCAATGTCTGGAGGAATGGGCAGAAATTCACCCAAATTATTGTGGGAAGCTTGTGGAAGGCTACCCGAAATGTTTGACCCAAGTTAAACAACTTAAAAGCAATGCTACCAAATACTAATTGAGTGTATGTACACTTCTGACCCACTGGGAATGTGATTCAATAAATAAAAGCTGAAATAAATAATTCTCTCTACAATTATTCAGACATTTCACATTCTTAAAATAAAGTGGTGATCCTAACTGACCTAAAACAGGGAATTTTACTAGGATTAAATGTCAGGAATTGTGAAAAACTAAGTTTAAATGTTTTTGGCTAAGGTGAATGTAAACGTCCGACTTCAACTATATATAAGGTCCCACAGCTGACAGCGCATGTCAGAGCAAAAACCAAGCCATGAGGTCGAAGGAATTGTCCGTAGAGCTCCGAGACAGGATTGTGTCGAGGCAGAGATCTGGGGAAGGGTAGCAAAACATTTCTGCAGCATTGAAGGTCCCCAAGAACACAGTGGCCTCAATCATTCTTAAATGGAAGAAGTTTGGAACCACCAAGACTCTTCCTAGAGCTGGCCGCCCGACCAAATTGAGCAATCTGGGAGAAGGGCCTTTATCAGAGAGGTGACCAAGAACCTGATGGTCACTCTGACAGAGCTCCAGAGTTCTTCTGTGGAGATGGGAGAACCTCCCAGAAGGACAACCATCTCTGCAGCACTCCACCAATCAGGCCTTTATGGTAGAGTGGCCAGACGGAAGCCACTCCTCAGTAAAAGGCACATGACAGCCCGCTTGGAGTTTGCCAAAAGGCACCTAAAGGACTCAGACCATGAGAAACAAGATTCTCTGGTCTGATGAAACCAAGATTGAACTCTTTGGCCTGAATGCCAAGCGTCACGTCTGGAGGAAACCTGGCACCATCCCTACGGTGAAGCATGGTGGTGGCAGCATCATACTGTGGGGATGTTTCTTAGCGGCAGGGACTGGGAGACTAGTCAGGATCGAGGGAAAGATGAACGGAGCAAAGTACAGCGAGATCCTTGATGAAAACCTGCTCCAGAGTGCTCAGGACCTCAGACTGGGGCGAAGGTTCACCTTCCAACAGGACAACGACCCTAAGCACACAGCCAACAGAACGCAGGAGTGGCTTTGGGACAAGTCTCTGAATGTCCTTGAGTGGCCCGGACTTGAACCCGATCGAACATCTCTGGAGAGATCTGAAAATAGCTGTGCAGCGACGCTCCCCATCCAACCTGAGAGCTTGAGAGGATCTGCAGAGAAGAATGGGAGAAGCTCCCCAAATATAGGTTTGCCAAGCTTGTAAAGTCATAACCCCCAAGAAGACTCGAGGCTTTAATCGCTGCCAGAGGTGCTTCAACAAAGTACTGAGTAAAGGGTCTGAATACTTACGTAAATGTGATATTTCCTGCTTTTTTTATTATACATTTTCAAAAACCTGTTTTTGCTTTGTCATTATGGGGTATTGTGTGTAGATTGATGAGGGGGAAAAACGATTTAATCAATTTTAGAATAAGGCTGTAATGTAACAAAATGTGGAAAAAGTCAAGGGGTCTGAACACTTTCAGAATGCACTGTATATTGCTCCATTATCTTTTCTGCAAAGTTGCTTAGGAGCCTGAAACAAGGTGGCCATGTCTATCGGCGCAGTCTTCACATACAGAGATTTAATTGCATTGACAGGAAGAAACTGTTTTATTCACACAGGCTATTAATGTATAGTGATGTAGTTGGAGGGGGAACAAGAGGCACATAGCTGCTCTCTGAAATACACAAATATAGAACACACCTGGGACATAAACAGTAAACATATTTACACACAAACACACATTCATTCGTACTGTATGTTCGTGCACACCCTCCCAACTTCAAAATATGAATATTTTTTAAATAAGATAATCTTTGAGAACTAACAATCACCAAAATAAAAACTAGACAGTCAGGGAGAATCTAAAATTCAAAAAATGTCATGGCATGGGGCCCCATTGATTTTGTTGTAACGTTTGAGTCACTCAGATAGCATAAGAACAGGGCATAAGCATGGCAAAATGTGTATAATTACAGGAAATTATCTTTAAAAATGCAAAGCTAAATTCTTGTGTTTAACAGTACTGTAAGTGTGTGTGATCTGACGTGAAGATAGTATGCATTTAGTGTGAGCGTATTTTGGGTATACACTGAGTATACAAAACATTAAGAACACCTGCTCTTTCCATGACAGACTGACCAGGTGAATCCAGGTGAAAACTATGATCCCTTATTGATGTCACTTGTTAAATCCACTTCAATCAGTGTAGATGAAGGGGAGGAGGCAGGTTAAAGAAGGATTCTTAAGCCTTGAGACAATTGAGACATGGATTGTGTCTGTGTGCCATTCAGAGGGTGAATGGACAAGACAAAATATTTACGTGCCTTTGAACGGGGTATGGTAGTAGGTGCCAGGCTCACCGGTTTGTGTCAAGAACTGCAACGCTGCTGGTTTTCTTTACGCTCAACAGTTTCCCGTGTGTATCAAGAATGGTCCACCACCCAAAGAACACCCAGCCAACATAATACAACTGTGGGAAGCATTGGAGTCAACATGGCCCAGCATCACTGTGGAATGCTTTCGACATCTTGTATAGTCCATGCCCCGATGAATTGAGGCTGTTCTGAGGGCAAAAGGGGGGTGGGTGCAACTCAATATTAGGAAGGTGTTCCTAATGTTTTGTATACTCAGTGCATACTGTGTTGTATATACTGTGGTATGTATTGGTATGGGAGACATGGCTCTCAGGCCATGGCAGTGTCTCAGATCTCACCCTGGGTTCTCACACTAGTCATGCACCAATGAGTCACACCAATTACACACACACACACCCCTCTGTCACAACAGCTCCAGCCCCCTCCTGGAGGCCAAAGTAGAGACATCCTCATCTCATCTCTCCCTCAGCATCAGATTCAGCCTGCCCTCCTCAACTCCTTTATCTCATTAATCTGATTAGAAGTCTTAAATCAATGGCTGCAGGCTTAACAGCAGCCAGCATAGCTCTGTGACAGTTGGGACTGTCACTGCTCTGCTCTCTCAATTGGCCAAACATCTCAGGCTGCTTCCCACGCAATCCCAGTCTGTCCACTTACTACTGTATCCTCCCCTCTGACCACTTCTCTTCTGCTGCTTCCATTCATTCTGTCTGCCT
Source organism: Coregonus lavaretus (assembly GCF_964263955.1). NCBI lineage: Eukaryota > Metazoa > Chordata > Actinopteri > Salmoniformes > Salmonidae > Coregonus > Coregonus lavaretus. Next base: position 46,965,945 of record NC_139988.1, read on the forward strand.
CAATGTTTTATCCTGCTTTGAAAACACATGGAACAGGCCTTGGGGATGGAGGCTTGGAGATTGACTCCTGATCTAGTAAAGGGCCGGAGAGTACAAGTGAGACAGCATATTACAGAACTGAGAACTCCATAACACAGACACTCTGTGTAGATGTTCCCCTTAGGCACACAGATCTATGATCAGTTTACCCCACACACACAAAAGGCAAAGGTGACCTTAGATCAGTGTCTAGGGGTCCATGGCTGCCTGTGGGAGTGTACAGTAGAATGGTGACTGACACTAGTGATATGGAGTAAGCAGCTGCAGCACATGCAGATGGGCCAACCCTTTGGGGCCACATCACCATCCGCATGTCCCAATTCTAGGGACAACAGAGGGGTCAGAGAGACAGCCAGGGGGTCCAGATCAGAGTCCCAGCCCACAGTTTGTGAGTCCACTGGGAGAAATGTCCAGCACTGTAAAGGCTTAGAGACTCAGGCTGGGTGGTTTATGACACACAACATACTGGGGAACGACGAGTTCATGACAGCTCACGGGCACTGGATACACAAAAAGACAGACATATAGGCCTACCCTGAGCACCATGGAACATAGGCCTTCTATAGCTTGCTAGCTACCGCTATACCGGATTACAGTATGCTGCTGATTTGTGTGCGTAGGCCCGTACTGCTAGTGCTGCTATTATTGCTATTTTTATATCTAAACTATAACAAACAACCCTGATAAATGGCTTATCTGCAGAGAGTAATCACACAGAGAATTCAGTTGATCGCTATTTGTGCAGTAATGGCAGACTGCTAAATAAATTGGCAATTTAAACCAAAGCCACACACAAAAACAAGGCCAAATTCCTCATGTGGAGGCGAACAACTCAGTATCTACAGACCCAGAGACAAAGTATGGGCTCATACAGACAGAGATAGCAATCTTCTAACTGCAAAAAGTTTTCAAAAGTTAACTTTCGAAAGACACACATAAAAATGGTAGACGGAGAGCTGCAGTTTTTGCGTCTGTTGTTGACGGACACAAAAACGTCCTGAATTAGGCTCACGAGTAGCCACCGGATGGTTTTTCAATACCGTTGAAAAGATTACTTTGAAGTTTTTCAATGAATTGTAATAGTAGTAATTTGTGTCAAGAACTACAAGTTGCTGGGTTTTTCACGCTAAACAGTTTCCGTGTGTATCAAGAATGGTCCACCATTCAACATGAGCCAGCATCCCTGTGGAACGCTTTCTATACCTTGTAGAGTCCATGCCCAATGAATTGAGGCTGTTCTGAGGGCAAAAGGAGGGGTGTAACTCAATATTAGGAAGGTGTTCTTAATGTTTTGTACTCTCAGTGTACATTAGTAAAACACATTCAGCAGAAAATAGCTTAATTTCCATCAGATGACAACAGAAGTGCAACGCTATTTGGCTGGCAGCCACACAAGTAAATGAGCTTACAATGAAAAAGCAAGGTATTTTTTGCAAAAATGATGCATGGCCATTATATTTCTAACGTTAATGCAAAAGTCTGCATTAACGTGACCCCTAAATTTTACTTGCTAGTTATCTAAGTAAGTGGCTGGATTGATAATGATATGGGGCATCATATAGTGTTAGTTTTCTGCCATGTTTGAGAAGTCAAAGCCCTTTGGATTAATTATCTGTACAGCTGTCACTGCTATCTTGAGTTCCTTAGGTTTTTCTCCTCTCTGTTCTTGGCCCATCTGCTCCTCCCCCCTCTTCTCCAAGCAGAGCAGGCAGGCCCGTTGCCCTAGCGACTACAGACTCCACACAGACACAGCATGTACACATTCTGCTCCAGAGCCAGTACTGTTCTTCCTTCAGACAAGCATGAATCAAAACTTTGCACAGTGTCTCTCGTTCACTATAGCTTATAAATATCCAAACTCTGTTAACCCTATATAGAGTGCATTCGGAAAGTATTCAGACCCCTTGACTTTTTCCACATTTTGTTACGTTACAGCATTATTCAAAATTGATTAAATAGTTGTTTCCCCTCATCAATCTACACACAATACCCCATAATGACAAAGCAAAAACAGGTTTTTACAAATTTTAGCAAGAAAATATATAATGAAATATCACATTTACATAAGTATTCAGACCCTTTACTCAGTACTTTGTTGAAGAACCTTTGGCAGCGATTACAGCCTCAAGTCTTCTTGGGTATGACGCAACAAGCTTGGCACACCTGTATTTGGGGAGTTTCTCCCATTGTTCTCCGCAGATCCTCTCAAGCTCTGTCAGGTTGGATGGGGAGCGATGCTGCACAGCTATTTTCAGGTCTCTCCAGAGATGTTTGATCAGGTTCAAGTCTGGGCTCTGGCTGGGCCACTCAAGGATATTCAGAGACTTATCCCAAAGCCACTTGTGCGTTATCTTGGCTGTTTGCTTTGGGTTGTTGTCCTGTTTGAAGGTGAACCTTCACCCCAGTCTGAGGTCCTGAGCGCTCTGGAGCAGCTTTTCATCAAAGTTCTCTGTACTTTGATCCGTTCATCTTTCCCTCGAACCTGACTAGTCTCCCAGTCCCTGCCACTGAAAAACATCCCCACAGCATGATGCTGCCACCACCATGCTTCACCGTAGGGATTATGCCAGGTTTCCTCCAGACGTGACGCTTGGCATTCAGGCCAAAGAGTTCAGTCTTGGTTTCATCAGACCAGAGAATCTTGTTTCTCATGGTCTGAGAGTCCTTTAGGTGCCTTCTGGCAAACTCCAAGCGGGCTGTCATGTGCCTTTTAATGAGGAGTGGCTTCCGTCTGGCCACTACCATAAAGGCCTTTAAGGCCCATCTCCACAGAGGAACTCTGGAGCTCTGTCAGAGTGACCATCGGGTTCTTGGCCACCTCCCTGACCAAGGCCCTTCTCCCCCGATTGCTCAGTTTAGGAAGAGTCTTGGTGGTTCCAAACTTTTTCCATTTAAGAATGATGGAGGCCACTGTGTTCTTGGGGACCTTCAATGCTGCAGAAATGTATTGGTTCCCTTCCCCAGATCTGTGCCTCGACACAATCCTGTCTCAAAGCTCTATGGAGAATTCCTTCAACCTAATGGCTTGGTTTTTGCTCTGAAATGCACTGTCAACTGTGGGACCTTATATTGACAGGTGTGTCCCTTTCCAAATCATGTCCAATCAATCGAATTTACCACAGGTAAATCAAGTTGTAGAAACATCTCAAGGATGATCAATGGAAACAGGATGCACCTAAGCTCAATTTCGAGTCTCATAGCAAAGGGCACCAAAAACACCTCTGCAGCATTGAAGGTCCCCAAGAACACAGTTGCCTCCATTATTCTTATTCTTATTGTATTTTTTTAGGGGGATTGCCTGTCGTTTTCGCTTGTTAGCATATTTAGCTACCAGCCTAAATGGAAATGAGCTATTACGTCTGGTAATAGACACCCAATCTGCTTTTTTGCATTTCTTTTGGCGCCCCCCATGTGTACGAAGCCAGTAATACCGTAAATCCCGGAATGAGAGAAGCACGGTATGACAATATGAAAATCAGGATACCGCCCAACGCTAGTCTGAATGCTTCCGAAAGGCAGAAAGCAAGAAAAAGGAGAAGATTGAGGGAGGGAGGCGCTACAGTAGAGGACAGTGTCTAGGGGGGCTCTGGGGGCAGAGATACAGTCCTCTAAAACCTTACAGATTGATCACATCTTGCTCCGGTCACCATGGCACAGCTCAGAGAGGTGGTTGGGATCTTTTTAATTGGCCGGGGACAGCTTCCTAAAGCCCAGCACTGTCAGAGGTGCACAAAGAAAACAGACCATCAATCCCCTCTCGTTCGCGCTCTCTGTCCAAGCAAGTAGGGCTGCACGATAGTGATGCACAGATTGACTCATAGCCTGCAGTCCCCGCGGTTATATACGCAGGGAGGGCAGATTTAGGGTCATGAAATATTGTGTGGATGAAGGGCGGGTGGCTGGCGGGCAGGTTGAATAAATAGAAAACAATACATTAGAAATTCCATAAATGTATCATTCTTGTGGAACTTATATCTAAAGGCTACATTGAGGTCTTTCTTTCATTATTTTTAGGCTATCTGGCATTAACTGTACACGCACCAAATAGCTTACACGCCAATCGCCAAATGCTTTTGGGAACGGGCAGAAAAAGTTAACGTCGGGCCACTGAGGCAAAAAGGACAATGTCTGAGTTTAATTCAATAAAAGAAAAGCTGTGAAATGGAGATCTGAAAATAAAGAGAAGAGGGGACCAGAAAAATAGTGTTTGGGAAAGATTTGGTGAAGTGGTAAAAGAGGATGATAGCAGTGCTGGCTATGTTATCTGTGATGATTGAGAGGAGCTACAGTGAGGGAAAAAAATATTTGATCCCCTGCTGATTTTGTACGTTTGCCCACTGACAAAGAAATGATCTGTCTATAATTTTAATGGTAGGTTTATTAACAGTGAGAGACAGAATAACAACAAAAAAATCCAGAAAAACACATGTCAAAACTTTTTATAAATTGATTTGCATTTTAATGAGGGAAATAAGTATTTGACCCCCTCTCAATCAGGAAGATTTCTGGCTCCCAGGTGTCTTTTATACAGGTAACGAGCTGAGATTAGGAGCACTCCCTTTAAGAGTGTGCTCCTAATCTCAGCTTGTTACCTGTATAAAAGACACCTGTCCACAGACGCAATCAATCAATCAGATTCCAAACTCTCCACCATGGCCAAGACCAAAGAGCTCTCCAAGGATGTCAGGGAAAATATTGTAGACCTACACAAGGCTGGAATGGGCTACAAGACCATCGCCAAGCAGCTTGGTGAGAAGGTGACAACAGTTGGTGCGATTATTCGCAAATGGAAGAAACACAAATGAACTGTCAGTCTCCATCGGCCTGGGGCTCCATGCAAGATCTCACCTCGTGGAGTTGCAATGATCATGAGAACGGTGAGGAATCAGCCCAGAACTACACGGGAGGATCTTGTCAATGATCTCAAGGCAGCTGGGACCATAGTCACCAAGAAAACAATTGGTAACACACTACGCCATGAAGGAATGAAATCCTGCAGTGCCCGCAAGGTCCCCCTGCTCAAGAAAGCACATATACAGGGCCGTCTGAAGTTTGCCAATGAACATCTGAATGATTCAGAGGAGAACTGGGTGAAAGTGTTGTGGTCAGATGAGACCAAAATCGAGCTCTTTGTCATCAACTCAACGTGTTTGGAGGAAGATGAATGCTGCCTATGACCCCAAGAACACCATCTCCACCGTCAAACATGGAGGTGGAAACATTATGCTTTGGGGGTGTTTTTCTGCTAAGGGGACAGGACAACTTCACCGCATCAAAGGGATGATGGACGGGGCCATGTACCGTCAAATCTTGGGTGAGAACCTCCTTCCCTCAGCCAGGGCATTGAAAATGGGTTGTGGATGGGTATTCCAGCATGACAATGACCCAAAACACACGGCCAAGGCAACAAAGGAGTGGCTCAAGAAGAAGCACATTAAGGTCCTGGAGTGGCCTAGCCAGTCTCCCGACCTTAATCTCATAGAAAATCTGTGGAGGGAGCTGAAGGTTCGAGTTGCCAAACATCAGCCTCGAAACCTTAATGACTTGGAGAAGATCTGCAAAGAGGAGTGGGACAAAATCCCTCCTGAGATGTGTGCAAACCTGGTGGCCAACTACAAGAAACGTCTGACCTCTGTGATTGCCAACAAGGGTTTTGCCACCAAGTACTAAGTAATGTTTTGCAGAGGGGTCAAATACTTATTTCCCTCATTTAAATGCAAATCAATGTATAATATTTTTGACATGTGTTTTTCTGGATTTTTTAGTTGTTATTCTGTCTCTCACTGTTCAAATAAACCTACCATTAAAATTACAGACTGATCATGTCTTTGTCAGTGGGCAAACGTACAAAATCAGCAGGGGATCAAATACTTTTTTCCCTCACTGTATACAAATTTGACAGTCACAAGACGGGGACTTCAAATAGGCCTATGGCACGTCAAGGGATCTGTAGCCTACGGTTCAGATGGGTTAAAGGGAAACTGAAATCTGGACACTGACTCATAGCCGCGGGAAGTATGGGTGCTGAGGGTGCTGCAGCACCCCCTGAAAAATCAGAATAAAAAATATATATTTTTCAAAAAATATATGTTTTGCATAATATTGTTTTACAAAAGCAGTGCATTGGACCTTTACTAGTATTAGCGGACCGATATAAAACATGTTTTTCAGCATCTCCACTTTTGGCAAAGAAGGTAGTTGTATAATTAAGAACAGTAGATTCAATAGTTGGAATTGTAAGAGGTTGCCCTGTCCCCTTCTCTGCGATTGTCATTCTAATGGAATCTAGAAAGAACAAAACCCTGTCCTCAAACATTTACATCAAAATGTGCAAAGTTATGGCAATTTCTCACATAGAAGAGCCTTCATTTCTCAGAACAAGAATAGACTGACGAGTTTCAGAAGGAAGTTCTTTGTTTCTGGCCATTTTGAGTCTGTAATCGAACCCACAATTGCTGATGCTCCAGATACTCAACTAGTCTCAAGAAGGCCAGTTTTATTGCTTCTTTAATCAGCACAACAGTTTTCAGCTGTGCTAACATAATTGCAAAAGGGTTTTCTAATGATCAATTAGCCTTTTAAAATGATAAACTTGGATTAGCAAACACAACGTGCCATTGGAACACAGGACTGATGGTTGCTGATAATGGGCCTCTGTATGCCTATGTAGATATTTCATTAAAAAAAATCAGCAGTTTCCAGCTATAATAGCCATTTACAACATTAACAATGTCTAAACTGTATTTCTGATCAATTTGATGTTATTTTAAATGGACAGAAGAATTGCTTTTCTTTCGAAAACAAGGAATTTCTAAGTGACCCCAAACTTTTGAACGGTAGTGTATATAATATCATGGTGCACAAGACACCGGTCTCATTTGCGCTGAGTGGACTGATCCATTGTGGAGGCCGTGGGGATGGCACTGTCCATCAGTCTAAGACATGTGTTCCTGAAATTGTATATGGTTATATTACATAAGAACAATGGTGCAACTCTAATACAAATAATATTATTTTATAACAAATGCGCTTTCTCCCGCCATTGAATAGCTGTCGCTGTCCATGGTTCTGAAACATATCAGTGCGCTGTTGAATTGTTGCCTTTTCCTAGACCATGTTGCCATTCGCATAATAGCAAAGTTATCCAGCATATTGGTGTTGAGAACAATGCCGCGGAGGCAGTGCAGAATGAGGAGATGAGAAAACAGCCCTTGCCTTTTTGTCTAAGAAGAGTGAGGTGAGAGGGAACACGGACTTAATTAGATCTATAATCAATAGCCTAACTGTTAATGTGCCTGGCATTATAAATCATCAATATATCTACGGAAATAAGACAGATCCTGCTTCTGTTGAACGTTTGAGTGTTTGTTTAATAGCCTACTGATTCCGTGAGCACCAAAACTCACGCAACGACATGTCAAGGAAACAATTTCACAAATTCGGCAGTTTTTACTCTTTGCTTTGCTGTAATAAAGGCTTTACACTTTTTTTTCGTTAGAACAGTCTCTCTGGTATTATTTATAATTTATTTACTGTTTACACTGTTACAACTTGTCGGAAAAATAATATTTATAATAATAATAATAATAATAATAATAATAATAATGCTCCTTTTTCTTGATCTCCTCCTTATTGTTATTATTACTATTCATGTCATTATCATTAGTAGGCTTAGTATAGCAGCCTTGTATAACCACCATTGAGCTGTAGGCCTTAGAGAGCATCCTGTTTAGTCTTCATACCGTAACTTAGGCCTATATTTCAATACTTATGTAGGCTACTGTTCAATCAATCATTCATTCGTTCATGTCATCACACAGCATACGAGTCATGCATGATTTGAAATGCAAACCTTGAATAATTAGCTTAAACAATAAATAAACCGTTCCATTTTGGAAATTGCATTCACAAATGAATGCAACTGTTTTTAGTCTTTGCTGTAATAAAGGCTTAGCAAAAAAACGTTACAACAGACTCTCTGGTACGCTTATACTTTATTTAGTGTTGTTTACACTGTTCCAAACGGTCCGAAAAATTATATTGTAATCTAACAGCACCTGTTTGGCACACATAATATGCATGCAGCACTTGCTACTTGCCCTCTTTTTCTTGATCTCCAGTATTTATTCCACACATCTGACTTTCCCTTTACCTCCTGAGCAACCTGTAAATATTCCCCCGTTTCGAGTTTATTTGTCATGTCCTCTGCATCCATTTTGCTGCCACATGTGTTGCTGTGTTCAGAGTTTGTTATAACCAATTTATTGATGTAGATATGATATGCTATAGTTCAGGCCCGATTGTGCCCTATTCGGACGGGATTAGTTTTACTGGTGGAGGTCAGTAATGTAATTATGTGCATGAGCACAAAACACCACATCTGTCATTTTAGAGCCGTATGAATCTGCCATGTCAGTAATTTTTACATGGCAGGAGATTAACAATTCCAGCAAGAATAACTTACTGTTTTTTGGCGAACTCAAAGGTCCTCTAATAATACTAGTCCCGTGCGAATCGACATCCCTGTGTTTTGAGAGAATTGTCTGAGTTTGACAGGTGTTGCTCGCGGTTTGCACAAGAAAACTATAACTGATTAGATAAATTGAACTAAGTGCTGCGCATAAGCTATATATGAATGGCCTACATGATTATGATCACACTTCCTCAATTCAAATATTATGGCGACACCATACCAAAGATAATTTGGTATGGTTTAGAAACATGGGAACCAACCTTGAGTTATCAGTGTGGCCCTATCACCTGGACATGTTGAAATACTGTATCTTCGAGCCTAGAATAAAAACCTCCAGGCTTCCGTCATAACTGTCCATTTATTGGAAAAAAAAAGAAAGAATTACAGGGGGCAGTTTGAAAAGAAACTAATCCTGTCCAAATCGTCTTCTGGAATAACGGACATTCTGGAGTAATAATTACATAACCACGTTCTCTAGTAATACTAGTCCTGTTTGAATAGGTCTTTGGTCACGTGCATGCGATGCATACATGTGTCACGTAAAGAGAACATGGGTTGATTGAATAGCGAATGTTTTTCCTAAACAATGAGGGATTTCGGTAAAACAGAACTATTCAGTCAGAAATGGCTATAATTATGTTGCCGCTTCAGCAACACCTACAGCGCAGCAAGTCTGAGCCCAGCCTGCCACAATCAAATAAATTGCTGGTCGGACTCCCTCTAGTCATTTGTTTGTCTTAATTATTTAATCAAACTGTGTGCTTAAAGCATCAGACATGCTCAGTGAATATAGTTGATTTGATTAAAACACATAGGATGTGTAATACATGGAAAAATACAAATGTCGACCAATCGTTTGGTCGAATGAACAGATGACTCTTGGTCGACCAAGATTTTATTTTAGTCGGGGACAGCCCTAGTGTAGTAAATGTGTTTCTTGCCTTTTCTCTCCAATTTCTTCTCCTTGGCTTTGTTAAAGGCCCACCCACCTCCCAAAACAAGACGGCTTCTTCTTCCCAATTAAAATGTATTTGGCACAATTTCTCCCCGGCTATCTTTTCAGTTTGTCCCTCACCATCTTTCATTAGCGGGCCTCCCTTTCTCCTCTTTCGTTCCCCAGCCTCTTGCCAGCATTCTCAATTCATTCTCATCAATTCCACCAAGCACACAAAAGTCCTGGAAGACCACACACACACACAGACCCGGGGAGAGAGACACATGCACTCAAGAAGATGCTCAGACACAAAAAGAGGCTGATTCACTATGGGGCCTTTCGCTGTAAGATAGTGTTTTTGTTCATTGAGTGTATGTAGCTAAGGATGAGTGATGGTGTGAGGCTGTCTGGGCATGGGGTGTGTGTGTGTGGAGCCTCTCTCCTCTAGCTAAAAGCCAGTGAGCAGACAGACAGGCCAGGAATGTGTGTGGAGGAACAGGCTCATCCTGAGGGCTGAGCAGACAGGCCGCAGGAAACATCCCTTAATTAGCGCTCAGAGCTGGGGGGGCTGCCAGGGTTCAGGAGAAAGGGCCTTCCTCTTGGCACACACACAGTGCTCATACACAGTGCTAACACACACACACATAGGCCTACAAACAACACTCACAGCGTGTACACACAGCAACACACACACAGCTTGCAGACACACAGCTTGCTGAGAGGGGGACCACACAGGAGAACTGCTTTGTGCTGCTGTGCTCAGGGGGCCGCTTCAAACAGCACCGCAGAGAACTGAGCCTCAACTGGGAGAGACACAGAGAACTCGACACTGCTAAATGAAAACAACACACAGGGGCAGAAGCACACACATGCGCCAGCCCACACACACACACACACACACATTCACCCGCCCACCCACACACATGCGCCCGTCCACACACACACATGCACCCGCTCACACACATTCACCTGCCCACACACACACACACACACACACACCAGGGTTCCAAACTGCGACCATTAGTTGCATTTTGCGACCCTTTGACTTGGCTGTGTGAGTTACATTTTAAATTGGTCGCATCAATGTGACTTGCAAATTCTAGCTGGTGTCTTTGAGATGTGGAGGCGCGAGGCATACTTTGGCCATTTGCAGTGAGTACTAGTGAGCATTGGAACGTTTTTAAGACATTCAATTACTGTTAGATTAATCAATTACAGGCTAACCATCAGCAATATATACACATTTGTATTTGTATTTATTATGGATCCCCATTTGCTGCTGCCAAACATAACAATACATTCACAACAGATTTCACAACACATTAAGTGTGCTCCCTCAGGCCACTACTCTAGTACCACATATCTACAACACAAAATCCATGTGTACATGTGTGTATAGTGCGCATGTTATCATGTGTGTGTATGCATGTGTCTGTGCCTGTGTTTGTGTCTATTCACAGTCCTGCTGTTTCATAAGGTGTATTTTATCTGTTTTTTTAATCTGATTCTACTGCTTGCATTAGTTACCTGATGTGGAATAGAGTTCCATTTAGTCATGGCTCTACGTAGTACTGTGCGCCTCCCATAGTCTGTTCTGGACTTGGGGACTGTGAATAGACCTTGTGGGGTATGCATGGGTGTCCGAGCTATGTGCCAGTAGTTCAAACAGACAGCTCGGTGCATTCAACATGTCAATACCTCTCACAAATACAAGTAGTGATGAAGTCAAACTCTCCTCCACTTTGAGCCAGGAGAGAATGACATGCATATTATTAATGTTAGCTCTCTGTGTACATCCAAGGGCCTGCCGTGCTGTCCTGTTCTGAGCCAATTGCAATTTTCCTAAGTCCCTCTTTGTGGCACCTGATCACACGACTGAACAGTAGTCCAGGTGTAACAAAACTATGGCCTGTAGGACCTGCCTTGTTGATAGTGCTGTTAAAAAGGCAGAGCAGCGCTTTATTATTGACAGACTTCTCCCCATCTTAGCTACTGTTGTATCAATATGTTTTGACCATGACAGTTTACAATCCAGGGTTACTCCAAGCAGTTTAGTCACCTCAACTTGCTCAATTTCCACATTATTCATTACAAGATTTAGTTCAGGTTTAGAGTTTAGTGAATGATTTGTCCCAAATAAAATGCTTTTAGTTCTTGAAATATTTAGGACTAACTTCTTCCTTCCCACCCATTCTGAAACTAACTGCAGCTCTTTGTTAAGTGTTGCAGTCATTTCAGTCGCTGTAGTAGCTTTTTACTGTAAAATAGCATTGTATCTGGTCAAACACCATTTTTTCCCAAAGTTTACTAAGGGTTGGTAACAGGCTGATTCGTCGGCTATTTGAACCAGTAAAGGGGGCTTTACTATTCTTAGGTAGCGGAATTACTTTTACTTTCCTCCAGGCCTGATGGCACACACTTTCTAGTAGGCTTAGATTGAAGATATGGCAAATAGGAGTTTGAATTTTGCGATCTAGCCAATGTGTTTCAAGTTTCCACTCCCTCTGGTGGTGAATTAACCCCAAATTAGCAATAATTAGCCTATTAGCTAGTGTACAAAAACATAGGCAAAAGGTTCTATATTGAGCCCACTCCACAAAAAACGGACAATTCTGGAGCCTTATTTTGACAGTAAAATATAGCAACAATAGCCCCAATTGTCAACCCAGAATTAAATGACAATCACTGGTTTACAAATCAAAATTACCTGAAAAACATATTTCTGTAATCATACCATCTCCATAGTAAATTTTTCTCAATAAAGCACTGTGAATTACTTTATAAGATGATTACTAAATTTGTTTTATTGCGTAACGCCGCAACAACATTTTGGTGCAACCAATTGAAAAAGTTACCAGGGGGAAAATGTTAGTCTAGCGACCCACCCACCTACAAATCGATACTTGGAGTAAAAATATCGATATAATGTCGTCCAAAATAATATTGCAATATGTAACGGTAAAGATTATTTCCCCCATCACTATATATTTGTCATCATGTTTGTTCTCGCTGACAGAAGTGCTCACCCCCTTTGGCTTTCGTAATGAGGTGATGCCAAGGGATTTTCATCACATACACGATTGAGAGCACTGAGAGTGATGTACTTCACACAACCACCTCCAATACAGAGGTTTATGATAGGTGTATGGAAGTTTTCTTTCTTTTAAAAATGTTATCAATAAGGGTAGAAGCATGCGACTTCAGGAGACAACACATTTTCAGAGACCCATTATACTGCTAGGGCAGACAACACAAGCCACTCACTCAAGCATCAAATATATTTTTCAGTTCATGGCACCAGCACGATTTGGTCGCACCAATTTTTCACGATAATGTCCTGACCTGTGTCTCATAATGTACCTGTATTCCATACAGAACCAGGCTAATAATGACTAGCCATCCCTTGCGGGGCTTGACATTCAGGTACATTTACTAGTGGCACACCAGACCAGTGCCAACTAAAAGCTACTAGCCCGAATAAAAAGAATACTGATGAAGTGCGTATCATTTAAATGTTCTCTTTAATTTGTGGGCCGAGCAAGTAGCCTATAGCCTATAATGACCTACCCTCCATTACATTACATTTTAACTTGACAATATCATAAATAAAACCTTTGTGCAATCTCAAAAGGGGTGTTATTGTTAGCATTTTTGAACAATCATTCTACAGTTTGTAGGGCCCTATAACATCAGTTTTATCTTTTGATTAATTCTGTTTCCTCTGTAAAATAATCCAGGTTTACGAGTTTCTTGTTTTTTCAGGTTTTCACTGTCAAAATCACACTGCAAGATACATTTGTGTTTGGCTAGCGGTATTTTTGTACTGCAGGCCACAATGTACAGTGTAGACTACAATAAGGATAGAAGCATTCGACTTCAGGAGACAACCTATTTTCAGAGACACATTACACTGCTAGGGCAGACAACACAAGCAACTCACTCAAGCATCACATCTCTTTGGGGGAGCCTGAGCAGAGGTGAGTTTTCAGTGCAGCTGCTCTTATGCACCTTACCCCTTTTCCACCAGACTGCTATTCACCAAGGTAAGTGCCGGAATTACATGAATATAGTCAGTCGACACTTAAGATGGTGAAAATAGGAAATATTAAGTGTTTACTTTTAAGGGCTGGTAAGAGCATTTCTAGGTCTACTTAGCCAAGGTCTATAGTTACAGACCCTTGACATATAGAGCCCACAACAACAAAACAACACGAACAAATAATAATTCTATATAATCTTAAGCTCTATATCATCACCTGGATATATTGGGTATTTTAGTCTCTCTTGGCTACAGACCCCGGCAAGCCCAGGCAGGCAGGCAGGCAGGCAGAGGCAGTGTAATCAGGTAGGGAATGGGGATTAATAAAGATAGATCCAGCCGTTGCGTGTTCTCTGGCTCTGGGTAGATAAAAGCAATTAGGGAGTCGGAGCACATCAAAGATGAAGGGACTGTTGTTTTTTTTACCATGACAGAGGGCTGTTTATCTTCCCCACAGTGGACAGCATGCTAATATCAGGCTGCTGCCGACCTTGCTACAAAACGTCTGGACTCTCTCTCTGTCTCTCTCAAACATACACACAGGCACACAGACCAGAGCCCTTCCCGGCATAGCAGGAGAGAGGAGAGAGAGGACAGCAGTCAGTCAGGATAAAGTAGAGAAAAAGCCATCAAATCAAATGAGTGGTACCTCTTTGAACGCTACAACTGAGCATCTCCATAATTCTATAAGACCTTAATGTATTTTCCCTCGCAACAGCAGCGAACCTTGACATCCAAATCACTACTAAAATGACCTAGGAAAAAAACATGGGGAAAGTGACTCACAAATTTAGGTGAACTGCACTTGTGCTTAATCCATTATATTCATCCTTGGGTGCAGAGGCAACTCTATTGTATATCTGCTATGCCGTGAAAAATAAGATTTGACACAGAGAGAAACACTGCAAATAGATTTACCAGTACATTAATAGTACAAACACAGTGCACTGCGCAGATTAAAGGCACATTGATTAGGGCCATTAAATTCCCATCAATGAGTCCTAAAATTGTATTAAAGGGTAATTCAACAATAATAGGCCTATGTAGGGTGTTTGTTGTTAAATGGTGTATGGGTCAAGGAAGCTAGCGACTATACTGTATCCATTAATACTAAATAGCTACCTTTAGTACAGATTAGCTGTGCAATAAAATAATGGTTTACGGAACATTGACCCCTTCATAGACTTTAGATTATGAAGCGGTCAACACAGATTAAAATACAAAAAAGGGTGGAGGGGAGGCACACACACACAGCTTAACTTTTTCCACTGGTGGCACTACTGCTACTAACCTTTTCAGTTCATGGCACCAGCACAATTTATCACGATAATGTCCTGGCCTGTGTCCCATAATGTACCTGTATTCCATACAGAACCAGGCTAATAATGACTAGCCATCTTTTACATTTGCATGCCCTTGCAGGGCTTGACATTCAGGTACATTTACTAGTGGCACACCAGACCAGTGCCAACTAAAAGCTACTAGCCCGAATAAAAAGAATACTGATGATGCGCGTATCATTTAAATGTTTTTTTTTTAAATTTGCGGGCCGAGCACATAGCCTATAATGAGTCAAAGGGTCACAAATTCAAGTGTTTTGGTCTCAGTTTTGAGCCCTGCACACGCACACACAACACAGTAGAACACACAATCTCTGACCTCTTGTTGCCGTGGAGATGTCCTTGGGTGCTGTCCGTGTGTCTGTCCCTCCTGTTGGTTGTGTCGGTCTCAGAAGGCCTTTAGAAAGGACAAAGAGAGGGAAATAGTTCAAGCCAGGCAGATGACAGTCCTTCTAGGTAAGGAGACAACAACATGGTAAATATTGGCTTTTGCCAGGCATGTGTCTGGGCCTTGGAGGGCTGCCTCTGCCTCTTAACAGCACTTCCATTCAATGCAAACAAACACACCCACTTGGAAGTTTATGAAATAGAGAGGCAGGGAGGGAGGGAGGGAAAGCATTGGGTTAGCATTTGTTTACCTCTAGACCACCTAAGCCAGGAATATCATGACTGACTAGATCAAAGTACTGTGTACTAGAAATGTGTTTCTCAATCATCTCCTTTATCTAGCACTGCACTTACACAACTGAGTCAACTAATCGCCAAGGTCTACAACCCAAATATCTACTGTCTGGTAGTCCTCAAGGAGGGAGGCTGCTGTAGTGCGTGCAGACACAAGGCACACACACAAATAGATGAGGTAGGTTAGGGGAATGATTGGATCTCAGAAAAATATAAACAAAGCGAAAGATGGTGGAGGGCTGAAGGCTGGTTTGAGTTGCTTCAGCCTGAATATTTCCCAGGTGATCATGTGAAACCCAGCATGCATTCTGTCTAGGGGATTCATCAGTGCTCTACCATGCGACTCCTCCCTTTTGTGTGAGAGAGAGAGAGAGAGAGAAAGAGAGAAAGAGAGAAAGAGAGAAAGAGAGAAAGAAAGAAAGAAAGAAAGAAAGAAAGAAAGAAAGAAAGAAAGAAAGAAAGAAAGAAAGAAAGAAAGAAAGAAAGAAAGAAAGAGAGACCAGTCAACACAGACGGTGGAGAGAGATACTGAGAAGAGAAGAGCTTGGCCAATGTAAGACAGAGAGTGAGAGGGAGAGCGAGTGCAAGAACGAAAGAACGAAAGAACGAAAGAAAGAACGAAAGAAAAAATGAAAGAAAGAAAGAAAGAAAGAAAGAAAGAACGAAAGAAAGAAAGAAAGAAAGAACGAAAGAACGAAAGAACGAAAGAACGAAAGAACGAAAGAACGAAAGAACGAAAGAAAGAAAGAAAGAAAGAAAGGGAGAAAGAAAAAGGGAGAAAGAAAGAAAGAAAGGAGAAAGAAAGAAAGAAAAAGGGAGAAAGAAAAAGGGAGAAAGATAGGGAGATGAGGAAAGAGAAAACAACAGAAAAGTAGTGACACAGAGGGTGGCTCCTTTGTTCTCCACCAACCAGAATCTCATTTTAATGTTTCATGGAGCTCAGCGAGACAGCAGCCATCTCCTCTGTTGAGGGGAGAACAGAGCAAGAGGACTGACACACACAGAGAAATGCACGTACACATGCGGGCACACAAACAAATCTTACACAACACCTTAGTTAACCGGAATTCATAGACAAACACACAGTCACATGCTGAGTATGTGCGGTGTGTCAGAGTCCCCCAGTAGAAGCTGTGCTCCAACCTCCAGTGGCTATCCTAATATTGATAGTGCAGCTCAAACAAACCCTGGCTATCAGAGCTGGCTTCTCACCAGGATCAACACAGAGGACTGTGGCTGGGGCTAAGGCCCATTCTAACTCACAGCCTCAAACTAACTCCCACTTAGAAGAACAACTGAAAAACAACTGAAAAACACCCTCACTGGTTTCAGAGTCTGACACTCCTCTTCCTACCTCCTCTTTCTTCCTCATGATGAGGCCCATTCTTCTTCCCTCCCCATCACGCAATACTCCCTCCCTTTTTGTCTCCCTCAACCCCTCTCATGACCCCCCTCTCCTCCTCCTCCTCTTCCTCCTCCTCAGTCTCCTCCATTCCCCAGGAATGAGGCGAAGGAGTCTATTATCTATTCAGCCATAAGGCCACCAAGGCCACTAATTGATTGGCCAACAGGAGGTCCCTCTTCCTCTATCAGTGTGCTACAGTGTACACTGTCAGCAGCCTTTAGAGGAGCGGGCCAACCAGCTGGAAATCACATTCTGGGCCCTTAACGGCGCAGGATCAATCGCCCGACACTGCTAGTCATGCACAACTTCAATATGCTCCGTCACACAGACACATATACTTTTGCCTGCACACGCACGGACTCACACACACACACACACACACACACAGGCAAGACAGACATACACAAACTCAGACACTCTCTCACACACACAGACACACAAAGAGCCCATCCCTGCAGACACGAACCGCAGAGTGCCTCACAAAGCCAGACTCAAAGGAACATGGGAAAAGTGTTTCCATCGCCTTGCCAGGAGCGCACCCACCCACCCGCACACAACCAGTGGCCTTTCCGAGGGGGAATGGGAGTTGGCTGTATATATCGATGGGGCCGCCTGCTTAGCACAGCAGGAAGGCATGGAGGGACCACAGGATGCTGCCAGAGCTCTATGCCAAGTGGCAGCGGCAGGGATTAGAAAATTATCATATTTGTGAGTTATAGATCTGTCATTCTCATTGAAAGCAAGTCTAAGAAGCGGTAGATCTGTTCTATGTGCGCTATTTCTATGCTTCTCGTTCTTAAGTTTAGTTTTTCCATCTTTTACTTTTGGTTTTGTACACCAGCTTCATACAGCTGAAAATACAATCTTTAGGGTTATTGAAAATATATTTTAGTGGTTTGGTACAATGACTCTCTACACCATACATTGCTTGTTTTGTCACATAAACTGAAAACTATTAGAACTACAAACTATTAGAATTTTAGCAACCAGGAAATGGCGGAGCGATTTCTGCATATTGCACCTTTAAAGATGTAGCCGTCTACTTGACATTTTATTAGCCCGACCGCTGTTTCCAATTTAGTATACGGGCCTGTCGGTGCGGGCTCATATGAGAGCAACACAACAGAGATGCCAATCAAACCTTGGCCGAGAGAGAGAGAGAGAGAGAGACACACACAGAGACGTCTTAATTACCCTCTACATGCACACACACACATACACACACCATCACACAGTAGGAGTCTGACAGACAGGGAGGGGGAGAGGAGATGGGGAGGGGAGAGCTAGAGATGGGGAAAGAAAGAGGGAGGGAGCAAGCAATAGTAGGGGGGAGTGGAGTGAGAAATAGTTGCGAGACAGGAACAGCGGGAGAGAAGGAGGGAGTGAGAGAGAAGGGAGAGAGAGAGTTAAATTCGATCCATTTTCTAAACCACCAGAAAGACTATGGGCCTACATGTCTACAGTCTGTGTTTGTGAGGCCTGGTGTTGTTGGCTAAAAGCCCTGCATTAGTAGCCTGGTCTTGGAGGAATAGGAGCAAAACATGTAGCACCAGTCAACAGCTCTGCCCTCTGATAGGAATCATCAGGAGATGACGCGTGAGAAATCTGCTCAGATCCCCTAAGATTAGAATGAATTGGCCTTTCAGAGGCACTTTATCACACACTAATATATTGGGGGGGACTGGGAGGAGGAGAGGAGAGAGAGAGCTAGAATAAGGACTGTCTTTTAAAGACAAACCATGTTGTGATCTTATGGCTGCATCCGTACCCACTAATAAACCATTCAGTTAGTTCACAATGTACAGTAGATGTATAGAGCTGAAGATGGAATAATTATCTGCAACTATGACCAATACAAGAGGCAAAAGTCAATTTGAAAAATGCTTATAATCGCTTCAGTAAAATATAGGAGTTTTGTATTTCTGTACCTCTGTGCCTATTTCATCAAATAGATGAGTTCCCCCTAAAGACTGTGCCACTAGTCCAGCTGCACTACAAATCTTCTGAGGGAGAACTAAACCAAACGTCCATGAGTAAGCACTCTACAGAAATAGTCTCACTGTTACAAAACATCCTGTTCTACTAGCCCAATAAGAAATGAGTAATTTATGAAGGCTGGCAAACATGTTCTAACTACTAGCCAGTACCTACAATATCAACACTCTGCCTTCCCTGAATTCACACTGATTAAATAAGAAGGAAAATCTGAGAATATAGGCAGACTAACTCTACATTTCACATGGGGAATTAGACAAAGGTCAAATGCTGGATGGCTGGAGAGGAATAGGTGGAATGGTATCAAATACATCAAATACATGGTTTCCATGGGTTTGATGCTATTCCATTTGCGCCGTTCCAGCCATTAATTTGAGACGTCCTCCCCTCAGCAGCCTCAACTGGTCAAATTACGTCTTTAGGCATGTTCGCATTTGTTATTTATTGAGGGTAGTTGTAAATAGCGCATAGGCTAGATGGAAAAGGGGGGGGGCACCTACTTCAACTGTGGTGGAACCTAATTTGTGTTTTGTTCAAATGTTATGCTTTCGCTGACACTTTTATATTTGTTAAGCCTTTGACTCAAGATAGAATAGAAAGGGGGGCGGAGGGTCGAATGAGGGAGGGAGGCAAGGATGACAAAGAGAGAGAGGGAGCATGACAAGAGCAGAGCAGAAAAGAGATGTGCAATGTGTGCTTGCCACATTTTAGCATAAAGACAGAAATTGAAAAAATAAACTACTTGTGTCACTTTCTTGCTAGGCTGCTCTGAAAATGCCTCAGTACATTTACACTTTACACATAGCCACTTAAAACAGCTGGACACCAATTGAGGCAATCCTGGTTTAAATGGCTCTGCTCTGGGGGGCGAAACACCAGCTGCATCCCCAACTGTATTCTCCCTTAACCTGCTACCTCCAGGTTACTAGGTCATTTATAAAACCCTATGTGGTGTGTGTGTCAGATGCAGTGCCGGACGATAGAGTAGGATTGGTTTAGATGCCGTTTTAGCTTCTGAGAGGATAGCTTGTGCTGCTGTACTGTCCCTGTGGGTGACTGAACTGTCTGTCTATAGCAGAGAGGCAGTATGATGACGATAGGGGCTCAGGGCTTTAATGGCAGCCCCGACGCCTGTGGAAGGAGCTGCCTGCCCTCAACATGTCTGTTCAATTATAGAGGAGAGAGGGAGAGAACAAAGGAGGGAGAGAGAGATGCGACACAGAGGAGAGTCCAGAGCTAGATGTTCTGGCAGGCATCTGTAACCTCACTTGCCACAAGGATACAGAAACCTGCCCAATATCCACAACTTAGTGTATGCAGCAGATACACACACACACAACAGACAAACACCTATTGCCACTCTGTCGTCTTAATATGCGCTCATCATTACACCCTTGCTTCCACGCTGTCACCAGACACCCCAGATATCTTCATCATGCAGTCCTCTCAACAATGGGTGACCTCTGAACTCCTGGCCCCAGGGTCATCCTTTATTGACTGTCGTCAGTCCATCCCCTCCCCCTATACGTCCCCAATGCGCCATTATCTCATGACCCTTATCCCCCCACTCCTTCTATCCATCCCCCATGGTTCCTCTTCTTAAAGGCCAAACCTGACACCCCATACAACATCCCAATTACCTCCCCTGTTCTCCCTCACACACCACTGGCACAAAGACTAGCGCACACACACAGGTACGTACAGACAGACAGACACCTCGTCAAGGCACTTCATGTAATGTTGAATACATTTTACTCCCATCCTCCTCGCAAGTACTTATAGCCACATGTGGGCACATTCAATTAGGCCTAGCCTTGGTGTTTCTGAGAACACTTACTGAAAAAAACACTAGCAAACTAGTGTCTGCTCATATAGAGGAAGTGAGAGAGGAAAGGCCACGATAGCAGTAGCGGACCATGGTGTGGACAGAGACAGGGAGAGAGAGAGAAGGAGAGAGAGAGCGAGAAAAGAAAGAGAGACCACTAATGGCAGCTCCTTCACAGCCAGGCTTTGAGAGCTCTATTCATTCATCCCCCCTGGAGAACGCAGTCCATCGATCCACAGGAAAGTTCCCTTCTCCTTTCTCATGGCTATGTTCCATTACACCACATGGACTACTGGCTCCTACAGATGAAGAAGCCCTTCAACGACCACTTCGACGCATGAACAGTCTGTTTAAGTGCATTCATTGGAATTAATAAGTGCCATTTTAAATGCATTCTCTTCAGTTGCTACCGGCTAGGGATATCGTCATGCTCTTCTGTTTTGGTGCACGCATCCATGGGGGTCCCAAGGCATTGACTGAAATCCCTTAAGAAGCAGCACTACTAATCAATGGTTCAATGGAGTAGTTCAGGACAGTGTGGGTTGTGTGCTGAGGGGCAGGGTGTGTCTGTGGTATTTAGTGACTACAGAGGAAGGGCTGGTGTCCAGAGGAAGGTACCCTCAGGAGGCTTCCTGGGTAAACACTGAGGGGTCAGAGGGCACAGCCCTGGCCAAGAGCACACATCAAAGACAGGGTTAACAACCACATACAACTCACTTAGAACAGTCAACACATTTAGGCCTACTGTTATTTCCACCGTTCACTAAATTAAACCCCTTGTTGGTTGGAGAAAAAACTAAGCTGATATTAGGGGAAAAACAAGTAAATTCAAATCAATCAATGTCCTGATTAAAACAAGAACCCTTATTTCATCAAACACGCAGTAGCAGCAATAATTCACAATGGTAAGAAAGAAGACATTAACAGTTCCGTCAAATCCTAACAAGCATCCTGTGGTGTATTCCGAATTAACACTAATCCCAAAACCCCTTGAAACAACAAAAAATATCCAAAACCACAGGGCATGACAGACTCATTTTCCCTCACTCAGAGACAAAGGTACTTGTGTAGCAATTATAAAAACGAGGGCATCACTATTGTGGTGTGTGTGTGTAGCTGAATGACAATGACAATGCTGGAGGATAGAGCCGGTGAGGGGTGGAATGTCTACCCCTTTGGAAACAGCTGTCTGTCTGAGGACCTGAGTACAGCTATACCAGAGAGACTACTGATCTGATGAACGCTGACATGACAGTCAGCTGCACACATTGCATGTGACAAAAGCACATCAGGTATCATTCAGACAAGTTACTTGCAACACACGCAGCAAATGAGTACTGTACAGGCCTATATACGGCTTGTTATAGCATGAGCACGCACACATGGTTCATACATGCAATGATAACATGAGCTCGCAACTCACAATTACTCCGTTTTTCCTATCTCCCTGCAGATGCTCAAGCACACACACACAGCACACACACACACACACACACACACACACAGCACACACACATAGCACACACTAAATTAGCGGCTAGAGCCAGGTCCTCTGGCAGCAGAGGTCATTTAGAGGAAAGATGAGACAGGGATCAGAGGGAGGGAGAGAGGGGGGATGGAGAGAAAGATGGAGGGAGAGATAAATAATGATGGAAGGCACATCGGTTGGCGACAGTGACACGGCCACTCAGGTGGCGCATCTAGCAGCTCTTGAGAAACCTGCCACTTCACACAGCCTCTGGCCCAACACACACAGTCACACAAGGCTATAAATCTTTGATGAATGATCACACATACACACACACACACACACACCTCTAGATCCCAGAATAGATGGAGGCAGCCTTCACCCATCATAAACAGAGATTGGCGTGACAAAAACGATTAATTTGGAGTCTTTGATCATTAAAAGATGACTTAGTCAAAACAAAAACAACAGCCGCCTTCTGAGGAAAAGATGTTCTGTTGCTGTATTATGGATGTTTCTATTCCACATGCAATCCTGTGCAAATGTCCTACATACCACTCAATGAGACAAGGAAGGGCTGCTAAACCAATCCCATGTCTCTGCTGTGCTGACCTCACCTGGTCAACATTCCAATGGGAGGAAAAGACTGATAATAATGACTGACGGCTTTTTACTATAAATTTAACAAGAAATTGAGCATTGTTTGAGTCCTCACAGGGATGGTCAGCCAAATGACCGCAGTCACCGTTCCAATCGTTTGAATAGCAAATAAAACAAAAACACTCTTCCGCTCCTGACTGCATGGAGGAGGGCATTGCCTAGGACAGGTTTGCAACAATACCTTGCTTGTTTCAGCAAGGAGCAACAAAGTTTCATCACGTTGTAAAGAGTCCATGTTTCCGCAGAAACGGACTCAACAGCACTAATGCCCGCCTGTCCCGTCTTTAGTCAGCTATTCGTACCACCCCCCAAAAAAACATTATTATACAGCAATTGTGCCAGCCCTAGCTTTAAACCTGTACAACATAAAACAAAAAGCACTACAGTAAAACAATTTAAAGCAGGTGAGTGTGATGATAATCCAGTGTCATGCCAAGATTGAGGAGGGATTTAGCTGTATGGATGACATGCAGGAGACAGTGAAGGCAGCAGCCTACAGTCAGAGTGTACTGTAGGCCTAAGAGACGGATGGGGGAGGATGGAGAGAAGGATAGGGGGATGGAAAAAGGGGAGGATGAGGCCTGCTCCAAATCCTCCCCAGGGTTGCTTTCCCCCAGTGACTGTATGTATTTAATAATGACCAAACAAGGCCTGTCGCTTTACCAGAAAGATTAGTGATAATCTGGGTTTTAATGCTTCGGCAGAAAGAAAAAAGAAAAAAAGAGTGAGAGAGAAAAGTTTCTCAGATGTTCGGCAGTAGTGTTCCCGCTGCAATCATTTAGCTGTGGTGCTGCACCACAGCAAAATCATTGCCACAACGGCCCAAAAATATGGAACATGAACAAATATTTATACCGAGGCGCACTTTGAATATGCTGGAAAAGTCCACATTTACTTTTCCTCTGTAAACAAAACAAGAAGGCCTAATGAA
Organism: Coregonus lavaretus; assembly: GCF_964263955.1. NCBI lineage: Eukaryota > Metazoa > Chordata > Actinopteri > Salmoniformes > Salmonidae > Coregonus > Coregonus lavaretus. The sequence goes on from NC_139988.1 coordinate 46,989,735, forward strand.
TAGCAAAATCAGACAACCCCATAGTAGAATCGTTTATCTATTTACCTAGTGGGCCTGTTGTGTGTTCTATGTGAGATAAATATTCCTCTCGAGGTGCATTCAAGTTACGATTGCCATAGGGAATTCCCAGAATCAAATTTAGGCTGCAAAAATAGGCTACATTTATTTAGTAGGCTACGCAAACTTTTACAGCCGCACTGGTTTACACTTTATATGGCCTGCGTATGGTCTAATGAACGAAAGCCTGAATTAATATAATAATTAACAGCATTAAGCATACCTGCTTGCAATTTGTGAAGGCTGTGAATCCATCTTCCACATCCATCTACTGCAGCACCCGTTTCCACAATGGTGTTGTAGCCTATTCCTTTCATAACCGTATTATTATTTCTCCGGTTAGGCCTACTTTAGTCAATTTCGCGTGAGCTTTGGCTATCCAGGGAAAGTAAACTTGGCAACGTGTCATATTCTCTCATGGAGAGAGGGAACACAAGCTCTGCGCCTGGACAAATTAGAACGTTTTATCACCACACAAATAAGGGACAGTTCCCGGCTCCGCAGCCTTGTCTGCCTCCCCACTCACAGAATGGAATTCGCTACACAAGAATATCCCCCCCCCCAAAAAAGTGTATTATCTTGATTTAAAATGTTCCCGACCCGCAATGTAATTGTTCTGAATCGCGAGCTGACCTACGGGTTTTCATTCTACCCGGCAGCTGATTTTTTTTGCAGCCCACCCACAGGGAAGTGTGGATATCTGACCAAATGCAGGACTCGATTAATGATTAGCCCAATAGGGTAAATGCAGATAGGTAACCCCATGCTTCAGCCTATTTATTAATAGCCACTATGCTGCATCAGTTGGGCTACAGCTGATAATGCTTATTACTAATAGCATACCTGATCAAATGGGCCATGCATAGGCTATATACATTGTCACAATATGTAAAAATATTTTTTTTTCAAATTATTTGACCAATATGTCATTTGGCTCATTTCTGGAAGTAGAAATTATATTTTAGATGGTGTCAGCTTCCCGGACCCCCCTCAGCGACCTTTCCCCCCCACAGCTACACATTTTTCCAGAGGAAACACTGTTCGGTAGCCAAACATGCACACATGTATTGAAATGAATAACAAATTAAACTGTGTTGATTATGCATTAAAAGTCATGCTTGTAAACCGCTGCAATCAAATAGTTGTTAAAAAATAACCGCTTTAGAGAAAATGTGCCTGTGTGGAGTGAGGAGGAGAGGATAGCTGGGAAATGGTAAATGAAGCTTTCCTTTGATGCGTTTAGCTCTCTGGGGGTGGTGGTACACGGTGGCTGCCTGCGGGGAGAGTGGGAGAGAAGATGTGATGCCTTGGTGTGAGATGCCTGTGTGTCTGTAAATGGTTATCCACACACTAACAAACAGTACATTCAATAAATGCAATTGGAATCACAAATCGAAACCAGGTACCCAGCATTTAATTGAGAATCCCCCTTAAAAGAACATAATAGAAAAATGGGAATCTCTCACAAAAACACACCAGCAGCAGACAGGAAAGCCAAGTAAATCTCTGTGGTCTTTGTTCAGGTAGAGATGGGAGCGGTGGTGCAGCGATCACGGAGTGCCTGTGTCTGGCTGCTCCCCCCTCCCACAGCTATAAGCAGACAGAGCTTTCCTCCAGCCAAGCATGAGAGTCGGGTGAAAAACACGAAGCCAGTCTCCAAAAAGAGATGAGATGAGGAGGCTCCCCACTGAGACGGCTCTGAACTGGAGCGAACATGTCAACTCATTGCTACATTAGGCATCGGGCAGACGCACACACACAGTACACGCACACACCTCTAAAATCAGTTTCTACTTTGGAAAACAGCAGATAAATTGTTATTCTCCAGTCTTCCGTTCAAATTGATGAATGCATTCACTTAAACTGATGGCCTGTTATTTGGAGGGAATGGAGCGGGCGGGGAGCGGCGAACAAGCCTTGTATAAACAAGAGATCTATACTCAACACTCCTTATGCATGCGTGGCATTTCTTCCCTCTTAGTGCCTTGTGAAATGGGCTATTTTAGCCCCGTCGTATTGCTACAGTACAGTAGAGGGGAGAAGGGAACCGCGGTCCCACACGCACTCCAGACTAGAGAAACTTCCTGGCTGGCCCTGTTCTGGGCTGCTCTCTCTCTGTCAGATCACATCAAAGGAGAGGCGCTCCCCCTGAGGCAGAGCAGTACAGAGGACCCACCAGAGCGCTCCTCATCTCCCAGTACTAGTAAACACTCTGCATCACTGATAACACACCGACTGCCTGACCTGCTGCCTTTCTGCTGTATCACACAACCCCAGAAGGACTGATAGGAACTGGGAGGCAGACAGAATACAGCACTACTGAATGTGAGGAAAAATTCCCAACTCTAGCCAGGGTGCATCCAGACTGAGGGACGTAAAGGCTTCCATTTACGGTCGGTTTTTCAGATAGCCTGTGGTTATCAATAGGGCCAGGACAATACCAGTATCGCAATATTTTTTCCATGGCAAAACTGAACACACGAAGCAGACCAAACTCTTTGGTTCTTTAAAATCCTACTGTATGTAAAATATTGTGTGCTCTATCTTAAATAAATACATGTGACTCTGGATGACAACATAATGATGTTTGTTTCCAACATTAGGGCTGTTTTCCTAAAGAAGTTAAATCCGCTTTGTGTTTTGTTTCCTTGCCATGATACTAATGAGTATCGCGATACTGGTATCGTCCCGGCCCTAGTTATCAAAAAGTAAAGTGCTGAGAGATTGTGTGCGTGCACAGTGAGAGATGTTCTCCGAACACGTTGGATAGCACATCACAGCATCTCAGAGAGACAGAGAACCCTGCTGGAATCTCTTCACCCTGAGCCAGCTGATGTTGTCTTCCTTAATTCATGGCTCTGAATGGAGAAACACAGACATATACTGGGGCCTCGTCTCCCGTGTCTCATTAAAACGCTTTGCTAAATTATTTGACCAATATGTCATTTGACATTTTAGTCATTTAGCAGACGCTCTTATCCAGAGCGACTTACAGGAGCAATTAGGGTTAAGTGCCTTGCTTAAGGGCACATCGACAGATTTTTCACCTAGTCGGCTCGGGGATTAGAACCAGCGACCTTTCGGTTACTGGCACAACGCTCTTACCCACTAAGCTACCTGCCGCCCCGCATTAATGCCACTTCTCTACCCCTCTCTAGAGATCATCTCCCTCTCTACCCATCTCTCCCTTCTTCCCTCGCTCACTCTCATCCTCTCCACACGTCAAACCTCACACACACCAGGCATGGCGCTGATTTCAGAGTCCTCTGAGCCCCAAGATCAAAGCAAGGTGGTCAGGAGAGGAGGGGGGTAGGCAGGGGGAGTCGTTGCAGAGAATAACATTCTCCCTGTATGAGATCGAGGAGTAGTGAGGGAGAAAGCAGGATGCTGTTGTCAGTCTGGACAGTAGTACTGGTTGAGAGAGTGGACCGAATTAAATGCATGGCGGTCCCCTGGGACGACAATTACAAACGGATATCCCAGGCCTGCACGTGGAGAGGAATAATCCTTTATTGCCTCCTGTGGGAGGACATGAGACTTATGTCCCTGCCTTTATCAGTTCCTCTGGGGAATAAGGGATAAATCCTAATGATTCTGCAGATGGTTTAAATATGGAGTTTTAAATTGCTCGCACGCACGCGCATACACACAAGTTAATAATATGATTTCAATTTCCTCTTTACAGCCACTTCTTTATCTTTCTGTGCCACTTGTGTACGCCCTGATTGGAAAGAGAGCCTAGTGACAGATAAGAGCCAATCACACAAATGGAGACAGCTGGGCAGCAGCATACTGTACCAGTCTTATACATATTACATCCGTCACACCAATTGAGTCCTCATATTCAGGGGATTGGTTTCAAACAATGAAATGTTCCAGTTGTATAAGGTCATTCCTACTGATGATGTCTACTCTACACCTGGGAGCAGGATTCATCTAGTCAGAAACAATTAGCATACACATAACATTTCTCAAAAGTGAGTTTCTCAGACATCTTCCCATTGCTACTTCACCCTAACATTAATAATATGCATGTTATCAAGTAGGGGAGAGATTGACTTCATCACTACTTGTTTTTGTAAGAAGTACTGACATGTTGAATGCACCGAGCTGTCTGTTTAAACTACTAGAAATCAGCTCGGACACCCATGCATACCCAACAAGACATGCCAGCAGAAGTCTCTTCACAGTTCCCAAGTCCAGAACAGACTATGGGAGGCGCACAGTACTACGTAGAGCCATGGCTGATGCAAAAAACAGATAAAATACACGTTATGGAAGAGAGGGGACTGTGAAGAGACACACACACAGGCACAGACACATGCATACCTTGGCAGCAGCTAAATGGGGATTCTTAACAAATACAAACACCCTTAGTGAGCCTGGGCTCTTCCATTAAAAATGAAAACTCAATGCTGAACCTATTTATAAAACCTGTTCCGTGGCAGTTTGAACTGTCTCTCGTAAGCTCCTGGTGTGACTCAGAAGCTCACTCTGACGACAACCGCTGCAATTTTCATAGGGATTTGCACAGTTATTTGAATATTTAAACTTGTCCGGCTTTCAACTTACTCTTGAAAGTTGTAACAGTAGAATGCACAAGGTGCAATTTCAAAATTGGGTAGTGTATCATTAGTTTTCCTCTGGTCATGTCAGTCATTGCAGACCTTAGAGAGCTATTTATAACTTTTCAGAAATGTCCAGATCAACTAGCCCATGTCAGCTAACATTTTTTAGCTCGGTTTTTTAGCCCATACATTTTGTTGTAATGTTTGAGTCACTCAAATATCACATGAATAAACATTAGACATGGAAAAATGTATAGAATTGCAAGAAAATATGCTTTAAAACTGCAAGAGGGGTGTGAACGGTTTGTGTCATGAACAGTGCTTGTGCCCATAGAAATAGACATGGCGCACGCAGGGGGGCGCGGGATGTTCCCCAATGCTGGAAGGGGGGCGTGAATGAAAAGGTTTAGGAACCCCTGCTCTAGGCTACTGCAGTCAGGAAGACAGGCACTGATACATGGGAGGATAAATAACATTGTGGCTGCTACAAGTTAGCTAGTGTTGGCTGTAGCCGTGTTGCCTTGGCGTCTCTCTCTCTTTCCCTCCGTCTGCTTGCTACACACACACCACCCTCCGCAGCTGCAGCAATAGAGAAGGGTCTGTACGCGGCAAGTGTCCAGTGTGCAATAGAGCGCCAGCCTCTCTCCCTCAGGCAGCAGTGCTCTGGTTAAAAATGTTTAAAAAAAACAAACATGTATTTCAAATATCTGGATATCCGGCAAAAATTAATGATACCATTCAAATAGTGAAATTACTTCACACCCCCATCCCTAATTTGACAAAGTGGAGTTCTTAGTGCTACCCCTGCTGAGCTGCAACGCCTCTCTCACCCAGAATAAACCTCAGAGCCCTGTCTCTCAGTCTCTCGCTCTCTTTCCACAACAACTGGGATTTACGATGGCTGCTGCCAGTTCCTGCCTGGACCGATTCACAGAGGGAGGGAGAGAGGGAAAGAGAGAGAGAGCGGGAAAGAGTAAAAGAGAGAACAGTAAAGAGAGTAGAAAGATACATAGCATGTGGTAGAGAAACGGAGAGATGTGGCGAGAGAGAGTGATGGAGGGAGGGAGATGGAGTGTGAGAGAGACAGATATAGGGAAGAAGCAAGGCTTTAAATGCTGCTCATCAGGGGAATCACAGCTGGCAGACTGACTGATTGAGCGAAGCCATATCGAGTTGGCATTTAGCTGCGTATTGATTATCACTAAAAACAATAATGACGTACCACTTACAATAATAACCTGGTAGAAATGACAATGAAGAGGATGGGAAAGTTCAGTTAATTTCTAAAGGTGAATAAGTGAATAGCTGGCTGTGAGTAAATAGCCGGCTTCAACAACACAGAATGATTTGCCCTTGAATAAATGGAACATGTGACGTTCCATAGCTTGATTATAAGTAGCAGCATTCAATCAGACGGCAAACAAAGATATAACTGTTGTTGTTTCATTAACCTCAGGGCTGGAATAATGACAAGGACACGCATGCAGTAAAGCGGGATGGTCGAGGCATTGATGAAGAGATTCCGAGGCGGGATCTGCCATTAAATTAACACTAATTAGACGAAAATTGATAGCGCTGGGCACATATTTTCCCCGTTTCCGAGATGCCATTAGTCTTCATCTGACAGGCGCTGACTTGGTCCTCAGACAACGTCTATGGATCTCCTGACAGCTGCATCGTTCACACTCCCCGGGAGACAGCAGGCACAAAAACATGGCCGTGTTCAGGCTCATTGTTACAACCCTGCTTACATTATGCCAATACAGCAGAGTCGGAATTACCAGCCTGATACATTCTAATGGGAGTCAGGCCGACTCCCTCCCACAGACATGCAGTTAAACAAGCACAGACTCGACCCAGATAGATAGAGAAGGAGAGGGTGAGCTAGAGAGAGGAATGGGAGAGTGAATTAGACTGCTTGGACCCTGTATGAAACACAAGGCCATCTGTATCTGGTAGAGTGAGATGGAGGATGTCTGTAGTACACTGTGGGTCTGGGTGGAGCTGGTTAGTGTGGAAGATGGATGGTGGTGGGATGCCCTCCGTCTCCTCCTCACAGTGTGAGGCTGGACGGACACCTCTGCTGCCCAGGGTCCAGGATTAATGGGCATCACCGCGTGGCACTCCATCTGCTGCACCGTACTGGCCCTGGGACACCTTGGCATCAGACACACTGTCTGCTCTACCCACCGCACAGAGTCTCTACCTCTCCCTTACACACTGAGAGAAAGAGAGACACACACACGCATCGCACACACACACTCTCTCTCATCAGAGCTCACCTCACACCTCCAGTGTTCCTCACACTCCTACAGTGTGTCGGTCTGAATTACTCCCTGTGCTCTGTCTGCCGTCTCCACAGTCCACTCAGATCTAGCCTTCCACATCAACACACAGCATCCCTCCCAGCGCCCCACTGTTCCCCACTAGACGTGTGCAGATACACACATGTGCACACACACACACACACACACACACACACACCCTCACAGACGCACAAGTCACACACACACGCAAGCAAGTATACACACGCGGATGGTTGACCATGCTGCTCATCTCAGCTCACAAATCACTTCCTCCACCCTGCGAGCCCTTTGAGCTCTGCCTCTAAACGACGGCTCATCTTTCAAGCTTGGTGGAGGAGAATGGATGGCCACAATTACCACTAAACAACCTTGAGATCCTCACAAGATCCTGAGCACAACCGTGAGAGGGGGAGAGGGAGAGGGAGCACAAGGGGTGGGTGGGGTTGGTAGCCTGGGGGGGAACGGAGAGACTGCATAGCAGTAAACTAAGAAAGAAATAATGGAGAGATGGGGGTAATGGAGGGGAAAAGTGAGAGACCTGCCTACAGAGAAATAAAATCGCTCTAGAATGGATAGCCCTAGGCTGTGCAGATATTAACGACTCACAACATCCATGATGCTTCAGACATCAGGCTACAACGCCATGTTCAATATCATCTGTGTCCGACTCCACAACCATATCACCATCACCCTATTGAGAAGCTGTACCAACCAGGGTAGAGGTCAACTTCATTTCAATTTGGTCAATTCAGGATTATAAATTCCACTTATTCGCAATGACATTTTTTTAATTGTTGAATTAGTATTACAAGTAACTTACTGAATTGGCCCAGTTGAAATTAACTTGACCCCAGCCTTGGCCCCTTAAAGGAAAATTGCACTCAAAATCTATCTCTTGGTATATGTTTCATTAATCCACTGTTGATACAGTCCCAACATGTCAGCAATCAAGTTTTCAAAATATAGAACCTTCAAAATACAGAAAGTGTCACAGTATGATCGTTTTGGGCCCAATGCAGCCGTTTTTATATCAATATCAAATCATTTCAGGGAACGATTAAATACCTTACTGTAAAATGTAATAGTTTTCCATTAAAATTGTCAAAAAGAAACAAAAACAGCTTTAGCAAAAAACTATTTCTGAAGCAAGTATTTTGATAGGACTGTCTGGGAGTGGTCTGAGTGGGGAGGGGGAAACTGAAAAATAGCTATTATTGGCAGAGGTTTGGAACTCTGTTATTGGTCTATTGCCTAATTTACCACCTGGTGATGTCACCAGGCAAACCACAACTTAGAAGATTCTGTGTAGATTGTATTTTAAACTGCCAACATTATGGAACCACTTGAGTAAATGAGGGAAACAAAGTGTACTGAAAAAATATATAAACGCAACATGTAAAATGTTGGTCCCATGTTTCATGAGCTGAAATTAAAGATCCCAGAAATTCCCCATACGCACAAAAAAACGTATTTCTCTCAAATTGTGTGCACAAATTTCTTTACATCCCTGTTAGTGAGCATTTCTCCTTTGCCAAGACAATCCATCAACCTGACATGTGGCGCATATCAAGAAACTGATTTAACATCATGATCATTACACAGGTGCTGGGGACAATAAAAGGCCACTCTAAAATTTGCACACAACACAATGCCACAGATGTCTCAAGTTTTGAGTTGGTATGCTGACTGCAGGAATGTCCACCAGAGCTGTTGCCAGAGAATTTAAAGTACCATAAGCCGCCTCAAACTTCATTTCTGAGAATTTGGCAGTACGTCCAACCGGCCTCCAACCGCAGACCACGTGTAACCACGCCAGCCCAGGACCTCCACATCTGGCTTCTTCACCTGCAGGATTGTCTGAGACCAGCCACCCAGACAGCTGATGAAACTATGGGTCTGCACAACCAAAGGATTTCTGCACAAACTGTCAGAAACCGTCTCTGGGAAGCTCATCTGTGTGCTCGTCATCCTCACCAAGGAAGGTCTTGACCTGACTGCAGTTCGGCGTCGTGAACGACATCAGTGGGCAAATGCTCACCTTTGATGGCCACTGGCATGCTGGAGAAGTGCGCTCTTCCCGGATTAATCCTGGTTTCAACTGTACCTGGCAGATGGCAGACAGCGTTTTTGGCGTCGTGTGGGCGAGTGGTTTGCTGATGTCAATGTTGTGAACAGATTGCCCCATGGTGGCGGTTGGGTTATGGTATGGGCAGGCATAAGCTATGGACAACGAACACAATTACATTTTATTTGATGGCAATTTGAATGCACAGAGATACCGTGACGAGATCCTGAGGCCCATTGTCTTGCCATTCATCCGCCGCCACCACCTCATGTTTCAGCATGATAATGCACAGCTCCATGTCGCAAGGATCTGTACACAATTCCTGGAAACGGAAAATGTCCCAGTTCTTCCATGGCCTGCATGTCACCCATTGAGCATGCTTGGGATGCTCTGGATCAACGTGTACGACAGCGTGTTCCAGTTCCCGCCAATATCCAGCAACTTCGCACAGACATTGAAGAGGAGTGGGACAACGTTCCACAGACCACAATCAACAGCCTGATCAACTCTATGCGAAGGAGATGTGCCGCACTGCATGAGGCAAATGGTGGTCACACCAGATACTGACTGGTTTTCTGATACACACCCCTACCATTTTTTTAAGGTATATGTGACCAACAGATGCATATCTGTATTCCCAGTCATGTGAAATCCATAGATTAGGGCCTAATGAATTTATTTCAATTGACCGATTTCCTTATATGAACTGTAACTCAGTAAAATCTTTGAAATGGATGCATGTTGTGTTTATATTTTTGTTTAGTATATTGAAAGCAGGTGCTTCTACACAGGTGTGGTTCCTGAGTTAATTAAGCAATTAACATCCCATCATGCTTAGGGTCATGTATAAAAAAGCTGGGCAGGCCATTATTTTGGCTACCATGGCTATCCCCCCATAGGATGACAATGCCCCCATCCACAGGGCACTAGTGGTCACTGAATGGTTTGATGAGCATGAAAACTATGTACACCATATGCCATGGCTGTCTCAGTCACCAGATCTCAACCCAATTGAACACTTATGGGAGATTTTGGAGCGGCGCCTTAGACAGCTTTTCCACCACCATCAACAAAACCAAATAATGGAATTTCTCGTGGAAGAACAGTGTCGCATCCCTCCAATAGAGTTCCAGACACTTGCAGAATCTATGCCAAGGTGCACTGAAGCTGTTCTGGAACGTGGTGGCCCAACACCCTATTAAGACACTATGTTGGTGTTTCCTTTATTTTGGCAGTTTACCTGTATCAGGAAATAACACTGATAAAATGTGTTCACACTTTTACAGTGTTCGTTTCATCAGCTGTTGTACACTATGATACAAAAAACACAGGAGAAACTGAGTTTTGACTGCACTGGGCCTTTAAGAGAAACAACTAATAGAGAAACGTCAGTGCTGCGCTGTTACTGGTATGGCCCAGGCTGCTAGGCCTTTCTGTGTGATAAGATCAGTAAAGCTCTGGGATAGGAACAGTCCTGGAGCTGTCTCTACTAATCAGGTTAGCCCTACAATAAATGAACTGGACAGAGTAGAGAATCAAATCACATCAGCATCACTTTTCCTCCTTCATTCTCTTACACACGCACCACAGCGCTCGCACAGACACACCAAGCATTAGAAACACACACTAACACCTCAGCTCAGGGAACAAACCCTGACAACACACCTGAAGCAACGTGTCAGCTGCCTGGGGAGGCAGAATACGAGACAGCAGGATTGGCCGTCACACCAGACACACACACACACAAAACGCAGTATAGAGACAGTATGGACTGATCTGATCATGGAGATTTAATCAAAACACTGAAAGGTGCTTTTCTCTCAATGCTGACGAAATAGCCATGGATCCATCTACTGTACTGTATGACTGAGTAGATGAGTGGTGAATACATTACTGTAGGCAGTAGTGGCAAACAAGTAAGTGTGAGTGTATGTGCATGTGTGACAGTGTGTGTTAGATCGAACGTGCTTGTTTGTGTGCACGTGTGAACATGTCCTATTGACGATAATGGATGTGAGATTTTTGGCTTTGAGTGTTTCTCCAAAAAATTGATAATGGGTGTGAGATGAACATGTAGAGGTTTGTTTGCTGGAAGGGGCCGGTATCAAACGTCTGTCCAGACCGCTACTTGATGTGAGCACCAGTGTACGGCGCCACAGATTAACAAACCCACAAATACAACACCCAGGGGGACAGAGCCTGCTCTCTCACTCCCTTCACTCCCTCCATATCCAACTCCATCCCCTTCCCATTTCTGTAATAGCTGTCATTTTCCCATCTTTCTCTTTCCCTCCACCCCTCCTCTCCCCCTCTGGGCGTCTCTTTACTCGGTTGCCTTCTCTTATTCTCCTCCGTTTCCCTCCGTACTTTTCTCATCGGTTCATTACTCCTGCGTTCTTCCTGGTGGAAACAGATCCCCAGCATTCCAGCAGACAATTAACTCGCAGGCAGGCAGGCAGGCAGTTCCGTACAGGCGGGGCTCTCCACCAAGCCACACTTACTGCCTAGGGCTACGGAGAAAACACGGTACACACACACTGTCCTCCCGTCACCGCCGTCCCTCCTCCACCCTGCATCCTACTACCACTCCCCCTTCCCTCCCTCTCTCTCTCTCATCTCAGTGGGTTTGACAACACCCACTTCCTGAGGTTGATGAGAAAGAGAGTGAAAAAAAGGAAGACAGCAGAAGGAAGAGGGTAGGCAGAGGACAAAGGGAGAACAGGAAGTAGTAACCAGGAGGATGAAAATAGAGAAGACCAGGAAGAACACAATCTTCCCATTCCATAGTTCCTTAAACAGCACAGGCACCATTTTTTTCTTTAGGAACTACAATACAGAAATAATTACTTCCCCAGGTCAGAACACCTGAGTGATGACTCCCTCCCTTCATAAAATACAATTTAATCAGTGGGTCTGGGCAGAGTGGGCCGCTGTAGTGATGGAGTGGCTGCCTACACTGTGTTTGGTGTTTCTCCCCCCAGACTGGAGCTCAGAGCCAATGTATGCATTGATCTCACCTGGCAACATGCCACTTCAGCTTTTCAACAGCATGCAATCAACACCTCATACAAAGCCCCCTGCTTCCCCCCATTTCCCCACTTTCCCTCCCTCACCCAATCGGTGTACAGTGTGTTTATCTGCTGGTGATAAGGCAAACCCACATAACACGTATACACACACACACACACACACACACACACACCTGATGCAACCACTCACCTGATTAAACTTTGTGTGTTTCCCTTGGTAAAGATGCAAGTCAGCGCAGGAATGCAGACACTCAACAACACACAAGTAGACAGACACAAACACACAGATTCATAAAGTGATGTGGACAGGTTGGCCTCCCTCCTCTCATTCATCCCAGTGGCCGTAGCCTTCTCCCTGGCCTGCCTGCTCGTCTGTATGTCTAGTGACAGCTGAGGGAGAGAGTCCGGCCCACAGTGACGTTGACAAATGTCCACCCCCTTACACCGCGCCTGGACCCCAGAGAGGGAGATGGAGGGAGAGAAAGAGAGGAGGAGGGAGAGAATGAGGGAGGGAGAGAGAGAGAGAAAGAGAGAGATATATGGAGGGAGGAAGAGAGGCTGTGTGAAGGCAGCCACCATGTCCTAGACAAGGGCATCTGCACTGCACCAGCCCTGAGGAGGGTGATTCATACTTCATACCCCGCGCTCTCTCTCTCACTCTCTTCCTTCCCCTTCTGTTCCCTCCTTTGTTGGTCTTGATTCCCCAGCAAACTAATTAAAGGCTACCTCCTCACAAACAATGACAGGGAGGGCTGGGGATGTGTGTCCTGTGGCACCTACTTATGTAGCAAGCAATGGCCCCCGCGGAAGCGGTGAAAGTGATATACATTAAATGCGCTGTGAGGATGAGGTCACTCCTCCAGACAACCAGCTCCGGCTGTCCGCTAGGCCCCATCCATCATTGCACCGACCGATCGCCTAGCACGCTGGCCGTTGGTATTCCTCCTAGCTACACACACACGCCACTCTGGCTAATTACCCCCTGCCTGGCGGAGTCACTAACCTCGCCTACTCACACACACAGACACACACACCTGCAGGGCTTCATTAGTGGCAGGGTAATGAGACAGAACTGGAGCAGGCTGGGTCAGCCACTTATTATGAGCCAGGTCAGACATGGAGGAGCTGGGAAAGTGGAGTGGCAAGAAGAGTACTCAGAGAGGAGATGAGACTGGGCAGAACTAGGGGCGATTGGGACAGTATTTATAGGGGTTAGTAAAACCAGCTGGTAGACCAGGGAGAGACAGTGACATACATCAGGACAGGCTGCCAGAGACACACAGAGATGATTATACAGCCACATGGCCATTCACACACATGTTCACCATTTCAAACACACGCGCACAAGCGTATGTACAGGGCATTCGGAAAGTATTCAGACCCCTTGAATTTTTCTATATTTTGTTACGTTACAGCCTTATTCTAAAATGGATTTAAAAAAAAAATAATAATCCTCAATCTACACACAATTCCCCATAACGACAAAGCAAAAACAGGTTTTTAGAAATGTTTGCAAATGTATTTAAAAAAATAGCTTGGCACACCTGTATTTGGGGAGTTTCTCCCATTCTTCTCTGCAGATCCTCTCAAGCTCTGTCAGGTTGGATGGGGAGCTTCGCTGCACAGCTATTTTCAGGTCTCTCCAGAGATGTTCGACCGGGTTCAAGTCCGGGATCTGGCTGGGCCACTTAAGGACATTCAAAGACTTGTCCCGAACCCACTCCTGCGTTTTTTTGGCAACGTGCTTAGGGTCGTTGTCATGTTGGAAGGTGAACCTTTTCCCCAGTCTGAGGTCCTGAGCGCTCTGGAGCAGGTTTTCATCAAGGATCTCTCCTTACATTGCTCCGTTCATCTTTCCCTCGATCCTGACTAGTCTCCCAGTCCCTGCCACTGAAAAACATCCCCACAGCATGATGCTGCCACCACCATGCTTCACCGTAGGGATGGTGCCAGGTTTCCTCCAGAGGTGACGCTTGGCATTCAGGCCAAAGAGTTCAGTCTTGGTTTCATCAGACCAGAGAATCTTGTTTCTCATGGTCTGAGAGTCTTTAGGTGCCTTTTGGCAAACTCAAAGCGGGCTGTCATGTGCCTTTTACTGAGGAGTGGCTTCCGTCTGGCCACTCTACCATGAAGGCCTGATTGGTGGAGTGCTGGAGAGATGGTTGTCCTTCTGGAAGGTTCTCCCATCTCCACAGAGGAACTCTGGAGCTCTGTCAGAGTGACCATCGGGTTCTTGGTCACCTCCCTGACCAAGGCCCTTCTCCCCCGGTTGCTCAGTTTGGCCGGGCGGCCAGCTCTAGGAAGAGTCTTGGTGCTTCCAAACTTCTTCCATTTAAGAATGATGGAGGCCACTGTGTTATTGGGGACCTTCAATGCTGCAGACATTTTTTGATTCCCTTACCCAGATCTGTGCCTCGACACAATCCTGTCTCGGAGCTCTAAAGACAATTCCTTTGGCCTCATGGCTTGGTTTTTGCTCTGACATGCATTGTCAACTGTGGGACCTTATATAGACAGGCCTTTCCAAATCATGTCCTATCAATTGAATTTAACACAGGTGGACTCCAATCACGTTGTAGAAACATCTCAAGGATGATCAATGGAAACAGGATGGACCTGAGCTCAATTTCGAGTCTCATAGCAAAGGGTCTGAATACTTATGCAAATAAAGTAACGTTTTTAAAAAATATACATTTGCTAAAATTTCTAAAAAACTGTTTTTGCTTTGTCATTATGGGGTATTGTGTGTAGATTAAATTAGTAGTTTTCCTCATCAATACATTTTAGTATAAGGCTGTAACGTAACAAAATGTGGAAAAAGTCAAGGGGTCTGAATACTTTCCGAATACAGTAATATAGGTGAATGGCAGCCCTAGCTTTCCTCTATAAGGACTGGGTGTGTGCACTTCCGTCCAACACCAATTCGCTCAGGGCTGCTTCAACTAAGTCCCGGACACACATAAAACTACTCCTCCAATCCCTAACCTGTTCAATGGGGTTCCAGCTATGACATCACATCTGCAGCTGCAGGCCCCATGAGGCCCCTGGGGGTGATGTCAGGTTGTGCAGTCTCCAACCCTGACGGACTGTCGCTTATAGCTAGTCTGGCCTTCTCACTCCTGTTTCCCTTTCTTTCTCTCTCCCTCTCTTTTCTGTTCTCTCTCACTTTCCCTCTGTTTCTCTTCCTGGCACTTTGGACAGCAGACAGAAAATCCATTATACAGAACACACTTCCCATTTAACTCCAATTAATCAATCACGGAATGTCGGGAGATTAATTAGGCAAACATCTGCCCAGGAAGGGCAGGGGTAAAAATGTTTTGTTGCAGGAGCGCTTTGTACTGGAGAAGAAGTAGTTCCATTTGGATGCTGACCAAGCCTCCTTACAAATCACACTTCATCAGCCAGAGTAGCTGAGACAGGGGGAGGTAGATCTGACAGACGGGGGGAAGCAGAGGCATAGCTTTAAATAACTTAGAATGAGCTGAGACACAGCCAGGCCTCAGTGGAGTAGGGGTCTGCAGGGACACAGACCGAGTGGGTTGCGTAAGAGATGGTGAGACAACATTACATTTTCCATTAGCTAGCTATATTGATATCATAACATGCTACATTACATGATATAAAACTGTAGACATAACACACACAGTGCTAACAACTCAGCTTAATTCTCAAACACCAGACTGTACAAAACCCGACATATCCTTCCACTCCCTTTACCTTATTTACAAACCGTACATACATACCTCAGAACAAACATACTCAATTTTCACTGCCTCAGTCCTAAACAAATTCTCGCTCACACACATTCTCTCTTTCTTCATTTCTCTATCATTCACCTCACCCTTCACCTCCCTCCTCCCCCTTCCATAGATGTATCATCAGGTGGCCCATCTGTCCAGCAGCCTCCCTTCCTCCCCCCATCAGCCCTCTTCATCACCCTGTGGACAGATTATGAGAAGAAGGCTATAGCATGGTAAAATGAAGCCTGGGCCAGACTTAATGCTCCCCAGGTGTGAGAGATCAATGGGGATCAATGGGAGTGATGGGTGCTTAGGGTAGGCCCCTGAGGTACTGTGATCAGGGTGCTGTCCAGGGAACGGCTAATCCCGTTAGCTAATTAGCAGCCTGGGACAGATGGACATGACCCGCCCCGCAGCCCGAGGACGACACCAGCTTAGCCACCAGGGTTATTAGCACCCAGCCATATGGATACAATAGGGAGAAGATAAGAGGGGGAGAGGAGGGAAACAAAGAGAGGAGGGTAGGGAGACAAAGCGATATAGGAGAGCAGATAGAGTGTGTGTATGTGTGAAATAGAGGGAGTGATGTGGGTTCATGCGAGTGCCCTAAGCCACTGTGTATGTGCCAGATAGTGTAGATGTCAGAAGGTCTTTGTGTGCACACAGAGTGCATGTGTGCATGAGTCAGTATATACACGTGTGTGTGTGTGTACGTACTAGGGCTGTACCTGACAAAAGAACAGAGTACTCTGTTCTTTCGACCAATCGATTGGTCTAAATTCTTTAACTTTTATTTTTCTATATATTGACACATCCTATGTGTTTTAATCAAATCAACTATATTCACTGAGCTTGTCTGATGCTTTAAGCACATTGTTTGATTAAATAATTAAGACACACAAATGACTAAAGTTCGACCAGCAATTGATTTTATTGTGCCGGGCTCAGACTTGCTGCGCTGTGTTAAAAAAAAAAATGACAGTGAGTGACTGTGTGACTAGCACCCGTTGTCTCTCTCTCCCCCCTGCTGCAACGACCGCCACAGAACATCAGTGTTTATCGCGCTGTCCATGTTGCAGAAGCTGCAACATAATTAGAGCCATTTTTGACTGAAAATCTCTGTTAGCGAAATCCTTCATTTGTTTAGGAAAAACATTCCCTATTCCCTCAATCCTTGCTCTCTTTACGTGACACATATATGCATCGCATGCACGTGACCAAAGACCTATTCAAACAGGACTAGTATTACTCCAAAATGTCCGTTATTCCAGAAGACGATTCAGATGGGATTCATTTTTTCCAAACTGCCCCATGTAATTATTATTATTATTTTTTTCAATAAATTGACAGTTATGAAGGAAACCTTGAGGTTTTTATTTTAGGCATGAAGATACAGTATTTCAACATGTCCAGGTGATAGGGCCACACTTACAACTCAAGCTTGGTTCCCATGTTTCTAAACCATACAAATTATCTTTGGTATAGTGTAGTCATAATATTTGAATTGAGGAAGTGTGATCATAATCATTAGGATATTTTAGCGATCCGCAGTATGTCCTAAATGCCCCCCAGCCTTCAGATGTTAGCTAAACAGTGCAATTGCACTTGAGATGCGTTTTAAGGCTATGGAAGAGAAAGTTAACTTATCATTTCCAAACGTTTAGGTCAGTTGTATGCTGCTTTGCGATCTATTAACAGCAACGGTTGCATTAAATAGGCTGAATATTTTTTACTGATGCATTTGGCAATATTCACTTCATGCGCAATACGCACAAAATATATAAACAAAAGCATTCACTGTGAAAGTTGATAGGCTACATGTAGGCCATTCATATATAGCTTATGCGCAGCACTTGGTTCAATTTATCTAATCAGTTATAGTTTTCTTGTGCAAACCGCGAGCAACACCTGTCAAACTCAGACAATTCTCTCAAAACACAGGGATGTCGATTCGCACGGGACTAGTATTATTAGAGGACCTTTGAGTTCGCCAAAAAACAATAAGTTATTCTTGCTGGAATTGTTACTCTCCTGCCATGTACAAATTACTGACATGGCAGATTGAGACGGGACAAAAATCACAGATGTGGTGTTTTGTGCTCGTACACATAATTACATTACCGACCTCCCCCAGTAAAACTAATCCCGTCCGAATAGGGCACAATCAGGCCTGACCTAGAGCATATCATAATCACATCAATAAATTGGTTATAACAAACTCTGAACACCGTAACACATGACAGCAAAATGGATGCAGACGACATGACAAATAAACTCGAAACGGGGGAATATTTACAGGTTGCTCAGGAGGTAAAGGGAAAGTCAGATGTGTGGAATGAATTTGACTAGTTGTGGAAAATACTGGACTTCAAGAAAAAGAAGGTAAGGAGCAAGCGCTGCGTGCATATTATGTGTGCCAAACAGTTGCTGTATAGATTACAATATACGTTTTCTGACCGTTTGGAACAGTGTAAACAACACTAAATAAAGTATAAGCGTACCAGAGAGTCTTTTGTAACGTTTTTATTTTATTTATTTTTTAAGCCTTTATTATAGCAAAAAACTAACATTAGTGAATGCAATTTCCAAAATGGAATGGCTTATTTATTGTTTAAGCTAATTATTCTAGGCTCGCTTAAAAAAAAAAACTAAAACGCTTGATTGCATTACAAATCATAACTCGTATGCTGTGTGATGACATGAATGAATAATTGATTGATACAGTATTGATCGGAAAGTATTCTGACCCCTTGACTTATTCCACATTTTGTTACGTTACAGCCTTATTCTAAAATATATTAAATTATATGTTTTACTCATCAATCTACACACAATACCCCATAACAACAAAGCGAAAACAGGTTGAGAAATGTTTGCAATTTCTTTTTTCTTTTTTTTTCTCAGAAATATCTTATCTACATAAGTATTCAGACCCTTTGCTATGAGACTCAAAATTGAGCTCAGGTGCATCCTGTTTCTATTGATTATCCTTGAGATGTTTCTACAATTGGAGTCCATCTGTAGTAAATTAAATTGATTGGAAATTATTTGGAAAGGCACACACCTGTCTACATAAGGTCCCACAGTTGACAGTGCATGTCAGAGCAAAAACCAAGCCATGAGGTCGAAGGAATTGTCCGTAGAGCTCCGAGACAGGATTGTGTCGAGGCACAGATCTGGGGAAGGGTACCAAGAAAAGTCTGCAGCATTGAAGGTCCCCAAGAACACAGTGGCCTCTATCATTCTTAAATGGAAGACGTTTGGAACCACTAAGACTCTTCCTAGAGCTGGCTGCCTGGCCAAACTGAGCAATAGGGGGAGAAGGGCCTTGGTCACGGAGGTGAGTTACGGTATGAAGACTAAACAGGATGTGCTCTTAGGCCTACAGCTCAATGGTGGTTATACAAGGCTGCTATACTAAGCCTACTAATGATAATGACATTAATAGTAATAATAACAATAAGAAGGAGATCAAGAAAAAGGAGCATTATTATTATTATTATTATTACTATTATAAATATAATTTTTCGGACAATTTGGAACAGTGTAAACAACACTAAATACATTATAAATAATACCAGAGAGGCTGTTCTAACAAAAATAAAGTGTAAAGCCTTTATTACAGCAAAGCAAAGATAAAACATTTGCGAAATCATTTACTTGATATGTCATTGCGTGAAGCTTGGTACTCACTGAATCAGTAGGCTATTAAACAAACACTAAACAGGCAACAGAAGCAGGATCTGTCTTATTTCTGTAGATATTGATGATTTATAAAGCCAGGCACATTAACAGTTAGGCTATTGATTATAGATCTAATTAAGTTTGGGTTTCCTCTCTCCTCACTCTTCTTAGACAATTAAGGCAAGGGCTGTTTTCTTGTCTCCTAACT
Organism: Coregonus lavaretus; assembly: GCF_964263955.1. NCBI lineage: Eukaryota > Metazoa > Chordata > Actinopteri > Salmoniformes > Salmonidae > Coregonus > Coregonus lavaretus. The sequence goes on from NC_139988.1 coordinate 47,009,395, forward strand.
CCGCTGCTATTTCCGCCGCATTGTTCTCAACACCAATATGCTGGTTAACTTCGCTATTATGCACATAGCAACAGTCTAGGAAAAGGCACCCATTCAAAAGCGCACTGATGTGTTTCTGAACCGAGAACAGCAATCACTATCCAACGCAGGAGAAAGCGTATTTGTTATAAAATAATATTATTCGTATTAGTGTTGCACCATTGTTCTTATGTAATATAACCATATACAATTTCAGTAGCACATGTCTTAGACTGATGGACTGTGTCATCCCCACGGCCTTCACAATGGATCAGTCCACTCAGACAGGCGCGCATCAGACAGGTGTCTAGTCCACCATTATATACATTTTTTGTTTTGTGCTACTGCTCGACTAAAGAAATCTCGGTCGACCAACAGCCTATCGACCAAACAATCGACCAGTCGACAACATGGGTGTACATCTCTTTCACTAAGGCTTTCCAATTCACAATGCGGTAAGTACGGAATGAAACAGGGCTCTGCAGATGATTAGGCCTACCACTAGGATGTGAAGTGCCAAGCTAAGAACACACACAAATACACTTGCGAGCACACACACTTGCGCGCATACACATAAACACACATGCTGGCCTGCTCACTGCACAGTTCACCAGAATAAATATAATGAATCATTAATTTTCCTGTTGTTATCTCCTCACCCTCCTTTCACCCCTCCAAATTAATTTATTTGTCATTGGAGAATCACTCACAGTTGCATCACTGTGGGTGATCGGGGGTGGAGGTGCTGGGTGAACATGCCTTGGCCAAACTAACACTGAATTATAGAAACACATTAGTACACCAACGCCACAAGGCAGAAAGAGAGAAAGAGAGAGAGAGCGAGAGAGAGAGAGCGAAAGAGAGAGAGCGAGAGAGGAGCGACAGCACTGCCAGTCGTAGGTGGGTGGTTGAGTGGGTGGGTGAAGAGGCCGAGTTTGTGGTTTGCCAGGGACAGAGACCTCTTGGTTGGGTACTGTGATCTGAAGGTGGGAGAAGGAGAAGAGACCCAGGGCACCGGAGCTAGAGCAGCAGCAGGCAAATGAACCATTATCTGGAGGCTTTAAATTAATCATTCATTAGGGAGGAAGGAAGAAGGAATACAAGGAGAATATAGAAAAGACAGCTGGTAAGAAACCAAAGGTAACACTGTGACATGAATGTGTGACCTTTGATTGTTACGCAACAACATCGAGCAAGGGTGTGCAAGGAGAGTCTTAAGCCCCTTGACACTGGTCTTTCAGTACAACCATTGATACAATGAAAACATAAGGTTGGAAGCAAGGAGTCATCTGCTTAGGCACTGAAAAGATAAGACTCCTCTGTACTGTAACTTGGCAGGATCAGACTCTGTACTATAATTGTGATGAAACTAGGGTTGGGCGATGTCAACCTTTGTCCTATCGTGATTATGTACCCATAAAATATTGTGATATACGATGCTATCACCCTTATTGCCCACCCCCCCCTCTAAAAATAAATAATAATACAATAAACTCAGCTAAAACGACATTTTGGCTATAGCTCGAAATCGAATCAACTGGATGAATCATGCTGAAAGATAATGTTGTTCAAAGCCTGGGCAGAGGCTAAGTGAAGGCAATGGCAAATATTTTCTAATATTCCTTTCTGGTGGAGGAGCAGAAGAGGTTTGTGTGTCTGTCTATCTAACTGGTGCGCACATGATGGAGCAGTGACTGTCTGATGAGAAACGGGCTGTCTTACCGTAGTGAGCTAGGTTATAGGCCTACATCACGGACTGGATAGAAGCAGAACTGGATAATAATTGCTTTATTTGCCTCATAAAATGATATAAAAATGTATAATTGTTTTTTCAATCTCATAAAGCTGTGATTAAGAATAGCCTATGCCTAGGCTATAGACTTTCATTCTTGCTATTTTTGAAAGCCACAACAACTTTGTAGGTTAGAATATTCAGGAAATGAGCGACTGTTCATAATTTTTACTCATCTTAAACCTTTTATGAAAGGGTTAGTAGGAGGATAGGTTATCGGCCATTTGGTTTTCAACCTCACATGGAGGGATTACCCGACCCCCATGGATCATTTCTTTCAAAATAAGCTTAAACTTGATTCAACTTGTAATTAGATTTTTCTATAGGCTATTGATATTGAATGTTCACTCATTATTAGTCCTCTGGCTACCTTACTTTTTTAGTCTATTCAAATAACTTTGAGATGGAACTCCGTTACATTCATTGTTTGATCGGGAGAAAGCCATGCATAGAACGATGAAGCATAGCCGTCAGTCATATTGATATCCTATCGAATGAAGAGAGAAGTGAATAGCATATGATTTTTTAAACAGCTAGACAACATAGTTAAGGAGTGTCCGTTATAAAAAATAAAATAAAAGGTTTAAACTATAGCCTAATGCCCATGCATCCGACAGAGAAACAATATTTTCTGACTGGACATTTTGCAGTGCTTTGGAGGAATTCTCTGCTCCGTCTGGCCTACATTATTCTCTTGCGTTCTGTTTGTTATATAACATATTTATTGAAATAGGCTATAGCAAATAGGAATAGGCTAATTATCCAGAATGTCACTTGTGTGCTGCCCTGCTGTTCGCTGCTAGACACAGCGCCAGTCAAGTTCAAATAGGCTTAACCATCATCTGCCACATCACGATGTCGTCACCATCAACGATGGCTGTCAATCATCGTCGATTTACGATGCTATCGTAATATCGCCCAACCCTAGATGAAGCCAACCCAAAGAAATGAAAAGCTTCGATCCTGCTTGGGTTCAGGCCCATGTTTGACACAGTTTACCCCTAGCAATGGCAGCGGGGATCCTTTGAGTTCCATGCTGTCGTTTCCCTCCCCAACAAAGCCCCTTCACTGGGATCCAGTAGCCTTTGATATGGGTGGCTGCCCCCCTGTCAAGATCTGTTATCACGCTCACTGCAGAGACGGGATACAGATATGTGTGTGTCTTTGTGTCGATGTGTGTGTGTGTGTGTGTATGTGTGTACATGTTCGTCAGTTCACATTTCTGTTTTTGGATGTTAAAATCAGATAAAGTTATTCAGGTCTAATCCCACTTCAGAATCCAGGTCAAAGTCTGTGTGAGAACTTTCTGTGAGACTGTGTTGCTGTTGATTCAGGTAAAGTTGGTACAGTGAGTGAAAAAAGTATTTGATCCCCTGCTGATTTTGTACGTTTGCCCACTGACAAAGACATGATCAGTCTATAATTTTAATGGTAGGTTTATTTGAACAGTGAGAGACAGAATAACAACAACAAAATCCAGAAAAACGCATGTCAAAAATGGTATAAATTGATTTGCATTTTAATGAGGGAAATAAGTATTTGACCCCTCTGCAAAACATGACTTAGTACTTGGTGGCAAAACCCTTGTTGGCAATCACAGAGGTCAGACGTTTCTTGTAGTTGGCCACCAGGTTTGCACACATCTCAGGAGGGATTTTGTTCCACTCCTCTTTGCAGATCTTCTCCAAGTCATTAAGGTTTCGAGGCTGACGTTTGGCAACTCAAACCTTCAGCTCCCTCCACAGATTTTCTATGGGATTAAGGTCTGGAGACTGGCTAGGCCACTCCAGGACCTTAATGTGCTTATTCTTGAGCCAATCCTTTGTTGCCTTGGCCGTGTGTTTTGGGTCATTGTCATGCTGGAATACCCATCAACGACCCATTTTCAATGCCCTGGCTGAGGGAAGGAGGTTCTCACCCAAGATTTGACGGTACATGGCCCCGTCCATCGTCCCTTTGATGCGGTGAAGTTGTCCTGTCCCCTTAGCAGAAAAACACCCCCAAAGCATAATGTTTCCACCTCCATGTTTGACAGTGGGGATGGTGTTCTTGGGGTCATAGGCAGCATTCCTCCTCCTCCAAACACGGCGAGTTGAGTTGATGCCAAAGACTTGATTTTGGTCTCATCTGACCACAACACTTTCACCTCTGATTCACCTCTGAATCATTCAGATGCTCATTGGCAAACTTCAGACGGCCCTGTATATGTGCTTTCTTGAGCAGGGGGACCTTGCGGGCGCTGCAGGATTTCAGTCCTTCACGGCGTAGTGTGTTACCAATTGTTTTCTTGGTGACTATGGTCCCAGCTGCCTTGAGATCATTGACAAGATCCTCTCGTGTAGTTCTGGGCTGATTCCTCACCGTTCTCATGATCATTGCAACTCCACGAGGTGAGATCTTGCATGGAGCCCCAGGCAGAGGGAGATTGACAGTTCTTTTGTGTTTCTTCCATTTGCGAATAATCGCACCAACTGTTGTCACCTTCTCACCAAGCTGCTTGGCGATGGTCTTGTAGCCCATTCCAGCCTTGTGTAGGTCTACAATCTTGTCCCTGACATCCTTGGAGAGCTCTTTGGTCTTGGCCATGGTGGAGAGTTTGGAATCTGATTGATTGATTGCTTCTGTGGACAGGTGTCTTTTATACAGGTAACAAGCTGAGATTAGGAGCACTCTCTTTAAGAGTGTGCTCCTAATCTCAGCTCATTTCCTGTATAAAAGACACCTGGGACATTTTTTACATTCGTTTTTCTGGATTTTTTTGTTGTTATTCTGTCTCTCACTGTTCAAATAAACCTACCATTAAAATTATAGGACTGATCATTTCTTTGTCAGTGGGCAAACGTACAAAATCAGCAGTGGATCAAATACTTTTTTCCCACACTGTATGTGATTCAGTCAATGTGAGCTATTGTAGGCTGGGGTCCACAAGTGAACCAATAATAGAACCAGCAAATGCAAAGCTCTTTGTGCTATGTTAAATTCTAAATCATCCTCTGACACCTATGGGAACTAACACATATGGGATGTGTGAACGTACACACACTGTATGAAATCACATACATACACCCACACCCAAAATAACATACACACAGGGGGTGTACACACACACAGAACAGCACACCCAGATGTCTTTGAAGAGCACCTTACCTCAGCGTGAGCAGCAGTCTATGAGGCGAGACGAGGGCCTGCAGAGAAGTGGAGAGAAACAGGATTCATTAAGGATCCAACTCAGTCACAACAATTGAACCCCTGCTGCTCACACCTACCTTAATATGAGCTGCCCACCTCAGCAAGTGAGCTTAAAATACACACAGCATCTTCACAGGAGTGTCTTCCATTTAAAAGAGAGAAAAAAGTGTTTCACGGTAGCCTAGTTTTAAAAGCATTATGTCACTCAGTCCTCCTCACAGCTTGAAGCCCCAGGGACGACAGAGCCAGAGATGAGGAGAGATGAGAGACGAAGAAAGACAAGTGGACTCAGTAGCATCATATGGTGGTATGATGCTGGAGGAGAGCCCTCACCTTGGCTTGACTAGACCCTGAGTCACCATATCCCTCTCTTTCTCCCAGGTGGTATTTGCTTTGTAGTGGGCAGAGACAGTTGATCCAGGGGCCAGAGAGAGAGAGAGGGCTCCCAGTCCAGACCCACAGAAGCAGTCTCTAAATAGTACGTTTCAACTAGCTTCCATGGCAGGACATGATAAGAAATATGGATAAATCCTATCACCTATCAGTGGTTATAAAGGAACTTATATTGGAGAGGTCCATGTTAGAGATACTGATGAGACACAGTCAGGGTTAGGGGGCTCTGGGGGCCACCAGCTACGGTGGCAGGTAGATCTACTGTATAATAATTGAGGTCCCAACAGGTCCCAAAGCATGAAGTTTTATCTTTACCTTGTCAGCTCAGACAGGACGACATAACAGTGGAGTTTATTAACTTTTTCGTAAACAAAATATTTTTTTGCAGCTAAAATTACACCAACAAAACACACAAAAACAGATGAACATGCTTTGTAATGTTTCTAAAACAATAAATGTATTATTAATAAGTAGTAACTAATGTGTTATATTGTTTAATAAAAAAAATGGTGACCTGAGTCTTTTAACCAAAATATCACAGATGAGACAAAAAAATTAACCTGCCCCTTTAAGGGCGTGAGGTTACCGTGGTAGCGCGACTAGTCATGTTTGTGCCCATGAGATTGAGTCTGACTAGTATAAGCGTTGTCTTAGCTTCCCTAACAGTTGAAACTCAAACATAGAAAAACAACCTACCTTGTGAACAAAACAATGTAAATAGCCAACAAACACAAGGACAAAGACTCACTTGAGTAGACTTTTATTTCAAGTAAATTAGACCAACATTTATGCCTGTGCACAGCGCTTCTAAAGCGCAGCCCCCAGCCAGGCAGTGTTGCAGCGTGAGGTGGAATAGGCTCGATAGGATTTGTAGTTCTTTGACTTGATTAATTTACCAGCTATGACACAAAATGGCGGAAATACTTTGAAAACCATTATATATTTTACTATAAATGTGATCATACTTTACATATTACATTTTAGTCATTTAGCAGACGCTCTTATCCAGAGCGACTTACAGTTAGTGAGTTCGTTTTTTTTTTTTTTTATACTGGCCCCCCATGGGAATCGAACCCACAACCCTGGCGTTGCAAGCGCCATGCTCTACCAACTGAGCTACATGGGCCTATTGACAATTTTTATTCATAAATACAAGTGAAATACTTGCACTGTGGAGCCCTGACCACCCGCCAATGTGGCTGGTGAAATAGACATCTTATGGAGGTAGAGGTTGTGCTGTAGCCTGCTACTTAACCTCATCTAATCCAGAAAACGCTGCTGCTGCATAAATGCATCACATGTCAAACGCACGTCGCCCCGATGGAGCGGAATCTGCCTGGCCAGATAAATAATGCACTGCTATAAAATATTAATAATACACCAGTACACAGCTTCACATACACTACATGACCAAAAGTATGTCGACATCTGCTCGTTGAACATCTCATTCCAAAATCATGGGCATTAATATGGAGTTGGTCCCCCCTTTGTTGCTATAACAGCCTCTACTCTTCTGGGAAGGCTTTCCACTAGATGTTGGAACATTGCTGCAGGGACTTGCTTCCATTCAGCCACAAGAGCATTAGTGAGGTCGGGCACTGATGTTGGGCGATTAGGCCTGGCTCGCAGTTGGCGTTCCAATTCATCCCAAAGGTGTTCGATGGGGTTGAGGTCAGGGCTCTGTGCAGGACAGTCAACTTCTTCCACATTAATCTTGCCAAACCATTTCTGTATGGACCTTGCTTTGTGCACGGGGACATTATCATGCTGAAACAGAATAGGGCCTTCCCAAGACTGTTGCCACAAAGTTGGAAGCACAGAATCGTCTAGAATGTCATTGTATGCTGTAGCGTTGAGATTTCCCTTCACTGGAACTAAGGGGCCTAGCCCGAACGATGAAAAACAGCCCCAGACCATTATTCCTCCTCCATCAAACTCTACAGATGGCACTATGCATTCTCCTGGCATCCGCCAAACCCAGATTCATCCGTCGGACTGCCAGACGGTGAAGCGTGATTCATCACTCCAGAGAACAGTTTCAATTGCTCCAAAGTCCAATGGCGGCGAGCTTTACACCACTCCAGCCGACGCTTGGCTGCTCGGCCATGGAAACCCATTTCATGAAGCTCCCGACGACAGCCGATTTTTACGCGCTACGCGCTTCAGTGGTCCCGTTCTGTGAGCTTGTGTGGCCTACCACTTCGCGGCTGAGCCGTTGTTGCTCCTAGACGTTTCCACTTCACAGTAACAGCACTTACAGTTGACCGGGGCAGCTCTAGCAGGGCATACATTTGTTGAACTGACTTGTTGGAAAGATGGCATCCCATGAAAGTGCCATGTTGAAAGTCACTGAGCTCATCAGTAAAGCCATTCTACTGACAATGTTTGTCTATGGAGATTGCATTGCTGTGTGCTCGATTTTATACACCTGTCAGCAATGGGTGTGGCTGAAATAGCCGAATCCACTAATTTGAAGGGGTGTCCACATACTTTGGTATATATAGTGTATGTACTGTATTACACATTACTGAAGGAAAATGTTCCCTCTAAGCTGTGCGCGTGCGCAGCTACCCACCAATATAATTCTACTCCTTTGCGCTCTGGCTCTGCCTACAACAAAATCACAGACTCAATCTTGCAAAGTTAAGATTTGTTTTGGTTTGTTGCATTGTAAAAGGGCTGATATAATGTTGATTCGATCACAGAAATAAATTAGCTAACTAATGGGGCGAACTCAGTGAAGTTCAATCTCTTGCGTCTCTGCGTGGCCTGGCATTTCTTCTGCGCAGAAGACGCAAGAGATTGAACTTCACTGAGTTCGCCCCATTAGTTTGCACTATATTGATCAAAAAAAAATCTGAGATCGAATCAACATTATATCAGCCCCTTTTCAATGCAACAAACTAAAACAGTTACGTGTGGTCTCCATTTCATGTGGTCTTTGAAAAGCAAGTCAGGTAAAAAGCTTGTGTCTTAATGTAAAGGTCAGTGTTGATTTTTGAGACAGGCTTGAATGTGCAAATAAGCCAATAGGCAGAGGGGTAGCCTACATTGTCTAATTCTCTGTATGGTAATAATAATAAATTGTATTTTGTAAAGTGTTTTCTTGCATCATACAAGACAATGCAATTTACAGTCACCTATTTGGTCTATGGTGTTACAGACCAAGTAAAAACATCATTAATTAATGTCAATCCCTGCATAATGTAAAAACATTTTTTAAAAGTATCATGCAATGCAGCCCTGCATTGAACATTACATACAGAATAGGCTACTGTAGGCTATATCATAGAAATTAAAAGCTATTTCCATGTGAAAATGTTATGGGATTTGCGCCATTGGATTTGTTGGTAGGCCACTCTGATAGGCCTACATTATGCTCAAATAGCCACAATAGCCTGTTGGCTACTGTCTAAAACTGTAAGGGTACAGCCTCAGTGTTCATTGTAAACACTCAGCGGAAGTTGCAGAAAATTCTCACAACGTTCAAATTTCCTAAGACCTCAAATTTGCTCAGTGCCCCAAAATGTTTTAAGGAACATTAATGATGACCCTCATTTACCCCTGGAACATATTTAGCCATACCCATGCCCAGCTCTCTAACCACTTATCATACAAGAAGGCACACAGGATGACATGTACACACGAGCGCACAACCACATGCACCCACCCACGGCACGCACACACAAGTGTACACACACCCTCTACAGCACTACAACAGACACCGACATCACCCATCGCTTTAATAAAGCAAATGAGGGATCATCTCACTGCTGTTACACGTATCTTGCAGCAGCACCGGCTCAAACAGGGACTGTTGCTATTGTTTACCCACTAAAGTTGCTGCAAATCTTATTCATGGCTTCATGCCGCTCCCATGATATATCCGCCAATTAACGGTGTAGCAGCACAAACACATTCCGCCCTGCTGGGGATGGTGTTGCTAATCCTATTGTCTGTGCCTTTCTACTCTCCCTCGCTCTCCCTCTGCAGCCATTCACCCCATACAGAGGGTGGTGGAGGGGGAGAGAGACACGCTCTCCCTCCTCCACTCTGCAGCCATTCACCCCATACAGAGGGTGGTGGAGGGGGAGAGAGACACGCTCTCCCTACTCCACTCTGCAGCCATTCACCCCATACAGAGGGTGGTGGAGGGGGAGAGAGACACGCTCTCCCTCCTCCACTCTGCAGCCATTCACCCCATACAGAGGGTGGTGGAGGGGGAGAGAGACACGCTCTCCCTCCTCCACTCTGCAGCCATTCACCCCATACAGAGGGTGGTGGAGGGGGAGAGAGACACGCTCTCCCTACTCCACTCTGCAGCCATACACCCCATACAGAGGGTGGTGGAGGGGGAGAGAGACACGCTCTCCCTACTCCACTCGGCAGCCATACACCCCATACAGAGGGTGGTGGAGGGGGAGAGAGACACGGGCAGCAGGTAGTAGATTAGTCCTGATTTAGGAGAGGGATTCTACTTGGGGCCCTCAGGGACGAATTACACAGCAGCCTAATAATCAGACCACACCGCAGGAAAGGGGGATGGAGATTTAAGATTCAACACTCTTCCCTAATGGTCTGACAGCCCTCCACTACTTAGCTTGGACTGAATGACAAACTGTTTACAGACATGGAAGAGTGAGAAGTTAATATTAGCGTAATAACTGTAAAGCTAACAGTTATCTACATCAGTGAGCAGCATTGGCATAGTCATATACAGGCCGCAGCAGAGAGAGCGAGGGAGCGGTTTTCTTTCTTTCTCTGCACTTTGCATTCATTCAGAATCCAGAGGCGGAGGACGTAGAGAAGGTTCATGAGGTGACATCTCTGAGCTGACAGCCAGGCACTCTTCCTCTCATGCTAATGCAGGCGCAGAAAACGTTATGCTCGGCTCCAATGAAAAGAGCCAACTTGAAAAGGTCAGGCCCAATGAGGGGAAATCCATTTGCAGAGTCCGTAAACACACACAGAGCACACATATTGAGAGAGCAAGCAGAATGAGTTAGTCGTAAATAAATATTGAGCATCGCTATCGTTTTCTCCGAGGTAATTTCTAAGCCAAGCACACTATAGATCAGAGTGAAATTGCAGCCAGAGATTACGTCAGAGAGAGAAGGGACACAACAACACCAAAGCCAGCTTAATGTGATACAACTGCCCTTCCGTTTAAAGTCTGAGGACATCTATTCTCTGATCCATATTTCACCAAGGAGAGAAGCAGACATTCTGTCCCTGTTTGCCACTCGCCGCCACCTCCCTACACATTTTCGATCTATCTTATACGTAACTGGCTGGTAAGACTGCCAGTAGGCTGGCTAATGCCCAAGCTTACTACATGTGTGAACCTTCGCTGGGATACTAAGCCAATGATACAGACCTAACCATGCATATTACATGGATATCACTAGGGATTTAACGATTCTCAGATACTCATCGGTCCACGATTCAAATGTTTAAGATATGACTGCATCGGTCCGCGGAGAACAAACCGATTCAAATGTAGCATGACATTGGTCAGAAAATCTATTCAAAGGTTACGAATCGCCGATTCACTTTTCTTTTTTTTATCCTCATATTACTTTCTTTCTACCTTCCAAACATACCTCATATTTTGTGACAACTGATGTGTCCTCTCCTTCAGTGTCAAACTAAGCATGTAACTGTTTTGACAGTCATTGATCTACAAGTAATTTTGCATGCCGAACAACCCCAGGGAACATATGTAGCCTAGTCAAATTGCGCATTGTGCCCAGCTTTGCGCGCTGACCAACACGAGGTAGGCGGCCTGTTCCTGATCTTGCACATCTTGCATGGCACCTTTAGCATTTAAATACTAAAATGGCTCGCGCTTTATTAGTTAAGTGACAACCCATGTAATTTGCTAGGTTATTGTTATCTACAGTGAGGGGAAAAAAGTATTTGATCCCCTGCTGATTTTGTACGTTTGCCCACTGGCAAAGACATGATCAGTCTATAATTTTAATGGCAGGTTTATTTGAACAGTGAGAGACAGAATAACAACAACAAAAATCAAGAAAAACGCATGTCAAAAATGTTATGAATTGATTTGCATTTTAATGAGGGAAATAAGAATTTGACCCCTCTGCAAAACATGACTTAGTACTTGGTGGCAAAACCCTTGTTGGCAATCACAGAGGTTAGACGTTTCTTGTAGTTGGCCACCAGGTTTGCACACATCTCAGGAGGGATTTTGTCCCACTCCTCTTTGCAGATCTTTTCCAAGTCATTAAGGTTTCGAGGCTGACGTTTGGCAACTCGAACCTTCAGCTCCCTCCACAGATTTTCTATGGGATTAAGGTTTGGAGACTGGCTAGGCCACTCCAGGACCTTAATGTGCTTCTTCTTGAGCCACTCCTTTGTTGCCTTGGCCGTGTGTTTTAGGTCATTGTCATGCTGGAATACCCATCCATGACCCATTTTCAATGCCCTGGCTGAGGGAAGGAGGTTCTCACCCAAGATTTGACGGTACATGGCCCCGTCCATCGTCCCTTTAATGCGGTGAAGTTGTCCTGTCCCCTTAGCAGAAAAACACCCCCAAAGCATAATGTTTCCACCTCCATGTTTGACGGTGTTCTTGGGGTCATCCTCCAAACACGGCGAATTGAGTTGATGCCAAAGAGATCGATTTTGGTCTCATCTGACCACAACACTTTCACCCAGTTCTCCTCTGAATCATTCAGATGTTCATTGGCAAACTTCAGACGGGCCTGTATATGTGCTTTCTTGAGCAGGGGGACCTTGCGGGCGCTGCAGGATTTCAGTCCTTCACGGCGTAGTGTGTTACCAATTGTTTTCTTGGTGACTATGGTCCCAGCTGCCTTGAGATCATTGACAAGATCCTCCCGTGTAGTTCTGGGCTGATTCCTCACCGTTCTCATGATCATTGCAACTCCACAAGGTGAGATCTTGCATGGAGCCCCAGGCCGAGGGAGATTGACAGTTATTTTGTGTTTCTTCCATTTGCGAATAATCACACCAACTGTTGTCACCTTCTCACCAAGCTGCTTGGCGATGGTCTTGTAGCCCATTCCAGCCTTGTGTAGGTCTACAATCTTGTCCCTGACATCCTTGGAGAGCTCTTTGGTCTTGGCCATGGTGGAGAGTTTGGAATCTGATTGATTGATTGCTTCTGTGGACAGGTGTCTTTTATACAGGTAACGAGCTGAGATTAGGAGCACTCCCTTTAAGTGTGCTCCTAATCTCAGCTCGTTACCTGTATAAAAGACACCTGGGAGCCAGAAATCTTTCTGATTGAGAGGGGGTCAAATACTTATTTCCCTCATTAAAATGCAAATCAATTTATAACATTTTTGACATGCGTTTTTCTGGATTTTTTTGTTGTTATTCTGTCTCTCACTGTTCAAATAAACCTACCATTAAAATTATAGACTGATAATTTCTTTGTCCGTGAGCAAACGTACAAAATCAGCAGGGGATCAAATACTTTTTACCCTCACTGTATGCACTGTTGAAAATTGTGTTTTACCAGCATTAAAGTAAGCTACCGGAGACATCACTCTCATCTGACTATAGCCTACCTGCTGAACGGGGCTTTTATTTAAATTGTTAAGGTTCACCATCAGCAATAGTTTTGGTAGTTTTGCTTTAAACAATCAGTGTATATGAAAAAATATATATATACAGGGGTAAAGTTGACAATTTATTTCATAACGAGGTAGGGCTGGGCGATATATCAAATGAATTTGATTTGGGGGTTTTTATGAGCTTTTATGTCCACCGGTTCTCATGTTGTCTTTTTGGTCTCGTCTCTTTTGCGCCTTCTTTTCTGTGTGCACCTTCCCATTTACACACACACACAGGTTTCGATACTGCGACCAAAGCAGTCACATTTGCGACCGTTTGACTTGGCAGTGCGACACATTTTGAATTGGTCGCGAGGGTGCCAGTGAAAATATTTACCAGGTCACGTTATTCAAACAGTAAATGTGCAAGTGCCCAAAAATAAACCAACTTTCTGAAGAGGTAACAATGACACGGGAATGCCCGTCTGTGTGTGTCAGGGCTCGACATAGCCTACAGGGCTCAGGCCTGGGGAGGTTCAACCCCGTCAGTGGCCCGCTTGGGCCAGTGAAAACAATATTGTAATCATATTTTTTTTAAATATAGGCTATATAATTGATACAAAAATAGATGGATTCCCGAAGCTGTTAGTTTGTTATGTTGATTATTTATCACACACGCACTGCACACATATAGCCTATAGATAATCTGTCGGGCAGAGAGAGCGCACAGCTTTCAAAAAGCTGGTTGTTGCATGGAGCACCTTTTTTTAATTTTTTTAATTTAACCTTTATTTAACCAGGTAAGCCAGTTGAGAACAAGTTCTCATTTACAACAGCGACCTGGCCAAGATAAAGCCGAAGACAATTTTTAGGGCCTTCCTCTGACACCACCTGGTACAGAGGTCCTGGATGGCAGGAAGCTTGGCCCTATTGATGTACTGGGCCGTACACACCACCCTCTGACAGCCTGTAGTGCCAAACAAAAACTCCAAGCATTGATTATGCAAGAATGGGCTGCCATCAGTCAGATGTGGCCCAGAAGTTAATTGACAGCATGCCATGGCGGATTGCAGAGGTCTTGAAAAAGAAGGGTCAACAATGCAAATATTGACTCTTTGCATAAACTTGATGCAATTGTCAATAAAAGCCTTTGACACGTATGGAATGCTTGTAATTATACTTCAGTATACCATAGTAACATCTGACAAAAATATCTCATAACACTGAAGCAGTGAACTTTGTGAAGACCAATACATGTGTCATTCTCAAAACTTTTGACCACGACTGTACACCGAAACACATTGAGACATTATTTTACTGTAATAGAGGAGAAGTTAACATTGTTAATGGTACCCTTTTTAGGTCTCAACTCCTCAAATTGCACACAAGAGCAGACACTACTAAAAACGGAGTGTCAATGAACATTGATTCTGGAAAATTAATACTCAATTTGTCGCGCCAGGCATTGCGGTGCCAGGCATTGCGGTACAACGTACCGCTAGCAGCATGTTAGCCAAAGACTATTATACTAGCTGTCTAGTCTGTGTTTTATAAATGTGCAATAAGAATAAAACACAATTATATAAGGAATTGGCAACTCGTTCTCATTCTGAGAAATAAGGTAGGCCACTTGATTTCAACATCTGAACAAAGTGGACAGACTGGCATGCTGTTCAAACAGTTGGAGATGGACAGAAGGGTGTGTTTTTATAACAAATCAACTGTTCTACCATGTTAGCTAGCAAATAGATCCAAGATGGCTAAACTTGAAATATAAAGATTAGCTGGCTACTCACTAGCACATGGGCTTGTGCTTGAGAGATTGTTTATGAGACCTGTGTTAATTTTCTAGAATGGCTGCTACAAGAAGTTAGTCATAATTAGTGAATGTGCATTATGCATGGTTCTGCATTTTTTTAAAACCAAAATGGCATTTTGATAGACAGACTTGAAATCCAGATCAGTGATTATTGCCAAAAAAAGCAGGCTAAACTATTTTGATAAAATTATGTAATTGTTAGCGGGTCTTATGGTTGTGGAACCGAATCGCACAGAATCGTTTCAAACTGAAACATATCGTTCCTGTATCATATCGGAGCCCATGTATCTAGATACGTATCGAATCATCTTGAAAGGGAAAGATGCACATCCCTAGTTATCACATGTACCCTCTCCTTACATCCCAGATTCCTAGCTCATTGCCTGAAGCATCTGTTCACACAGACACACAAAGCCAGCGTGAGGCAATGGCAATGAACATCTCTCATACTCCTGAACCACAACACATCACACTGTATAAAGGCTGGAGTGTAAACCCATTTCATTCAGACATGAATAGAGTAGACATGGAGGGGCTGAGAGAGAGAGATAGAGGATTTAGAACAGGGGGTGTGGATAGAGGCAAGGGGTGGAGGGGAGGGGGGTAGGCTGCTGGACGCTGGTGTTCTCTGGCCCACACTGCTGGGTCTGTGTGAGCTGAATGGCACCCAGCAGGCAGTCTTGGCCCCCTACCTCCATCTGCCCCAGTTCTCCACCCGCTACCCCATCCTTCACTCCCTCCCTCCACCACCAGGCAGGCAGAAAGAAGGCCACCAGGAGGTAGCCTAGAAAAAGTAGGATTTGTTTTTCAACAGAAGTAGCCTAGTACGGAAGCTTGTCCAATATAATATTTTGTTTACCATATCAAAACTTTTGTTCCTGTTTTTGAGTGTGAGTCAGGGCCCTGAACCACGCAAGCAACCAACCCACTCGATATAGCCTAATGCCAAGGGCAGCAGTCCTATCAAGAAGAGGCTATAGGCTTCTATAAAGGGTGTGAGATGAGACAAGAACATTTTCATTTCATGAGAAAAACAACCTTGCACTAAAAAGCAGCTTCCCATTTGCTGCCACCATCAGCTCATTTTCACACATAAACAATTTCACACACAGTGTGCAAGTTGGTTCAGCTCTGATAAAAAAATAAAAAAATGTAAAAAAGGCACATTCAAGGCACATAAGATGGATTTCAAGCCGTATATCTGATACGAGACCCAAATTGGTTTTTGCAGCTTCTCAGTAATAACAGTGTGAGATCTTCGGGGGCGATTGCTGCAGCCCCCTTCGCAGTGTGGATTTGGGTGTCATGGCTGTGTAAACAAACACTCCATGGACTAAAAACATGGAAGGGAGAAGGGTGTCTAATGCAAGACCCCATCCAGATAAGATATATCGCCTCAGAAATTAGCAGTGCAAGAAAAATGATTGGGATGCTTTGCTGGGCCTCTGCGGTTTCAGTTCATTGCCTCTACTTTAACTATTGTTTAGATACACACGGCGAGGCGTGGCTTAACGTGACCACGCCCACGTATAGGGTACAGCCGTAAGGTGCTCCCATTACTCCCATATAATTATTCTAACTTTGGCGTCATCCTAAGCAAACTACTGACACTTTTTTGTCGTTTCAATAAACGTTTTCAGCAGCCTCACTTCGTTATTAACATACTTGGCTGTCTCAACAACAAACGATTTGTATGACACTTATTCTGCCATTCTAATTTGTTACCCGACCTGCTAACACTGACAATAAAGCAGTCACATTATACTTACGTCACTGTTTGTTTACCCCTAGCTTTTTCGCCGGTTAGCTGACTGGCTAGCGAGAGAAGTTAATCTCGATCTAATTCACTAGTCTTAGATATGTCGCGCAACTACTTCCGGTCTTTGCCTGCCCTTGAATGGTCTAGGTATTTACAAAAATGTATACTTGCTGGCTTGCCTATATGTCCTTTCAACTTGCCGGAGACCAGCTGGGGAGACAACCCTACAAAATGGCCCAAAGTAGCCTATGGTGATATCTACACCTACTTGGTGGAATCTCTAGGTTCGCATAAATATCCAAATGCAGAAGAATATTATAACTGTTATTTGGACGGATACAGCTCACTAGTCCTTCCTACAAGCTAACTAGCAAGCTTTATGCAATACACATACAGTGAGGGAAAAAAATATTTTATCCCCTGCTGATTTTGTACGTTTGCCCACTGACAAAGACATGATCAGTCTATAATTTTAATGGTAGGTTTATTTGAACAGTGAGAGACAGAATAACAACAATAAAATCCAGAAAAACGAATGTCAAAAATGTTATAAATTGATTTGCATTTTAATGAGGGAATAAGAATTTGACCCCTCTGCAAAACATGACTTAGTACTTGGTGGCAAAACCCTTGTTGGCTATCACAGAGGTTAGACGTTTCTTGTAGTTGGCCACCAGGTTTGCACACATCTCAGGAGGGATTTTGTCCCACTCCTCTTTGCAGATCTTCTCCAACTCATTAAGGTTTCGAGGCTGACGTTTGGCAACTCGAACCTTCAACTCCCTCCACAGATTTTCTATGGGATTAAGGTCTGGAGACTGGCTAGGCCACTCCAGGACCTTACATTTACATTTTACATTTTAGTCATTTAGCAGACGCTCTTATCCAGAGCGACTTACAGTTAGAGTCATTCTTTTTTAATTTTTTTATATTTCTTTTTTTTACTGGCCCCCCGTGGGAATTGAACCCACAACCCTGGCGTTGCAAACGCCATGCTCAACCAACTGAGCTACATCCCTGCCGGCCATTCCCTCCCCTATCCTGGACGACGCTGGGGCAATTGTGCGCCGCCCCATGGGTCTCCCAGTCACGGCCGGCTACGACAGAGCCTGGATTCGAACCAGGATCTCTAGTGGCACAGCTAGCACTGCAATACAGTGCCTTAGACCACTGCGCCACTCGGGGGACCTTAACCTTAATATGCTTCTTCTTGAGCCACTCCTTTGTTGCCTTGGCCATGTGTTTTGGGTCATTGTCATGGTGGAATACCCATCCACGACCCATTTTCAATGCCCTGGTTGAGGGAAGGAGGTTCTCACCCAAGATATGACGGTACATGGCCCCGTCCATCGTCCCTTTGATGCAGTGAATTTGTCCTGTCCCCTTAGCAGAAAAACACCCCCAAAGCATAATGTTTCCACCTCCATGTTTGATGGTGTTCTTGGGGTCATAGGCAGCATTCCTCCTCCTCTAAACACGGTGAGTTGAGTTGATGCCAAAGAGCTCCATTTTGGTCTCATCTGACCACAACACTTTCACCCAGTTCTCCTCTGAATCATTCAGATGTTCATGGGCAAACTTCAGACGGGCATGTACAGTGAGGGAAAAAAGTATTTGATCCCCTGCTGATTTTGTACGTTTGCCCACTGACAAAGACATGATCAGTCTATAATTTTAATGGTAGGTTTATTTGAACAGTGAGAGACAGAATAACAACAATAAAATCCAGAAAAACGAATGTCAAAAATGTTATAAATTGATTTGCATTTTAAAGAGGGAAATACGTTTTTGACCAACTCTCAATTAGAAAGATTTCCTTGCGGGCGCTGCAGGCTTTCAGTCCTTCACGGCGTAGTGTGTTACCAATTGTTTTCTTGGTGACTATGGTCCCAGCTGCCTTGAGATCATTGACAAGATCCTCCTGTGTAGTTCTGGGCTGATTCCTCACCGTTCTCATGATCATTGCAACTCCACGAGGTGAGATCTTGCATGGAGCCCCAGGCCGAGGGAGATTGACAGTTCTTTTGTGTTTCTTCCATTTGCGAATAATCGCACCAACTGTTGTCACCTTCTCACCAAGCTGCTTGGCGATGGTCTTGTAGCCCATTCCAGCCTTGTGTAGGTCTACAATCTTGTCCCTGACATCCTTGGAGAGCTCTTTGGTCTTGGCCATGGTGGAGAGTTTGGAATCGGATTGATTGCTTCTGTGGACAGGTGTTATAATGAAAAGGTGCCTCTCGGTCCCAAAACACACGTTTTCGCAAGACTTGTGGGAGGAGTGCTGATGACGTCGCCCACTGTATGAGCTTTCGGTAGCCTGATTGTTCCAGACTGAGAAGAAATCCGCACACAATGCTTCCCTGACCACCTCCTGAAGTGGTCAGCCAGATCTGAACACAATCAGATCACAAAGCGACTTTTGTGGGTCTAGACCCGTCTTTTCAATGCAAACTTCATGATAGAAGTCACATGTAAGTGTCAAGTGTAGACATGACCAGAGGGACACAGCAGACACCAGCAAGGAGAAGGCCCACAGTTGTCATGGGAACCGCAGCCAAATACACACAAACTCTCTCAGAGCAAAGCACATTCACATTGAACAACATGACCAGAAGAACAAATACAAAGTGTCACCCGGAAGTTATAACATGGGAAAAGTGCAAAGCCCTGCGTTTTCTCTCAGGGATGGGACCGGCAAAGTGTTACATTTATGATTTGTGTGAGATAAAGGGCTGATAATTCTATTCGAGGTAAAAAGGATTAATACATGTAGGCCATCTCCCAGGGGCTGCTGGGGACACAGCACAAGGGCCATCTGAATGGGAGGGGACTGCTGGCCTGGGCTCTGTTGTGGTGAATTCAGTACAAGCTCTGTGTAAACTGTAACTCCCACAGTTCTCCTTGGCAGACTACTCTTCCCCCACTCACACAGACTACTGAGATCTACTCTGCAGAGAACCACAGGTAAGGAGAGATGACATTCAGTTCCCAGAGAGAGAAAGAGAAGAGAGAGAAAAAAGAATGTCAGTTCTCATAGATATTGGCTTTCTAATTCTCCTTCTGCCCACGCTTTATTCTACAGACTGTAGCCTCACAAACAAACACATAAAACGTTTCAATGCTCGCTTCTACGGACTGCCGAGGTCCCAGGTGAGGTGAGGCATCTACAGACCCTGAGCAAAATAGTTCCACACTCAATAAACAATTTCTATAGCAACAGCACAAGTCATCTCCAAGTACCAGGAGGTTATTTAGAGCAAACCAAAGGTGGGAGAAACAGTCTCACACCTCACACACAACGGCTTTTCAACCTAACGATTACATTCCGATTAATTGCTGTAAGGCTGAAATAGAGAATTATCGAGAGTGAGAGCTGTGCCCCTCCGCTCCACAGGGATATCCACGGAAACCAACTGATTTAGGCCTGATTTATGCCTTTAACAGCTGGAGGGGAAGGACCAACAAGACTGGGCTCACAAACCGCATACAGTGCAGCTTGACAATGCTCGATTAGTTGCACATTATGGAACCACTCCAGAAGAACAATGCGGTAAATACCAAGGAGATGATGCTAACACCTCTTTATTCTGCCTCGCTCCCATTTCAGGGACAAATATTAACTGTTCCTCCCTGGTCCTGGCCAAGAACAAAACGAGAGTGGAGACAGAAGGGGAAGATTGCAGAGGGGAGGAAAGGGGAGAGATAGAGGAGGGGAGAGGTGGAGGAGACGGATCTGCTTTTCAAAAAAGAAAAATACGTAATTCAGTCCTTTCTTTTCCTTTCTATATTTTTTTTCTCAGACTATCCGCCAACGCAAAGGCCTGTCTCTCTCCGTTATCGTTCGCCCCCAGTGTACCTAGCCTCCCCGAGCCTCATCCCCCCCATTATACAGTCCTATCTGCCACAGGAAATTAAACGTCCATATTTGGGCCTCTCAGAAAGCAGGCCTCTACTCTAGGGACGGGATGCCCATTACTGCTCATCACTTATTAACCATCATTTATTCACATTACTTTAATAAAATATTTCAGTTGTGTATATTATATTTGTTTTATTTGATGACTTCATTATTTCATTCCAAGTCATCATCTCATCCCTATAGAGCTGCTGCCTACGCTGTCTGACAAAATCACTATTTTAGTAGTTCTTCAAAGTTAATAAGGCATACTTTTATGACTGCTGAATACCAACTTTCAGTCACTTAGATCATGTATTTTCAGGTAGAGATAGCAACTGCTCTCTATTCCTCTCAATCGCGCATTCTTGTCTCTTTTAAGTAGCAGGCATAAAAGAAACACAGACTGGACAAGTAGGTGTGCAATGGATTATGGTCATTGGAGTTAATTACCACGTTTTCTGTGCTAAATAATGTAGAATATTGTCAGAACACAGAACAAAATGGAATTCAAATAATTGAACTGATGTCGGTCAATTAGTTGCTTAAAAACCAAAAAATAACAGAAATGTCGGTTAATCGCTCAGCACTAATGGAAGCACACATGCATACTCACACAAATAGTTCATTTCCACCTGCTGATACACACACAACTGAAAAGTTGAAAGGAATAGGAGAGCGACAGCACAGGGACTGTACATCAGACACACAATCTGGGGAGAATTAAGCCATTTCCAAAGAAGATTGTATTTGAAGAGTTCTGAAGTGTAGAACTAGACACTAAATGGGTTGGGGCTGTTCAAATACCCTACAGGATGCAGGCTGCTATGGCCATATACCTTAGCCAACAAAGCCTAGTCCGGCAGAGGGAGAGATAACGTCAGGCAGTGCCGCAGACTCCAGCCCGGCCCGCCACACAATGGGCCCTATCGCTAGCCTTGCTCCCCACTTTCATGTCCTCATTAAGATAGCGCTCCAGCAATTAAACTCTAAACTTTAATGTGAGCGCCTAAGAGAGGGGAGGGAAAGGAGGGTGAGAAAAGTGTGGGAGCAAATCATTTTCATTTTGGTAAAGAATAGAAAATTGGGGTCGGACTGATTGAAAGTTCGAGTTTTCCAAGTTTCGAGGGAGGTGAAAATGACTACATGGAGCGATAGAGGAGAGGGTACCAACATGAGAGGAATAGGTTACAGGAGGCAAAAATTAAAATAAGAGAAATACATTTCCCACGAGTCGAAGGGTGTTGGTTCCAACTGGCATCTCATTACTTTGCTCTCCGGGCGGCAGGGAATCTATTAACACAACAGTTTTACTGAGACACATGGGAGAGAGAGACGCAGAGCCTTCCGGGGAGAATATGGGAGAGAGATTAATTGACAAAAAAAAAAGGGAGAGAGCGGGCTTGGGCGATATACTGTTTATACCGTATACCGGGGAATTTCGAAATACCGACGGTATGATTTTCAATATCCCCTCGCTGGGGCTGCGGGTGTGCGTGCTACGCCACTGCTTATAAACTATAGGTTAAGTATAACTATAAGAAACCTAAGATGTGTCAAATTAAATATATCCAGCTCAGGGCTCCAGCTATGCATTTGGTTTTCTAACTTGCTAGCTAAGTGGCTAGATGTCAAGATCAAGCGTCTTGGTTACAGCAGAGACATTCAATATCCTCCTGGATGAAGATCCCTGTTGCCTAACTTGTTTTGTGCGTCAAACATTTTTTAAAATTTGTATTATTATCTTTATTTATTTTTTAAATAGCTCCCCTTATGTGCACATTCGATAATACCGTATTCCACGGTATGGCACAGAAACGGTATGACGGTTTGAAAATCTGGATACCGCCCAACCCTAGGAGAGATGTGCTGACTGAGCTTGAGTGGGGTTAAAAGTAGAAGAGAAAAGGGGGCACCAAACAAGCTAAAAGCCCTTTTCTTTGTTTAATACTTTTAGCTTCCTCAGTAATCCTGGTCTTTACACATCAAAGGCTGATCAGATCACTCCCTGTCCCCATCTGGAGGAAATGGCAGCGAATCCTCCGACATGACTTGGTATTGGCAGAAGAGGGGCTCACATCACACAGAAAGGGACGGCTGAAATCAATCACACTACCATCCCTAACCCAGCATGTGTATGTCTACAGCGTGAAGGAATTTAAACACCATCACAAATACGGATTCCTAATACACAAGATGAACCAAGAAGACATTCATGCAACTGTGGGCCCTTGTTCTCCAGTGTGGTAAATCTGTCTATTAGCTCCAGCAGATGATCACAGCTGGCTGAGAGGCCCACTATGACATTATGATTTAACTCTTGGACAACAAACACATAGCTATGACATACAATGCAGTGCCTGGAGAAACACATTGTATGTTTCTGCCTTTAAATTGGAGAGGAGCACTGTGACGAGTATGTAGATGTAATCTATATATATATATATATATATATATATATATATATATATATATATATATATATATATATATATATATATATATCTGGCCTATTTGAATTCCATTTTCTTTCACACATGTATACATACAGTGCATTCGGAAAGTATTTACTTTTTCCACATTTTGTTACGTTACACCATTATTCAAAAATTGATTAAATAAAAATGTTCCCTCAATCTACACACATTACCCCATAATGACAAAGCAAAAACAGGTTTAGACATTTTTGCAAATGTATTAAAAATAAAAAACAAATACCTTATTCACATAAGTATTCAGACCCTTTGCTGTGAGACTCGAAATTGAGCTCAGGTGAATCCTGTTTCCATTGCTCATCCTTGAGATGTTTCTACAACTTGATTGGAGTCCACATGTGGCAAATTCAATTGATTGGACATGATTTGGAAAGGCACACACCTGTCTATATAAGGTCCCACAGTTGACAGCGCCTGTCAGAGCAAAAACAAAGCCATGAGGTCGAATGAATTGTCCGTAGAGCTCTGAGACAGGATTGTGTCGAGGCACAGATCTGGGGAAGGGTACCAAAACATTTCTGCAGCATTGAAGGTCCCCAAGAACACAGTGGCACCCATCATTCTTAAATGGTAGAAGTTTGGAACCACCAAGACTCTTCCTAGAGCTGGCCACCCAGCCAAACTGAGCAATCGGGGGAGAAGGGCCTTGGTCAGGGAGGTGACCAAGAAC
This sequence comes from Coregonus lavaretus, assembly GCF_964263955.1. Classification (NCBI taxonomy): domain Eukaryota; kingdom Metazoa; phylum Chordata; class Actinopteri; order Salmoniformes; family Salmonidae; genus Coregonus; species Coregonus lavaretus. Next base: position 47,032,969 of record NC_139988.1, read on the forward strand.
CCGATGGTCACTCAGACAGAGCTCCAGTTCCTCTGTGGAGATGGGAGAACCTTCCAGAAGGGCAACCATCTCTGCAGCACTCCACCAATCAGGCCTTTATGGTAGAGTGGCCAGACGGAAGCCACTCCTCAGTAAAATACACATGAAAGCCCGCTTGGAGTTTGCCAAAAGGCACCTAAAGGACTCTCAGACCATGAGAAACAAGATTCTCTGGTCTGATGAAACCAAGATTGAACTCTTTGGCCTGAATGCCAAGCATCACGTCTGGAGGAAACCTGGAACCAGGTAGTGGCTGCATCATACCGGCAGGGACTGGGACACTAGTCAGGATCGAGGGAAAGATGAACCGAGCAAACTGCAGAGAGATCCTTGATGAAAACCTGCTCCAGAGCGCTCAGGACCTCAGACTGGGGCGAAGGTTCACCTTCCAACAGGACAATGACCCTAAGCACACAGCCAAAACAACGCAGGAGTGGCTTCGGGACAAGTCTTTCAATGTCCTTGAGTGGCCAAGCCAGAGCTCGAACTTGAACCCGATCAAACATCTCTGGAGAGACCTGAAAATAGCTGTGCAGCAACGCTCCCCATCCAACCTGACAAAGCTTGAGAGAATTTGCAGAGAAGAATGGGAGAAACTCCCCAAATACAGGTGTGCCAAGCTTGTAGCGTCATACTCAAGAAGACTCGAGGCTGTAATCGCTGCCGAAGGTGCTTCAACAAAGTACTGAGTAAAGGGTCTGAATACTTATGTAAATGTCATATTTCCATTATTAAATGTTTTCATACATTTGCACAATTTTCAACAAACCTGTTTTTGCATTGTCATTATGGTGTATTGTGTGTAGATTGATGAGGGATTTTTTTTTGGATTTAATCAATTTAAGAATAAGGCTATAACATAACGAAGTGTGGAAAAAGTCAAAGGGTCTGAATACTTTCCAAAAAAGAGAGTTACATATACACACACACACATCCAAGCATCAGAGTTTGACCGCTGGGAGAGAGAGAGTGCTTTTCAAACCCACACAAAGACGGCGGCATCGGCGTGAAATCCACTCCATGAGATCTGAATTTAAATTTTAGTTTTCTTCCCGGGCTGTTCTTTTTAATGAGCAGTCAACAATAAAAAACTGACAATGAATTTTACAACTGTGCAGAGTAAGTAAAATGCTAAAGTCCTTAGGGAGGAAGAAAGCAGAAGAAAAAACACACAGCTGAGCTTCTGCCAAGTACTCAAAATTCTGTGATTATCACAGCTGAGAGGGAGAGCGGGGAGAGATGGAGACCGGCATCAGCAGCGCCAGGCCCATGAGATGCCAGCACAAACAAGTGACACACACCCAGGCTTCCCAACACTGATACACAGGCAGAGGGTAACCCAACTGGGCCTCATATAGGCCTCATATAGGCCTGCAAACAAACTCCAAAAACAAGTCACTCTGTGGCCTCAAGTACACCCCCTCAACACCAACCAAGCAAACAGGAGTCCCCAAAACAAAAACAGATATATACTGTATATAATATACAGTCCTAGGCAGCAACAGCTTTTTGGTCCACTAGCCACTGTGGCAGGTAGAAGAGAAAAATATACCAGCCACTCAGACTTTTGACCAGCCAAAATATTTCCCCCCAATAATTACATAACAATTTCTAAAACAAGAAATGTATTAGTAAGAAGTAACGTGGTATATTGCTACATTTCATTACATTTTTCGTGACCCTAGTCTTTTAATGAAAATATCAGATGAGACAAAATTTCAGCGGACCCTTTAAGGGCGGGAGGATACCGTGGTAACGTGGCCACTCGAGTCCTGTCATGTGTGTCTGTGAGAGATTTGGGATCTCACTAGTAGTAGACGGCGTCACTTCGCTATCAGTTGAAGCAGCAGATTCAAACTAACATTGAAAAACAACCGAGCTTGTGAACAAAACAAAGTAAATAGCCAAGAAACACTTTGTAGACTTTTGAGTAACAAATACCTAACGTAACAATGCTGTAACGTTAGAAGGAGGAGAAAAAAAAGGCTCATTTTTTTCTAGATTATTAACCGGAGTTGTAATGAACGAGGGAGAGAGAAGCTGAGCAGCAGTTCAAGCAGGCAGCGGTGGAGGGGCTATGCGGTGTGCGTCTGTGAGTGACGAGGAGAGCAGGGAGGGGGAGAGAGATAGCATCCAAGTCGACTCACACCGGTAGACTAACTTATTGCTAGTTACTTATCATCTCATATGATTACATAGTACCTGTCTTGACTGCATCAAACCGAAAGAAGCTAGTTAAGCTAGGGTTGTTCCACCTTAAAAAGCACAAGAAATAGGATTGACACCCACAATTGTTCTGAAATCGTCTCTGTAGTTAGCATTCCTGAAACATTTTGTTGAAATATAATTTGATCTCTGAGAAATTAAGCTAATTGATTGCACCCAAATTGGCCATTTAGCACTCAACTTCCGATTTGGACCAAACTTCTTCCTACCAATGAGCAAGACATGACGAATCCCTCCAAAAATGTAAAACGCCACCCAAGGACCTCCCACATCCAATGTTCACTCAACTTTTTTCCGGCACTGAGCAAATTTCAGGTCTGCTGAGCGCGAAATTCTGTGCAACTTCTGGTGCGCGTTTACTGTGAACACAGACTGTACCCTCTAAGTTACAGTTATAACAGTGGACGAGTAGGCTACTGTGGCTACTTGATTATAATGTAGGCCTATCAGTGGCCTACCATAAAAGACAATGGAGAAAATGCATCCCATAACATTTTAAAACGAAATAGCTGTTCTATCATTCAGCCTACAGTAGGAGCCAATGTGTTGTGTTCAATGTAGGCCTATATTCCATTAGACTTTGGGGGAAAAACATGTAGGGATTGACATTAACCGGTTCATCCACTTGTCCTTCAGACAAGGAGGTGACTGAAAATGTTATGTTGTTTGATGCAAGAAACCACTTTACAATATACAATTCATTCATTATTCCCATACCATTCTTACAGAGAATCAGACAAATTAAGCTACCCTCTGCCTATTGGTTACTTAGCTTATTCAATTCTGTCTCAAAATACAACACTGCCCAAAAATACACAGTGCATTCGTAAAGTTCAGACACCTTGACTTTTTCCACATTTTGTTATGTTACAGCCTTATTCTAAAATTGATTAAATAATTTCCCCCTCATCAATCTACACACAATACCCCATAATGACAAAGCAAAAACAGGTTTTTATAAATTTTTGCTAATTTATTACAAAATAAAAAACAGAAATACCTTACTTACATAAGTATTCAGACCCTTTGCTGTGAGACTCAAATTGAGCTCAGATGCCTACTGTTTCCATTGATCAAAACATCTCGATTGGAGTCCACCTGTGGTAAATTCAATTGATTGGACATGATTTGTAAAGGAACACAGCTGTCTATATAAGGTCCCAGAGTTGGCAGTGCATGTCAGAGTAAAAACCAAGCCATGAGGTTGAAGGAATTGTCCACAGAGCTCCGTGGCAGGATTGTGTCGAGGCACATATCTGGGGAAGGTTACCAAAAAATGTCTGCAACATTGAAGATCCCCAAGAACACAGTGGCCTCAATCATTCTTAAATGGTAGAAGTTTGGAACCACCAAGACTCTTCCTAGAGCTGGCCGCCCGGCCAAACTGAGCAATCGGGGGAGAAGGGCCTTAGTCAGGGAGGTGACCAAGAACCCGATGGTCACTCTGACAGAGCTCCAGAGTTCCTCTAGGGAGATGGGAGAACCATCCAGAAGGACAACCATCTCTGCAGCACTCCACCAATCAGGCCTTTATGGTAGAGTGGCCAGACGGAAGCCACTCCTCAATAAAAGGCACATGAAAGCCCGCTTGGAGTTTGCCAAAAGGCACCTAAAGACTCTCAGACCATGTGAAACAAGATTCTCTAGTCTGATGAAACCAAGATTTAACTCTTTGGCCTGAATGCCAAGCGTCACGTCTGGAGGAAACCTGGCACCATCCCTATGGTGAAGCATGGTGGTGGCAGCATCATGATGTGGGGATGTTTTTCAACGGCAGGGACTGGGAGACTAGTCAGGATCGAGGGAAAGATGAACGGAGCAAAGTAGAGCGAGATCCTTGATGAAAACCTGCTCCAGAGTGCTCAGGAACTCAGACTAGGGCGAAGGTTCACCTTCAAAAAGGACAACGACTCTAAGCACACAGCCAAGACAACGCAGGAGTGGCTTCGGGACAAGTCCCTGAATGTCCTTGAGTGGCCCAGCCAGAGCCCAGACTTGAACCCAATCGAACATCTCTGGAGAGACCTGAAAATAGCTGTGCAGCGACGCTCACCATCCAACCTCCCGAGTGGCGCAGTGGTCTGGTCTAAGGCACTGCATCGCAGTGCTAGCTGTGCCACTAGAGATCCTGGTTTGAATCCAGGCTCTGTCGTAGCCGGCCGCGACCGGGAGACGCATGGGGAGGCGCACAATTGGCCCAGCGTCGTCCAGGGTAGGGGAGGGAATGGCCGGCAGGGATGTAGCTCAGTTGGTAGAGCATGGCGTTTGCAACGCCAGGGTTGTGGGTTCGATTCCCACGGGGAGCCAGTATGAAAAAATAAAAAATAATAATGTATGCACTCACTAACTGTAAGTCGCTCTGGATAAGAGCATCTGCTAAATGACAAATGTTAAAAATATAGTGACAGTATCATGCTGTAGGGATGTTTTTCAGCGGCAGGGACTGGTAGCTTAGTGGGTAAGAGCGTTGTGCCAGTAACCGAAAGGTCGCTGGTTCTAATCCCCGAGCCAACTAGGTGAAAAATCTGTCGATGTGCCCTTAAGCAAGGCACTTAACCCTAATTGCTCATGTAAGTCGCTCTGGATAAGAGCGTCTGCTAAATGACTAAAATGTAAAATGTAAAATGTAAAGTACAGAGATCCTTGATGAAAACCTGCACCAGAGCGCTCAGGACCTCAGACTGGGGTGAAGGTTCACCTACCAAAGGGACAATGACACTAAGCACAAGTCTCTGAATGTCCTTGAGTGGCCCAGCCAGAGGCCGGAGCAACGCTTCCCATCCAACCTGACAGAGCTTGAGAGGATCTGCAAAGAAGAATGGGAGAAACTCCTCAAATGCAGGTGTGCCAAGCTTGTAGTGTCATACCTAAGAAGACTCAAGGCTGTAATCGATGCCAAAGGTGCTTCAACAAAGTACTGAGTAAAGGGTCTGAATACTTCTGTAAAAGTGATATTTCCGTTTTTTATTTTTTTATATACATTTGCAAACATTTATAAAAACCTGTTTTTGCTTTGTCATTATGGGGTATTGATGATGTGAATTTTTATTTTATTTTTTTTTAAATCAATTTTAGAATAAGGCTATAACGTAACAAAATGTGAAAAAAGTAAAGGGGTCTGAATACTTCCCGAATGCACTGTAACACTGCCTCTTGCAGAAAAAAAGCTCATTACCTGACTTGCTTTTCAAAGATGGCTAGAAATCCACACAATTTGTGCTCTTGTAGGAAGCAACCACTCCCCCACTGCTGACTAGAAATTAGCTATAACTGGGCTAATAACTCACTTACTAGCAAAGAATATGAACAAATGTACACACCTGGCTACATGCAGCTCTTCCTTTGATCTCAAAACAAGCGCATCTACTCGCAACCACTCAAGCTGTAAACACAATCCAGTTCAAAGTGAATGGCACAGATCCATAGCTGGCAATGGTCTACAGGGATACTGCAGCTCTGATTGGTTATGGCGCACCGGTCTGTGTAGAGTATGGGCCCCGAGTTGTGCCTGTCAATGCAATAGAATCCTACTCCAATGCGCTCTGCCTACAAGAAAATCTCTTGCATAGTTAGTTTTGTTTCGTTATGTTGCATTGAAAGTGGCTAATATTGCGTTGACAATTCGCACAGTAGAGGGAAACGTTGACAGTGTTAACTAAAGGGGGAAAACTAGAAAGTTGAGTGAAGTTCAATCTCGTGCTTCTCTGCTCGGGCTGATATTTCTTCTGAAAGGCAGTCCCGGGGGAGCTGCGCGCAGCTTAGAGGGAACATTGCCCACACCCCATGCCAATCCCACCTGAACAACCAGTATACAGTATCAGTTCTCTATGTTTGAAGCTGTGGCTTGGAGTATTGCTTTTCCATACTATGTAACGTATTCCCTGTGAATCTGGTAGATGTTTTTTTTTCACTGTTCAGAGAAATAAGAGTAATTGAAGTAGCTGGCATTATTTACCATAAAGTAGTGTGAAAGTAAGAGATTTTGACCACTAGATGCCGCTGTTCCTGCTATATATTGCTGGTTTCTTGTGTTTATTAAATAGATCACAACATTTCCTTTGCAACTTTGGGTAGAAAACCAATAGATTTGGCTCATGATGAAAATAAATTGTGGTCATCCTCACAATTCAAGTCAGTCCTCCATGAAAGAAAATCAGTGTGTCAAACATAGAGAACTGATACTGTACACTGAGTGTACAAAACATTAACAACAATATTGAGTTGCATCCCCTCTTTTTGCCCTCAGAACAGCCTCAATTCGTCGGGGCATGGACTCTACAAGGTGTCGAAAGCGTTCCACAGGGATGCTGGCCCATGTTGACTCCAATGCTTCCCACAGTTGTGCCAAGTTGGCTGGATGTCCTTTGGGTGGTGGACCATTCTTGATACACACAGCGTTGCAGTTCTTGACACAAAATGGTGCACCTGGCACCTACTACCATACCCCGTTCAAAGGCACTTAAACATTTGATCTTGCCCATACCCTATGAATGGCACACATACACGTCTCAATTGTCTCAAGGCTTAAAAATCATTCTTTAACCTGTCTCCTCCCCTTCATCTACAGTGATTGAAGTGGATTTAACAAGTGAAGTCAATAAGGGATCATAGCTTTCACTTGGTCATGTCATGGAAAGATCAGGTGTTCATAATGTTTTGTACAATCAGTGTATACTGTATAGGGTGGCAGGTAGCTTAGCAGTTAAGAGTGGTGGGCCAGTAACCAAAAGATCGGTGATTCGAATACCCGAGCCGACAAGGTGAGAAATCATGTTTGATGTGCCTTTGAGCCAGGCACTTAACCCTAATTTGCTCCAGGTGCGCCGTGTTACTATGGCTGACCCTGTAAAACAATACATTTCACAGAATCTATCCGGTGTGTGACAATACATTTTTTTATTACATTTTTTTACTGGTTGTTGGGGTGGGATTGGTATGGAGTGTGGGTGGACCGTGGGTGGCTTTTACATTTTTGGTGGGATTCCTCATGTCTTAGTCATTGGCAGGAAGAGGTTTGGTCCAAATCGGATGTTGGGTACTATATTTGTTGAATATTATCAGAATCCTATAAATTAAACTGGCCAATTTGGGTGCAATCAATTAGCTTAATTTCTCAGATATAAAGCATTTCTCTGCTAAAAGTCGCAACTCACATGTGTTCATACTTGACTTTTGACTATTTTTATTCGCAAATGCTAATGTAACGCTCACACTGTAGAGCCCTGCAAATTCACCACCCGCCAACATGGCTGGTGAAATTCACATTCTTACTTAGGGACTGAGAACACAACTTTACCAGGTAAGTTGACTGAGATAACATTCTCATTTACAGCAACGACCTGGGGAATAGTTACAGGGGAGAGGAGGGATGAATGAGCCCTGCTCATCACCCATACAGTAGTCTAAGCCACACAGCCCAAGATCCCAGCATGCTTTACTCTTCCCGCTAAGACTACCACCACACAAACACACACACAGAGAGAAACCAAAATATTTATCCGCATTCTTTCACATCTTTATCTAGACTGGCCGGCTGCTGGGAGTCCATTGAGCGGTAATCAGGGCTTTGGCTTACAGAATGCTCACACAGGAAGTGCACTTCATCTGCTCTGCTGCTTCCATTTGGCCTCGGAGCCACCAGGCATCTCAGCAGCAGAACGGGGGAAATCACAACAACAAACCAGAGCAGGGAAACAACTTGTGCCCACGCACATGACATGGGAGCCACTGACGACAGTCCCCATCTGGTCTCGCATGGATGAGAATGGAGTTTGTGTGCCATGCTGCATAGAGAGGCAGCCAAATGGCTTTCATGAGAGGAGTGCTAAGTAAATGCGTGTGCGTGTCGTGCGTCTCCTTTCATTCCAAGCCTCTTTGAGGCGGGGCACTTGAAAAGACAGCTTCCCTGAGAAGCACACTGGCTTCCCTGAGAAGCCAGTGTGCTACTAAACTAACAATTGGGAATTGTTTTAAAATGGTCATACCAAGGATTATTTTGGTATTTGATTTGGAATTTTAGGTATACAACAATATCTGCTAAAATTATTTGATGTAACATTGAATTTGGCCTTACTGCTATTAGCCCATAGAAAATCATTGAATAACAGATTCATACATGGAAAAACAGATAGTCAAAAAATAAATCAAAAATATGTTTTTGTTTTTTTGGGGGTGTCTGTCCTATATCTGAGAGACGGGGCTCGCGACTAACTTTTTTCCTCACAGTCTGTCAAGGGGTGCTGAAGGTGGGTGTGGTGCATGAATCAAGCGCAGGACGCAGAAGCTCAGTCCAAAAGACTTTAGTGCAATATTCACGTAGAAAATAAGCACAATAAGCCCGAAGGCGAAATAACGGCGCACACAGGCGTCAAACAAACGGCGCACTAACATGTGCGAAAAACCTCTCCAAAACACTGGAGGGAAGTACGTAGCTCCAACACGAAACAGAAGAGCAATCACACACAAAGACAAACACACACAACGAGAACTAAATAGGACACTAACGAGGACTAACAAGACACAGGTGTACAACATCAAGACAAAACCAAACGAACATGAAACATAGATCGGTGGCAGCTAGTACTCCGGGGACGACGACCGCCGAAGCCTGCCCGAACCAGGAGGAGGAGCAGCCTCGGCCGAAACCGTGACACAGTCCCGAAGTGCAATTTCAACTGTCCTAAACTGAACTTGAACCGTCTCTAAATTTAAATACTTGTTTTTTTTAATGTTTTGACATGCCAACATGGGTCTAGGTCGCAGTGCTTTTAAAGTAATTTGTGTATTTCTGAGACAGATACAGACAGTCTATATTACATAAAATAAATAAAATAACACTTTTTGCAACTTAATGAAAACAGACAAATATCCATTACATTAATAATAATTCTAATGTATTAATTGATCATGTTAACCACATGTATACAATATATCTAAGAGAGAACAATGTTATTGTGAACTGGTTACTGAATAAACTAAAGTTAAGAGACATTACATTCTACCACCAGCTGCCCCATTACACAACATAACACAAATCAAATCAAACTTTATTTGTCAGATGCGCCGAATACAACAGGTGTAGACCTTACCGTGAAATGCTTACTTACAAGCCCTTAACCAACAGTGCAGTTCAAGAAAGAGTTAAGAAAAGATTTACCAAATAAACTAAAGTAAAAAATAATAAAACGTAACACGATAAAATAACAATAACGAGGCTATAAACAAGGGGTACCGGTACCGAGTCAATGTGCGGGAGTACAGGTTAGTCAAGGTAATCTGTACATGTAGGTAGGGGTAAAGTGACTATACATAGATAATAGACAGCGGGTAGCAGCAGTGTAAAAACAAGCCTTCACTTTCTCTGCTTCACCCTCCCTCTTCAGTCACTGAAGAATGTTGGCCTTGACCTTTTTGAGCGCCACCACTTGCATAACGACCAGGGCCTCAAATGTACTTTTTGGTCCACAAGCCACTGTGGCATGTATATTGAAAAATCTGGTATATGTGGTAAATTGTTTAATTTCATTTCATTTTTTGTGACCTTTTAACCAAAATATCACAGATGAGACAAACATTTTCACCTGCCCCTTTTAAATGAGTTTACCGTGGTAATGTGACCAGAGTCATGTTTGTGCCTGTGTTATTGAGAGTCTGACTAGTATCCACATTGCTTCTCTTCCCTAGCAGTTGAAACTCAAACATTAAAAAACAACCTAGCTTGTGAACAAACCAATGTAAATAGCCAAGAAACACAAGGGCAAAGTCTCACTTCAGTAGATTAAACAAACTTTTATGCCTGTGCGCTTCTAAAAAAGAATCGCAAATGTCGCTGATTTACAGCAGTTCTGCATGCAAGAGTGGGCCAAAATTCCTCCACATCTATGTGAGACTGATCAACAACTACAGGAAACATTTGGTTGCAGTCATTGCAGCTAAAGATGGCACAACCAGTTATTGAGTGTAAGGGAGAATTATCTTCTTTTTTTTATATTACGTTTTGGTTGAAGATCTGATAACATTCAGTATCAAAAATAGAGAAAATCACTAAGTGGGCAAATACTTTTTTTACAACAATATAAGAAAGATCAGGAAATTATTAGATTTTATTTGACCCATATTTAACCAATGTTTTATGGCACTAAACTAATTCCATATATACTTGCATTCATTTTTTAAACTGGTACCGGGCTACCTTCAGACAAGTCTTGTTGGCGTCCTAGAGCAAAACAACCGACATGTACGTGTGTAGCCCAAACGGTTTGGACGCCACAGACAGAAGTTGGCAGATCGGCGGTAGCGACTTCAGACGAGTCCCGTGAAGCTTGTGGGTCTTGAGCAAAACGAAGAAAATCATCGTGTTCATGAGAGTCTCTTATTTTCATATTAGTTTGTAGGCCAAACCGTTCGGACGCTACATACGTTTTCGTGAGAACACCGATTTTAGGGATGTCTCGTGATCTAAGAAACGCCGCTGTAGCTCGGCCACCTTCCACCGCAGATGCGAAAGGCCGCCATTGGCGGATGTGGTGGATTGAGACGCAACCCATGCAAAACTGATGTCTCTGGCTTTAACAAATGAATTTTAATCCAGGTTTTTTAAAGCTAATTATCGCCAGCCCACGATCGATTCTAGGGGGTTAACTGATTAGACGAGTATGAATCATTAATTATTAGCTGAGTTAGCGTCGACATACAAATGGAGCCTAAAATCGGGGTGGGCTGGCGTAAATCACTGGGAGGTCACCATGGTAACATCAGGATACGTGTTTACGATGGCATTCCCAGCCGGCAATGGATACATTTTGACTCGTCACACAGTTACGTTAGAGGGAAATGTAATATCTGCTGTCTGAGGTGACAATCGTTACCCTCACCGGCCGGGGCCAGAATTACACTCAGCCATGAGGACAAGCTGCAAAACTCGCTCTCGCCTGCTTATTCCCCTCATCAATTTCTCCTGCTCTTCCTTTTCCTCCTCGTCTCCCTCTTTCTCGGTCCATTTCCCTACCCCTTTACTGTGCACATCCCTCCATCTCAGTCTTGTTCTCTGCTGATTTCTCTCCCTACCTCCCATCCTCAGTCTCACCCACCCACCCTCCCTCCCTCTCTCTCTGGGCTGCAGAGGAGCAGTCAGTGATCAGGGCCTGGCTAGAGCAGTAAGGCTGAGTGAGAGCTCTCCAGAGATGGGAGGTTTGGAGAAAGCTCCTCAAGATTGGAGAGCACTCGGCTGGAGCGCCGAGTAGCGTAGTGTGGCAGACAGCTGCTACCGTCCTGCCAAATCCCCACCAAAGCCCTGTGCACAGAGAGAGGAGAGGGTGATGGAGGGAGGAGAGGGAGAGCAAGACTGACAGGGATGAGAGTTGGTGGATACAGATTAGGGAGAAAAGAGGGTAAAGAAGCTCAAAAGAAAGGCAGAGAAGACAGAATTGGAAGAGGAGAAGGATGAGAAAGGAGGTTGCAGTGGAGTGAAAGTGGAGGTGCTGGGCGGGGTGAAGAGGCCAGTGCAGCGAGAAGCCATTTCTTGGCTGATCTCCACAACTTTTCCCTCACTCAGTGAACAGAGTCTAAACCATTAGCAATAGAGAGGGAGATTTGAGAGCCTTTCCCATAGACCCCATTCACACAGAGTGGGAGCATGATGAGGGGGGTCAAAGCTAGCTTAAGAATAGCCACAGGGGTAGGAGTAGGGCTTGAGCACCAAACAATGCATGATGGATAGCTGGGGACCAAGGGAGGGCCCACAAAAGAGCAGGAAATAAAATCACAAAGAGTTGGAAACACATACACTCGACGATGGCAGGCAGAATACTGTGAAACCCTTGTTCTGCCCTTTTTGCTGATTTTGTTTATGTTCTTTGATCTTGAAAATAGAAGTAGTCACATGGATATAAAGGGAGACACTGACAATACGAGGGAGAGTTCTCCATTGAACATAGAACGCACTCATTCAGTGTGATGGATGCATGAGAAATGAGGAAGCCTGAAGCATGAGGAAGCCTGAAGTCAAGCAGTCATCGTGACTGTGGTGATGGAGTTGCATATCTGAAGTCATGGTGATTGGCGACAAAGTAGGGTCGAGCATTGATATATTTGATGCATAACCATACATAAAATATAACCTAGGTTCTTCATGCGCTTGCCCTGTGGTGTGTCATTGTTGGCCAGGGGGATGGAGCTGGAGAGGCTGTAAAGGATTCGCAGGACAAGTCTACACCATCTGTTCTCTCCACAAAGAGGTGTTCAGAATCCTCACTCCCCATACCAAGCAGCCAAACAGCTGGCAGGGCAGGGAGCCTGCAGTCTCTCCTCCAAGCTCCGGATGGGATCCTCCACCACTGAGCAGCAGAGATGAGCTACAGTGTGGAGCAGGGCCAGGCAGAGGAAAAAACGCACAGTGTGTCACGGATCTCAACTGGCTGGAAGAAGACATTCTGAACACAAACGCAGACAAACTGTGATTGCAGACGCCTTGTAGTAAAACGCTTTGTCTGGTGGGGAGAAAAAAAACAGCTACAAAACTCTCTCTGACTGCTTGACATACAACTTGCCACAAAAAAACTACATAAAAAAAAAAATATATATATATATATATATATATATATATATATATATATATATATATATATATATATATATATATATATATATATATATATATATATGTCAGCAACAACTTACGTTCCTGACACCAAGAACACAACAAAAGGCAATCAACTTAGTCAGACTTCACCACGACCAGGCTTCGCATGGCGTGAGAGATTCTTCACTGCCGAGAGCTCCCTGGCGACAGTCTCCAGGCAACTAACTGCACCCCCCCACTCACTTCCATCTCCCCCCTCTGACAGTGTTTGCTGGTTGCTGTGCTGCTTAAGAAATGACGGCAGCGTGCTCAGACACGCCGGCAGTGGAATGCAGCGAACCAGCCTCCTCTGCTCCATCTGTACTCCAAGCTGGGGCCTGTCACCACGTCGGCAGGTTAAAAAACACCCAACCCCGTCAGTTACTTAACTGGATCACAACTTCCTTCCTGTCTGTACGGTCTCAAACATGACCACCTACGGGAGGAAACCAAAACTGGGTTGAATTGTACAGAAACCACCTTAGTTGTAGTGAGCTGACGTACTGGTAAGTCGCTGTAGTGAGTTGCTGCAACGTGACTACGCTATATAATGTGAGCGCTTCTGCTCCGTTCCCAGGCATTCCACTGGGAGATGTTGATGTGTTGAGACACCATTCGTCTCGTTCTCCGCTGCCTGCTTCCCCCCTATCATCTGAACAGTCCCTTCCTGTCTCAGTCTAATCAGGTCATTAATCTACACCAAGCCTCCTCACAGACTGACAACACAGAAACATAGAGACTGGGGACAAAATAGAGCAGACTGGAGACTAGAGCATCAAACTCTATGTGGATGAGTCATGTGTGTGGCTCAGCTCTCCCTACAGACTGCCAGTGACTCATGCTGCTGGATCAGACCAGGAGAGAGAACAGTCAGCGTCCACACTGTGTGTGTGTGCTCTCTCACACACAAAACAACAAACTGTACAGCACACCACACCACCTGTCACAGTCATCTCCACATGGACATTTAAGGTCTGAGCCATACATGCAGAGAACATACATTGAGTATACAAAACATTAAGAACACCTACTCTTTCCATGACAGACTGACCAGGTGAATCCAGGTGAAAGCTATGATCCCTTATTGATGTAATTTGTTAAATCCACTTCAATCAGTGTAGATGAAGGGGAGGAGGCAGGTTAAAGAAGGATTCTTAAGCCTTGAGACAATTGAGACATGGATTGTGTATGTGTGCCATTCAGAGGGTGAATGGGCAAGACAAAAGATTTAAGTGCCTTTGAATGGGGTATGGTAGTAGGTGCCAGGCGCAACGGTTTGTGTCAAGAACTGCAACGTTTCTGGGTTGTTCATACTCAACAGTTTCCCGTGTGTATCAACAAATGGTACACCACCCATAGGACATCCAGACAACTTGACACAACTGTGGGAAGCATTGGAGTCAACATGGTCCAGCATCCTTGTGAAATGCTTTCGACACCTTATAGAGTCCATGCCCCGACGAATTGAGGCTGTTCTGAGGGCAAAAGGGGGGGATACAACTCAATATTAGGAAAGTGTTCATGTTTTGTACACCCAGTGTATCTGACAGGGAGTCAGACCACTTAAAGCTGGAGGGTGTTCCACTGCTACAAAGCCATCTATAAGTAAAATGATGACAGCCAGAGAGTATGAATATGAATGCTCACACACGCGAAGCCAAGCCACTGGGAACACAGAACAGGCTCCATTACTGCATGTTTTCTTCTGCGTGACTCCCTGGTACCTGTGAGAGCTGAGAGGCTGCTGGAGTGGACTGCCTGCTGAGAGCAGGGCGTGGAAAGAAGGAGAGGAATCACACTTTTCAATTGGAAAGACGCTCTCTCTGACAGGAGGGCCGGCTGCGGACAATTAGCGCAAATCAGAACTTCAATCACAGAATAAATGTTTCATAAGAAATTGAAGAGAGAGAGAGGGCAATGGGAGAGAGACATGGCCTGAGATTGGAGTTATGCCTGGCTGGAACAGGTTGCCAGAGCGCACTGCAACACTAATGGTTTAGGAAAACCTTCTCTCCATGGAATCCACCTGGACTGCAGTGTGTGTGTGTGTGTGTGTGTGTGCGCGCCCCTCTCGACTCTTAGGCCTGTAGATAAAAGGCATTCGAACAATTGCCACACACAAAATACCAGTTCTGTGAGCTTAGTGAAAGGCTTGGTCGCAGAGTCGGTCTCGCTTTTAGGGAGCGAGCTGAGCCAAAACCACTCTTCTGAGATTTCCCCCAACTCTGGAAATCATCCAGAGCAAAGACACACGGATGGTGAATCGCAGCGTGTACATATTTTAAGCAAACACACAAAACAAAAAGGCAGCACCTCAGATGCCCTTTCCAAATGAGACAACAGCCCCAGTGCACTCATTAAAAACAGTGTTTCACTGTGTTTGTGACACCCATCCGGGCAAACATTCCACTTCCCAGATTCAATCATATCTGGCTACGGCCAGTAGGCCCACTGCTGCCTCAATGTCGTTTCTATGATAATTGCATACACACCCACAAGTCAATCTACTGCTTCAATGACTTCGAGAAATTCATTCTGTGAGGCCCGCTGGCAAAAGCCAGATGAATAAGGTGTTGGGAGGAGAGGTGGAAAAGACCATCACTGTATGTGGAGGAAAGAGAGGGGAGAGAGATGTAGCCAAATGCTCCTACATAGCAGAAGGCTTGATATACACCTAATACAGTGGCTGTGTAGGCTACATGTTATCACACATAAGATGCTTCCATCTCTATGGCAATAAAAACCTTTTTATAGATGTGTTCTAGATTGATTTCTCCCCTGCTGAGACAATTAAACACAGCATATTACTGTTGCTTTGATGAAGGAGGGAGAACAAAGCCTTGAATGGTTCACCATTATCTATTTTCCAAATTCTGTTTTTGAAAAGCTAAACAGATGACAAACTCTCGTTTTGATCCCAATCATCACTCTGTGAGAGGGACAATGTAGAATCCCTGTCCAGCAGGTAGTGGCCGTGGCTGGCTGGGTAGTATTGCCATGCCTGCCATGGATGAAGCTACTGCCAACACAGAACACATCCAACCGCAGACTAATCCCTGGGTGGGGAGGGAGGGATGACGACAGCCCGTCCTGCACCCACTGTAATATGACACTCTCCAGTATGGAGGGGAGAAACAGGCTGGCTTAATCTGGGGAGACTACAGAACCTCCAGGAACACAATATGCTGGGGAACCCAATACACTCCCTGCTTCAATGCAGGGTTAAGCATGTGTGTGAACCGGACAAAGTCCCATTTGTACTGCTGGGGCTCCGGGCATAGAGACGGTCTCTCCCGCTGCTGCTCAGAGACAATGGAGGAGGAGAGGAGCGAATGCCACAGGAGGATGTGAAATCAGTCAGCCACAGACGCATACACAGTGAAATACAGCAGACCTGTGTACAGACTACAGTGACAGACACCCAGAAGTATAAGCCAAATTGGTTAGAGGTTCTCTCTGTGACACACACATACAAATTCAGCTCGATGTAGTACAGATGTGAGCGAGCAGACGTGCACACCTGAGCGCAAAATAAAAACACACATACAAGATGGAGTGCCGGGGCTGTGTGTGCGCCGCTGCATTATGAAATGTGAGAGTGGCTTTCAAGGGTCAGCAGTATACATACACACATCTGTATCAGGAGTCCAGTTTTAATGAGCAGCTGTACTGGGGCCTTAATGGAATACTGAGTAGAGGGCCACTATGGGAATTCACCTGCCAGATGGATTCCTTCTCCTGCCCATTTATAAACAGTAGTGCTGAGCGATTAACCGACATTTCAGAGGGTTTTCGGTTATTAAACAACTAATTGACCGACATCGGTTAAATTATTTGAATTCCATTTTTATTTTATTTGTTGTGAGCCCAACGCGCTGTTTCTCTAGGGAGAAATCAAGTCAAGAACTATGTGCTACGCTGGCCTGAAGGGAGATGTAGTTTTCATAAAGCTAATATTCAACCTACTTCAGCGCAGAAACGTGCTAATTAACTACAATGACCACGTTTACTGTACATGCGCACAGTATTCTGGATAGTAGCTCATATCCCACTTAAGGTCATATTCGGGATAAGCTATTTACATGCACCTTTGATATCCCGCTCACGAGTATCCATAAATAAACAGAATATCCCTAATTTAAATTAATATGGGTAAAATGGAATAGCAACTGAAATCTGGACACTGACTATAGGCCTATAACCTCTCACATGTAGCCTAATATAATATTAACTCCTGCAGAATTAAGCACTTCTTACAGTAAAATGACACAACAAATGTTAATTTTGTCTCGGGAACAGGGGTGTAGAAATGTATTTATTTATTTCAGCATCTCTTGAGAAAATGTGAATGCGCTTGTATGGTGTTATCTTTGACACTTATGCAAGCACAGTATTTAAACCACATAAAATATGCACCCAAGACGAACGGAACGTGTTTCATCATTTTCATTTCCTTAAAACCAGTCAAACTGATGACATTTGGACATTTTGCAAAGGAACAATCTTTCCACTGTTTTGGAGTTATTGCATTTTCTCCCCGGTCCCTAAACAACACAGACAACTTTACCGGTGTTAACTAGATAACTAATGCATTAATTATATCAATATAAGACATTATTCTAGTGATCACTAATGTATTTAGTCTTCTAGGGCAAGTTATGACAGAAGAGAAGCTGGATGTATCAAACTATAGTTGACAAACAAATGGCCTACCAAATGTCAGAAATTATAAGCAGAATTGTATCTAAATTAGGGGTGAAAGTAGCCTTAGCCAGTAGACTATACGGTCCATTACGGAGGAGTATCAGCAAAACAAATTATTATGGAATTATTATGGTGGATAGAACTGCACAGATAGCCTACTTTTTGAAGTGATTTGTTTGACAATCAGATAAAAACATCATAAAACACCCATGATATGCAAAACTGTTAGTTTTTACATGCCACAGTATCCCGTCTAAAATCTGCATATTCCAGGCATCTTTATTCAGGTTTCTCATATCCGGGATACAAGCATTTTGGGGTTATTGTAAACAGGATATGATGTTTATATGCTTCAACTCAAAAACAGAATACTTGAGTATCCCAAATAATAATGGGATATTGGTGTGCATGTAAACGTGGTTAATGACCATAATACTTTCTCCGGCACAGACGGATCAGAGAGGAAGAGGCAAGCGAGAGGTTTCACTCTCGCCAAGATCTTTCCAAAATAAGCCCAATGCATTTCTAAGGGCTTTTTGACCTAAGCTTGTCACCTGCCTTCCCGTCTTTGGGACAACAACTCCCATTGTTAGGGCATAGACATAAGCATCTCATCATTGTATACAGATCTCTGGACGGATACACTTTAATGCCTGCTACGTTAGGTTGATACACACAGACCGCATAGACCGTATGAGAGAGGAATGTACACAACACAACCAGGAGAGAGACAGATCGTGAAACTATACTTATCTACTTTGAAGAACTAGTAAAATGATTTAGTCAGATCAATCAATCAATGAAATGTATTTATAAAGCCCATTTTACATCAGCAGATGTCACAAAGTGCTATACAGAAACCCAGCCTAAAACCCCAAACAGCAAGCAATACAGAGTAGAAGTATGGTGGCTAGGAAAAACTCCCTAGAAAGGCAGAAACCTAGGAAGAAACCAAGAGAGGAACTAGGCTCTGAGGGGTGGCCAGTCCCCTTCTGGCTGTGCCGGGTGGAGATTATAACAGTACATGGCCATTAAGGGCAGATTCTTCTCCAAGATGTTCAAACTTTCATAGATGATCAGCAGGGTCAAATAATAATCACAGTGGTTGTAGAGGTTGCAACAGGTCAGTACATCAGGAGTAAATGTCACTTGGCTTTTCATAGCCGGACATTTAGAGGTTGAAATTGCAGGTGCGGTCAGACATCTCTGCAGCATACTTAGGCAGGCTAGCTAAATAGGATGACTAAAGACAATACAGTAAAGGGAGCCCATAAAGACAAATTGCCTGAATGGCTGACTGTTACTGCCTGAGCAGAGATGAGATGATTACTTTAAGGAATGAACAATTATAAAGTCATCCAATAAGTAATACACACAACTGAAATATTTTATTGTTTCATAGTAGTTTCCTATTATTCTATTGACGTCTACCCAATTTGAACCTGACAGAGACAATGGAAAATGTTCAATGTTTTGGCAATTGAATGTTCACTATTTTTGGCTTTGGAATTTCCATTAAAAAGCTCTAAAATCATTGTAATGTCATTATTTCATAATAAATTTAATGTTAAAAAATTATATTGAAACCGAAACCTGTGATTATTTCTCATAATGGAACCGAAACCAAACTGACCTCAAAAACGACTAATCGCTCAGCACTAATAAACAGACTCAATGATGAACGTGTGGTTCCAGCCAGTCAGCGTAGCAGGGTGGAGGGCCTGATACCATTAATAAATATGAATAAGGCTGTGACCATACCAGTACAGAATAATTTTACATGGCAAAAATGAAAACACGAAGCAGACCAAACTCTTTGCTCCTTTAAAAACCTGCTGTATGTAAAATATTGTGTGCTATAGCTTGAAGGGCCCTAGATTTATATATATTTTTTTTTTACCTGATTGTTTTTTCCCAAATTCTGTTTTCTCCGTTTAGTTTTTCCAGGTTTCTGTTTTTCCCTGTGTTTTTCAGGTTTTCGCAAAAAATATGTATATATACAGTGAGGGAAAAAAGTATTTGATCCCCTGCTGATTTTGTACGTTTGCCCACTGACAAAGAAATTATCAGTCTATAATTGTAATGGTAGGTTTATTTGAACAGTGAGAGACAGAATAACTACAAAAAAATCCAGAAAAACGCATGTCAAAAATGTTATAAATTGATTTGCATTTTAATGAGGGAAATAAGTATTTGACCCCCTCTCAATCAGAAAGATTTCTGGCTCCCAGGTGTCTTTTATACAGGTAACGAGCTGAGATTAGGAGCACACTCTTAAAGGGAGTGCTCCTAATCTCAGTTTGTTACCTGTATAAAAGACACCTGTCCACAGAAGCAATCTATCAATCAGATTCCAAACTCTCCACCATGGCCCAAGACCAAAGAGCTCTCCAAGGATGTCAGGGACAAGATTGTAGACCTACACAAGGCTGGAATGGGCTACAAGACCATCGCCAAGCAGCTTGGTGAGAAGGTGACAACAGTTGGTGTGATTATTCGCAAATGGAAGAAACACAAAAGAATTGTCAATCTCCCTCGGCCTGGGGCTCAATGCAAGATCTCACACCTTGCAATGATCATGAGAACGGTGAGGAATCAGCCCAGAACTACACGGGAGGATCTTGTCAATGATCTCAAGGCAGCTGGAATAATAGTCACCAAGAAAACAATTGGTAACACACTACGCCGTGAAGGACTGAAATCCTGCAGCGCCCGCAAGGTCCCCCTGCTCAAGAAAGCACATATACAGGCCCGTCTGAAGTTTGCCAATGAACATCTGAATGATTCAGAGGAGAACTGGGTGAAAGTGTTGTGGTCAGATGAGACCAAAATCGAGCTCTTTGGCATCAACTCAACTCGCCGTGTTTGGAGGAGGAGGAATGCTGCCTATGACCCCAAGAACACCATCCCCACAATCAAATATGGAGGTGGAAACATTATGCTTTGGGGGTGTTTTTCTGCTAAGGGGACAGGACAACTTCACCACATCAAAGGGACGATGGACGGGGCCATGTACCATCAAATCTTGGGTGAGAACCTCCTTCCCTCAGCCAGGGCATTGAAAATGGGTCGTGGATGGGTATTCCAGCATGACAATGACCCAAAACACACGGCCAAGGCAACAAAGGAGTGGCTCAAGAAGAGGCACATTAAGGTCCTGGAGTGGCCTAGCCAGTCTCCAGACCTTAATCCCATAGAAAATCTGTGGAGGGAGCTGAAGGTTCGAGTTGCCAAACGTCAGCCTCGAAACCTTAATGACTTGGAGAAGATCTGGAAAGAGGAGTGGGACAAAATCCCTCCTGAGATGTGTGCAAACCTGGTGGCCAACTACAAGAAACGTCTAACCTCTGTGATAGCCAACAAGGGTTTTGCCACCAAGTACTAAGTCATGTTTTGCAGAGGGGTCAAATACTTATATCCCTCATTAAAATGCAAATCAATTTATAACATTTTTTACATGCATTTTTCTGGATTTTTTTGTTGTTATTCTGTCTCTCAGTGTTCAAATAAACCTACCATTAAAATTATAGACTGATCATGTCTTTGTCAGTGGGCAAACGTACAAAATCAGCAGGGGATCAAATACTTTATTCCCTCACTGTATATATATATATATATATATATATATATTTACAACAAAATTGGATGTTCTAAGTCCAGAATAATGTTTAAACCACATCAGCAGAGCATTTTTGAGGTCGTGGAAAAATTGAAGAAATGTAGATTTGTGGGTGTAGTTACCCTTTAATGCAAGTGTGCACCAGGAAGAGACCATTGTTTGGTTAAGCGGTGTTGTTGTAGTGCTCATGTGATTGCAGTTTGCAAAACAAAGAGCGATTGGATTGATGCAAATAATCATATCATCATTCTGCCAGGTAGCCATAGACTACTTTGTAGTTAACATTTGAGGTTTTTGGGAAAGCCTTTCCATCTCTACCAGAAGAAGGTTATCAATAGCATCATCACTAAAGGCTACACGAAATGTAGACATATGCGTGCACTGCACACATACACACATACAGGGGCATTCCTGTGCAGTTTCAGAAAGTTGCATGAAAATACGAATTAGTGATGCATTTTGTTCATGTCTTAGGACTCACATGGGCAAATTAATGCATTTTCTAATGAATTCAATAGATTAAGTTGATTTCCTACTAATAAATTCAACACATTTTAGAATATTGTTCAATTCCGTTTTAATGTCTGGATTCTGTGATTCCGTCGCCGTTCTCTGCAACGCAGATTTTATAGGGCCCTAAGCTTGTAAAATAAATATGTCTCTGGATGACAACATAATGATGTTTGTTTCCAACATTAGGGCTGTTTTCCTAAAGAAGTTAAATCCGCTTTGTGTTTTATTTCCTTGCCACGATACTAATGAGTATTGCGATACTGTTATTGTCCCGGCCCTAAATATGATTAGACTATGATAACAGGATTCCAGAGAGCGAAACAGAAGTACCAGGGGAGTGAGACAGTGTATAACGCTTGAATATGTTTAGCTAATGTCTGATTAACAACAATTATTCAAAACATGGATTTGGTTGATGGGCAATTCCATCTAGGGAGGGATGTGTGTCAATGAGACATTTAAATGTATACCTACACCTGTGTTTAGCAAACAAGGCAGGTCATATACAGTGGGGGAAAAAAGTATTTAGTCAGCCACCAATTGTGCATGTTCTCCCACTTAAAAAGATGAGAGAGGCCTGTAATTTTCATCATAGGTACACGTCAACTATGACAGACAAAATGAGATTTTTTTTCTCCAGAAAATCACATTGTAGGATTTTTTATGAATGTATTTGCAAATTATGGTGGAAAATAAGTATTTGGTCAATAACAAAAGTTTCTCAATACTTTGTTATATACCCTTTGTTGGCAATGACACAGGTCAAACGTTTTCTGTAAGTCTTCACAAGGTTTTCACACACTGTTGCTGGTATTTTGGCCCATTCCTCCATGCAGATCTCCTCTAGAGCAGTGATGTTTTGGGGCTGTCGCTGGGCAACACGGACTTTCAACTCCCTCCAAAGATTTTCTATGGGGTTGAGATCTGGAGACTGGCTAGGCCACTCCAGGACCTTGAAATGCTTCTTACGAAGCCACTCCTTCGTTGCCCGGGCGGTGTGTTTGGGATCATTGTCATGCTGAAAGACCCAGCCACGTTTCATCTTCAATGCCCTTGCTGATGGAAGGAGGTTTTCACTCAAAATCTCACGATACATGGCCCCATTCATTCTTTCCTTTACACAGATCAGTCGTCCTGGTCCCTTTGCAGAAAAACAGCCCCAAAGCATGATGTTTCCACCCCCATGCTTCACAGTAGGTATGGTGTTCTTTGGATGCAACTCAGCATTCTTTGTCCTCCAAACACGACGAGTTGAGTTTTTACCAAAAAGTTCTATTTTGGTTTCATCTGACCATATGACATTCTCCCAATCCTCTTCTGGATCATCCAAATGCACTCTAGCAAACTTCAGACGGGCCTGGACATGTACTGGCTTAAGCAGGTGGACACGTCTGGCACTGCAGGATTTGAGTCCCTGGCGGCGTAGTGTGTTACTGATGGTAGGCTTTGTTACTTTGGTCCCAGCTCTCTGCAGGTCATTCACTAGGTCCCCCCGTGTGGTTCTGGGATTTTTGCTCACCGTTCTTGTGATCATTTTGACCCCACGGGGTGAGATCTTGCGTGGAGCACCATATCGAGGGAGATTATCAGTGGTCTTGTATGTCTTCCATTTCCTAATAATTGCTCCCACAGTTGATTTCTTCAAACCAAGCTGCTTACCTATTGCAGATTCAGTCTTCCCAGCCTGGTACAGGTCTACAATTTTGTTTCTGGTGTCCTTTGACAGCTCTTTGGTCTTGGCCATAGTGGAGTTTGGAGTGTGACTGTTTGAGGTTGTGGACAGGTGTCTTTTATACTGATAACAAGTTCAAACAGGTGCCATTAATACAGGTAACGAGTGGAGGACAGAGGAGCCTCTTAAAGAAGAAGTTACAGGTCTGTGAGAGCCAGAAATCTTGCTTGTTTGTAGGTGACCAAATACTTATTTTCCACCATAATTTGTAAATAAATTCATTAAAAATCCTACAATGTGATTTTCTGGAGAAAAAAAAAATCTCAATTTGTCTGTCATAGTTGACGTGTACCTATGATGAAAATTACAGGCCTCTCTCATCTTTTTAAGTGGGAGAACTTGCACAATTGGTGGCTGACTAAATACTTTTTCCCCCCACTGTATAAGCCTACATTTGCGCGCAGGCCAGGTAGCCTAGACGTACTTCTATTCTATGCATAGTCAGGTGCGCGTCCTTACTCAACATTGACAGGAGTGCTCCAAACAAAACAATGAAAAAACTCATAAATGGAATGAAATAAACCAAAACCTGTTTCTTACAAGTGCATCCTAGGTTGTGCTTTTTGAAAACAACGTGCCCACTTCAACAGTGAGAACTGTAAAAGTTGTAAAAATAATAATAATAATAATAATAATAATATATGGAATACATTATCAGAAATTATGGTAACCAAACAAACACTGTAAATGAGAAATTATGGGAATTAACGGTCCACTGAGACGTGTCAATCAATACATTTTTGTTGCAACTGCTCGACAGCCTATCAACCAAACAATCGACCAGTCGACTAAATGGGGTCAGCCCTAATATGTTCTACTATCCCCCATAGTAGAATCGTTTACCTATTCTATTGGTCAGCTTGTTGAGAAATAAATAGTCTATTCCAAATATAATCTGAGACAGTTGAGGGACAGTAGATAAAATTCATACAACCAGTAGGCCTAGGCTACATAAAATAAAATGTTAAAAAGCAAATGAGTCTGATGCAACAGATCAGACATTCAGCTTAACATATTGATTAAACTATTATTTCTTCACATTGCAAGGCAGTAGGCTACGCACGAATGTTTGTTCCATAATGCAATTAACGGGAAAACACTTGTCAAAGCACACCGCATATGCGAGCCATTTCATGTGAGAGATGAAAATATCCATTAGAATTTTAGAAAGAGGGGAAATCTAATATGCAACAACTTGCATGGGTTGCTAATATGACTAGAAATGTGCCTTTGGCTACTGGAAAATGAAAGAATGTTGATATAATATAATTGCCTCCATGGATATGGTCTGATTTTGGCTAGACTACTTTGAACCAAGGTAAGACATGCCTCATAATATGTAGTAAAATGTTCAAGTTTCAAACAATTATATGTTTTCAAAATGCATACCGCCTCCAACTCATTGCAAAGTGGTGTGTGACACGCTGATGAAGCCTGCCTTCTGTTGCCTATGCATTTGCTGTTTGAGATGCTGTAGCAGCAGCTTTTGCGGTGTCTGACCGGTTTTCTGCTGAAAGGCTCAGTCTCTATATGCTGCAAGCGTGTGATAAATACGACACATAACGAATATACTGTAAAAGCGCCAATTTAATTCCACAAAATTATGCAAATTATCCTATAGACCAATAAGCATGACCAGTCAAAATGTACACTGAACAAAAATATCAACGCATCATGCAACAAAGTTACTGGCATTTTACTGAGTTACAGTTCATATCAGGAAATCAGTCAATTTAAATAAATTCATTAGGCCCTAATCTATTGATTTCACAAAAATAATGCAAAACTAACTTGCTAACAACCTGTTGTCGTATTCGTGTGACTGTTGTCATCAACCAGAAACAGCGTATGCTGTCATTACTCAAAATGAAGGTGCCGAAGCGGCCACAACTTTTCACTGTGGAACAGGCTGTATCTACACTGCAGCAACTTCGCACAGCCATTGAAGAGGAGAGGGACAACATTCCACAGGCCACAATCAACAGCCTGGTCAACTCTATACGAAGGAGATGTGTCGCGCAGCATGAGACAAAATGGTGGTCACATCAGATACTGACTGGTTTTCTGACCCACGCCCCTACCTTTAAAAAAAAGTATCTGTATCTTACACTTTGAAAGCGATGATGTCGAGGTGAGTGAAATAAGTAAACAGCAGATATATGTTTGGTGTTGTCGATGTTTGATGCTGTAAAACTTGGGGAATAGCTTGAAGATTAGCAAGTCCTGTCATGACCATTTAGTTGGTACAAGCGAGCACATCAGCGGTGGAGCAGGAGCTTGAATGATTGCTCTTTGTCTCATGGAAATAGTTGCAGTGTTTATCTCTGGTTTCTATCGATGTAATTCATATGGAAACGGCCTAAAGTGCTTGCTACAGTGAGGAAAAAAAGTATATGATCCCCTGCTGATTTTGTACGTTTGCCCACTGACAAAGAAATTATCAGTCTATAATTTTAATGGTAGGTTTAATTGAACAGTGAGAGACAGAATAACAACAAAAAAATCCACTGACCCACTGGAGTTGTGATACAGTGAATTATAAGTGAAATAATCTGTCTGTAAACAATTGTTGGAAAAATTACTTGTGTCATGCACAAAGTAGATGTAACCTAACCGACTTGCCAAAACTATAGTTTGTTAACAAGAAATTTGTGGAGTGGTTGAAAAACAAGTTTTAATGACTCCAACCTGTATGTAAACTTCCAACTTCAACTGTAGACAACCAGCTAACTAGCCACCTAAATGGAGATTAGAGTAATTTGTGTTTTTCCGTTGGGTTTAGGTCATGGTTTGTCATGTTTGCTAGGTACAGATATTCATAGGCTATACATTGCCTTGTTTTCCTCACTCTTTCCCTACAAAGGACAACCAGCTAACTATGCCCATCAAAATGCATGAAGAATTATTCTAAACCTGTTTGGCTCAATTGCATAGGGTCACCTTTGTAATCTTTTATTTTCAACATCCTAAATAAATAAACAATAGTTGATGTGATTGATTGATTGAAAGTGCTGTGTAGCATCATGATGATACTGTGTGTGTGTGTGTGTGTGTGTGTGTGTGTGTGTGTGTGTAAGAGAGAGAGAGTCAGTGAGTGAGTGTGTGTGGAATGGGAGGCGTGTAACTGTATCACACAATTTATTATGGAAACCCCTAAGAAGTGATTATTAGGAAGAGTGTGTATGGTTGACAAAAATAAAGAGGAAAGAGGAGAGAGACAGTGTGAGAGGGAGAGATTGCTCCTCTCCCACTCTGTTCTTCTAGGTCAGTGAAAGCAAGGGAAGTGATGTGGAGAGTCAGGGCTCAGCAGCAGAAGGTAAGAAGTAAAAGGAGTTAGAGATGATTGGATGGATAGAGATGTGGAGCGAGGAGGGAGGAGTGGAGCGAGAGGAGAGTGGAGGGAGAGAGGAAGAGGAGAGTGGAACATGGAGAGGGAGCAGAGGGAGAGGAGGTAGCAGAGGGAGAGGAGGTAGCAGAGGAAGAAGCAGAGGGGGGGGGAAGAGGGAGGGCACACCCTAGAGGGGAGCCTACATTTCAATGGAGTGTGTCTGCCCCAAATCCCACCATTTACCTTTGTACCACACAGCC
Organism: Coregonus lavaretus; assembly: GCF_964263955.1. Classification (NCBI taxonomy): domain Eukaryota; kingdom Metazoa; phylum Chordata; class Actinopteri; order Salmoniformes; family Salmonidae; genus Coregonus; species Coregonus lavaretus. The sequence goes on from NC_139988.1 coordinate 47,060,008, forward strand.
TGGGCCTAAAGTGACAGTGGCATGGGGTTTTGGAGTTGATTTTAAAAGAGGTAGGAGTCCGTTTTTTTTTTTGCCACTACATCCAATTCACTGAATTGTCGTCAAAGTAGGCTACGATTTCTACATTTTGTGTCAGGCCTAGTCTGTACTAAATCTTATTGAGAGACATTATCTACATGTTTACATTGTTACAGAAGTAATAATTGACAATCAAAGAGCCTACTTTGTGTGGGTTTTAAAATACTTTCGGAATATTGTCATCTGGTCACATTTTGATTATTTAAAAAAAATATTTATAAGTAAATAATATTTAGAAGTATCAGGGGCGCAACTTTGGTTTTAGAAGTGGGGTGGACATAATTATTTATTTTTGGGGGATAAACACTCCAAACAGCCTACCCGACTGCTCGGAGGCGTCCACATGGTCCTAAAGCACACCGTTCCCTCGTTCTGTATCACATTCCAATGATAAAACTGGAGGGGGGACAACAATGCAATTTCAGAATGTGGGGGGGACATGTCCCCCCGTTCCCCAGTGAAAGTTGCGCCACTGATAAGTATAATATATTATACTTGGTACATTTTGAGTCAGTAATTTAGTGAACTGTACTACTGTAGGGTTTTTTGTTGTGTTGAGTGTTAATAGTGAGTGTCTTTACACAATGGAAGACAAAATTAGTGTTATTCCTGTTGACATGAATGTGGTGTCATATTAAAGAAGAGGTTGTGCTCTTTACAACTAAGTTAACTTGTAATTATCATTTGTTCTTTGTTTTTGAGCTATGTCTGTTTGAAATGTGTCAGAAAATTAGCTTTATCTTGAAAATTCTCAGAAATCTACAGCAGCATTCTAGAATGCTATTGAGATCTAAAGGCTTAAGGATTAAAAATGTCTCACTTGGGAATGCAAATGTATGCAAATCTAAAATATTATCAAAGCAAAGGAAGGCATTCACAGGTGTACAAACTGTAAATGTGATTCATGCCAAAAAGGCTCTGATTTACCAGAAAAATGTAATACACGGTACCAATGCTCGGTAGGTACGCACAACACACGCATACAACATCCAGCACTCTTGCATAGGCACAGGAGGACATCAAATTCCATTTGTTTACAAAGCCCTAATTAATGGAACAGCCAACGGAGCCAATAAAGCCTCCCCTGTGAGAGATATCAGGAGACATAGAGGAACAAGGGAGATGACATAGGTGTGTGTAGGGTTTGCACAAGGCAAGATTCATTAACACACCCCTCATCCGTTAATAGTAGGGACTCTTATATTCAATCGATGACCTCACCTCTCCCAGCACAGTTTGGTAATTGCACTGCTGATATCATATGATGCTATGGAAACACATTTACATTTTAGTCATTTAGCAGACGCTCTTATCCAGAGCGACATACAGATAGTGAATGCATACATGTTTTTTTGCTTGTTTTTATTTTTTATTTTTCGTACTGGCCCCCCGTGGGAAACGAACCCACATCCCTGCCGGCCAAACCCTCCCCTACCTTGGACGACGCTGGACCAATTGTGCGCCGCCCATGGGTCTCCCGGTCGCGGCCGGCTGCGACAGAGCCTTGACTCGAACCAGGAGCTCTAATGGCACAGCTAGCACTGCGATGCAGTGCCTTAGACCACTGCGCCACTCGGGAGTAAAACACCAGACCACAGTAACTGAAGAAGTGACCAAACACACAAATATACGGCAATGCTGACCAAATTAACCAGACAGAACTTCCCATTACTCAACTGTGGCAAAGGCAGAGCTACACTCCGGTGGTCACTGTGGGAAGCCAGAGATGGAAAAGCCCATCTTTAAAAGAAACATAAGCCTCTCTGTACAAACAACAAATCTATAGATCAGGCACGGGGTATTCTCAGCTGAGCCCTGGAAGGGTTTGGGTCCATTTCTCATCGGTGATGCTGCAGCCCATTGCCGACAACAGACCTGGAGCTGAATGACTGACTGAGCTGCCAAGGCAACAGGGCCTAGGCTCCGCAGTAAAGCAGCAGGCCATTACAACCCAATCAATTAGTCATTAGGATTTGTGCTCATGTAGGGTAATCAAGGCCCTGCTTGTTTCTCTGACACCTCTCACTCTATACCCTCAAAGAATGGGAAACCATATGTACAAGATAGAAAAACATTGTATTAATCTATCTGCTTCTGTTTTTTAAAGGGTAGAATGTAATATGCAATGAAATGTATGCAGCACAGTGGAGGAAGAGGGAGGTAAGCAGAGCAGTACACCATAATGTGCCCATTCACTGGAAAACAAAGCCAGGACAGACCACAGCCACCATGTTGAACAGAGAGAGAAACGGAGAGAGAAAGAGAGAGAAAAAAAGAGGGACACAAAAGTGAGAGAAAGAGGTGCACAGAAAAGAGAGAGGGATGGGTGGGTGTCTGAATGCCCCATTTCCCCACACAAAATGAATCCCCAGAGATTATGGAGAGCACCATCCATGCTTAAATTCCAATACCAGTCACTTCTTCCACAAAAGAGCCCAGAAAGGCTACAAAGCTGTAATGAAAAGTAGAGCAGTTTTAGGGAGAAAAGTAATTATACAGTACAGCAGTACTCATCTTCACTGCTGGGGTTCTAGGCTAGCCGCTGTTTGGGCTCCTCTCCTATGGGAGGTTAACTAAGGCTGGAGCAAGAAAGCAAGAGAGGGGCTGTGGAGTACAAGAGAGAGGGTGTCTTCCAATCAAACCATGGGGTTCCACAGGGAAGAGCACCACACTATCACAGATTATCATGAAATAGACACTAATTACGTATTCTAAATTTGTGACAGCCACACGAAATAGTACTTTTTTGGGGTGGCTAACGCTACTAGGCTAGGGGTTAAGGTTAGGGGTTAAGGTTAGGTATGAGGGTTAGGGGTTAAGGTTAGGTATGAAGGTTAGGGTAGGGGTTAAGGTTAGGGCCGGGACGATACCAGTATCGCAATACTTGTTAGTATTGTGGCAAGGAAACAAAACACAAAGCGGATTTAACTTCTTTAGGAAAACAGCCCTAATGTTGGAAACAAACATCATTATGTTGTCATCCAATCACACATTTGTTTATTTTCCAAGCTATAGCACACAATATTTTACATACAGCAGGTTTTTAAAGGACCAAAGAGTTTGGTCTGCTTTGCGTTTTCATTTTTGCCATGTAAAAACTGGTATCGTGCCAGCCCTAGTTAGGGGTAGGGTTAGGCAACATGCTAGCTAAGTAGTTAAAAAGTAGTAAGTAGTTGCAAAGTTGCTAATTAGCGCAAATGCTAAAGCTGTCCATTATATGATTCGAACACGCAACGAACGTTAGGGTTGCTAGACCTTCGCGTTCTACGCCCACCCATCTTCCCCGACCAACTTGCCTCCTATCGTTTCCGTCTTAAGTAACCTACTGCCTTCATCTGTGATTGAAATGCACTGTAAACAAAATCGTGTGGAGGACACAGAAAAATGTACTTTTTCATGTGTCTGTCACAAATTTCGAAAATATGTAATTGGTGTCTATTTCACGATAATTTGTGATAGTGGGTTGGGAAGATGGGACCAAACAGAATCAAACACTTCAACACCACTAACTGTAAAAAAAAGCAGCACTCACAGGGTCGGGAGCAATGCATCTAAAAACCAAACACACAAAGCGACAACAGCAGAGAAAGGTGTTGCTGTGATAATGGGGATGAAAATATAACACATTGAGTCCCACTAGAACGGTTTGTCCTTGTTGCATGAAAGGCCATGTGAAAGCTAATTTGACAAATAAAACTGAGGGTAAGGAGTGTGTTGATGGTAAAGCCAAACCAATATTTTCGTTGAACAATATTACCGGCAATATTGGCCTATTTTTGGCTTTTAACAACATATCGTATCCGTCATTATTCCACCAATATTATTTACATAGGATAAACAAAACGTTTATTGTTCAAATGTAAACAATCTGCATTCAAAGCATCTTTTTAGAGCTGTTTCTCATTTGTTCAAAGAGGTTCAATCAACATTGCAAAACCTCTGTGAAAAGACTGAATAGCCTAGCTACATGTCAACTGAAGAACATGTTTACAAGAACATGACTCAATGTTCTTGACATGATTATAAAAACATGACTCATTATGGTGACTCACTGTAGGTCCAAAAGGCTCCCTAACAGCTTCTACCCCCAAGCCATAAGACTGCTGAACAATTAACCAAATGGCCACCCGGACTATTTACATTGACACACACCCACCCCTTTGATTTTACACTGCTGTTACTAGCTGTTTATTATCTATGCAGTCACTTTACCCCTACCTACATGTACAAATTACCTCAACTACCCTGTACCCCCACACATTGACTCGGTACCCCCTGTATATAGCCTCTGTATTGTTTTTTTATTGTGTTACTTTCTATTTAGTAAATATTTTCTTAACTCTATTTCTTGAACTGCATTGTTGGTTAAGGGCTTGTAAGTAAGCATTTCACGGTAAGGCCTCTTGTAGCTCAGTTGGTAGAGCATGGCGCTTGCAACGCCAGGGTTGTGGGTTCGATTCCCACAGGGGGCCAGTATGAAAAATGTATGCACTCATTAACTGTAAGTCGCTCTGGATAAAAGCGTCTGCTAAATGACGTAATGTAAATATAAATGTTATATTCGGCGCATGTTACAAATAAAATTTGAATTGATGACAATTAGCACTGCCTGTTCTGCACCACCACAATGATACAACTAGCCTACCTACTAAGAAAAGGAAGCCCAGGGAAATGAATAATAGTAACACTTCTATGTGGCAAACTATTGATAAAAGCTTCTCAACAATGTATGGCCAATACTACGCCAAACTGAAACCAGCAATTAAAGTCATTTTCTTATCCGGTAACATTTTATTTTCTTAGCATGACTTATCTAAGTATCCTGCGTTTATATTTGGCTCCATGGCTTTGTTTCCGCAAACTAAGGAAGGAAAAATAAGGAAGATGGTGAGAACCTACGTCACGCTGTGGTTGGTAATGCAAATTAAGGAAATTCTGAGGCTTGACAGTTAATACATGTTGACAATATATAATATAATATGATATGCCATTTAGCAGACGCTTTTATCCAAAGCGACTTACAGTCATGCGTGCATACATTTTTGTGTATGGGTGGTCCCGGGGATCGAACCCACTACCTTGGTGTTACAAGCGCCGTGCTCTACCAGCTGAGCTACAGAGGACCACAATGTAGTCAGAGAGGATGTCATTAATGTTGGGTAAACAAAATCATATAAATAAATAGGCAGCTTCTCTGTGAAAACAGGTCACCCTTTAAGTAGCATCAGTTTCGAGGACGCTGAGTAACAAAAAAAGCAATTGTCTGAGTTCAAGCAGAAAAGACGCAGGGACTTAAAAGCTCCATGTTCCTAATGAGGGTCAATGGAGCCGACAGAACATTTCTCACAGAGCGCCAAACAGATGCAGATAGACGGGCTGTAGAGAAAGCCTCACAGTAATCCACACACACACACTTTACAGCTCTTCCACATGTTCTGTGTGCAATTAACATCCCAAAATATCCAGCCATGAACAGCCCGTCTACTGAGGCAAGGAGGTGGCTTTCAAGCATTCAGGCCTCATTAAGGAGGTAAGCCACCTATTCTTCCAGCATACTTTCCACTGACTTCAAACCCTTGGAATTTTTCATCCAATCAACTTGCTATTCAAAAACTGTTTGTGCCGGCTCTTACGGTAATTTGTTCTGCATAATGACAAGGGAGGGACATCTCATGAAATACTATTCTTATTTCACAGAATTAAGCTCTATTTTCCATGGTGCAGTACACGTAGATGGAGCATGGACAAATCTGCCATTGCATGTTGACAAACCGGGTCAATTCCATTTGAATGCCAGTCAATTAATCAATTAAAAAAGGTAATCAATGGAATGCCCATCAATAAATTGAAATGCCATAAAATGTCTTTCCCCAGGGAGCTATGGTGACCAAATAAAACAAATGAGAGAGACATTTACAGCTGACTCTTGATCTTAGAGCACCCATGCAGAGGAACACAACAGGCTACTTACTCGTTGGACACGGAACTGGGCTTGAAAACACCACTAATATGCTCTGGTTGAACATTTATGCAAACATGATTCATTACAACACAGTCAATGATAATTTAATTTAATTTGCAAGGCTTTCATGTTAATTACAATCAATTGTATTTCTTTTTTGGGAGGGGGGGGGGTTAATGCAATATTTTCAAGCAGCTGCTGTGATGTGTTTCATCCCCTAGGATTCGGGGCTTGGTGAACTGGCAGTTAGACTGACAGAGTCCTTTTGCACCTCCTTCATTCAGTAACAGTGCATCATGTTCAAGGTTGAGTAAAGAGACACATGACAATAGACTTGCAATTTTGCACTGTTACGTCTCTTCCTGAGATAGCAAGAACAATTTATCTTGGTGTTTTGTACACACCTAGCAGAGTAAGCAAACAGATTAGAAAAGTGGGTCTATCACAGATACTGATTCAAAAGAGCAAGGATTTTTTTATTTTCTTCTGTGGATAAAAATGTGTTTTTCCTTTCAACTAACCAAAGAAGCACTAGGCCTATACAGTGAATAAGAAAGTTTGTCTGCCTCAGGCTTTTTGAGAAGAACTGTCCCTCCTCTCATAGATACGCACAAAAGCACCACATCGAGCAGAGTACACTGCAAATAGACTTTCCTACAGGCTTAGCATTGGGTGAAAGAAGAGCAAAGGAACACAAACAGCAGTCGATGTTAAGAGGATAAGACTTTAAGTGACTAAATTCCGACGGTCAGGAGAGTAATACGAAACTATTGATTGGACACTTGCAACTTTATTTAGAATCAAAAGGAGCCCAAAGTGGAAATCATCAATTGAAAGACATGTCGTCAGCTCCTATAAGCATCAGCTCTGGGCGTAGGGAAACTCAATTCCTCCGATTGGGTTTCTCTGTCAAGAGGGAAGGGCAGGAGTTCTCATTAGTCTGTATGCATGTACAACAACAGACAAGCGGTGGAAAAGTCAAGACCCGACAGCCAGCAACAGTTGGCAACCGTGTAAAAAACATGAATACGAATGCTTTGAAAACAACATTGACTGTTTCATGTGCGGTTAAGCCTGGAGGACAGGCCTGGACTTGATCATCCAACCAGAACTGTATAATGTTGATGGGCAATGAAAAAGATAGAAGGAAAGGAAGACTTTCATACTCTCAGTGCCATTACATCAACAGTTAACCCATGTTAATATTCACACACATTGGAAAGCTTAAGGACAATGTCCCAGCCAGAAGGGGTGGTTATGGTAACACAATAGGCCCACAGAGTGGTAATGATATAATTCATATAGGAATAAGCACCCTTCAGCATATTTTATTTTATCTTTCCAATTACATAAAGCCGTTGGTAGGGAGGAGGATAGAGAATTCAGCAAAGTAAAGTGCTACAAAAGACAGATGCTTTTATTAGTATTGCACTGCACTGACAGGTGTCTGTAAAAGATGAATGCAGAGACAGAGCAGTCCTATTGCACATTTGGAACAACAGCAATGAGCAGTGTTTTCCATTAGTGCTGGCTGTCAACTAATCAGCCGGTTACAGACTAATTTTCAGCCTGCTACATTTTCGAATTCATATTAACTAGGCTAATTTTCACTTAACAGTTTCAATTCGCTAGTCCGTCGAGCCCTCTCCTGCTAGAATGAACGATATGCATCTTCTACGGGGGGCCAGTATGAAAATGTATGCACTCACTAAGTCGCTCTGGATAAGAGCGTCTGCTAAATGACTAAAATCTCAAATGTAAATGTAAATTCTAGCAATCTATTGATAGGATAAGTGCCTGTCAGTCACAAAGCAAGCAATGACAGGGAAACACAGCAGAGAGGAAGAGGCGAAGCGTGAGGTTTCACTCTCGACAAATATGTCCAAAATAAGCCCAATGGGGGTGGTTATGATTACAGAATAGGCCCACAGTGGTAATGATATAATTAATTTAGCCCAAATAGGAATAAGCAACTTTAAGCAACTTTTATTTTATCTTTCCAATTACATAAAGCCCTTGGTAGGGAGGAGGAGAAAGAAATAAGCAATGAAAGACTGAGTGCTACAAAAGACAGACGCTTTTATCAGTATTGCAATGCACTAGCGGGTGTCTGTAAAAGATGAACGCAGAGACATGAGTCCTGTTGCACAATGGGCTAAGCTTGTTGCCTGCCTTCCCGCCTTTGGGACAACGACTCCCATTGTTAGGGCGGAGTCATGAGCATCTTGTCATTATATACAGATCTCTGGTTGCAGTCTAACTTCTTGACATGGAGGAGAGAGCATGATGCTCGTGAATTTGCACTTCCCATGTAATGTGGTAACGATGAGTCGAAATCCACGATTTAGCCTAATTAGGGCTGTCCCTGACCCCAAAAAAAATCTTGGTCAACTGAGAGTCATCTGTTGTTACGACCAATCGAATGGTCAAAAGTTTAAAAGTGTATAAAATAGTCCTGATCATACTGGCCTAGACCTAGACAATATCCAAAACAACACACTGAATTCATATATTTTCAGTCATTTAAATTGTAAAGTCATGTCTTTCTACACAATACCACAAGTTTTCCTAATCTGGGAGGTAAACTCGATAAAGTATTCAATACTTTTGCTGTGAATTTCCAGATGGAATCAGGGAATTAGAATGCACCAGAGGCCACCAAAATAGAGCTCCTTCGGCAAGAAAAATTCCAACCCGGCCAGGGGGCACATGGCTGGCTACTTTTTCTATTTAGCTGGCTACTCTATGGCTTGATATTTTTTTCCTATTTTGTTGCCTTACAAGCTGGAATTAAAATAGATTGTTTTGGGGGGGGGGGTTGTATCATTTAATTTAAACAACATGCCTACCACTTTGAAGATGCAAAATATTTTTTTTTGTGAAACATGAAACAACAAATAAGACAAAAAAACAGAAAACTTGAGCGTGCATAACTATTCACCCCCCCCCGAAGTCAATACTTTGTAGAGCCACCTTTTGCAGAAATTACAGCTGCAAGTCTCTTGGGGTATGTCTCTATAAGAATGGCACATCTAGCCACTGGGATTTTGCCCATTCTTCAAGGCAAAACTGCTCCAGCTCCTTCAAGTTGGATGGGTTCCGCTGGTGTACAGCAATATTTAAGTCATACCACAGATTCTCAATTGGATTGAGGTCTGGGCTTTGACTAGGCCATTCCAATACATTTAAATGTTTCCCCTTAAACCACTCAAGTGTTGCTTTAGCAGTATGCTTAGGGTCATTGTCCTGCTGGAAGGTGAACCTCTCAAATCTCTGAAACAGGTTTCCCTCAAGAATTTCCCTGTATTTAGCGCCATCCATCATTCCTTCAATTCTGACCAGTTTCCCAGTCCCTGCCGATGAAAAACATCCCCACAGCATGATGTTGCCACCACCATGCTTCTCGGTGGGGTTGGTGTTCTCGGGGTGATGAGAGGTGTTTGCGGCAGACATAGCGTTTTCCTTGACGGCCAAAAAGGTCAATTTTTGTCTAATCTGACAAGAGTACCTTCTTCCATATGTTTGGGTAGTCTCCCACATGCCTTTTGGCAAAAACCAAACGTGTTTGCATATTTATTTCTTTAAGCAATGGCTTTTTTTCTGGCCACTCTTCCATAAAGCCCAGCTCTGTGGAGTGTATGGCTTAAAGTGGTCCTATGGACAGATACTCCGATCTCCGCTGTGGAGCTTTGCAACTCCTTCAGGGTTATCTTTGGTCTCTTTGTTGCCTCTCTGATTAATGCCCTCCTTGCCTGGTCCGTGAGTTTTGGTGGGCGGCCCTCTCTTGGCAGGTTTGTTGCGGTGCCATATTCTTTCCATTTTTTAATAATGGATTTAATAGTGCTCCTTGGGATGTTCAAAGTGTCAGATATTTTTTTAGAACCCAACCCTGATCTGTACTTCTCCACAACTTTGTCCCTGACCTGTTTGGAGAGCTCCTTGGTCTTCATGGTGCCCCTTGCTTTGTGGTGTTGCAGACTCTGGGGCCTTTCAGAACAGGTGTATATATACACTGAGATCATGTGACAGATTATGTGACACTTAGATTGCATACAGGTGGATTTATTTAACTAATTATTTGACTTCTGAAGGTAATTGATTGCACCATATCTTATTTAGGGGCTTCATAGCAAAGGGGTGAATACATATGCACGCACCACTTTTCCGTTATTAATTTTTTAGAATTTTTTGAAACAAGTTATTTTTTTCATTTCACTTCACACATTTGTGGACTATTTTGTGTATGTCCATTACATGAAATCCAAATAAAAATCAATTTAAATGACAGGTTGTAAAGCAACAAAATAGGAAAAACACCAAGGGGGCTTAATACTTTTGCAAGGCACTGTACTTGTTGAAAACACTGAATGAGGTGTTGTTGTATATGGATTCAGTTCCTCAGACCGGTATATTTGCTGCATTGCCTGAATCTGCAGAAACTAAACCCTTTTCAGTTCTGTTTGGCTTTCAGTGGGGTTCTGACTGACTTGCGGAGAACATGAGATGCACCCTTCTGCAGTATAAGATTTATTGAAGCCAGATAGACCACCGTGATGAAATTATTAGTCTCTCTAATCTGGTACTGCTGAAAAAAATATATAAAAAAATAAAAACTCCCTTTGATCTCTAATTTACAGCTAATTTTATCAAATCTTCCAGTTTTTCAACCTAAAGGCAACAGCATCCTATTGCCCCGCTCCCCTCCTCCTCAAACCCTCTCCAACGCTGGTACACTGATTAAAGCTGGTTTGCGGAGTGCCTTGCATTCATTAGCATTTCTGTTCAGTTCGGCTGCATGACGCAGCTTACAAAGAGCTGAGGAGCATGTAGCTTTTAATAACTATTTACTCATCAGTAGTAGTTTAGCAGAGGAGACGTGTGGGGCAGGGGGAATTATAACCAACAATGTCCTCAAAACGGTTTTGGCCAGTTGAGCCGTTAAGTGGGAATACTGCTCATTCCATACTATTATCCCAGACAAATATGTAAACAGTGCAGCCATTTCAGAGGCATGTCCCCTCTTCTTGGCACAGACATACAAGACTGGAGTGCAACTCCCTCCCCCCTGGCTCCAGTGCACTGACTGCACATAGTCTAACTGCTTTGGGTTTGCCAAGGCATTCTAACCTTTGAGAGCGCTACAAGCACTTATCTACGGAGGGTTGCCATCCAGGGCTGTCACAATTGGAGCGTGACACAGCCATTTCTCATTCCATCCCTAGTCGTCATTGCTACCCATCAGCAGGGTTTTGCAAAATCTCTGCAATCAGACTTCATTTGACTGACAGGTCAATTAGGTAAGGGCAACTCGTCTGCTCAGAGTGCAGACCTCTCAATTAGAAGGTCCAAAGCAAACAGTTTCATCATTCAAACAAGGACATCTGTTCATCAGTTAGAACTGAGCACACATAATCAGAAGTGCTCTCACAGACTATGTGACCGACCGGCTCGATTCGGTCCTATGTAGCAACATTTCAAATTGTGTTTTTTACATTGGATGAAAGTAGAGACTCAGAGCTAGAAAATTGTATATCATACACTGCAGTTGAGGAACAATGTAAAAGTAATTCTGCTTTGAAAGTTGATAAACTTCTAATCCCACTTTTGAGAAAATGGCCCTTGAATGTTTTGGTACACGTACTGGAGAGCTCTTCTTTGCCTACACCCATTCAGCATAGTTGATCGCCGTTTCAGAAGACTCTACAATGTCTGATTCAATGAAAAAGTTTTTACCTAAAATCAGGGATTTCCTCATCGTCTAATTCATTTTCAGAGTCAGAGAGAGTCAGCATGGCACGATCGTCCTCCAGAAAGTGGAGAGCAGTAGCAAAACTTTTGCAGTTCATCATGATATATTTTTAAAAAGCCGCAGTAGAAAGGATTACCTGCACATACTGAGCAGCTCTGTTATAGACAGAAGCATGCTACATGGCAGACCATCTCTAGGCATGTCCAGCCCATCCATTATCTCAGCCAATCATGGCTAGCGGGGAAGGTTCCTGTCTCTTTCCGTGGCTAAACCAACTAGGCTCGTAAAAGAAATGTATTCGTATTTACAGATGGCATACAAGTTTGTTATTAAGTTCACAGAAGGCATTTCTGCCCCAAAACACATTTTTATACAAAATAAATGTTTTTGTTCAAATGCCTCTCCTGTGAAGTAGTGACGTGCGGCATATGCCTAGCTTCCTGAAACAGGTCACAGTTGGCAGGGGTCTTTACTTCAACATTATTGTGTTTTTTATGTATTTCTAATACCTTTTTTAAGACTGGTAGATGTTTTCTAAGACTCCTTTTCCATTCATTTGACCAGAAATCAAAGCCTTTGTTTATTCCAAATTTTTAGGATGGAAAATGGTTGACCAGAAATCAAAGCCTTTGTTTATTCCAAATTTTTAGGATGGAAAATGGTTGAAAATGTATATATGCATTAATTTCTCATAATTATACTCTTAGTTTCATTTGACACCTAATTTGACATGCTCCTATGGACTTCACGTTGGTGCTCATGGGTCCTTTTACATGGAAATGACCAGTAGCTAAATTAATATAGTGAGAAAATGTGTCAGATTACAGTAACATGAGAGGCCATTTCCTTTATTCAGATAGCCTACAAAGAATGTGGGTCTGCCCACGTTGTCGATCTCTCTATTCAGAATGCGAGACCCCTTCAATGGCAACACTCGACTCATACATTCTTCCCCTGCAAAACCATGGTGATGAGCTAAATTCAAGCGCACCGTTATGCAACATCATGCTCAGAGGTCCGTACATTTGTGCAGATGAGACCTTTGAAGGTTTCAGCTCTGATTGTGTAGCTCAGTCTTCTGTTCTACTTCCAGCCAAGGTTTATAACCTGACCGGCTCATGAATACCATCTGATCTCCATCTCTAAAAGCACCAAGGCTATCCATATATAGTGAACAAAGATATAAAACGCAACATGCAACAATTTCAAAGATTTTACTGTTACAGTTCATATAAGGAAATCAGTTATTTGAAATAAATTAATTAGGCCCTAATCTATGGATTTCACATGACTGGGAATACAGATATGCATCTGTTGGTCACAGATACCTTAAAAAAAGGTAGGGGCATGGATCAGCAAACCAGTCAGTATCTGGTGTGACCACCATTTGCCTCATGTAGTGCAACACATCTCCTTCGCATAGAGTTGATAAGACTGTTGATTCTGGCCTGTGGAATGTTGTCCCACACCTCTTCAATGGCTGTGCGAAGTTTCTGGATATTGGCAGGAACTGGAACACGCTGTAGTACATGTCGATCCAGAGCATCCAAAACTTGCTCAAAGGATGACATGTCTGGTGAGTATGCAGGCCATGGAAGAACTGAGACATGTTCAGCTTCCAGGAATTGTGTACAGATCCTTGCAACATGGGGCTGTGCATTATCATGCTGAAACATGAGGTGATGGTGGCGGATGAATGGCAAGACAATGGGCCTCAGGATCTCATCACGGTATCTTCTGTGCATTCAAATTGCCATCGATAAAATGCAATTGTGTTCATTGTCCGTAGCTTATGCCTATCCATACCACCGCCACCGACATCAGCAAATCACTCGCCCACCAACGCCATACACGGACGGGGTCTGCAGGTTGGGCGTACTGCCAAATTCTCTAAAACAACGTTGGAGGCGGCTTATAGTAGAGAAATCAACATTAAATTATCTGACAACAGCTCTGGTGGACATTCCTGCAGACAGCATGACAATTGCATACTCCCTCAAAACATGAGACATCTGTGGCATTGTGTTGTGTGACAAAACTGCACGTTTTAGAGTGGTCGTTCAAAACTATGATGCAGTTGTCATGTCAACACATCCGTCAGTGCTGCTGTGAATCGCATCACAAGAGACATGCCAAACGGGAAATGTATAAAACAATTTACATCATTAATGCAATTTCAATGTTGTTTGAGTTGCTTTGTGTATCACCCAATTTGCTTTAGATGATTTTACTGCAACACTGCAAGTTGCTTGACATAGGCGTTTCAAAGAGCTGTCAGTCAAGCCCACTCAGTCTGTCTTTTCAAACTTCCTGGTAGTTAGCCATGAGAGAAAAAGTAAACAACAATTGAATCATAATATTCAACATCACTGTTACATTTAACACTAGTATAGAAATATGAAAAAATAACAAAGACAGAACAGAAAAATAAACAAAAACGGTTTATGGGTGATATTTTAGTCACTCAAAAGGATATTTTACATGGGAATCAGAATGACTGTTCGGGACCTTTAAAGCACTGACAATATATATAACCATCAGTTCATATAACCTAGGCCTAGAAGTACTGGAGCAGAGAGACGGGTATCATGGCTCCAGCACAGGGGTGCATTACTGCACACTGAGCTACTTACTGTTAGGCTATGTACAGCTTAGTGCACTGCACACCAGTACATTACATTTCAGGAGGGCATTGAGATGATCATGTTAAATTAAATAGAGAATTATGCTGCTCTCTATCCCCTCTGCGTCCCCAGCGAGGGAATGCTGAGGTTTATCCCGTAGATAGCATAGGGAAGTTGCTTCAGGTCTGCACGGGAATGTAATTAGTCACACCCACTCTTATCCTAAACATGCTGAGGAAGCCGAAGCTGAGAAAACAACTGGGCCGCCATCCTTAAATGCTCATGAAGGACAAAACAGTGAGGATTCAAACGCACAAAAAATGGGCAGTCAAGCTGCTAATGACTTACTGTGGTCCTCTGTAGCTCAGCTAGTAGAGCACAGCGCTTGTAACGCCAAGGTAGTGGGTTCGATCCCCGGGACCACCCATACACAAAAATGTATGCACGCATGACTGTAAGTCGCTTTGGATAAAAGTGTCTGCTAAATGGCATATTATTATTATCACTGAAAGTGTATGAGAGGGAGTCGTTGCGATTGAACTGATGGTGATTCAGGTAAGAACATTTTCAATGCTTTCATGGGTCTTTCCGAGCAGGAGACCTATTTTACTACTGGAGGAATACAGAGGTCCCCAAGACTCTGAGGCACTTCCGAGGTCACGTCATTAAAACAACCTGCTACTCATGTTTTAACACACACCTTGACTACAGCCTAAAGGTACATAATTTAAAATGTCCCGGTCCCTCCTTCTCCACCACACGCCAATGACTGAGGCAATGGGAGACAGGAATGTGTGATATAGGCCTAGGCTAGCACATTATAACATTACCTATTTGGAACTAACAGAATCTAGAAAGTAAAGAAATGCTCACAAAGCACTGCTATACAGTTCACATTATTTCCAAAACACAGTCTAAATTTCGACCACAATTCATTATTTGTAAGGAAAGAAAAATTACATGTTAAACAAATTCCAGCCAGTGTGTATCAGAGGGAAGAGATCCTCCCCCCGCCGTGCTCTGACTGCAGCCCAAAGCCCTCTCAGCAGCCCAGATATTAAACCACTGTCGCATCATTACTTCAACCTATTGACCCCGGCTGCTGTGTGATCCCTGCAGTGTCTGCATCTCAGACACAGTGTATATGATTAATAACAGAAGCTGTTAAGGTAAGCACATATTGATCCTGGCTGTGAATAAAGATAGAGAAGGGGTCAAGGACCGTTCAATCTTGCCTTCTAATGGGATGACTTCACCTGGCTCTTCCTCCCTGCACAATCGGGTTTCTCTGATTGACCATGTTTGAAAGATGTGTTTGTTCCCTGACCTGATGAAAGTCACAGAGCTGACAGGAGGATGTCTGAAAAAGGACTCTGGTTTTCCCATACACAGACCACTGTCATTGCACATCCTTAGTGAGCTGTCAGTGAAATCAAGACATGCAGCTACTCACTTTACCACCCTTAAAGTAACTGTCCAGTGAAAATCTCATTTTAAAAAGCTCATATTCTGTTTGCTCATACACAAATAATGTTGTTGACTCATTCTTTATTTATAGTAGAGGCCAAAGCGTAAATTTGAGAAAAAACAATCAGTAACACCCAATCTCAAACTTGTTTTTGAAACAAACGGTAAAAAAAAAAAAAATGGTCTAGACGCTTTTTCCTTTTTTCCAAATGTTCCAGTGGGGAGAAGGATCCTTCAAGACTCGGGGCGACATGGGCCTTTTATCAATTCGATTTCCTCCTGCGTCCTCTCCCCTCCATCCTCTTTCAACACCTTTTGAAAAAGGTCAAAATTAATTGAGGTGAGTTGGCGAGGAGTGAACATGGATGGAAATGTGCTTGCTTGAAATGACAGTCCTTCTACACTAACGCGTCATTAGGCAAATTACGTTAACAGCAACCTGCAACAATTTTACTGAGTTACAGTTCATATAAGGAAATCAGTCAATTGAAATACATTTGTTGCAGGTCTATGGATTTCACATGACTGGGCAAGGGCATAGCCATGGGTGGGCATAGGCCCACCCACTGGGGAGCCAGACCCAGCCAAATCAGAATGAGTTTTTCCCCACAAAAGGGCTTTATTACAGACAGAAATACTCCTCAGTTTCATCAGCTGTCCGGGTGGCTGGTCTCAGACGATCCCGCAGATGAAAAAGTCGGATGTGGAGGTCCTGGGCTGGCGTGGTTACACGTGGTCTGCTGTTGTGAGACCGGTTGGACATCCTGCCAAATTCTCTATATCAACGTTGGAGGCGGCTTATGGTAGAAAAATGTACATTCAATTCTCTGGCAACAGCTCTGGTGGATACTCCTGCAATCAGAATGCCAATGCACGGTCCCTTAAAACTTGAGACATTTGTGGCCTTTTTTGTACCCAGCACAAGGTGCACCTGTGTAATGATCATGTTGTTTAATCAGCTTCTTGATATGCCACACATGTCAGGTGGATCGATTATCTTTGCAAAGGAAAAATGCTCACTAACAGGGATGTAAACAAATTTGTGCACAAAATTATAATGCGTAATAAAAACTTCTGGGATCTTTTATTTCAGCTCATGAAACATGGGACCAACACTTTTATTTTTGTTCAGTAGAGAGAAAGCAATTAGTAGCATATTGTTTTTACACGTGTGCATGTTTTTCTCCTCTGACAAAACAAAAGCTGAATCGAAGTGGGTTTGGAAGATTTCTAAACTTTTTCGCGGTAGTATACACAAGTGTCCTCGATGAAAGGTGGCTATCGAGGAGGGGAGAACACTTCTGTTTGCATACTCACAAATTAACACACTCCTTGACCACTTATCGGTTTTCGGATCATGGAGGAGAGAGGACAGACTTTTGCCCAAATTAGAAAACCCCATGGGCTCAGTAGTACACACTCACTGCACACAAGCTAGCAAGCCAAGCAACCCACAGCTGGTGTTAGCAAAAAGGACAACGCCTATGCAACAACTACAGGTAATTGCCCAAATAAAGAAAACACCAACATAGTGTCTTAATAGGGTGTTGGGCCACCACAAGCCGCCAGAACAGCTTCAATGCATCTTGGCATAGATTCTACCAGAGTCTGGAACTCTTTTGGAGGGATGAGTCACCATTCTTCCATGAGAAATTCCATCATTTGATGTTTTGTTGATGGTGGTGGAAAACGGTGTCTCAGGCGCTGCTCCAGAATCTCCCATAAGTGTTCAATTGGGTTGAGATCTGGTGACAGACACACACCCTGTATCTCACCAGTCACTTCTATTTCAAATTATGTGGTTTGTAAGAGTTGGCCTGCTGGCTGTTTGGAAGCAGTTAGCTAACGTTAGCATGCTAACATTAGCTAGCATTCTAACGTTAGCTATGGCGGCTAACTTAGCTAGGAATATAGTGACAAAAATATTGAGACAAAAATATCAGGAATCTAGTGACAAAGCAAAGGATAGAAACGACTAACGCTTGTGAAATAATCAGTGCATTTATTGCTGTTATAGTAAAGTGCCCTAGTAGTTCCATTGTGCGTCCTGAATCCATCCATGCTAGTTTCACTTGGTGCAGCCGAGCTCGGGCAGTCTGCCCCAGTGCCCCCCCATGTGGGAGCTAATTTGAATACCCAAGTGTTGGCCAAGCTGTCAAATCAGGTTGTTGTTTTTTACCAGTATACGCCTAAAAGGCCAAGCAGGGGCACAGAGAAAAGCTGGTTTGCTAAAAAGCGTCTGCTAAATGGCATATTATTATTATTATTATTATTATTATTATGACCCTTCCAAATTCTAAGGATTACTCTAGCTGCTGTAATGACACCAACAGTGATCAGTACAAATTCCTCATTTGTTACATTAGGTAACTCTGTTCTATCGCCCAAGAGACATATTCTCGGTGAAACTGGAATTGTTAACTCCAAACATTCCTCCAGATATTTCAAAACATCCTTCCAGAAAGGTGGCACTCATGTACATTCCCATATTGCGTGTAAAAATGTCCCAGTGTCTTTTTGACATTTCCAACACAGAGAATTGTTGGTCAGCCCCATCTTATGAAGCCTTGTTGGGGTCCAATAAAACCTATGTAGTATCTTATTTTGAGTATGTTTCCTCCTGGCTTCCTTTATGTTCCTCCCTGAGCTGGACAAGCTCTTCAAACAGGTATCATCCTCAATTTCCCACTTAAGGTCAATTTGCCATATTGTTCTGAGGTTTTTACAGTCTTTACTCTGCAGATGACTAAATATTGAGTAAAAAATGGGTGCTTTGTTTGGGTAATTCCAAATACTCAGCTATTGGGTTCTTTGCTGGATTTTGTTGATAGCCGGTTAACAAACATTCTCTCACTTGTAAATATTTCCAGAAATGTCCCATGTCTCCCACATCATATTTTTTTACCAAATCTGAGTATGACATTAAAACATCTTCATTGTACAGATCACCTATAGTATGAATTCCTTTCATTAGCCACTGTTTCCAGTACACAGACTTCTTTCCTATCCGTAGCCTAGGATTGTGCCACAATGATGAGTATCCTTGTTTTAGATATGAAATTCCACATTTCTTGTGTACTGTTCTCCACACCTCTTTTGAGTGTAACAAAATTGAGTTGGGAGTTTCAACAGACCTCTCCCCTGTAAGACTATGTGACAGAGTATCAACAGGGGTGAAAGGATAACTTAGTTCCCGTTCTATCGTTATCCAATCCAGCATCCCTTTTGCCCCAATGCTTCGCCAATTTAGCCATTTCAAATGATAAATTGTACAATTTAACATCTGGTAAAGACAAGTCTCCTACATCCCTTGGTGAGCACATCTTCAACATATTAATCCTGGGTTTTTTCCTATCTCACAAAAAGTATTTAGTTAATTTGTCATATTGTTTAAAATACCGGTCTGGAATATTCATAGGTAACATTGAAGAGATATAATTAAATTGCGGGACCACAACCATTTTAATCACGTTGATCTTTCCCCATAAAGTAAGTTTGATCTTTTCCCATTTTTCTAAATTGGTCTTAATCTTGACTAGTAGTGGCTCAAAATGTAGTCCCATCACTTCCTCCAAATTTGAGCTCAACTGAATACCCAAATATTTCAAAATTAAATGGGGTAACGGTTCCAGAGTAACATATAGCATTAATTGCTTCCAACTTATTCCAATTAATTTTTTTGCCTGACATACTAGGATCTGATTCAATACAAGTAAGTAATTGTTGTACAAACTGAAGAGGATCAGAGACCAGCACTAGAATATCATCTGCATACATAGTGGCTTGTGAAAGTATTCACCCCCTTGGCATTTTTCCTATTTTGTTGCCTTATAACCTGGAATTAAAACGGATTTTGGGGGGGTTTGTATCATATGATTTACACAACATGCCTACCACTTTGAAGATGCAAAATATGTTTTATTGTGAAACAAACAAGAAATAAGACAATAAAACAGAAAACTTGAGCGTGCATAACTATTCACCCCCCCAAAGTCAATACTTTGTAGAGACACATTTTGCAGCAATTACAGCTGCAAGTCTATTGGGGTATAATAATATAATAATATGCCATTTAGCAGACGCTTTTATCCAAAGCGACTTACAGTCATGTGTGCATACATTCTTACGTATGGGTGGTCCCGGGGATCGAACCCACTATCCTGGCGTTACAAGCGCCATGCTCTACCAATTGAGCTACAGAGGACCACATGTCTCTATAAGCTTGGCACATCTAGCCACTGGGATTTTTGCCCATTCTTCAAGGCAAAACTGCTCCAGCTCCTTCAAGTTGGATGGGTTCCGCTGGTGTACAGCAATCTTTAAGTCATACCACAGATTCTCGATTGGATTGAGGTCTGGGCTTTGACTAGGCCATTCCAAGACATTTAAATGTTTCCCCTTAAACCACTCAAGTGTTGCTTTAGCAGTATGCATAAGGTCATTGTCCGAATGGAAGGTGAACCTCCATCCCAGTCTCAAATCTCTGGAAGACTGAAACAGGTTTCCCTCAAGATTTTCCCTATATTTAGCGCCATCCATCATTCCTTCAATTCTGACCAGTTTCCCAGTCCCTGCTGATGAAAAACATCCCCACAGCATGATGCTGCCACCACCATGCTTCACTGTGGGGATGGTGTTCTCGGGGTGATGAGAGGTGTTGGGTTTGCGCCAGACATAGAGTTTTCCTTGATGGCCAAAAAGCTCAATTTTAGTCTCATCTGACCAGAATGCCTTCTTCCATATGTTTGGGGAGTCTCCCACATGCCTTTTGGCGAAAACCAAAAGTTTGCTTATTTTTTTCTTTAAGCAATGGCTTTTTTCTGGCCATTCTTCCATAAAGCCCAGCTCTGTGGCGTGTACGGCTTAAAGTTGGTCCTATGGACAGATACTCCAATCTCCACTGTGGAGCTTTGCAGCTCCTTCAGGGTTATCTTTGGTCTTTGTTGCTTATCTGATTAATGCCCTCCTTGCCTGGTTCTGGAGTTTTGGTGGGCGGCCCTCTTGGCAGGTTTGTTGTGGTGCCATATTCTTTCAATTTTTTAAATAATGGATTTAATGGTGCTCAGTGGGATGTTCAAAGTTTTGGATTTTATAACCCAACCCTGATATGTACTTCTTCACAACTTTGTCCCTGACCTGTTTGGAGAGCTCCTTGGTCTTCATGGTGCCGATTGCTTGGTGGTGCCCCTTGCTTTGTGGTGTTGCAGACTCTGGGGCCTTTCAGAACAGGTGTATATATACTGAGATCATGTGACAGATCATGTGACACTTAGATTGCACACAGGTGGACTTTATTTAACTAATTGTGACTTCTGAAGGTAATTGGTTGCACCATATCTTATTTAGGGGCTTCATAGCAAAGGGGGTGAATACATATGCACGCACCACTTTTCCATGATTTATTTTTTAGCATTTTTTTGAAACAAGTTATTTGTTTCATTCCACTTCACCAATTTGGACTATTTTGTGTATGTCCATTACATGACATCCAAATAAAAACCCATTTAAATTACAAGTTGTAATGCAACAAAATAGGAAAAACGCCAAGGGGGATGAATATACTTTTGCAAGGCACTGTAAGCAGCTTGTGTTCTTTTCCTCCTCTATGTACACCCTTGTTTCTGGATCTGTTCTTATCATTGTCGCAAGAGGCTCTAAAACTATGGTAAACAGTAGAGGGGAGAGCGAGCAACCCTGCCTTGTTTCTCTAGAAAGACAAAAAAAAAGACATAATTCCATTTGTAAGTACTGTTGCTTTAGGATTGGAATAGAGGACCCCTATCCATTTACAAAAGTCAGGTCCAAAATCACAATTTTCTAGGGTTCTTAAGAGAAAAGCCCACTCTACCCTATAAAATGCCTTCTCAGCATCTAAGGAGACAGCAGTGTTAGGAACTATATTGGAGCGGTTTAACCACATGAGATGTAAGAGCCTCCTCATATTATCAGTTGAGGTCCTGTTCTTAAATCCTACTTGGTCACTATGTATAATATTAGGTAGTGCCTTCTCTAAGCATATCGCCAGTAAGAATCTTACTATCCACATTAAGGAGGCTGATAGCTCTAAAATTCCCAGGTTCTGTAGTATCTCTAACCTTTTTAGGAATCAGCGATATCAAAGCCTCATTAAAGGTGTCCGGAAGGGAGGCATTTTTAAATACCTCCTGGTAAACCACTGTCAATACAGGTACAAGAATGTCAATATACTTTTTATAATATTCTACAGGAAGGCCATCCAGACCAGGTGATTTCCCTGCTTTCATAGATAAAATGGAGGCTCTAAACTCCTCTTCTGCTATAGTACAGTCCAGGTCCTCTACCTGGCTATCTGATCATCTAGGTAATTCTATAACAGACAAAAAAAAGTATCCATATCTATGGGCTCGCTGAACAGGAGGATGTATATAAATCTTCATAAAAACGTTGAAACACACTGTTTATCTCTTTGGATGAGGTCACCATCTTATTGCCCTTATTGTTCTGTATTTTTTGTTGTCTTGCTAGTAGCCTGCCTGTCTTCTCACCTCCCTCATAAAAACTGGTTCTAAGTCTAAAAAGTGCATATTCTGCCTTTTTTAAATAAATTTCAAGCCAATTAAATTTCAATTTGCAGGCAGTTTGAAATGTGCTATCTGTGAAATGTCTTGCCAAATCCCTTTCCAAGACACATATCTCAGTTTCTAATATTTTTACTGCTTCAGCTCCTTCCCTCTTCTTTTTGGATGCATGTGCTATTATTTTCTCGCTAATATATGCTTTAGAGGTTCCCATACTGTGGAAACCTTTTCAGTTGAGCCCATGTTGACCTCAAAAAAGGATCTAAGATCCTCTGCTAGTGATTGGCTAAATATCTCATCTTGTAATAGCATGGTGTTGAGTCTAAATCTACCCTTCCTTACATTTTCGGAGTTTATATCAACATGTAACTCTACTATAACGTGATCTGTGAGGGCAATGGGACCAATTTTGCAATCAATCACATTATTAACCATGAAATTAGATATCAAGAAGAAATCTATTCTGGAGTGAGTCTTAAGACAGTGGGAGAAAAAAGTATATTCTCTATCATTAGGATGGGCTAATCTCCATATGTCTGTGAGGCCCATATCTTCTGCTAGCATATGTATTGCAAGTCTATCCTTTGGCGTGGAGTTACCTGTAAATGTACTTCTATCAATCATATTGTCCATCACTTGGTTAAAGTCTCCAGCAAGGACGATCCACTGCTCCATATTTCCCAGTATAATGTTGACCTCATGAAAAAAAAAATCAGGGTCCTCCTTGTTGGGAGCATACAGTGAGGGTAAAAAGTATTTGATCCCCTGCTGATTTTGTACGTTTGCCCACTGACAAAGACATGATCAATCTATAATTTTAATGGTAGGTTTATTTGAACAGTGAGAGACAGAATAACAACAACAAAATCCAGAAAAACACATGTCAAAAATGTTATAAATTGATTTGCATTTTAATGAGGGAAATAAGTATTTGACCCCCTCTCGATCAGAAAGATTTCTGGCTCCCAGGTGTCTTTTATACAGGTAACGAGCTGAGATTAGGAGCACACTCTTAAAGGGAGTGCTCCTAATCTCAGTTTGTTACCTGTATAAAAGACACCTGTCCACAGAAGCAATCAATCAATCAGATTCCAAACGCTCCACCATGGCCAAGACCAAAGAGCTCTCGATGGATGTCAGGGACAAGACTGTAGACCTACACAAGGCTGGAATGGGCTACAAGACCATCGCCAAGAAGCTTGGTGAGAAGGTCACAACAGTTGGTGCGATTATTCGCAAATGGAAGAAACACAAAATAACTGTCAATCTCCCTCGGCCTGGGGCTCCATGCAAGATCTCACCTCGTGGAGTTGCAATGATCAAGAGAACGGTAAGGAATCAGCCCAGAACTACACGGGAGGATCTTGTCAATGATCTCAAGGCAGCTGGAACCATAGTCACCAAGAAAACAATTGGTAACACACTACGCCGTGAAGGACTGAAATCCTGCAGCGCCCGCAAGGTCCCCCTGCTCAAGAAAGCACATACAGGCCCGTCTTAAGGTTGCCAATGAACATCTGAATGATTCAGAGGAGAACTGGGTGAAAGTGTTGTGGTCAGATGAGACCAAAATGGAGCTCTTTGGCATCAACTCAACTCGCCGTGTTTGGAGGAGGAGGAATGCTGCCCATGACCCCAAGAACACCATCCCCACGGTCAAACATGGAGGTGGAAACATTATGCTTTGGGGGTGTTTTTCTGCTAAGGGGACAGGACAACTTCACCGCATCAAAGGGACGATGGACGGGGCCATGTACCGTCAAATCTTGAGTGAGAACCTCCTTCCCTCAGCCAGGGCATTGAAAATGGGTCGTGGGTGGGTATTCCAGCATGACAATGACCCAAAACACACGGCCAAGGCAACAAAGGAGTGGCTCAAGAAGAAGTACATTAAGGTCCTGGAGTGGCCTAGCCAGTCTCCAGACCTTAATCCCATAGAAAATCTGTGGAGGGAGCTGAAGGTTCGAGTTGCCAAACGTCAGCCTCGAAACCATAATGACTTGGAGAAGATCTGCAAAGAGGAGTGGGACAAAATCCCTCCTGAGATGTGTGCAAACCTTGTGGCCACCTACAAGAAACGTCTGACCTCTGTGATTGCCAACAAGGGTTTTGCCACCAAGTACTAAGTAATGTTTTGCAGAGGAGTCAAATACTTATTTCCCTCATTAAAATGCAAATCAATTTATACCATTTTTGACATGCGTTTTTCTGGATTTTGTTGTTGTTATTCTGTCTCTCACTGTTCAAATAAACCTACCATTAGAATTATAGACTGATCATGTCTTTGTCAGTGGGCATACGTACAAAATCAGCAGGGGATCAAATACTTTTTTCCCTCACTGTATATGTTGCATAACCTTAATCCCATTTATAAAGAGCCTCAATGCACATAAGCCTGCCAAACTCATCAGTGTCGCTTCAACATTATAAAATTAAGTATTTTGCTTTTCAGAATAACCACCCCATTTTGTTTGGAATTAAATGAGCTATGATAAACTTCTGCAACCCAGCCTCCTCTAAATTTCAGTGCCTCTGTATCTGTTAAATGTGATTCCTGTATGAACACAATATCCGGCTGTTTTGATTTGAAATATGTCAAGATGTTTTTCCTCTTCACTTGGTTAACACAATCATTTATATTCCAAGAGATTATGTTAAAATAACCTTTAGCCATATTTGCGCTGAGTAGTTATAGCCTGAGTGTGAAGTGTCCAATTTAACACACGTGACAACTAATGAACATCATTATATAACATTTCACAATATATGCTCCAGCTGTACAATAAAGCAGTGTAAATAAACGTAGATAACCAATCCCAAAATAAAACAAAGCAACTAGGAATGTAACGTTGCTTCTCGATGAGTCAATCATCACAGAACTGTCTGATGCTGCAGAAGATAACCTGCAGTCTCAACTCAAAAATACTTATGGTCCGTTATGCGCTTGAAAGGCTAAATTAGCAACCCTCCCGCAAACATTTAGGCTACCTTCATTTGTATAGTAAACGGCATACAATTCAACTTGTATTTTACCTTGTCTTGTCTTCTTTATGTAGGCTAAACACCTTGCTCTAGCAAGAATCTCTCTGCCTCCACGTTGTCCTTGAAAATCATTTTCTTTCCCTTCCAAGTAAAGAGCAGGGTCGCTGGGAATGCCAGTGTGTGCCTGACGTTCTTCTCGTGTAGTTGTTTCTTTGCCTTTGCAAACTTCTTCCTCTTCATTGCCAATTCTTTGACAGGTCTGTGAAAAAAGACAGCCGGCGGCCTTCCCCCTGAATGCCACCCTTTTCTTTCGCCGCTTTAAGTACCTCGTCCCGAGCTGTATATCGTAGGAAGCGGATGAGAACCGTTCTCGGGGGCCTATTCTCGTCAGGCATGATTAAACTGCGATAGGTTCGTTCAATTTCTAATTCCTGCCTGTCATCAAATCCAAATCCTTCTGCGATGATTTTCTGCACACACGAGATTAGTCCACAGCCAGCCTCACTCCCCTCTTTCAGATTAACCAATCTCACCGTATTTCTCCTACTTCTGTTCTCAAGTTCTTCGACACGATTCCACAATATATACAGCTTTTTCTCGTGATTCTCATTACCATTCTCCAGACGGCATCCTCTACTGTCGAAATTCGTCCCTCTGCCCCTTCCATCCTCTCTTGTATCGCATCAACTTTTTCCTTTAGCTCGATAGTGTTTTTATCGTGGAGACATCGGATGCAACATCCAACAAAATTGTATTCATCTTTCCCATTTGCTCAAATAGATCCTTCAGATTTACCGATTTCTATGGGTTTATGTGTTTATCCATGTCTTGGTGGGGGGATTCGGAAGGACTTGCTGTTTGTTTGATATATTCGATGTGGCCTTCTGTGAACACCGCGTGTTAGGCTTGAAGAAGTTTTTAGCGCGTCGACATTCCAATAATGCCACTTTAGCGAAATGTTTCAAAATGTAAATGATCTTTATTTATTATTTCAACATCTGAACAAAGTGGACAGGCTTGCATGCTGTTCAAAAAGTTGGACAAGGACAGAAGGGTGTGTTCATAACAATTCAACGGTTCTGTCTTGTTAGCTAGCAAATAGATCCAATTAGTCTAAACTTGAAATATAAAGATTCCTATAAAGATTAGCTGGCTACTCACTAGCATGTGGGCTTGTGCTTGAGAGATTGTTTATGAGACCTGTTACATTTCTATTATGACTGCTACAAGAAGTGAATGTGCATTATGCATGGTTCTGGTAAAAAATGGCATTTTCATAGACAGACTTGAAAGACAGATCAGTGATTATTACAAAAAAGCAGATAAAATGATTAGTGGGTCTTATGGTTGTGAAAGGCTTATATTTAGCCTAGCTATAATTTCACAATCCCTAAATTAATTAGATCATTGCTAACCGTTTAAAATGCAGTATATTTTAACTTTAATTGTACAACAAATGAAAGGCCTATTTATTTATTTATAGATACAGTGGGGGGAAAAAGTATTTAGTCAGCCACCAATTGTGCAAGTTCTCCCACTTAAAAAGATGAGAGAGGCCTGTTATTTTCATCATAGGTACATGTCAACTATGACAGACAAATTGAGAGAACAAAATTCCAGAAAATCACATTGTAGGATTTTTTATGAATTTATTTGCTAATTATGGTGGAAAATAAGTATTTGGTCACCTACAAACAAGCAAGATTTCTGGCTCTCACAGACCTGTAACTTCTTCTTTAAGAGGCTCCTCTGTCCTCCACTCGTTACCTGTATTAATGGCACCTGTTTGAACTTATCAATATAAAAGACACCTGTCCACATCCTCAAACAGTCACACTCCAAACTCCACTATGGCAAAGACCAAAGAGCTGTCAAAGGACACCAGAAACAAAATTGTAGACCTGCACCAGACTGGGAAGACAATCTGCAATAGGTAAGCAGCTTGGTTTGAAGAAATCAACTGTGGGAGCAATTATTAGGAAATGGAAGACATACAAGACCACTGATAATCTCCCTCGATCTGGGGCTCCACGCAAGATCTCACCCCGTGGGGTCAAAATGATCACAAGAACGGTGAGCAAAAATCCCAGAACCACACGGGGGGACCTAGTGAATGACCTGCAGAGAGCTGGGACCAAAGTAACAAAGCCTACCATCAGTAACACACTACGCCGCCAGGGACTCAAATCCTGCAGTGCCAGACGTGTCCCCCTGCTTAAGCCAGTACATGTCCAGGCCCGTCTGAAGTTTGCTAGAGTGCATTTGGATGATCCAGAGGAGGATTGGGAGAATGTCATATGGTCAGATGAAACCAAAATAGAACTTTTTGGTAAAAACTCAACTCGTCGTGTTTGGTCGCAAACACACCGCCCGGGCAACGAAGGGGTGGCTTCGTAAGAAGCATTTCAAGGTCCTGGAGTGGCCTAGCCAGTCTCCAGATCTCAACCCCATAGACAATCTTTGGAGGGAGTTGAAAGTCCGTGTTGCCCAGCGACAGCCCCAAAACATCACTGCTCTAGAGGAGATCTGCATGGAGGAATGGGCCAAAATACCAGCAACAGTGTGTGAAAACCTTGTGAAGACTTACAGAAAACGTTTGACCCGTGTCATTGCCAACAAAGAGTATATAACAAAGTATTGAGAAACTTTTGTTATTGACCTAATACTTATTTTCCACCATCATTTGCAAATAAATTCATTAAAAATCCTACAATGTGATTTTATGGATTTTCTTTTCTCATTTTGTCTTTCATAGTTGACGTGTACCTATGATGAAAATTACAGGCCTCTCTCATCTTTTTAAGTGGGAGAACTTGCACAATTGGTGGCTGACTAAATACTTTTTTTCCCCACTGTGTGTATATATATATATATATATATATATAGTGAATCGCCCATAAGTTTGAGAAAATCAAGATATGATTTTTAGGCCATATCGCCCAGCCCTAGGCCAAGTACCCCTGGTTGGGAACCACTGATCTAGAACAAACAAAATGTAATATAATTTTCCAACACACACAGTGCGGATACCCTTCATTGCACTGCCTGATTCTGAATTCCAAAGTCATACACAGGATGTTTGCTCAGAATAGATAGTACTGACCCATTCATTCAACAACCATCTAGACCCTCTGAAAATGACCTAGTAAGGACAGTCAATTCAGAAAGCAAACTGAAATTCCAATACCAGTTCCAATTTTCCTCATTTAAAAGCAACTGACCCCAACCCTGGTGACTAGTTCTAGTTGTTTCAGCAGATAATACTTGTGAAAATACATTTCTGTACATGAAGCCCACATCTCTAACCAATGAGAGCAGCCTCAAGCAGACAAAACCATTAGCATTTCCTCATGTGTTGCTGCGATTGTGTTTAGGATTTCAACCCCTGCCAACATCATTCTCCCATTTTCCAGGGAAGGTACAGGGTTTGAGTCAGTGTACTGAGATCTCTGCAAAATCATGTGTCTTAGTAAGTGAAGAATAAGAGGAATTTATTGATGCTCAACTTAACCACCAGTAAGCATTTCGCTGTTAGTCTACACCTTACGAAGCATGTGACAAATACATTTGATTTGAGATTGCCATACAACTGCCACCCTTCAGCTCCTAAATGTCAATGCAACCCTGCATCAATCTCATGGCCCATTTTCCAAGCTGGAGGGTATAAATGTTATTAATGTACTTCAACTCCATCGTAACCACCACAAATCATGAAGTCAGCAGAGAACCCCGCAGGGTTGAATGAGGCAATTAAATACCAGCTCCACATCATTTCTTGTGGTTTATGCCTAGGTGTCAATTGCCGAATGACAAACAAAGTATAGCCTAAATATAAAATCTCAGCAAGGACCATAAACATCAGGTGCACTTGACGTGTTGGACTAAAACTCAGGCAAAGGAAGAAATGTCCGCTCTCAAACTTTATTAGGCAGCAAATTACTGAACAAAAATATAAAACGCAACATGCAACAATTTCAATGATTTTACTGAGTTAAGGTTCATATAAGGAAATCAGTCAATTGAAATTCATTAGGCCCTAATCTATGGATTTCACATGGCTGGGCCTTGGAGGGCATAGGCCCACCCACTTGGGAGCCAGGCCCACCCACTGGGGAGCCAGGCACAGCCAACCAGAATGAGTTTATCCCCCACAAAAGGGCTTTATTACAAACAGAAATACTCCTCAGTTTCATCAGCTGTCCGTGTGGCTGGTCTCAGACGATCCCGCAGGTGAAGAAGCCAGATGTGGAGGTCCTGGGCTGGTGGTTACACGTGGTCTACGGTTGTGAGGCCGTTTGAACGTACTGCCAAATTCTCTAAAACGACGTTGGAGGTGGCTTATGGTAGAGAAATTAACATTCTATTATCTGACAACAACTCTAGTGGACATTCCTGCAGTCAGCATGCCAATTGCACCCTCCCTCAAAACTTGAGACATATGTGGCATTGTGTTGTGTGACAAAACTGCACATTTTAGAGTGGCCTTTTATTGTCCCCAGCACAAGGTGCACCTGTGTAATGATCATGGTGTTTAATCAGCTTCTTGATATGCCACACCTGTCAGGTGGATGGATTATCTTGGCAAAGGAGAAATGCTCACTAACAGGGATGTAAACAAATGCACAAAATAAATAAGCTTTTTGTGCATATGAAAAATGTCAGGGATCTTTTATTTCAGCTCATGAAACATGGGACTAACACTTTACATTTGTGTTTATATTTTTGTTCAGTATAGAATAGGAACATACAATCTAAATGCTTGCCGATGAGCATTGACAGCAAGAAAATATCCAATCAACCTTATCTTCTAGCAAAGCAAAGTAATATTCTATAAATAGGTAAAATATGTGCAAAACAAACACAAAATTACTATTTTTGCGTAGTCCATTTTAAACTTGTGCTGTCGGAGATGGGCTTTGTCCTGTTCCACTTTAAAAGGCCTAGTTTAATGCCCTTCATGCAGAAACACTCTCCTTGTGAGAGCCACCCCCAGGCCTTAATCACTTTATAATTAAGAGTATCTCAGACATCAGTAATATGCTCAGAGGACAGACGTCGGCTTGAGTCCACAGTTCAACACTAATTGGGCCTTCCAATCAAAAATAGAATGAAAGAAGTTGTTGAAGGGGGATCATGAAACAAGGACTCAGCTTATTGTACCCAGTCTTTCAAAATACAGCTTTTAAAAGTGTTCAGTATTACAGTGCTATGAAAAAGTATTTGGCCCCTTTCTAATTTTCTCTACATTTGCATATTTGTGATACTGAATGTTATCAGATCTTCAACCAAAACCTAATATTAGATAAAGGGAACATAAGTGAACAAATAACACAACAATTACATATTTATTTCATAAACAGTTATGCAACACCCAATTCCCCTGTGTGAAAAAGTAATTGCCCCCTTACACTCAATAACTGGTTGTGCCACCTTTAGCTGCAATGACTCCAACCAAATGCTTCCTGTAGTTGTTGATCAGTCTCTCACGTCGCTGTGGAGGAATTTTGGCCCACTCTTCCATGCAGAACTGCTTTAACTCAGTGACGTGTGGGTTTTCAAGCATGAACTGCTCGTTTCAAGTCCTGCCACAACATCTCAATTGGGATTAGGTCTGGACTTTGACTAGGCCATTCCAAAACTTCAAATTTGTTGCTTTTTAGCGATTTTCATGTAGACTTGATTGTGTGTTTTGGATCATTGTCTTGCTGCATGACCCAGCTGCGCTTCAGCTTCAGCTCACAGACGGATGGTCTGACATTCTCCTGCAGAAATTATCTGATACAGAGCAGAATTCATGGTTCCTTCTATTAAGGCAAGTCGTCCAGGTCCTGAGGCAGCAAAGCATCCCCAAACCATCACCACCATGTTTGACCTTTGGTATGATGTTCTTACTGTGGAATGCAGTGTTTGGTTTTCGCCAGGCATAATGGGACCCATCTCATCCAAAGCGACGTGAGAGACTGATCAACAACTACAGGAAGCATTTGGTTGGAGTCATTGCAGCTAAAGTTGGCACAACCAGTTATAGAGTTTAAAGGGGCAATTACTTTTTCACACAGGGGAATTGGGTGTTGCAGAACTGTTTATGAAATAAATATGTAATTGTTGTGTTATTTGTCCACTTATGTTCCCTTTATCTAATATTAGGTTTTGGTTGAAGATCTGATAACATTCAGTATCACAAATATGCAAAAGTAGAGAAAATTAGAAAGGGGCCAAATACTTTTTCATAGCACTGTAGGTGCAGAATTAAACTGAGCGTGATGCTGAATGTAGGCTACTTTTTATATGCATTGTATAAGTGCAATTTGGTAAAATAATTACATTCATTCACTAGCATTACATTACTCATCAGGATCGATAGATTCAAAACAATAGTTTAAAACCTATCAAGTTAACACTGCTTATCAGAGAAAACTTCACTGAAAACGAGGGTTGCTGTGGCTCTTTCTCTAATGGTGTCCACATCGCAATCAATCAACGGCGGCAACTTCAATCTACTAACCATTCAATAACCAAAGACCATGTGGTTCCTTGTGCAAATAATTATATAGGAGTGGCCGGCCCCTGTCCTGGCATAACCTCTACCACCACTGTTACAGAGTCAAAATGTCTGGAATACTCTGCAATTATTAGGCCAGTGGAGTGTTAACATACAGTGCCTTCCGAAAGTATTTACACCCCTTGACTTTTTCCACATGTTACAGCCAGAATTTAAAATTGATTGTATTGAGATTGTGTCACTGGCCTATACACAATACCCTATAATGTCGAAGTGGAATTATGTTTTTAGATATTTTTCAAATTGTATTAAAAATGAAAAGCTGAAATGTCTTGAGTCAATAAGTATTCAACCCCTTTGTTATGGCAAGCCTAAATATGTTCAGGAGTAAACATTTGCTTAACAAGTCATGAGTTTCATGGACTCACTCTGTGTGCAATAATAGGGCTTAACATTATTTTTAAATGACTACCTCATCTCTGTACCCCACACATACAATTATCTGTAAGGTCCAGCAGTCGAGCAGTGAATTTCAAACACCAATTCAACCACATTGTTTGAAGTACAATATACCAACATAGTTACTGTAGTAAATCAAAGCTGTGTGCTGGAAAACCTTGGTAGAGCATGGGTGGAATAGGCATCATGGTGCTCATGTGAATTTCCTTTACTTTTCGGCTTCAGACTAATGCCTACTTCTCACTTACAACGCGTAAATGTAAACAAATGTATTTCAAACATATTTCAGAATTGTATACAAAAACACTACACTGTAAAAAAGCTACAGTTGCTGTTACATTCCAGAATAACGATGGGGCGTTACTGGTTATGGAAAAACTTTTGCACGCAACAGTCCGCCATATGATTCACCACTACCCTCTTAATAGTAAGCAAACAACTCTAAACATTACGATAGACCGACTAGTTCCAACAATAAACACATGCTGCTGGAATTCACCAAATGTTTGTTTTCTTCATAGTTAGCTAACGTTACTAATGACGTGAATAGACATATGTCCACGTCATTCACTTAAATTGTAAAGAAAGAATGGAGAGGAAAACCCTCCAGTGCCAACTGGCAGTGAAATATAGCTAGCTACTGTAGCTTGCGAGGTTAGCCTACCGGCTAACTTAGTGTTGCACACATTCAATGGGCTGCCTTCAAGTTAAAGAGGACACGCAAAACACTCAATGTAAATATTGTGTTTTACTTACCTAGGTACGTTTTTGAAAGACCAATATCCACACGAAACGCATAATGACAGAAAATATGCAAATGCTTAAAGTCTAGTTGACAGCATCGCTCGTGAATCCGCCATCTTCATTCAGCAATCGATGCATTCTGCCGAAACTCCGGAATGAACCAAAGGGAGCAGGAGGAGGAGGGAGATTTCGTAACAGAGGACATACAAACGTTGGTTATTTGGAATAATATATCTGATCGGAGAGGAGGAAAATCATCGAAATTACCCAATTTGAAACATAATTGTGTTGGTATTTTAAGGTAAAAGCGCAAAACGGACAATAAAATTGATCATGCTTGGTTTAATCCCCATAACACTGATAGATGTCATGATACCCTTGTCCCGACAGAACACCCCGAGCTTCTTTCAGGCTTACTTTTCACTCACAGGTGCATAAGGGGCTAAATTATAAGCTGTACAGTTCTCAAATTAATTAAAGGCCATAACATAAATGTTTCTCTAGCGCAGAGCTTATTCAGCTATGCTACTCCTTTTACTTGGATCATGAAAGTGATTAACAAAATCTTGACAAAATGCTGACTGGCGTGTGAGCAGGTAGCAAGTGGCATCTAAAATATTGTGTCTTCCAAAGTGAACCACATTGTCTAATTTGGGAACCCCTTCCATGAAAGCCACTTTGAACTGAATTTTGGGGGAAATGCTCAATAACATAATTAGTTATCAGACTGTACGCCCTATTTCAAACATCACATGGAACTGAAGATAATGAACTGTAAGTGTGAAATAAGCTCACCAGGCTACAGGTGAACTTGATCATACATTGCCCTATAGCTCCCTCTCCTGGTCATACTGTGACAGATCGTAGAATGCATTTTACATCAATCATACCTTTTTATTTTGCCAGTCAGTGGTCAGAGGATTTAGCCAAAAACAGTATTTCTGATTTAGAGTAATAATGGCTCAATAGAGCTTCTATCTCAAGGCCATCAGACTGTTAAACAGTCACCACTAGCCGGCCTCCACCCAGTACCCTGCACTGAACCTTAGGTCACTGTTCTAGCCGGCTACCACCCAATACTCTACCATGCACCTTAGAGAATGCTGCCCTACTTACAGTCATTGAACACTGGTAACTTTAATGTTTACATACCGTTTTACCCACTTTATATGTATATACTGTATTCTAGTCATGGCTCATCCTATATAACTACTGAGGTACACACCTTTTCTATTCATACACACCATCTTTACACACCATTATCCATCTATATACACAGATATATGCATCTATACACACACTGCATTCGTAAAGTATTCAGACCCCTTGACTTTTTCCACATTTTGTTACGTTACAGCCTTATTCTAAAATTGATTAAATGTTGTTTTTTTGTTTTATCAATCTACACACAATACCCCATAATGACAAAGCAAAAACAGGTTTTTAGAGGGTTTTGTACATTTATAAAACGTAAATATCCCATCTACATAAGTATTCAGACCATTTACTCAGTACTTTGTTGAAGCACCTTTGGCAGCGATTACAGCCTTGAGTCTTCATGGGTATGATGCTACAAGCTTGGCACACCTGTATTTGGGGAGTTTCTCCCATTCTTAAAAAAATAAATAAAAAATTATCTGCAGATCCTCTCAAGCTCTGTCAGGTTTGATGGGGAGTGTCGCTGCACAGCTATTTTCGGGTCTCTCCAAAGATGTTCGATCAGGTTCAAGTCCGGGCCACTCAAGGACGGCTTCCGTCTGTCCACTCTACCATCAAGGCCTGATTGGTGGAGAGCTGCAGAAATGGTTGTCCTTCTGGAAGGTTCTCCCATCTCGACAGAGAAACTCTGGAGCTCTGTCAGGGTGACCATCAGGTTCTTGGTCACCTCCCTGAACAAGGCCATTCTCCCCCGATTGCTCAGTTTGGTCGGGCAGCCAGCTCTAGGAAGAGTCTTGGTGGTTCCAAACTTATTCCATTTAAGAATGATGGAGGCCACTGTGTTCTTGGGTACCTTCAATGCTGCAGACATTTTTTGGTACCCTTCCACAGATCTGTGCCTCGACACAATCCTGTCTCAGAGCTCTACGGCCAATTCCTTCGACCTCATGGCTTGGTTTTTGCTCTGACATGCATTGTCAGCTGTGGGACCTTATATATAGTTGAAGTCGGAAGTTTACATACACCTTAGCCAAATACATTTAAACTCAGTTTTTCACAATTCCTGACATTTAATCCTAGTAAAATTCCCTGTCTTAGGTCAGTTAGGATCACCACTTTATTTTAAGAATGTGAAATGTCTGAATAATTGTAGAGAGAATGATTTATTTCAGCTTTTATTTATTTAATCACATTCCCAGTGGGTCAGAAATGTACATACACTCAATTAGTATTTGGTAGCATTGCTTTTAAATTGTTTAACTCGGGTCAAACATTTCGGGTAGCCTTCCACAAGCTTCCCACAATAAGTTGGGTGAATTTTTGCCCATTCCTCCAGACATTGCTGGTGTAACTGAGTCAGGTTTGTAGGCCTCTTTGCTTGCACACACTTTTTCAGTTCTGCCCACACATTTTCTATAGGCTTGAGGTCAGGGCTTTGTGATGGCCACTCCAATACCTTGACTTTGTTGACCTTAAGCCATTTTACCACAACTTTGGAAGTATGCTTGGGGTCATTGTCCATTTGGAAGACCCATTTGCAACCAAGCTTTAACTTCCTGACTGATGTCTTGAGATGTTGCTTCAATATATCCACATAATTTTCCTTCCTCATGATGCCATCTATTTTGTGAAGTGCACCAGTCCCTCCTGCAGCAAAGCACCCCCACAGCATGATGCTGCCACCCCCGTGCTTCACGGTTGGGATGGTGTTCTTCGGATTGCAAGCATCCCCCTTTATCCTCCAAACATAACGCTGGTCATTATGGCCAAACAGTTCTATTTTTGTTTCAGCAGACCAGAGGACATTTCTCCAAAAAGTACAATCTTTGTCCCCATGTGCAGTTGCAAACCGTAGTCTGGCTTTTTTATGGCGGTTTTGGAGCAGTGGCTTCTTCCTTGCTGAGCGGCCTTTCAGGTTATGTTGATATAGGACTCGTTTTACTGTGGATGTAGATACTTTTGTACCTGTTTCTTCCAGCATCTTCACAAAGTCCTTTGCTGTTGTTCTGGGATTGATTTGCACTTTTCGCACCAAAGTACGTTCATCTCTAGGAGACAGAACGCATCTCCTTCCTGAGCGGTATGACGTCTACGTTGTCCCATGGTGTTTATACTTGCGTACTATTGTTTGTATAGATGAACGTGGTACCTTCAGGAGTTTGGAAATTGCTCCCAAGGATGAACCAGACTGCCCTGACCTCAAGCCTATAGAAAATGTGTGGGCAGAACTGAAAAAGCGTGTGCGAGCAAGGAGGCCTACAAACCTGATTCAGTTACACCAGCTCTGTCAGGAGGAATGGGCCAAAATTCACCCAACTTATTGTGGGAAGCTTGTGGAAGGCTACCTGAAACGTTTGACCCAAGTTAAACAATTTAAAGGCAATGCTACCAAATACTAAATGTGTATGTAAACTTCTGACCCACTGGGAATGTGATGAAATAAATAAAAGCTTAAATAAATCACTACTATTATTCTGACATTTCACATTCTTAAAATAAAGTGTTGATCCTAACTGACCTAACCAGGGAATTTTACTAGGATTAAATGTCAGGAATTGTGAAAAACTGAGTTTAAATGTATTTGGCTAAGGTGTATGTAAACTTCTGACTTCAACTGTACATACACACATACATTCCGGTCTCTGACATTGCTCGTTCTGATATATATATATATATATATTATTTTTTTCATCTCTGGATTATGTTTGTATTTTTATTATTGCTAGGCATTACTGCACTGTTGGAGCTCAAAACAAACATTTCGCTGCACCTGCAATAACATTTGCAAATCTGTGTACGCTACAGATACATTTTGATAGTGTCCATTTTTTGTACATTCCATCCACAAAATAAATTCCAGCACATTTGTGTTTTGAATCACCTTTATTAAGTAAACTCTACATTTCAGTATTGCTTTATCTGTCCTTTTTTCTTTTATTCTAAATTACAACCTCTTGCAATCAGCACAATTTATATATATACACTTTTTTTCCCCAACCAAGCTACACTGAGGAATACAAAAATATCACAGAACATTTTCTACTAAGTCACGTCACCCGTGAGCTCCAGAGCAGAGTTGGAGGTGCGGGTTTGGAACACAGGGATCTGACAACGCCCCCTATAGAACATCAATGGACAGTGCACATTAATTCCACAGTAACAGCTGATGGATGTAACCTGGAGACACAGTTTGCATATCAGCCTTTATGGGCATAGCACTTTTATGATTCTAGATGTGCAGGGCATGTAAATGTCATGTCCACTCATCCTTTATGTGATCCTGATATTTGATTGGATGATTGTACTTGAGATTCACAAAAGGCCATCCACTTGCACTCTTGACCCAATCAAAAAGGGCCAATGAGTTTGGTCCAGCCAGACACCTGTGTTCCCAGACCCAAAACCTCAAACCGCTGAATTGGAAAAGGGAACCCACACAACACTCACGTTACACTCTCTCATTCCTCTCTGCATACACATCATTCAAAATATCAAAAAGATAAAACACTAAAAGAATCCTCACCCGTACTCAGGTTACTATTTTCATATTACATTTCTTTTCTTTTTTCTTTTATTATTTCAACAAACTGTTTTTTGTCTATTTTTTTTCTTTCTTTTTAAACACTGTCAGAATACCCAAAATTCAGATCCGTAGTGACTGGTGGAGGCTCACTCCCCCCAGGACAGAGGAATGTTGCAGTATGAATCTGACTTACTCAGTGGTTTCAATAAAATAACCAACTAACATCAACAAAATAAATGACCACTTATATGCCCCAACCAACCAAAAAGCATCCCTTCGTGACTGCTTCTGGAAGGAAAGTTGTGAGGATGAACATGAGGGGGAATATATGTTACAGGAAGTTACACAGAGACATGAAACACGATAATGGGAGAGGCAATTCAGTCACGGACACAGAAGACTACATAAGCTGATTCCCTTTCAACTTACCTCAAAGCTCTACGTCTCACACAGTTATGACATCTAAAAGGGTGGGGAATGGGGGTTGATTGTGCTGCCTGTGTGCTGTGTAGGGTATGTACATCAAGGTACACAACGAGGGTTGACGTCAGGTCAGGTGAGGGAGAGGCCAGGGCGGTGGATGGGGAGAGCATTCGAGGCAGAGCCAAGGGTTGATGGAGAGAGACAGCTCGACAGGGATGCGGGTTTGTGAGGTGGGAGCGTCGTTCCTCTCCCACTCCACTGCCCTCACAGTCATGGGGAGAAAGTGGCCATCTCCAGAGAGATGCGCTGCCACAGCTCCTTGGTCTGCTTGCCCCTCTTCAGGTTCTGCAGCACGTCGTTGAACTGCATCATACCCACAGGGGTCAGGCAGAAGGCCCCACGGGCGCTGCGGATGATGTTGACAAAGTCATCGTAGTC
Source organism: Coregonus lavaretus (assembly GCF_964263955.1). Taxonomy (NCBI): domain Eukaryota; kingdom Metazoa; phylum Chordata; class Actinopteri; order Salmoniformes; family Salmonidae; genus Coregonus; species Coregonus lavaretus. The sequence goes on from NC_139988.1 coordinate 47,098,674, forward strand.
TGCCGGGGTCAGGTGGATCAGCCGGTGGTGGATGTACTGCAGTGGGGGATAAGGGGGGGCACAGAGGAGCAGATTAACTTTGAGTCAAACAGGGCACCAAAGGGTAATCTACTTTACTACATATGTCAATGTTAGTCACAGAGACAGGGCACCCAAATCCTAAACCAATCCCTACTACCCCCAATGAACTTGTAGAGCAGCAGTTTCTCAGCAGTTTCTCAACTGGTGGGTCGTAACCCAAATTGTTATTTTGTTATAAAAAATAATTTAAAAAATGTTTGTTTTAGTCTGAACTTAAATGACTAAAATCATAAAACCAGGTAGCAAATGAATAACTCCTTTAATCTCAGCTATTTTTCTTCAAAGTATTTTCAATATAGAGCTATTAGAAGTGCTATTTAGCAGTTTTGGTTGATTTTGTGGTCTCAAACCAGTGAGCTTATTAACATTAGTCATCAAGAATATGAGCATTGCGAATACTAATCCATTCAGATCTACACACGTACATAGGGGCTTGTGGTTAATTTGGATTGGACAATAGTGTTTGGTGGGAATACAGATATCAATGTGGTCCACTATCAATGTTATACACTACATGACCAAAAGTATGTGGACACCTGCTTGTCGAACATCTCATTCCGAAATCATGGGCATTAATATAGAGTTAGTCCCCCCTTTGCTGCTATAACAGCCTCCACTCTTCTGGGAAGGGACTTGCTTCCATTCAGCCACAAGAGCATTAGTGAGGTCGGAAAGTGATGTTGGACGATTAGGCCTGGCTCGCAGTCGGCATTCCAATTCATCCCAAAGGTGTTCGATGGGGTTGAGGTCAGGGCTCTGTGCAAGCCAGTCAAGTTCTTCCACACCGATCTCGACAAAGCATTTCTGCATGGACCTCGCTTTGTGCACGGAGGCATTGTCATGCTGAAACAGGAAAGGGCCTTCCCCGAACTGTTGCCACAAAGTTGGAAGCACAGAATCATCTACAATGTCATTTAATGCTTTGCGTTAAGATTTCCCCTTCACTAGAACTAAGGGGACTAGCCCAAACCATGAAAAATAGCCCCAGACCATTATTCCTCCTCCAAACTTTACAGTCGGGAGTCGGGCAGGTAGCGTTCTCCTAGCATCCGCCAAACCCAGATTCGTCCGTTGGACTGCCAGATGGTGAAGCGTGATTCATCACTCCAGAGAACGTGTTTCCACTGCTCCAGAGTCCAATGGCGGCGAGCTTTACACCACTGAACTGACTTGTTGGAAAGGTGGCATCCTATGACGGTGCCACGTTGAAAGTCACTGAGCTTTTCAGTAAGGCCATTCTACTGCCAGTGTTTGTCTATGGAGATTGCATGGCTGTGTGCTCAATTTTATACACCCGTCAGCAACGGGTGTGGCTGAAATAGCCGAATCCAATCATTTGAAGGGGTGTCCACATACTTTTGAATAGTGCATCTTAATATAGCCACCTTTAACTAGGTTTACATTTGTTAATTTAATCACATCCCCCCATCTCAGCCCTTGAGGGCATTAATGAAGTGATGCGAATTCAGCACACATCCAGTGCAGTGTCTTTTCACTCCCAGCCTTGAGCAGGTGCTTATTTTTTTACCTCTCAGGACAGATTCTGTATCATAATGAGTTTAAATTGATAGATTATTAAAACGGGAAACGGAGAGCGCTTCAATTTGCTCACAATGGTGCGGTTTAAATGGAGGACGACTCAAAAGGGTAGATACTGCCCTATGATACTGCTGCAATTTCAGACAATTTCAATATGATATATATTGATGATATCTTGTACATTTGGACTGGAAGTCAGGATGAACATAATGAATTTGTCTCTTTCCTCAAAATGGTATAAACCTTGATCTTAAGTTCTCCATAGAATGTGAAATATTTCAATTTTCTAGATATGTGGATCACCACCCTCTATCAAAAAGACAGACCATAACACTTTAAATTTGAGCTTACAGTGTGCTTCCTAATGCATTTGAAAACGGTTTACCTAGGAGTCAATTCAATAGACAGATGCCTGTGCCACTCCACTGACGATTATGTCTACAAGGCTGCAGCCATGAAACAGCGTTTCTTCGACAGAGGTTCCTCTTCCCAGTGCGCCAAGAGTTGCTGGGCAAACGTGTGATAACGAAGAGAAACTGCTCCGTTACGTATAACCACATTTAACCCCAAAGCAGATACAGTGAGCTCCAAAAGTATTGGGACAGTGACACTTTTTTAAATTATGATACAATGACTAAGAGGTTAAAGAGCAGACTGTTAGCTTTAATTTGTGGGTATTTTCATCCATAACGGGTGAACCATTTAGAAGTTACAGCACTTTCTGTACATAGTCCCCCCATTTTAGGGGACCAAAAGTAGTCAAAAGTTTAGTATCTGGTCCCATATTCCTAGCACGCAATGATTACATTAAGGTTGTGACTCTACAAACTTGTTGGATGCATTTGCTGTTTGTTTTGGTTTCAGATTATTTTGTGCCCAATATAAATGAATGTTAAATAATGTATTGTGTCATTTTAGAGTCTCTTTTAAAGTAAATAACAATAGAATATATGTTTCTAAACACTTCTAAATGAATGTGGATGCTACCATGATTACGGATAGTCCTAAATTAATCGTGAATAATGATGAGTGAGAAAGTTACAGAAGCACAAATATCATACCCCCAAGACATGCTAACCTCTCACCATTACAATAACTGGGAAGGTTAGCCTTTTTGGGGGGGTATGATATTCATGTCTCTAACTTTCTCACTCATCATTATTCATGATTCATTCAGGACTATCTGTAATCATGGTAGCATCCACATTAATGTAGAAGGGTTTGGAAACATGACAATACATTAATTACAATTAATTTCTATTGGGTACAAAATAATCTGAAACACAACCAAAACAAACAGTGAATGCATCCAACAAGTTTATAGGAGTCACAAGCTTGATGTAGTCATTGCGCGCTATGAATATGGGATCAAATACTACACTTTTGACTACTTTAAAATACACATAAGTGAATTTGTCTCAATACTTTTGCTCCTACATTTTTTTATATGTATAAACAGTTGATCCGATATGGATGAAAATACCCTCAAATGAAAGCTGACAGTCTTCACTTTAACCTCAGCCCTTGTATAATTTCAAATCCAAAGTGCTGGGGTAGAGCCAAAACAACAAATGTGTCATTGTCCCAATAGTTTTGGAGCTCACTGCATGATAAAACATTATGTGACGCAGCACTGGCATCTACTTACATCTGATCCTACCCTGAGCCAGCTATTTAAAGAGCCCCCTCTTTTTGTTTATAAACGATGTCCAAACCTCCGCAATAAACTTGTTCGAGCGAGCCTCAACTCTGGCCCCAAACAAACCCTCCTTGCGCCTCTCAGAGATAGCAATCATCCCTGTGGCAATTGCGTACAGTGTAATAATAGCGTAAAAAGAGCCTTTAGACACCCTCGTCTTGTAAAAGGTTTAACGTTAAAGGGATATTTCTGGATTTTTGGCAATGATGCCCTTTATCTACTTCCCCAGAGTCAGATGAACTCTTGGATACCATTTTTATGTCTCTGCATCCAGAATGAAGGAAGTTAGAACGCTAGTTAGCAATTGAGCTAGAGCTAGTTAGAAACTTTCTTCAACCTGCACGCAGACATAGAAATGGTATCCACAAGTTCATTGGACTCTGGGAAAGTCTATAAAGGGCCTCATTGGGGTGGGTAAAGTATCCCTTTAAATGCTTTATTACATGTAACACCATGAATGTTATTTACATCTTACGTTGCCCATGTGGTATTTTGTATGTGGGAAAATCTCTATGCGCCTTAAGCAAAGAATTTGTGAGCAAGAGCACCATACGGCATAATTATGAAAATTACCCCTTTAACAAATCTTCAGTGTCTCCTCTTTACGATTTCAGGGTATTGAAAAAGTTTAACCTTCATCCAGAGCAAAAAAGCTGTTCCAAAGGAAACTTTGGATTCATACGCTTGGCACTTTACATCCATCAGGGCTTAATGATGATTTTGACATGAGGGTCATGCTTTAATATGTTTCACCCAACCCCCGGCATTATGTGGTTCCTGTCATTTATGATGGTTCTTAAACTTGACACCCTCTTACAGGTTCCCATAGGCCCCCCCTTCAGTATTTATTTTTCGTTTCAGGATTTTCCTGGTCTTAACACCAGTTTCCATTTTTTTAAAGCATTATGAAAAAAATATGTAAAAAATGTTAAATTTTGTAAAAAGTATATTAAAAAATATAAACTGTCTCGATCAAGTCACACATTTTCTGAGATAAATGATTACGCATGTGCCTCCTGGCATTTGTGTTGTACACGGGTGTTGCTCATCATGTCTGATTGCAACTGCGACCTGGCGTAAATAAAGTATATATTTTATATACATTTTCAAAAAATTCGAAAAACCTGTTTTCGCTTGTCAATATGGGGTATTGTGTGTAGATTGAATAATTTAATCAATTTTAGATTAAGGCTGTAACGTAACAAAATGTGGAAAAAGTCAAGGGGTCTGAATACTTTCCGAATGCACTGTATGTGTTGGAATACTTTGGAACAGATTTCCAAAACTAAAATCACTTGGAGCTGATTTGCTGTTGTTTTTACAGTCTTATGTACAACAATACAAATTATTATTTATTTATTTATTTTTGCTCATAAAACTTGGGGGGCCAAATAAAATTGGGTCTGCCAGTTGGGGAACCCTGGTCTAGGGGTTGTTTGTGGCCTGGGCCCGGGTGTTACCTGTAGATAGGCCTGCTGGCAGCGCTGCACCAGCTGATGGAAGGCGGGTGTGCGGAGGTGGGCATGGATGTGGGCGGGGTTGAGTCTCTGGAGAGCCTCCATGATGATTTCCTGAAGGACGAAGGGGCTGAGCACACCCTTAGCCGCGCCCACACAGAACTGGTACACGTAGTTCACACCTGAGGAGGATGGGAGAATGGTGAGCATTTAGTCTTTGCTGACAGTTAGCGAATGTCTATGGCTAACAGATGCGCACACACACACACTACATGTTAATGTTTTTAAATATATGTAAATTGTTAAGAATTTTGTCTGTAATGTCTTTTTCGTTAAGGGGTGGACCCCAGTAAGACTAGCTGTCGTCATTGGCGTCGGCTAATGGGGATCCTAATAAAAAATAAATCAAAAGATACAGTATGTTCTACTTTGAATTCCGGCAGAGTCATTTCACTAGAATCCTCTCAACATACACAGACAATTCAGTGCTCCGATATAGATATGTTTGTGTGTCTTACTTAGCATTCAACTCTTCGCCTTCTTAAACCACCAGAGGTTGTGATGCTGGCTTAATTTATAAAACAACCACTAGAATCAAAGATGCCCGCAGCAGGCCCTCGTCATCCCTGCCCCTTTCTCACCTAGCCGTGCAGCCAGTCCCAGGAGCCACTTGACATCCTCCGTGTATGGGGGGCTGCGGGAGAAGTTATTGGGGTGGTCGTTGTGCGCCCTCCTGCCCAGCATCTCCAAAGCCAGCATGCCTATTAAAGAGTCAGGGTCAAATATCAACACCATCAATTACTTTGAATAAAAAGCATAACCATAGCAAATGATTAAACTGATATTCACAGTGCATATACCATCTAGTATTACATCTAGAGAATCTTATCATGGACACTTAAAAGCATATGTGTGTTCCTCACCAACTCTGTAGGCTGAGTGCAGGTAGTGAAGGCCCTGCTGGCTGATAGGCTGGCTATGCTGCTCGTCTTCAGACGGGAAGGGGGCGCTGACCAATGAGACGGGCTGGGAAGACATACCAGGAAGAGATGACGCCTGAATGGCCTGGATTGTGGAGCCTGAATGGACGCCACCTACTGGATAGAAAGAGGAAAAAGACGCGGCTCCTGAGAGTGCCATGGAGAGCCCATTATAAAACATCCAAGTAAAGAATGCTGCTGTTGAATGTGAGCCATCAGCTACATCAGCTAGCATGCTAAATATATTATTATTTGACGTTTATAGACAGACTGACTACAGATCATGCACACATGGACGCGCGCAAACACGCGGCAGTGGTCTCTGCTCACCTGCTACAGTGGTGCTCAGAGGCAGGCCGGTCTCGGTGTGGTACGGGTGGACGGCGATCTGGGTCATGGACGGCACGGGAATACCAGGGAAGGTGACCGCAGTTGCTGCCATGGGCGGATGGGGGCCGGTAGCCACTGAGAACGGGTACTGGGCACCGATAAAGGCCGGGTGCATTCCCTGAGAGGGCACACATACACACTTAAAATTAGTTAGATGCTATTCTCTGTTGCCGTTGCGGGCCACTGTCTTACTTCAGATAGTGCAACATTCGTCTGCACTGAGGGAAGAGCGACATGTAGGAGTGACGGAAGACAATGGTCGTGGGCTTAATACAAAAAGAGATGAGTCATTTATGATTCATATAGTGAATACTAGTACATTCTCCAAACATTTCCTCTTCAACTTCCTGACATACACAAGAGAGAATGTAGAGAAGAAAAAAAAAAAGATTTTCAAAGTCAAACACTGTAGGTACACTGGTGCATACTGATCACTTGGCAGCGTTCCAGTTGTCTAGTTGAGTCTCCTTGAAACTTAGTTTCAATATTGTCATCTTTCAGTTCCCTCCCAACTCCCCCTCCCTTCTCCGTCTCAATTCAAACCAAACTTCACAAACCAAAGTGAAGGTCATTAAAATAACAAAATATGAGAAACAGTTACCAAAACAATAATGAAAAATACATAAATAAATGGAATTCAAAACTGTTTGTTAGTGAATCTGGAGATTCAAATGGATCTTGCGAGTTCGAGGCCCAGAGTTGAGTTTGAGGGATCTAGGGACTGAGAAAAGCCCTGCATGTAGCGTGAAGGAGAGGTGTGGGTCTATAGGGAGACGTAATGTCTTCTACATAGATGGAAGCTACTTAAGGAAGTAAGAACTATCAACACAGTATTTCACTGGAAGCCCAAGTGATGATTCTCAGCCAGCCTATTTCAGAGTTTATTTGTCAAAACAAGTACCAGTAACATCCCGATTTGATTTGAACATCTTATCACCAGTTCTCTCCCCAACATCTCTCTCCCAGCCCACCTTATCCATCTCTCTGTCTCCATCAGTCTTTCCCTCCTCTCCATCCTCCCTCCTCTCCATCCTCCCTCCCATGATGCCTCCAGACAGTCCTCTTACCTGTGGGTACGCACCCCCTGACAAGGGGAACACAGTGGGCCGGGGGACATGCTGCAGCGGGTGCCCCAGGTACTGGGGGGTGCAGACGGTGGGCAGGTGGGCCTGGATGGTAGTGTAGGGGTGCAGGCCCTGGGAGTGGGGGTGGGCCATGGCAGAGCCAGGCAGGGCGTGTGATTGGTAGATGGTGGAGCCCACAGAGATGACGGGCACCACAGCCGCTGCTGTCACAGAGGCAGTCACTGTGGCAACACCAGAGGACTCCATGTTGCCACTGTTGTCCATTACACCGTGAACCGTCTCCGGGGGCCTCCTCCCAGCTCCACCGTTGGCCCTGCAGCGTCCCGGGCCCTCACGCTGGGCCCCTGAGCCCCCTCCTACTGTCTGCTCATAGAGCCAGTACCACTGGTGGGCCACCTCAAACAGAACCTCAGGGTACACACCGCCCCCCTTGGCTGCTTCCTCTACAGCCATACAGGCTTTCTCTAGCATCACATTGTCCTGCAGGGAGAGAGGAGGGGAGGGGGTGAAGACAGAGATAGAGAAAAAATGATGAGATCAAAAAAAGAAAAATGTGAATTTTCAGGACAAAATTGATAAAAAGGGTAAAATAATAAAAATATGCCCAGCCTACATGAGTAGTCCGATGTGTCTTCTGCAGAACTGAAGAGTACCGGACATGTACCTGTTCCTTGCACTGCACCAGGGCCCTCTGGATCTCATTGGGGTTGAGGGCATGTGCATGGGGCAGGCAGCTCAGGGCCAGCTCAGCTGCAGCGCGAACCATGTTGGGGTCCCGCGCCCGTGATGCTCTGTCTGCCAGTGATGCCACCTCGGGAGGGGTGAGGTGCCCATCCCAGCACTCCACCAGGATGTTGAGGGCAGCACTGCCGATCTCCATGGCCTGGCCTGGAGGGGAGAGGAAGAGGAGACACTCATGTAAAGTGTGGTGGTGGTGGTGGGCCAAACCAAGCTCACCCGTGTCTCATGGACTATTTAAAAATAAAAAATAAACGCTTTTGGGATGACCTATCCTGATGAAAAAGGACAGAAAAACATAGCCCCTCACCTGTGATCCAGGAGACGTGGGAGGAGTAGGTCCTGGAGAGCCAGTTGGGCGATACAAAGTTGTGCAGGCCCAGGGCGTACAGGCCGATCTCGAAGGCACAGAGGTGCAAGTTGCGGTGGGGACCCTGGTGGCCCCCACTGGCTGAGGGCTGGGTGAAGATGGAGGTGGAGCTGTTGCCCCCGGCCTTGATCAGCACCGTCTTGGCCAGCTCAAAGTAGAAGTGAGCCGCCGCCTCCGATGGCTGGTTGGGCACATGGGGTGCATGGCACTCTGGACGACGCCCTTTATACCTAAGAGGGTGGCGGGAAGAGGAAATTCAGTCTATTAGCATATTTTCGTCAATACCTTAATTGAGTTCTCCAATAATTAGAAAGCATCAACACATGTATAGAATATGTAGGAGGAGAGTCACTCACCTGCTGGTGTCTGTGCTCTTTGCCCTAGCTCCGCCTCCGGCCCTGCGAGAGCCGCTGGATGAGGAGGAGCCCAGCGAATCAGAGGAAGAGCTGCTGATGCTGTCACTGTCCTGGCCCCTTCCCCAGGAGGCTGCGGCCCAGCCCCCTTTGAGTGGGCGTCGGCTGAGGGTGGGGGAGCTGTCTGAGGTGGTCTCAGGAGCACTGCTGTCGATACTCGCCATGCCTGGGAAAACAATATAAAGTCAGCCACATGTCAATGCTACCTCTAGACGGCCATTTGAGTCATAGTATAGGCTGTTATTTCAGACACAGTCAATGTCTTAATCTGAGGTTGAGGGTCATGGTTAGTTCGTTACCTGTGTGTTTCTTCTTCTGGCGGACAGGAGAGCCCCAGCAACGCCCGCTGTATGCCCCCCGTCCTCCCAGCGCCAAGCGGCTGGGCACTGTGCCCTCGGGCTTGAATGGGACAGCCTCGCTCGGCTGGTCACATGATGCAGGCTGTGCGCCATCTGCTAAGACAATAAGTGAAGTATTCAATAAGTTTTACATGCATACAGTAACAACAGTGAGGGTTGGATTCAAATAATTCCTTCCATTTTCAACAAATCTGTTTTGCATATGTAGGGTAACAGCATTTTCAGTGCAGGACAGGTACAGTACGACATAACCATACTGACTGTCTCTCACCTTGTTCTCTGGCCTCACTGACGCCCTCTCCGGGAGTGGCATTGTTCTGCACCCCGCTGCCCGCCAGCTGTCCTGCTGCCCCCCCAGTAACCACCGCTTGCACAGAGGAGGAGGACCCAGCTGCAGCCGTGGCGTTGGGGGCGTGTTTGGACACCCCTCCGGTGGCGTGTCCGTGAGCATTGTGGGCAGCGTGCTTGGATGGGCTCCTCTGGCTGTTGGCAGCTGGCTTGCTGGAGTAGAAGGAGCTCAGGGTTTGGGGCTTGTGGGTCTGGCTCTCTCTGTCCAGCAGCTTGTCCAGGATCTGAGAGGTCACAGAGGGAGAGGGAGTGTCATCACAAGCCTTATTTGGTAGTTATTCTACTGGCTACAGTGCGAAACCAACGGCCACCTTTTTCAGCTTGCTCTGGTCATCCTTGTATGTGATCATGAGGGCCAGAGCCAAGTCTCCTTTCTCTCTCCTGGTCCCCTCACACAGCAGAGGGTGCTCTGCCTCGCTCACTGTGGTCTTCATACCTACAGGGGAAAAAGGGGGGTAGAAATATGAACAGACAGCAGCAAACGAGTTCAGCAGTTTCTAAGCCAAACTGGTACCTGGACGTTTTCCTATTTAAGTATCACTAACTTCATCACTGATCCATTAAATGTGTTGCCTACCACTTTCTGAAGGTGTAAATGTAAAAACCTTGTGGTTGATCTTACCCAGTGCTGCTACAGAAGCCTCAAAGCCCAGCTCCTCGTCTCCAGGCATCTCGTTGTCCCGGTTACGGCTAGGAGGACGAGAACCTGTGGGGGAGACAACTGTACAAACAAAATAATGGAGGGGTGAAATATAAATTACTGGAAGTCTCACTCGTGTGATGACTGCATGACATGTAATTCAGATCAATTAGCAAGTAAAAGTTCTACATATGTGTGCATATGTACTGTTTGTTGTATGTATTGTGTGAGTTAAAACTGAGAATCACAATGTGGAAAACTACATTTTGGCAAATAAAAACGTAACCTATGTAGCGAGAGTCACCTGGGGTACACAGCACATCAAATATGAAGCTAGCCAGCATGAGGGGCAGGACAGGCCTGTAGTCACAGAAGTTCCCGTCTCGGAGCTGCTCGGCCCTGTCCCGTATGGACGTCATCTCCACCAGGCCCAAAGGAATCTTCTTCAGCAGAGCCACCACCTCTGACTCCTGGTAGGCCAGCTTGACCTCCAGGGCCTTGGTGGAGGCTGGGGGCCTCTGCAGCTCCAGGGAGAACATGCCCGTGCTGAAGGCCAGGTTGTGGAGCTCCAGCCTCTCGCTCAGCACCGTCAGCAGGAAGGAGGTCTTGACCAGGGTGTTGGTGGCCACCTGGGTCTGCCTGCTGGTGGACACCTTGCTCTTCTTGCCCTTGGTCTGGGGCTGCTCCACCTTCAGGTCTGGAGGGTTGGCCAGCAGGTCTCCAGCCAGCTCCACTGCCAGTCTGCAGGCCTCGTTGCTGTAACCATGGGCGTGGAGGGCCTCTGCACATGCAAACAGCACCTCCATCTGGCCCTCCTGCTCCAGTGGCTTGATCCCAGCAAAGATGTCTGGTTCCTCCTCATGGTTGTTCTCTGGCACTCTCTCTGCCCCCTCCTCAGAGGCTGCATTCATGTAGTAAGCCTGGTAGTCATCCTCTCCAACAGGGTCTCCCTCTGCCCCTGCCGCTGGGGCCTGATTGGGCAGTGCTACGGCAGTTTCTCGGCGCCCACCACGCGGTGGCTTGGCGGCAGCAGCAGTCACGGTTACAACAGCGACCAAGGTGGAGGGCCGAGCGTCTCCAGTGGGGTCTGCCTCCTTATTTCCATTTACCTCCATCTCTGCCTCCACTTCTACCTCCTTCTCCACGGCAACTTCCAGGACGACAGCGGCGTTCTCCTTGGGTGGGAAGGCGGACTGGGACTCAGCGGCAGGCAGGGTGGAAGCAAGGGTGACACGTTTTCCCTCGAAGGCGCGCTCCTTGGGCATGTTCCCAGTCCCTTTCCCTCCCCCACTGTATTTGTGTGGCTCTCTGAGTAGCGGGCTTGGTGAGGGCAGCATCTCGGGCGGCGGGGGCATGAAGTCAAAGGTGTTGCTGGCTTCAGCGCCCAGCGCCAGACTGGAGCCGTCATCCAGGCTCAGCTCGGCCATGTCAGGCTCCAGGGAGCTGTCCTCACTGCTGGTGCGCCGCTTGGCCGCTTGATGTTTTCCCCCTACCCCTCCTGATCCCCCGGAGGACGACTTCCCCCCCTGGGCCAGCTTAGCCTTGCCCCCAGTGGACGAGGAGGAACCTGCGCCTTTGTACATCCCCTTACTACTGCCCTCCTCTAGAGAGAGAGACACACTGCCCCCTAGCCGAACTAGGACCCCTCCTCCACCCCCGGCCGACAACCCCTTCCTCTTGCTCACAATGGTCTCTTTGGGCCGGACGGCCACTTCTTGTTGGGGACTTCTGCCTTTGTAGTCTCCCCCACCTCCCTCAGAGCTGCCAGATCTCCCCCCTCCTCCTCCAGGTTCAGGGGAGTCTCCAGCCAGGCCAGCCTTGGCTCCTCTCTGCTGCTGCACTGCCCTGGCCCAGCAGAAGGAGGCGCTCTTCTTGTCAGCGCTGCAGTAGGTGATACCTGGCAGTGGGTATGCCACCTCCCAGTTGAAGTAGCAGGACTCCACGGCCGGCTTGAAGCCCTGGAACAGTTTGTCCAGGGACTTGCGGTGTTGCCCTCGCTTCACAATCTCAATCACTTTCAGATGCCACTGCTTGAGCTGGGAAGCCAGCTCCAAACGCCTATAGAATGGTGCAAAAATAAACATTGTTATAGTCAGTCCAGGAAACAAGAGCCACAGAGCAGAGACTATAGTAACAAACAAGCACACAAAGGCACACACACACACAATTAATATAATTGCCAATGTATTGTCACACACACACAATGGGTATCATTCAGAAAATTGCCAACGTAACTGGAAGACACGCACAGCCACACAAAGAGCTTTCTGCAGAGAAATGTGACACTGTCATTCCACATTTGTCTTTGTCAGTGTGTCGAGCGAGAGAACATAACACTCTGAAAGCCAAGCAGCAATCAGCTCTGTGCCTTGAGAAGCAGACATGTCACAGTGAATCAGGAGGATGCCCTCATCTATAATACACTCAATGTCCCAAACACTGACTGATCTAATCAGATTAACTTCAGAGCCTCAAAGGGAGTGTCTATCAACCCAACACAGACAGATTCGGACCTGGGATCGGTTGTGAAAGTGAGAAGTGAAATGAAGGTAAGAGACAGGAGGAGTGCTGTGCTGTCAGCATTAGACACTATTCTAGTGGATGTAGGAAACCAAGCTTAAGTGTTAAACATGCAGAAAGGGAAGTGACCTCACCTCTGAGGGCTCATGGTAGGGTCTAGCACAGCCAGCCTCCACAGAACCACCATATCATCACACATGCTGGCGCAGGCGTGGGCTGCCACCTCCGACTGCCCGTTACTGCGCCCTGTGTGCCCGCTGGCACTGCTGTGGGACGCCGACGTACGCACGCTGTACCACCAGCCAATAATCTGAGGAGAGAACAGTTACCTCTGTCCTATCATGTGTGTATAAGTATGTATGTAACGTGTGTGTACGTGTGTGTGTGTGTGTGTTACCTGTTCATAAGTGAGACACTGCTCAGTGAGGATCTCTAGAAGGGGTGCAGCGTTGCTGTCTCTCCTCTTGAACATCTCCCTGACGATGGACAGGAGGTTCCAGATCCCCTCAGGCTCCCGCCCCCTCAGAGGTCTCAGCAGACACGCCCACTCTGCCGCAGCCGGGGGCTCCGTGGATGACAGGTACATGGAGTTGACGTCACTGCACCGGGAGGGCAGACACACTAGAAAGATTAGCAAGTACATTTCCACACACATACTTTGTCCTCTTCTTAATATACCCCACTTTGATCATGCATGTCTTTGCTCTCTTACCTGAAGACCACAGGAGAGGGGCCACAGAACTTATGCAGCGTCTTCTTGATGTTGTCACTGAGCGTGGACTCATCTAGATACCAGGTGCTCTGGTCAGAGGCCGAGGGGCCAGCAGTGGGATCTGTACACAGGAGGCAGGGAGTAAACAGAAAGCCCAAGAAATACAATACAACAAACATACAGCAAATGTAAAGAACTGTTTTTAGCTGATATTTGGGAAACGCATGCCATCTGAACCACCCTACAGCGTGCTCTAAGCACATAAGCATGCAAACGCCTTAAGTACAAATGGTCAGAGATAGGGGTCTATCTACAGTTGAGGGTGTGGGAAGCAACCCCCATCTCATATTGGTTATGGAAGTGGTGAGATACACCCCATACAATAAATAAAAAGCCCTTTGACTTATCATTATCTCCAACCACATTATGAACCCATGTGAGATGAGTAGAGGCTGCCCCCTGCAGGAGGCAAACAGAAGCACAGACAGCCAGGCAGGCAGGGCATACCTGGAGCCCCACACACTGTGTTGATGGCTGTGGACTGGGAAGACAGGAGCTCATCCAGGAGCCTCTGGGCTGTGGGCAAAATCTGAAGGAGAAAAATAACAGACCAGGTTTAAATGAGTATGATATAATCTGTTTCAGATCAGTTAATGATAAGTTATAACAAATCTGTTTCACCATTGTTTCGGGGGGGCTACTTGTTAAATTCTAACTTTTGAACACAAGACTCTAATTACAGCTAAGAAATTCAATTGGCCTTAGAGATGAGTAACATTACAGTGAGCAACACTGCACTACTGACTGCAATACATAAGGAGACAATGAAGCTACTGTGTGTTATTTATCTCAGTAGCACAGAGGGCAGACAAAGGGAGTATTGAGACTGGGCCGGTTACAGGCTGAGGACAGCTACCGCTACAAACCAAGCCAATGGGAGGTAAAACATACAATATTGTTCTTACACTAAACTAAATGTATTTTTATGACTAACTTGGTGACCTTAAGTACATAAACCACATTATCTAATAGTTTTTGGAGCCTAAAAGGGATTGAGATACAGTGGGGGAAAAAAGTATTTAGTCAGCCACCAATTGTGCAAGTTCTCCCACTTAAAAAGATGAGAGAGGCCTGTAATTTTCATCATAGGTACACGTCAACTATGACAGACAAAATGAGAAAAAGTTTTTCCAGAAAATCACATTGTAGGATTTTTAATGAATTTATTTGCAAATTATGGTGGAAAATAAGTATTTGGTCAATAACAAAAGTTTCTCAATACTTTGTTATATACCCTTTGTTGGCAATGACACAGGTCAAACGTTTTCTGTAAGTCTTCACAAGGTTTTCACACACTGTTGCTGTCTAGAGCAGTGATGTTTTGGGGCTGTCGCTGGGCAACACGGACTTTCAACTCACTCCCAAGATTTTCTATGGGGTTGAGATCTGGAGACTGGCTAGGCCACTCCAGGACCTTGAAATGCTTCTTACGAAGCCACTTCTTCGTTGCCCGGGCGGTGTGTTTGTGATCATTGTCATGCTGAAAGACCCAGCCACGTTTCATCTTCAATGCCCTTGCTGATGGAAGGAGGTTTTCACTCAAAATCTCACGATACATGGCCCCATTCATTCTTTCCTTTACACGGATCAGTCGTCCTGGTCCCTTTGCAGAAAAACAGCCCCAAAGCATGATGTTTCCACCCCCATGCTTCACAGTAGGTATGGTGTTCTTTGGATGCAACTCAGCATTCTTTGTCCTCCAAACACGACGAGTTGAGTTTTTACCAAAATGTTCTATTTTGGTTTCATCTGACCATATGACATTCTCCCAATACTCTTCTGGATCATCCAAATGCACTCTAGCAAACTTCAGACGGGCCTGGACATGTACTGGCTTAAGCAGGGGGACACATCTGGCACTGCAGGATTTGAGTCCCTGGCGGCGTAGTGTGTTACTGATGGTAGGCTTTGTTACTTTGGTCCCAGCTCTCTGCAGGTCATTCACTAGGTCCCCCCGTGTGGTTCTGGGATTTTTGCTCACCGTTCTTGTGATCATTTTGACCCCATGGGGTGAGATCTTGCGTGGAGCCCCAGATCGAGGGAGATTATCAGTGGTCTTGTATGTCTTCCATTTCCTAATAATCGCTCCCACAGTTGATTTCTTCAAACCAAGCTGCTTACCTATTGCAGATTCAGTCTTCCCAGCCTGGTGCAGGTCTACAATTTTGTTTCTGGTGTCCTTTGACAGCTCTTTGGTCTTGGCCATAGTGGAGTTTGGAGTGTGACTGTTTGAGGTTGTGGACAGGTGTCTTTTATACTGATAACAAGTTCAAACAGGTGCCATTAATACAGGTAACGAGTGGAGGACAGAGGAGCCTCTTAAAGAAGTTACAGGTCTGTGAGAGCCAGAAATCTTGCTTGTTTGTAGGTGACCAAATACTTATTTTCCACCATAATTTGCAAATAAATTCATTAAAAATCCTACAATGTGATTTTCTGGAGAAAAAAATTCTCAATTTGTCTGTCATAGCTGACGTGTACCTATGATGAAAATTACAGGCCTCTCATCTTTTTAAGTGGGAGAACTGGCACAATTGGTGGCTGACTAAATACTTTTTTCCCCCCACTGTATGTGTCTGGGATTCAACAGTGTTGCTAGTGCTAATACATACAATCTAGCCAACTAGTGTGGTTCAACAGTCTTACCTGTTGGGGAAGCTCACTGATGAGGTACTGGGCAAACTTCTGCAGCTGGTCCCTCTGCAGCCGGGACAGGGACTCTGACACAGGGGCTCGCAGGCACACTGCAGACGCCTGGCAGACAAACACAGCGGTGACAGCATTAGTGTACATTTAGGATCTCACCTTGCTCCGTTTCCTGTTCACACAGTGAGTTTAAATGCAGATAAAACAGATATAAACAGATAATTCAAATATAAACTGTAGGTGTGCAACAAACTTCAAAATCAGATTCACAATCATTAACCATACTGTCACTACACTACAAGACTCATTGAGCCTCCATCTCCCTCTTCACAACAAGAACTCCACACCATAGTCAACTGGTGACCCCTGGCCTAGAACACTTAGCTAGCTGTGACCATGAGGCTGCGGAGCAGTCTCTGATGTGTGATGTCTTTATTAAGACTGCAGTGAGAGTGCTGCCTACTGCTGAGCTATACCTTCTGCATGCCTCCAAGGCTATTGCTCCACTGTGGAGCAGTGCAGAGATCCCCCTCATTTGCAAATGGGAGAATGTGGCCCATGCATAATACATGGCAGAGAGATGGGCCAGGCCAGAGTTTGATGATGAAGGCTTATTCTCTGGTTGGCTCTCCAGAAGGTCATTAAAGGGAATATGGAATGTTCCCTGGAGAGGTGGGTAGTACAGAATGAGACACCACCACCACCACCACAGAAAGTGATTACAATATATCTCACATGAAAAAAGACTAGAGAGAGGGGGAAAAGAGAGAGAAGGGTAGTCTGCTGCTACTGTGTGGTGAATGGGAGTGGAAACCCTTGGGATTCCTAGCCCAGGATGTAGACCAGAGAAAGGAACAGAGGGGATGATATAATGATAATGGTGGGCTGAGTGTGGACTAATAGCCAGGGTAAATAGCAGGAATAGCGAGATGGGGAGGGACAGCGGCTTGTGCTCTAATACTCTGCTAAAGAACATTTCATGCTCTTTAATAGGATTATATAATCAGCAGATATGCCCATTGCCCACACTCCCCCTAACCCCCAACCTTTTAGAAGCAGTTATTCTACTTTGCGGTGAGGCACTTCTGTTGGTTCTATTAGAATGTTCTCTGACCAAAACATTTCATAATATGATGCTTTGAGGTCGTCAGATGTAACAGATCTTTAGGGATGTTCATGTAAGTTGCTTTACACACTTAACAGTCAAGCGTTCTTGTGTGCGGTGTGTGTGTTCAGTATTTATCACATTGATCTTTTGGAGTGGTTTCATAATGTGGAACTAATTGAGCACTGCCAAGTTGCACTGTGTGCGTGCTTGTGTGTGCACGTAGTGTGCACATGCGCCCTAGTGAGAGAAACACGGAAGACTCAGACTGGGTTCAGTCGGTGTCTATGAAAATTCACACTTCGATCATTTCCTGTTGAAACCACAGTGCCTTTAAAAAGGATACGACTATATTCTGACACAGTGTGAATGTGCTCTCAGGAGACACCGACTCAAGACACTGAATTTTAGCAAATAAAACTGGTAATAAATAATGGACTATTTCAAGCCCATCTACACCTGATGGCTCCCATTTTAACATAACCCCCAAAAAACTGCACTACTAATAATAATAAATAATAATAATAAGCCATTTAGCAGACGCTTTTATCCAAAGCAACTTACAGTCATGCATGCATACATTTTTTTTGTGAATGGGTGGTCCCGGGGATCGAACCCACTACCTTGGCATTACAAGCGCCATGCTCTACCAGCTGAGCTACAGAGGACCACACTAGTGTGTCTGTATTTCTCATAATACCTGTAGCAGCATTCATTTGAAGACATCTCATTATTTGATGTCCAATTCATGAGAGGGCAATGAAATAAGTGCCCCGCTTAGCATTTGGAGTGATGATATCGGTTTTGTCATGACAAAATGGCACCTCTCAAGGCTACAGAGTGAGGAGACTGAATGGAAAGGTCTAAGCATAACATTGCGCCACCCAGGGCGACAGGCTTCAATATCTACTTTCACAGAGAAGGGTGACTAACGCACAGCACACCTATCTGGGCCTGAAAGCTGTTCATTACTTTACAGTCTATCCACCCATTCAATACAATAATGGCTAATGAGGGTCCATGTGGGGCTGACAAAAGGTCACAAGAAAGCTATGGAGGTGTGTGTGTGCGCGCACGCATGTGACAGAACAGCTGACAGAGAATGAAGTGGGAGATAAAACCTGCACAGCGGGGAGTGGGGATATGGCTATGGGAGACTAGGCTCTCACCTGGACTGATAATTACCGAGCGAGATAGAGCAAGAGGGTTGTATTCCAGTGGAAAACAAATATGAGGATTGAGAGTTAAAAGTTACTTTTCTGATTCTGATCATGGCTGGCATAATCAGCTTTGCCAAGGGTTCATATGATCTCGAAACATCTGAACATAACTTCCAAGGCTGAACTGTGCCTACACACTCATTCCTGCACACACACATACCATCAGACCCTGCAAGACCCACCTACACTGTGGAAGGTGGGGTGTTTACCAACAAAACTGCTGGGTGCGCAACTACGAGGTAAAAACAGACAGGGTTGGCTTATAGTCAAAGGACTCTTGACAACATGTAAGTAAGTTATATTTAGTCTACAAATGTTTATTGAAAAAATAAATACAACTAGCTGAAACAAGAAATCTACAATTCACCGCACAGCAGCTTCTAGTCGTTGTTGCTAGCTATCTATGACAATAACACACAGCCTTTTAACTCTGAGCTGCGCACAAATTATTGTTGGGACGTTGTGATCCGGTCTATAGGCTATGGCTTGTCTGTGCCGGGGTAAAAGTTCCTGAATTGAAATGGATTTGACCGTTATCCCAGTGCTACACTAACTCACTCACACATATACTGTCTATACTACAGCACAAAGGTGTACAGTATAGGTGTATTCATGCGGTAATGCCTTGTCTGTACTCTAAACTCACGTTGTGGATCCTGAAGAGGCAGAGGGCCACCACATGTGCGCACCACTTGGCCCCGGCCCCGCAGGTGCAACTGCAGGAGGTGATGCGGCAGCGGTCGAACATGACAGCCACATTGTACGCCCCTTTTGATTGGCCAGCCTGGGGCGACACCACGGTGGCACTGAGGTGGAAACCTGTGTGAGAGAGAGAGAGAAACAGAGGGACAGAGCGAAAGAAAGAGGGGATAATATCAGCTCTGAAAGGTCCATCTGCTTGTCTGTGGCAGGCAATGAGACTGGAGCAAAGGAATGACAAATAGTGTTATTATGATAAAGAGGGCGAGGAAAACTTAGAGTGCTGGGGCTGCCACTGTAATGGTGAGCCAGCCATTGGCCGACATTGTGCAGCAGCAGCGCTGTAATATGGCCTGAGCCTGGGCTGCCAGACAGGAAATTAAAGGCAGTTTTATTTCCATGCACATGGAGAGACTAGGAGATAGGAGGAGAGAGAGGGAGAGGGGGAGAGAGTACAAAGGTTGGCCAAAAGCTTTTACCAACTGGACAGGTTGGGAATGGAAGTAGAGGAACAACTCAGCGTAACTGTTCCAGATTCAACATAATAGGCCCCCTTCAGAGAGCTGAGCTCTGTTCCTGCTCCAGTCTTTCTGCTTCTACCTGGCAGTCTAACGCCTCCTCCACCCCTACTATTTCCACTGGGAGACAGGGTTTCCATTACCTCACAATGAGCTCTAATGCGTTTAACCTAATACAGCACTGAATGACATACCCTGGGCTAGCAGGAAAACAATGAAGTACACTCAGAGCAGATAACAAAGAGAAAGTGCTTGCTTTCAAAATGTTTGTTAACATTTTAAAATCAGAACCCTTGGGTCGTTACGGAAGTCCTTGAAAAAGGTATATGCCCCTCCAAGTTTTAATACAGTGGGAAAGTTTACATCTCTAGATATTGGCTTTCACTTAACAAGCATTTTCTTTAACATAACTTATAAGCATGAACCACTGTTGAGCAGTGCATAAAAGGGCATTTCACTGCAAGACTTTTGATCCTAGCTGGCATCTCAGTGATGTTGAGAGTAATCGATTAATAACCCATTCATTTAGTTGTACATCCAGTGTGTTGGGGCAGGCTGCTTGGCTTGTGGTTGACCCTAGGTGCCTATTGATGTGGCCCATGTAATAGCAGGTCTACGCACTATATTTCACCCCTGTGGCACAGTACAACAGTAGCATTCCTACACTATTACGCTACACCGAGTTCTCTTTCTACTAATGAACTGGGGGTTGGCAAAGTCAACGGCTAATGATTAGTGATAAATATAGCCAAGTAACCTGACTGGGAAAAAAACAGTAGTGGCCACAGTTTTTCCTGATCAGGTCACAGGGTCAGGAAAAACTCTGGGCCCTAGTAATGAGCAGTGAGAGTGGCGTGCTCTATCTGTTACAGCTGGTGAGTAAGGCGCTGTTAGGAACATTTAGGGCCATTAAAGCGCCTGTAATCCCCACACATCCTGCCTGCCTGTCCGACTGCTCTAATCCAGTCATCTGGGATGAGCAGAGAAATGCAGCAGCTCCACCAGGACCCCACACCACTGAGGTGAACACAGCATCTGACCTGGGATTAATGCTCAACTAGATAAATGCTCAACTAGTTTTTGAAGCCCAAAGCACAGGGTGAGTGTGTGGCTGTGGCACAAGCCTACACAATGTGTGACCAGGACGACTTTATGGAGGTTTGTAGGAAGTTTAGAGAGTTCAGCCTTCTGTGCTACTGTTGTCTTAGTGCTTTGATGGTATAGGTGAAGGCCACTGCTCAGTGCTCACCTATCTGCAGAGGGTCCTTAACAGCCCTCATCCTGTACAGCTGCTCCCCTCGCTGGAACTCATCTGGGCTGCCGTTGGCCAGACACGAGTACAGCCTGCAGAGGGAGATCCACAGAGAGAGGGGGATGAGATCACTATGTCCACTCTGAAGTTGTGCCAGCCATTTGCATAAATTGTTTTTGTGAGTGTTCCTGTGTATTTGGCGTGAGTGAATGTTGTGAGTGATTTAGTGAATGTAAGTGAGTGGGTGTGTGATAAGCTGAAATGGAATGTGATTTAGAAAGACAGTGAGTAAGCTGTACAATAAGCCTCATGTCATATAATTGCTTTGTCATTCCTTTAAAAAAGGGCCAATGCAGCAGTTTTCATTTCGATATAAAATCATTTCTGGGAAACAATTAAGTACCTTACTATAATATAGGTTTCCATTAAAATTGTCAAAAATAAACAAAAATGTGGATATGTAACCTGAATGCTATCCATTATTGGCAGAGGTTTGGAACTCTTTATGGTCTAACTTATACTGCCTGGTGATGTCACCAGGCAAGCCAAAACTCCAACCATGGAAAAAATCATGCTGATTAGAAGGTCCTGTGTAAATTGTATTCTCAACCAGTATAAGTTTTAGCTGTTGTACAATCTGATACAAAACACGGTAAAACATAATTTTGACTGCATTGGGCCTTTAACAACATTCCCACAAAGATCGAAGTGTCTCCAGAGATAGCTGAACATATTACGGAAATCCGAGACGATCTCAGATAGACTTCAGAGTGTGTGTACGTCCAGCCTTACCGGATGTCCTCTTCATTCTCAGGGAAGCTCCAGTAGGCGATGCGGAGCTGCAGCTGCTCAGGGACAGGAGGGTAAACCTTCTCCACCACCTCAAATGGGATGTGGAACGCCACCTGCTTGGCTGAAAGCTCCACCAGAGGGATGACCTGACCATCTAACAGAGACAGAGAGCAAGAGAGAATAAATGTTTCTGCCTTCAACCATATATGGAGGAAAGCAAGCAGTCTAAATAAACTGTGATGGCTGTGGTTCAGATGGTCAGAAGCCATCATGGTAAACCTATCAAGGACGGGGTCTAGTCAACTATTTTGACCTGTTGACAAAAACATTGCCTTTGTGCAAGTCTCCACACTCTCAACTCATGGCCCTTGCCTGGACTTCATCATGACTAGGGCCGAGAGTTTGTCTTGACCATGTGAACTGACCAGGAAAAACCATAAGCCTTAGTTCGAGGAAAAACCTGGGCTCCCATGTTACAAGTCAGTTCACGTGGTCAGGAAAAACTGCTGGGCTTATTTAGGACTTCAAGCTACCTTGGTCTCTCATCAGAGAGCAGGACAGCTGCCAAACCTGCAGCCCCGTCAGGAGCCTGTCCTGTCAGCCCAGGAAGGGTTTGGGTTTCCTGAGGGGTCCCGAACCCACACGACCCCTTCTCCAGACACAGCACTCTTACACAGCTATAGAGACCCTAAAAATAAAACTGTCACTAAAAACATCCTAGGCCTACCCAGAAACCGCTCCATCTTCAGCTGGCTTGGACTGTAGAGTTGACAACCAGAAAACTGCAATCCATCTAGTGTATGCTACAGTACCTGTAGACTTCCAGTCATTGTGCTAAAGCTAGTTAGCATTGGCTCGCACTAGTTAACTACCTCCAACTTTCTTCATACTGCAGGCAGTCATAAAAATGGCTTAATTGCCAGAATCTCGCAGTATCCCTTTAAATAAACCTTGTATTTCAGGCACTGAAATCACAGACGTGCAAACACAATGGCATGACAGGTAGTTCAGTCACAGAATAATAATAATAATAATAATAATAATAATAATAATAATAATAATAATAATAATAATAATAATAATAATAATAATAATAATATAGGCCTAGTCCAATAATGTACATTTGATGAATTGTCTTTCTGACAAATGAATTTCAGAAAGAAAAATTTAAAAATGACATTTGTGAGGTTACAGTTGAAGTCATAAGTTTACATACACCTCAGCCAAACACATTTAAACTCAGTTTATCACAATTCCTGACATTTAATCCTAGTAAAAATTCCCTGTCTTAGGTCAGTTAGGATCACCACTTTATTTTAAGAATGTGAAATGTCAGAATAATAGTAGAGAGAATGACTTATTTCAGCTTTTATTTCTTTCATCACATTCCCAGTGGGTCAGAAGTTTACATACACTCAATTAGTATTTGGTAGCATTGCCTTTAAATTGTTTAATTTGGGTCAAACATTTCAGGTAGCCTTCCACAAGCTTCCCACAATAAGTTGGCTGAATTTTGGCCCATTCCTCCTGACAGAGCTGGTGTAACTGAATCAGGTTTGTAGGCCTCCTCGCTCGCACACGCTTTTTCAGTTCTGCCCACAACTTTTCTATAGAATTGAGGTCAGGGATTTGTGATGGCCACTCCAATACCTTGACTTTGTTGTCCTTAAGCCATTTTGCCACAACTTTAGAAGTATGCTTGGGGTCATTGTCCATTTGGAAGACCCATTTGCGACCAAGCTTTAACTTCCTGACTGATGTCTTGAGATGTTGCTTCAATATATCCACAATTTTCCTTCCTCATGATGCCATCTATTTTGTGAAGTGCACCAGTCCCACCTGCAGCAAAGCACCCCCACAGCATGATGCTGCCACCCCCGTGCTTCACGTCGGGATGGTGTTCTTCGTCTTGCAAGCATCCCCCTTTTTCCTCAAAACATAACGATGGTCATTATGGCCAAACAGTTCTATTTTTGTTTCATCAGACCAGAGGACATTTCTCCAAAAAGTACAATCTTTGTCCCCATGTGCAGTTGCAAACCATAGTCTGGGTTTTTTTATGGCGGTTTTGGAGCAGTGGCTTCTTCCTTGCTGAGCGGCCTTTCTGGTTATGTCGATATATAGGACTCGTTTTACTGTGGATACAGATAATGTTGTACCGATTTCCTCCAGCATCTTCACAAGGTCCTTCGCTGTTGTTCTAGGATTGATTTGCACTTTTCGCACCAAAGACTTATGCACACATGACTGTAAGTCGCTTTGGATAAAAGCGTCTGCTAAATGGCATATTATTATATTATAAAGTACGTTCAACTCTAGGAGACAGAACGCGTCTCCTTCCTGAGCGGTATGACGGCTGTGTGGTCCCATGGTGTTTATACTTGCTTACTATTGTTTGCTCAGATGAACGTGGTACCTTCAGGCGTTTGGATGAACCAGACTTGTGGAGGTCGACATTTTTTTTCTGAGGTCTTGGCTGATTTCTTTGGATTTTCCCATGATGTCAAGCAGAGGCACTGAGTTTGAAGGTAGGCCTTGAAATACATCAACAGGTACACCTACAATTGACTCAAATTATGTAAATTAGCCTATCAGAAGCTTCTAAAGCCATGACATCATTTCTGGAATTTTCCAAGCTGTTTAAAGGCACAGTCAACTTAGTGTATGTACACTTCTGACCCACTGGAATTGTGATACAGTGAATTATAAGTGAAATAATCTGTAAACAATTGTTGGAAAAATTACTTGTGTCATGCACAAAGTAGATGTCCTAACCGACTTGCCAAAACCATAGTTTGTTAACAAGAAATTTGTGGAGTGGTTTAAAAACGAGTTTTAATGACTCCAACCTAAGTGTACGTAAACTTAAACTGTAGGTGTGCATGACTCCTTTGTCAGGATGACGCAGAACATGTTGTATTGTTTCTCAAATTCATGTTGACCAACTCTTCAGAAAAGGAAATAAGATGACAACCAAGCTAGGCCCAGCATACAACCACTACACACCCAAAACAAAGCCCTGGCCCTCAGCGGACACCATCCTCATCCCCTCTCCTAATATAACAGGTTATAGGGGCTGACTCCTGGTTTTCATGGAGAAGGGCATGTAGGGCCAAAGGCATCAATGGTGGTGTATCACCACCACAGCTATTCCACACATACTGCCATCTTCACATCTCATCAAATCACCCACCACCAGAGCAGTGCTAGCAACTGTTTTAGTTTGAGTTCTAGGAACCTATAACAAAACAAAATTATATTTAGGCTAGTTGAATTGAGTTACTGGAGTTATTGCGTTACAACTAGTGGGGGAAATAAAATGTATGTTTCTATTGGCTTAAGCCCAAGGCAGTTGTGTGAATTCTATGGCATTAGATACTAGGCTTGAGCTTTTCATGCTCGACAAACAGAGAACCAAGGTGATTTACATCTCTATAAACTAGTGCTGAGCGATTAGTGCTTTTTGAGATTGGTTCGGTTTCGGTTCTATTATTTGAAAAATATTCATTTTTCAATTTCTGTTTCCTTACAAACAAACAAAAACATTAAATAAATGATCAAATAATGACATTAAAATGATTTGAGCTTCCCTCAGCCATCACCTGCCTTTTTCCTGACAGTGGGTTGAATGAATAATAACAATTAATAAAGAGCCCCATGATGGTAGTGAATGCCCATTACTGCTTATCACTAATCATAATTTATTCACATTACTTACTTTAATAACATATTTAAGTTGTGTATATTACTTATTTTTAATCCCTTAAACTTAGTCTTATCCCATCTCTGCTCAGGCAGTAGCAGCCAGACAACCATCTAATGTTCTCTGTGCTCCCCATTGAACGATTCATCCTATTTAGCTAGGCTAGTAGTTTTACTAGTTCTTCAATTTGACTAGTTCTTCAAAAGTGGATAAGGCATACTTTCAAGACTGCTTATTAGCAACTACTTCAACTATCAAATCGGGTAGAGCTACCTCATGAACTGTCTCTGTGCCGTAGAGCTCGCCAGCTTGTAGTCCCAAAAAACGGAAATTAGTTAGCATTTTATACCTTTGGTTCATTGGGCATTCCTACGCAGGCTCAGGAGATCTTATACATTTTTTTCTATTAAATAATATCAGTCAGATAAGATGGATGACCTTTATGTGCTCAAAATAAGTCAGTTGCTAACAAGTCGCTAACTATCAGAAATGGAACTACAACATCAGTCGTAAAAATTCTCACGTCACTACGCCGACCACGCACACTAGTCTATGCTACAGTCCGCCAAAAAGCTAGTTAGCTTCCTGCTTACCAGCTTGAACAAAAACACAAGGGTGGTATATTGGTCTGCTCCAGGCTGCAACCATCTCTTCAGCGGGAAGGTGCTCATTTTATCGGTTCCCGGACGATGTTGTCCAGAAAAAACTTTGGGTCTGTCTGATAAGGTAAACTAAGCCTGTTAGCTAGACATAAAAGGCATGCGATCTGAGGTGTAGTTTAATTTTTTACATGTTAGCACATCATTAGCTTTTTACTTGTTTTGATTACATAAATGCTACAAAATCCATAAAAATTGATGTTATCTGATTAGATTATCTCATACAACAAAACATTTAAGATCGCCTAAGCGTGTGTTTACCACAGACCTTATTTTCAGCGTTTATCCAAAAACCCTACAAAAAGAAAAATCCTCATAGGCTTTGGCCAACTAGCCATGGCAGTTAGCCTGTTAGTGCCTACAAAAAGCCGTCCGTAAAGTAAAAAAGCGACAGTTCCCTTCTTTCAATGTTGTCAGACATGAAGGCAGTCGAAGAGTGAAAGCTTGATCCCCATACAGCGGGGGACTGACTTTATGCTAAATATCTTGTGCGAGTTCAGTGATGCCAATTTAGCAATTGTGTTGCTATATCTAGAAACTTTTCAGACTGCCCTGGCAACTTTTTTTCCAAACAGGAACTTTTAGCAACTTTTGAAAAGTGACTCAAACGCTAAAATGCACACATTTTCCCTCTAAATGACAAAAACTATTTTCTCTGTCACACACTGGCTGCAAAAGTGCATTGTGATGTCAGCAGCAGGCGCTCAGCTCGTGCACAGGCAGCAGCAGGCCAGCCAAGCAGCACAACAACCTGGAGAGAGCTGGAGAGAGATGCCTAGCGCACGCATCATTATTTCAGTTAAGTTGCTTGTTCAATAAAATAGCATATATACCTTGTCATTAGCTTGTACCTATAATTGTTGATCAGTTAGGTAGCATGTTAACTAACAACCAATACATTGCACAAAACTATAATTGTTCAGAATGTGTAGGTTTACTAGTTTTAAGAAAATAAATAAAATGTAATTGTTCAATAATGTGTAATTGTTCAATAATTCAATGTGTTGTGTTTAAAAATAAAAAGATCTGATCATATAAAATGTGTTGTGTTTATATTACATTTACATTTTAGTCATTTAGCAGATGCTCTTATCCAGAGCGATTTACAGTTAAGTGAGTGCATACATTTCCATACTGGCCCCCATGGGAATCGAACCCACAACCCTGGCGTTGCAAGTGCCATGCTCTACCAACTGAGCTACACGGAGATATTACTTTTTCAAATAAAAATATGTGATAATAAACAAACAAATCTAAACTAACAAATGTCAAATCATATTTGTCGCCGAGATGGCCAGTCACTTTGAGTAACGTTATTGTGTATTCTACGTAATCACGCAATGACATCACAACATCATTTAGCAACAAATCTACCTGCCTCTAGCAACTTCCCCTGAAAATTAGTTGGCAACACTGTGTGCGACAGGTCCACTACAGAAAGGTCTGTGTGTGTGTGTGTGTGTGTGTGTGTATGTGCTACTGTCTGTGGCCAGAAACAGGCGCAATGGATTATGGTCATGGAAGTTAAGTTCAGCGCAGAAACTTGGTAATTAAGTAGAATATTTGCCTAATGAAAACTACAACTTCCAATCAGCCCAGCATCCCACATAGTTCTTGGCCTAATTTCTCTCGTGAATAATTTGATTTCTCTCTAGAGAAACGGCGCCGTAACAAGGTCTCGCAGAGTCTTTGTTGCCATCCAGTCACTGCCAGTTGCACAGTGACTAACTCCTTACTGACCAATCAGGAGAGAGCAGGGGGGGTGCCACGCTCAAACAGCTGTTCCATTGTAGAGTGGTGAAAAGGTGAACGATTGCTGCTCACGCACATGCCCAGTAGGGTATGTGCTTACTGGCTCTCTCCAGTCTGTGGTTAGGAAGAAGGAGATTAACAGAGCCAACAGATGCATTGGGCCTAACCAAAACCCTAACCATACCCTACATTTTGAGCAATTGAGATAGAGATATAGGCTAGCCTTCATGGGTAACCTTCAGTAAAATCTCTTAGTAATCTCACTTTTTTGGGGATCTGACCGTGATTTTAGATTATAGGATTTTAAGGTTTGGCAACTCTTTCGTGCAAGATCTGCAGCAATATGCAGATTCATAATACTAAACCACAATCCCCAGCTCTGAAGTAAATGACCTGCACAAGACAAAGCCCTCTATATAGCCCACAGCTGACTCCACTCCACCCTTCCCCCACCACTCCTTAAACGCAAACAAACAGGCCTGCCCGCACACACACCCTCCCTCCCCCAAACTCCCCTAGCTGAGGCTTCGAATAAATAGTTCTCCCCCCACCGGTTCCATACTTGCTTGTTCAACGCACACGGGTCGGCGCTCTGTTTGACCCTCCCCAGCTGCCGTCCAATAAGACAGCTCAGAGAACTCAGCTGAAACAGTTACTCCAGGACCCCCACTCACACACGGACCCCCAGTGTACAACTCTACCCACACAGCCAGGCTGGCCAGCCTTACAAATCATTGACAGATTAAGTCACTCCAACAGCACTATCCTAGACTCCCTGCGGACCTGTCATCTTTTCACTCCCTCCTCTCTACATTTTCTTCCTCTGTTTCTGCTGCTAAAGCCACTTTCTACCACTCTAAATTTCAAGCCTCTGCCTCTAACCCTAAGAAGCTCTTTGCCACCTTCTCCTCCCTGCTGAATCCTCTTCCTCCTCCCTCTCTGTGGATGACTTCGTCAACCATTTTGAAAAGAAGGTTAACGACATTCAATCCTCATTTATTAAGTCAAATGACACCGCTGGTCCTGCTCACACTGCCCTACCCTATGCTTTTACTTCTTTCTCCCCTCTCTCTCCAGATGAAATCTTGCAACTTGTGACGACCGGCCACCCAACAACCTGCCCGCTTGACCCTATCACCTCCTCTCTTCTCCAGACCATTTCTGGAGACCTTCTCCCTTACCTCACCTCACTCATCAACTCATCCTTGACCGCTGGCTATGTCCCTTCTGTCTTCAAGAGAGTGAGAGTTGCACCCCTCCTCAAAAAACCTACACTCGATCCCTCCGATGTCAACAACTACAGACCAGTATCCCTTCTTTCTTTTCTCTCCAAAACTCTTGAGCGTGCCGTCTCTAGCCAACTCTCCTGCTATCTCTCTCAGAATGACCTTCTTGATCCAAACCAGTCAGGTTTCAAGACTGGTCATTCAACTGAGACTGCTCTTCTCTGTGTCACGGAGGCTCTCCGCACTGCTAAAGCTAACTCTCTCTCCTCTGCTCTTGTCCTTCTAGACCTGTCTGCTGCCTTTGATACTGTGAACCATCAGATCCTCTTCTCCACCCTCTCCGAGTTGGGCATCTCCGGCGCTGCTCACTCTTGGATTGCGTCCTACCGGACAGGTCGCTCCTACCAGGTGGCGTGGCGAGAATCTGTCTCCGCACCACATGCTCTCACCCCTGGTGTCCCCCAGGGCTCAGTTCTAGGCCCTCTCCTATTCTCTCTATACACCAAGTCACTTGGCTCTGTCATATCCTCACATGGTCTCTCCTATCATTGCTACGCAGACGACACACAATTAATTTTCTCCTTTCCCCCTTCTGATAACCAGGTGGCGATGTATGCATCTCTGCATGTCTGGCAGACATATCAGTGTGGATGTCGGATCACCACCTCAAGCTGAACCTCGGCAAGACGGAGCTGCTCTTCCTCCCGGGGAAGGACTGCCCGCTCCATGATCTCGCCATCACGGTTGACAACTCCATTGTGTCCTCCTCCCAGAGGGCAAAGAACCTTGCCTTGCCCTGGACAACACCCTGTCGTTCTCCGCTAACATCAAAGCGGTGACCCAATCCTGCAGGTTCATGCTCTACAACATTCGCAGAGTACGACCCTACCTTACACAGGAAGCGGCACAGGTCCTAATCCAGGCACTTGTCATCTCCCTTCTGGATTACTGCAACTCGCTGTTGGCTGGGCTCCCTGCCTGTGCCATTAAACCCCTACAACTTATCCAGAACGCTGCAGCCTGTCTGGTGTTCAACCTTCCCAAGTTCTCTCATGTCACCCCGCTCCTCCGCACACTCCACTGGCTTCCAGTTGAAGCTCGCATCTACTACAAAACCATGGCGCTTGCCTATGGAGCTGTGAGGGAACGGCACCTCCTTACCTTCAGGCTCTGATCAGACCCTACACCCAAACAAAGGCACTACGTTCATCCACCTCTGGCCTGCTAGCCCCCCTACCTCTACGGAAGCACAGTTCCCGCTCAGCCCAGTCAAAGCTATTTGCTGCTCTGGCACCCCAATGGTGGAACACGCTCCCCCATGACGCCAGGACAGCGGAGTCACTGACCACCTTCCGGAGACACTTGAAACCCTACCTCTTTAAGGAATACCTGGAATAACAGTAATCCTTCTACACCCCCCCTCCCCCAGTGGTGGTTGTCCCACTGGCTATCCTATGTTGAATGCACCAATTTGTAAGTCGCTCTGGATAAGAGCATCTGCTACATGACTAAAATGTAAATAAAAAATAAATAAACTATCCTCAATGAAATCAAAGTAAAAAAATAAATTTAAAAAAGTACAGTACCAGTCAAAAGTTGACACACCTACTCATTCCAGGGTTTCTTTATTTTCACTATTTTTTTAATTGTAGAATAATAGTGAAGACATCAAAACTATGAAATAACACATATGGAATCGTGTAGTAACCAAAAAAGTGTTAAACAGGATATGACTCCTTTGTCAGGATGACGCAGAACATGTTGTATTGTTTCTCAAATTCATGTTGACCAACTCTTCAGAAAAGGAAATAAGATGACAACCAAGCTAGGCCCAGCATACAACCACTACACACCCAAAACAAAGCCCTGGCCCTCAGCGGACACCATCCTCATCCCCTCTCCTAATATAACAGGTTATAGGGGCTGACTCCTGGTTTTCATGGAGAAGGGCATGTAGGGCCAAAGGCATCAATGGTGGTGTATCACCACCACAGCTATTCCACACATACTGCCATCTTCACATCTCATCAAATCACCCACCACCAGAGCAGTGCTAGCAACTGTTTTAGTTTGAGTTCTAGGAACCTATAACAAAAACAAAACAGAAATTATATTTAGGCTAGTTTAATTGAGTTACTGGAGTTTATTGCATTACAACTAGTGGGGGAAATAAAATGTATGTTTCTATTGGCTTAAGCCCAAGGCAGTTGTGTGAATTCTATGGCATTAGATTCTAGGCTTGAGCTTTTCATGCTCGACAAACAGAGAACCAAGGTGATTTACATCTCTATAAACTAGTGCTGAGCGATTAGTGCTTTTTGAGATTGGTTCGGTTTCGGTTCTATTATTTGAAAAATATTCATTTTTCAATTTCTGTTTCCTTACAAACAAACAAAAACATTAAATAAATGATCAAATAATGACATTAAAATGATTTAAGCTTCCCTCAGCCATCACCTGCCTTTTTCCTGACAGTGGGTTGAATGAATAATAACAATTAATAAGAGCCCCATGATGGTAGTGAATGCCCATTACTGCTTATCACTAATCATAATTTATTCACATTACTTACTTTAATAACATATTTAAGTTGTGTATATTACTTAGTTTTTATTTGATTACTTATTTTTAATCCCTTAAATTTAGTCAATCCGACGTCTGCATTGGCCATGCAGCATTTACAGTGATATGGCCTCTGCAGAAGTCAGGGCATTCATACTTCTTGCGCTTCGCGGAGCAGCGCAGAGCTGTTGTGAAGGAAGTTGTCAAGGAAGTTGTCAAGGAAGTGAGTTTGTGTTTATATAGGACCTCCCGCCCTCACCTACCGTCAACCAATCATGTCAATGCGGATCTATACAGAGCTCTCCGCATTGGTACAAAATTTGAGAGGTGCACGGCAATGCGGTACAGAGCTCAATTTGGCCTCTGCGTGCCTCCGGAGGCTCCGTAATTGCATCACACCATTCATACAGCGCCTCCGACCACATTTTCGGATAAAGCATAAATTGGCTCTTAGTGAAGAGGATGTGCAAGCCATCATCTGGAAGCGGGCTACTGCATGAATGTAATGCTTGTGTGAAATGTTCACAAGAAAACACTGACATCCAACAAATTCAGATTCAGGACAGGCTTTCAGATGTTTTGGATCCATCATCACAGGCATAAGAGAAGTAAGAACTCATGCTGGCCACCACACAATGTTATTTGGTAACAAGCATCAAGTGGTTTTATGTGGTCAAAGGTCAATATGAGTATGAGGACACTGAAAGTGTAATAAGAGGATGTGAGTACAAGTAACAGAATGGAAGGTGAAGTGTGTGTTTACCTTTAATCTTAACTGTAGGAGAATTTGGTCCAGCAGACTGTTTTCTCCATCCCCTCCAGTTCTGACACAGACTCTCAGCTTCTGATATGAAGGAGCAGAGCGAGTCCTCCTCGAACCGGTCAGAATCTTCGAAGGAGAACCTCTCTCCGTCTTCCCACTCGGCGAACATTAGTTCCATTACATCCACTATAGGCTATATAACTCAGGATTCAAATGGACTGTACAATAGCCAAGGCCTTCCGTCAAAATATATATATTTTTTAATGGGTGAGAGCTGCCCACCACTGACAGGCAGCAGAAACAAAGAAGACGTCCACAAGTCTCCAGTAAAATTTTGGGGATGGGTGAGCGCAACACAACCAAAACACTGCTGAGAGCTCACTGTGGTCTTGCAGGCGAGCTACACAGTAAAACAATAATATCCATTCTCAATGGTAGGGGGGGAAAAAATACTTTCTCGTCACAAATTGTACCAAATTAGTATTCAGTATCTGGAAAAGGGAGGCACAACTACGGAACACAAGGACTTTTTATCTTTCTTACCAAGGCCTTGACATTTAGGGTGATAACTTATCTGAGACACTGTATAGCCATGTCGTCTGTGAAAGTTGATCCCAGTCCGGTAACAATTTACTTTCTGTCCCCTACCACCACTCAGTTTCGAGTTGGACTGTTTCTGCTCGACTGTCTAGTTGAGTGGACAGTACTTCGAGGGAGACGACCCCCACTCGCTTACAAGTCACTCATACAGACACATTTTGATAGGGTTAACTACTTTTAATGAAACACTTTCTACATTGGCTAAGATTAACCCAACCCGTCAAAATAAATATTGACGTCAAGTATTGTACTTAACTTTAAATCTACATAAACGTAACTTGTTTTCCTCCATTTCCTACCTCCTCCCCTTCTTGACGAATCAGCTATGCTACACACTGCCCGTCTCGAGACAACTGTACAGAATGTTCCAAAAGCTTGCAAGCAATGAAATCTAGCAGGCCTATTTAATTTCCCCTGGGGATAAAACGTGAATAAAATAACAAGTATAATCCAGATAGCTACAGTCTCTCATTCTTTATTTGACAGACATTCACTACTCAAACTTGAGGAGCTGATAGCTTGTTAATAGTTTAGCTAGTTGGCTAATGCTAGCTAACTGCTAATGCTAACTAGCCAGCTAGCTGCAGTAGTAAGCCAACACTGGCCAACAAGAGTAGCTTGCTAAATTAGCTAGCTAACATCTTTAAAATGCAAGAGTCTCGATTGTCATTATTCACAATCATTATGGCTAAGATTTCTAATTTAAGGGAAATATTGAAAGAAGATTAGCTAGTTTCTACAAATACTGTCTCTGGCAGGATACCCTTGGTCCTAATCCGAGTCTCAAAGCCCTAGCTAGCTACGGTACACAGCAGCACCCGCTCCAACAAGGGCTTTGGTGTTTGTTTACCTTGACACCTTTAAAGAACTACACATCCGTCAAACTTGACTGACTATACACTATTTTCGAGCAACGGTCTTCGGTAATGATGCACGGGCAGTTTAGTATTTGTTGGATTGCAAACCTACGCTATCAGCTAATACCTTGATTCGAATTTATTTTCCTTTGTATTTTCAAAAAAAGCTTATTCGCTCGAGCCCCACTGGTTCCCGATGACTCCTAGTCCGGATACTGTAAAAAACAAAGAGAGAAAAAAAAGACCCTTTTTCCCTACTGACACCGGTAGTCCTACCGTTCCCACGTTGTCTTGAGCCTTCTAACGACACCGGGGTCCCTCCAAATTGTCTCAACAGTCCCCCGCTCTTCCACTCTTCCCTGGTCGGGAAGATGGCTATTCTGCTATTCTGCTCTCGTAGGCTTCAGCTTGGCTGTCGCCTCTATCAGCTGATTTTAACTTCCGCCTCGTTTTCGCTGGCGTCAAACTCTCATCTAGCTGTACAGATCCGAGCATAGGCACCACCAAAATTGACCCTTTTCACACCACTATCACTCAGATTTTAGAGTGGTCAGTAATTGCCCTTTGGACAATACTTTAAAAAAAAAACTGAAATTACGATTGTCTGCATTCATGGCCTAATTGGTTTTGACAACTTTATATGCTGAAAGTAGGAATGCAAAAAGTATGTTTCAGCCTTTTGTTCTTTTGTCTAGGCCTATGCAGGCTGTTGTTTCACGCAAACCATAGATGGGCCATGTGTTCACTAGACATGTATATTTTGCTTGTATATTTCGTATTTGATCTAGATTCATTCTATTGTACTAGGTACTGATTTATAGATTTTCTGATGTATTTTCTTGACCAATCATGTGACATATGCAATTATTGAAATAGAAACCAGGTGTGTGTGCCGACAATTTACACTGATCATGGCCTGAGGCCGAAACGTTTGTGTTTTGTTTTCACCTTTTATTTATGCACTTTCTTGCACTATGATATATTGTTTGGGCACCATGATGTTTCAATAAACATCTTTATTTTGCATTCAAGTCTCAGTTGTGGATCTATTCCTTTTTTCGGCAGTGTGCTGGTCTCTATTACTTCCAGTTCACTAGCCACCAAAAATAATTCTCAAATTATTGCACCATTAAATTCATAATCAGTTGAGTAGTATTTTTGTTAAAGGCCCAATGCAGTCGTTTTTATCTCAATATCAAATAATTTCAGGGTTACGATTAAGTACCTTACTGGAATAGTTTTCCATTAAAATTGTAAAACATTAACAAAAATAGCTTTTTAGCTAAAAACAAGCAATAATTTTGCTAGGACTGTCTGGAGAGGTCTGTGTGAAGAGGGGAGAGTTATGTAATCTTAAAATTAGCTGTTATTGGCAGAGGTTTGGAACTTTCTTTGTTATTGGTCTATATTAACTTATACCGCCTGGTGATGTCAAATCAAATCAAATCAAATCAAATTTTATTGGTCACATGCGCCGAATACCAAATGTTTGTGTGATAGTTTGTCTCCTGAGTGGCGCAGTGGTCTAAGGCGCCGCATCGCAGTGTTAATTGTGCCACTAGAGATCCTGGTTCGAATCCAGGCTCTGTCGCAGCCGGCCGCGACCGGGAGACTCATGGGCGGCGCACAATTGGCCCAGCGTCGTCCAGGGTAGGGGAGGGAATGGCCGGCAGGGATGTAGCTCAGTTGATAGAGCATGGTGTTTGCAACGCCAGGGTTGTGGGTTCGATTCCCACGGGGGGCCAGTATAAAAAAAAAATAAAAAAAATATGT
The DNA here is from genome assembly GCF_964263955.1 of Coregonus lavaretus. Taxonomy (NCBI): domain Eukaryota; kingdom Metazoa; phylum Chordata; class Actinopteri; order Salmoniformes; family Salmonidae; genus Coregonus; species Coregonus lavaretus. The sequence continues at coordinate 47,134,192 of NC_139988.1, forward strand.
AAAAAAATGTATTCACTAACTGTAAGTCGCTCTGGATAAGAGCGTCTGCTAAATGACTAAAATGTAAATGTAAAAATGAATACAACAGGTGCAGACATCACAGTGAAATGCTTACTTACAGCCCTTAACCAACAGTGCATTTATTTTAAACAAAAAAAGTAAGAATAAAACAACAACAAAAAAAGTGTTGAGAAAAAAAGAGCAGAAGTAAAATAAAGTGACAATAGGGAGGCTATATATACAGTAAAATAAAGTGACAGTAGGGAGGCTATATATACAGGGGGGTACCGTTGCAGAGTCAATGTGCGGGGGCACCGGCTAGTTGAGGTAGTTGAGGTAATATGTACATGTGGGTAGAGTTAAAGTGACTATGCATAAATACTTAACAGAGTAGCAGCAGCGTAAAAAGGATGGGGTGGGGGGGCAGTGCAAATAGTCCGGGTAGCCATGATTAGCTGTTCAGGAGTCTTATGGCTTGGGGGTAGAAGCTGTTGAGAAGTCTTTTGGACCTAGACTTGGCACTCCGGTACCGCTTGCCGTGCGGTAGCAGAGAGAACAGTCTATGACTAGGGTGGCTGGAGTCTTTGACAATTTTGAGGGCCTTCCTCTGACACCGCCTGGTATAGAGGTCCTGGATGGCAGGGAGCTTTGCCCCAGTGATGTACTGGGCCGTACGCACTACCCTCTGTAGTGCCTTGCGGTCAGAGGCCAAGCAGTTGCCATACCAGGCGGTGATGCAACCAGTCAGGATGCTCTCGATGGTGCAGCTGTAGAATTTTTTGAGGATCTGAGGACCCATGCCAAATCTTTTAGTCTCCTGAGGGGGAATAGGCTTTGTCGTGCCCTCTTCACGACTGTCTTGGTGTGTTTGGACCATGATAGTTCGTTGGTGATGTGGACACCAAGGAACTTGAAGCTCTCAACCTGTTCCACTACAGCCCCGTCGATGAGAATGGGGGCGTGCTCAGTCCTCTTTTTTTTCCTGTAGTAGTCCACAATCATCTCCTTTGTCTTGGTCACGTTGAGGGAGAGGTTGTTGTCCTGGCACCACACGGCCAGATCTCTGACCTCCTCCCTATAGGCTGTCTCATCGTTGTCGGTGATCAGGCCTACCACTGTTGTGTCGTCGGCAAACTTAATGATGGTGTTGGAGTCGTGCCTGGCCATGCAGTCATGGGTGAACAGAGAGTACAGGAGGGGACTGAGCACGCACCCCTGAGGGGCCCCCGTGTTGAGGATCAGTGTGGCAGATGTGTTGTTACCTACCCTTACCACCTGGGGGCGGCCCGTCAGGAAGTCCAGGATCCAGTTGCAGAGGGAGGTGTTTAGTCCCAGGATCCTTAGCTTAGTGATGAGCTTAGAGGGCACTATGGTGTTGAATGCTGAGCTGTAGTCAATGAATAGCATTCTCACGTAGGTGTTCCTCTTGTCCAGGTGGGAAAGGGCAGTGTGGAGTGCGATAGAGATTGCATCATCTGTGGATCTGTTGGGGCGGTATGCAAATTGGAGTGGGTCTAGGGTTTCTGGGATTATGCTGTTGATGTGAGCCATGACCAGTCTTTCAAAGCACTTCATGGCTACAGACGTCAGTGCTACGGGTCGGTAGTCATTTAGGCAGGTTATCTTAGAGTTCTTGGGCACGGGGACTATGGTGGTCTGCTTGAAACATGTTGGTATTACAGACTCAGTCAGGGACATGTTGAAAATGTCAGTGAAGACACTTGCCAGTTGGTCAGCACATGCTCGGAGTACATGTCCTGGTAATCCGTCTGGCCCTGCGGCCTTGTGAATGTTGACCTGCTTAAAAGTCTTACTCACATCGGCTACGGAGAGCGTGATCACATAGTCATCCGGAACAGCTGGTGCTCTCATGCATGCTTCAGTGTTGCTTGCCTCGAAGCGAGCATAGAAGTGGTTTAGCTCGTCTGGTAGGCTTGTGTCACTGGGCAGCTCGCGGCTGTGCTTCCCTTTGTAGTCTGTAATAGTTTTCAAGCCCTGCCACATCCGACGAGCGTCAGAGCCAGTGTAGTATGATTCAATCTTAGACCTGTATTGACTCTTTGCCTGTTTGATTGTTCGTCGGAGGTCATAGCGGGATTTCTTATAAGCGTCCGGGTTAGAGTCCCGTTCCTTGAAAGCGGCAGCTCTACCCTTTAGCTCAGTGCGGATGTTTCCTGTAATCCATGGCTTCTGGTTGGGGTATGTACGTACGGTCACTGTGGGGACGACATCATCGATGCACTTATTGATGAAGCCAGTGACTGATGTGGTGTACTCCTCAATGCTGTCTGAAGAATCCCGGAACATGTTCCAGTCTGTGCTAGCAAAACAGTCCTGTAGCTTAGCATCTGCGTCATCTGACCACTTTTTTATTAACCGAATCACTGGTGCTTCCTGCTTCAGTTTTTGCTTATAAGCAGGAATCAGGAGGATAGAGTTATGGTCAGATTTGCCAAATGGAGGGCGAGGGAGAGCTTTGTATGCGTCTCTGTGTGTGGAGTAAAGGTGGTCTAGATTTTTTTCCCTCTGGTTGCACATTTAACATGCTGCAGTGGCGGCTCCTGAAAAAATTCTCAGGAGGGGCAATTTTTCTGATGATTTAGGTGACCTACACACATTTTAAAAAAGATATGTCCAGCAACAACATGAAGACAGGGGCAGCATATAAGTCAATACCAGAAGCATTTATTGACTGATCTGGGGAGATGGATTCCAGTTTCTGTGACAGATTATAAATAATCTCTGATGCCTTTGTTATATTAGCTTTTGGTTGAATGTACTGTCATAGTAAATATATAATGTTATAGCTTGGTCTGACTAAAATCTTGTGCATATCCACCCTGTCCAAAGTCTCTACTTGGTCTCAGTTCTCCAGTAAACTTGTGATTATCAACAGTACACAACGGTAACAAACAATTGGGGGAACTCACAGGGCAGATAGTAAGGTCACAGTGACACAGAAAGCAGTTCAATGTTGGGGCTCGGGGGTACAGAGTCGCTCTCTTACCAGGATCGATTTTCCCTGTGACTGTCAGATCGAGGTCCGCTCCGACCAGGGTGAAGCCGGCCGGCTCCACTTCTCTGTCCGGGACTCTGTCATCCAGCCAAGTCTCCCAGCTGTATTGGATTCCGCTGCCAGCAACGTTTTCATTATTTAGTCCGTTCATAGCGGGTATGTACACGATCAACAAGATCAGTCCAAAACCCACCACTCGAAATCCATGGTTGGCAGAATGTTTGTAAACTAAGTGTACAAATTAAAAACATAAAATAACGCCACTAAGTGTACAAATTAAAAACATAAAATAACGCCACACTGCAGGTCGCAAAGAGACGCTGCTAGCCGCTATTTGCTTAGTTACGTTCATGGTTACGTCACGTATGACGAAAGCGCGTAAGTGCAAGCCCACAGACACCCATAGAGAATGTATTGAAAGCTTTGAAATTTGAAAAAAATAGATTTTACATGACAGGCTATGAGAGACTTCTGGGCGATTTTCAACCTGACTGAAATCGCCCAAAAACGGGCGGGGCCATTTGAAGCACGACTTTAGCCTGATTTGACATTTAGTGGCAGTCAGATCAGATTACAACACTGATAACTACTGTTGCCGTGATATAATTGATTAGAAAAAAAATCCCTTCCTTTTCCCGTTTGGCAGTGCGTCGCCCATATCGCCCTATTGAACAGGCCGTCCCTGACATGCTGGTAGAAATTAGGTAGAACGGATTTAAGTTTCCCTGCATTAAAGTCCCCGGCCACTAGGAGCGCTGCATCTGGATGAGCGTTTTCCTGTTGATTAATGGCCTTGTACAACTCATTCAGTGCAATCTTAATGCCAGCATTTGTTTGTGGTGGTAAATAGACAGCTATGAAAAATATAGATGAAAACTCTCTTGGTAAATAGTGTGGTCTACAGCTTATCATAAGATACTCTACCTCAGGCGAGCAAAACCTCGAGACTTCCTTAGTATTTGATTTTGTGCACCAGCTGTTGTTTACAAATATACAGAGACCGCCACCCCTTGTCTTACCAGAGTCAGACGTTCTGTCCTGCCGATGTAGCGTATAGCCTGCTAGCTGAATGTTATCATTGTTGTCGTTCAGCCACGACTCCGTGAAACATAAGATATTACAGTTTTTAATGTCCCGTTGGTAGGATAACCGTAATCTTAAATGTCACCGTAATCTTAGATGTCACCAGGCAAGTCAAAACTCCACAGATGCAAAACCTGCCAATAAGAAGGTCCTAGCTTGTATTTTCAACCAGTAACTATCAGGAAATCACACTTTTACAGTGTTAGTGCAATATGAGACAAAACACAGGAAAACAGAATTTTGACTGTATTGGGCCTTTAAGTATGTGAAGTGAAACATGGTTTACTTAGGGTCACTTTACATTACACAACTTTGACACAAACTAGGTCCAGGAGAGATACTTGTGTAGTGTAAAGAGAGATCTAGATTCAAATTTCTATTTAAGAGATGTCTCCCACACTACCTCCGGAGGTAGCATGGGAGACATCTACAGCACATACCCCCCTCTGAGTCTTGACTTAAACTTCTTTGTCCCCTTGGGAGCATTGGGCGTACACCATGGCTCTCCACCTCACTCTCTTCTGTGCACGGGCTTTTGCCTCTAGCCAGGAGATCCCCACTTTACTCAGTTCTTGAAGAGTGGAGCATCTCCAGTTGGTTTTTGGCCTTCCCTGCTTTCTTTTTTCTTCTGGGTTGTAGTCCAGTTGACTGGAAACCCGACGTTGAATTGCATTGAATTCTATGTCGGGCAAAAATGAGTGCTTGAATCAGGAAACAATATATCAAAAGGAAAGTATAATTACATCAACTTTTCAAAGCGCCGGTAGTGCGTTGAGATTTCTTTCACCTGAAGCATGCGCAGAATCATGTATACACGTGCATGATCTTGGCAAGTATGCATGCATCTCGTGCGTGTATTTTTATCTTGTGCGCATGCTGCAGGTGATACAAATCTGAATGCACTACCAGCACTTAGAAAAGTTGATGTAATTATACTTTCATGTGGATATATTCTCACATTCCTACCACCAAAAGGACCAGATGCATGGACAACGGTAAAGTGCGTTAAAATATAATTGTATTCAACATTCTGGCTTGTAGAGGTCATGAGAGGAAACGTTCCTGATTCAAACAGTCTTTTCTGCCCGACATAGAATTCAATGCAATTCAACATTGGGTTTCCAGGCAATAGTCCAGTGCTTGTCTTGTTATGTTTGATGTGTCTTTACTGAGTGTACTGTATGTCCAATCCATCTCCATTTCATTCTACTGATTACATTGCTGATAGCCTCCTGTAAAAATATTTTTCCACAGGTTGGATATTTCGTTTGGCCACCATATCCTCAGAATGTAACGCAGGGAGTTGTTGGTGAAGACTTGAAGTTTATAGATTAGGGGTTGTGCGGATCTTGGTGTTTAAGGAGAGCTGTGATGAGAGCCATATGGGGCGGAGTGTCCTGAAGGCATGTCGACCTTTGCTGATGCGTAGCTCTACATCCTTGTCGGCTCCACCGTCAGTGCTGATGTTGCTTCCAAGATAGACTAAGTCAGGCACGTTTTCAATAGTTTTCCCATCTATGGTGAGTTCTTCAGGGGATTTGGTGTTTATTGTCAGTATCTTGGTCTTTCCCACATTAATTTTTAGGCCAAGTTCTCTGCTGTTTTCCTGTAGTCAATCTGTTTTTTGTTGCATTTGCCTGTGACTTTCAGAGACCAAAGCCAGGTCCTCCAGTTGAGTGAATGGGCTCCACTGGATCCCTGTTTTTTTGTGGGCTGTGGCTCTCTTCATGGTCCAGTCGATGGCTATTAGAAAAAGCAGAGGGGATAGTAAGCAGATTTGGCATACTCCAGTTTTGATGTAGTGTGTCTTAAAGTTTTCTGTTGGAGATGACCTGGCAAGTGAACCCTTCATACATACTCCTTATCAGATTCACACATTTTTGAGGGATGCCATAGTGCCATAGCAGTTTCCATAGACTGTTTCTGTCTAGACTATCGGAAGCTTTTTGGAAGTCTACGAAGTTGATGTGTAATGGTTTCTGCCATTTAATGCACTGTTTGACGATTATCCTGTGTTACAATGTGGTCTGCACAGGAGTCCTTCCTAAAGCCTGCTTGTTCCTTTCAGAGTCTCGTCGAGTGCGTCCTGCATCCTATCCAAGATGATCCGACAGAGGATTTGCTGAGGATTGAGAGGAGCATGATTTCTCTCCAGTTATTGCGCTCACTGAGGTTGCCTTTCTTGGGGAGTGTAACAATCAAACCTGTCTTCCATTCTGTTGGTACTTCTTCTTTTTCCCAGATCTCGTTCAGTAGGCTGTGTAAGACCTCTGCAGTGGCACTGATTTCTGTTTTTAGAACATCAGGTGGTATGTTGTCATTTCCTAGTGCCCTGCCTAGCTTTAGCTTTTTGGTGGCTTGGTTGATCTCCTCCTTGGATGTCCTACTACAGTTTATGTTTAGGTCTTCTGTTGCTTCGATGTTGTCTGGGGTTAAGTCAGGTGGAGGCCTGTTTAGGATTTCCTCAAAGTGTACTTTCCAGCGTTCCAGTTGTTGGGATTGTTTGGTAAGAAGGATTCCACGTTTGTCTCTGATGGAGTAGCTTCGGCTCCTGTTCTTCCTGGCCAGCTGTCTGGTGATCTTGTACAACTCCTTGGAATTGTGTTGCTTGGCTGCTACCTCCACCTAGCTAGCAAGTTGTTCAGTGTGTGCTTTCTTGTCCCTCTTGCACCTCTTTCTAACCACCTTGTTTCTATGTTGGTATTCCTGCCGCATACTTTGTCTCTTGGTATCATACATTCCCTGTTGAGTTTAAGTTTGGTCTCCCTCCTTGCCTCTATTTCTTTCCAGGTGTCATCTGTGATTCAGTCTTTTCTCATAACTTCCCCGTTGCCTCGGACTTCTTCACAAGTCTTCACAAACCTTGACCACTTCATCAATGATTTTTCGCTCTGCCAATGCTTGAAATCTGTTTAATAGAGATATTCCCCAATCCTGGCATATCTAGTTATTTTGTAGTTTTCTCATCTCAAATCGCCTTTGCACCCAACTGTCCACCTTTCTCTTTACTGCCAACTTCATCCTGAATTCCCCTATCAGGAGGTGATGGTCTGAGTCGATGTCAGCCCCTCTTTGGACTCTGACATCCAGGAGCACTCTACTCCATTTCCTGGTTATTGTTATGTGATCAATCTGGTTTTCTGTTCGGTGGTCCGGGGATACCCATGTGGCTTCCTCCAATTGACAGCTTGTTGAGAGCACAGAAGTCTGTGAACAGAAGACCATTCTCGTTAATCTGTCCTAGACCGTCTCTCCCCATTGTGCCTCTCCAGTTGTCATTGTCCTTCCGATCTTGGCATTTATGTCCCCCAGTACAATTTGGATGTCTCTTTTGGGTACTTTTTGAATAACTGTCTGTAGCTGTTGATAGAAGACTTCTTTCTTTTCGAAGTCAGCTGAGTTGGTTGGAGCATAGCACTATATGAATGTAATGTTCCACCCTTTAGATGTACATCTGGATGTGATGATTCTTGTAGATATTGGCTTTCACTCTATGAGGCTCTTTGCTGCATCTTTTCACAGAAGTAGTCCTACTCCATGTTTGTGTGGGTCTTCTTCATTTGTGCTTCCAGAGCAAAGAAAGGTTTCACCCTGGTGGTTGTTCTTTCCCCAAAAAAAATCCATCTGCTTTCACAGACTCCAACAATGCTCAGGTTGTATCTTCCCATCACTCTGGCTAGTTGTGACAGCTTACCTGTCTGGTGTAATGTTCTGACATTCCAGCATCCAATTCTCACCCTTGACTTGAGCTGTAGTAGACTCTTCCTCCTCTGGGCTTTCAGTTGAGTTTGGCCCAGGGGATTCATGGACACCCTTCTAGGGTAGTCTGTTCGGCTCAGGTTTTGGAGAGGTTGGGTTTACATAGTTTTGGTTTCTGTAATCATGCTTCGTCTGACCCCTCGCCCTAGACCTGTCTGGTTTGGTTAGACCTGCAGAGAGTTACCTCCCACCGGCATAGTTCTAAGGGGTCATTGAGGTACACAAGCCCCCTCACCACGACAAGGTGACAGTCCCATTAAGTGGCACAGTGTAAAGACAACTGCTCTCCTACACGTCCAGAATTACCTTAATTACCTTAATACCAGTAGACAGCATTTTAGCTCTGTTAGGCTTTTAAAATATCTATATGAATCATTAAACTAATTCAGTGTGCAGCATTATGTGCAATATGGTTTGGATGAGAAGCTCGTGTATAGTTTTAATTGCTATCCTTATTTTATTTGTCTATATACTATGGTATTTACGGTATGCTAATAGCTGCACACACACATAAAGCAGGAATGTGGCTTTGGCTACACCACATCCAAGGCTAGTGTAAACAGAAAACGTGCAAATCTGATGTTGGAGAGAGAGACGTCAATGAGAGTATGGAGGTGGAAGGCAAAACACAAGCAGTTTTGCAAGGGGCATGGTTTGTGGCGCTCGCTCCCATGAGCGGCGCCGCTGGCTCGGCGATCATGGCGGCAAAATATGAAATGAAGTCTTGAGTGGCCGCCGCACATGATTGACCTATGAGCAGAGTTCATCTTGTCAACCAATCAAACAATGTTTTAATGACAACATTCGAGCTGGCAACAACCGGGACCACTGGTCTCTACACACGGTAGATTTTCTCGCAGTTCAGTTGCCATTTACCATGGACCATCTGAGAGTTGTGATAAGGACCATGACCTCTATTTGATCAATTGGCCACTGGACAGTTTTGATGTGTCTCTTAAGCAATTCAGTAAAAAAATATAGGCGGTTTGATGTCAGTTTGTTTAAATTTCATTCTGTCAATGTAGCCTATCAGTGTTTTCCCTCCTTTTAGCATCTGCCACGGTATTCACAAGCTGCCTAATGCAAATCCAAGACCTCAGAAGTTGCCAGCAGTCTAAATATTCACATACAAATGAGAGAATCGTTTCAAAAGTAGCTGTTCTAACATTCACAGAGTGAGCCTAGTAGGAGTTTAGGAAGACCCAGCCTGGATTCCCTTTCTGTAGTCTGTCTTTGTTCCTCAAATATGTTCGATTCGGCACAGTGACATATAACAGGCACAAAGCAAGTAACTTCAGATGGCTCATTGGGCCTGCTCCCTGCCAGGTTTGCCTCAAGGGATGAGAACCAGAGTGCCAGCTTAGTTTAGGAGAGTTTACTTCTGTCAGCATCAATGATTACTCTTGTGCAGGGAGTATTGCAACAGTGTGCACCAAATGTGAATGTGTAGCAATTAAGCACCATCAATCTTGGGCACATTCCCATTCAGCTATTATTACAGTTTGATCTGCAAACACAGAACTGACATACTGTAAAACAAAAATTATGCAGCACTATTTTCTGACTGTTATCTTGAAACACTATCAGAGTTAAGTACAGGAGGGGGTTTCAGGTTGCAATGAAATCTGTCAGCATAATCCTACTAAAAGCATGACATCATTTTCCATGTGCTGAAACCTCTGCAATCTGCCAATACCAAAGATGCCTTCAAGGAAAAGTAGTCTATAGGAAAATGTCATGATGAATAAGACATGCACATGGAAGATTGTGATTAGAGCTGTAATTCTGCTGGGCTGAGCAGAATGAGTGATATTGGAGCCTCCTGCCACATAATAGTAATGAAACACAAGAGTGATTCAGATATTTAATGACACTACTCAAAAACACATTATATATTCACCTTAACAATCAAGGTATTCTATACAGAGTACTTGCAGGATATGTATGAAGAGAGGCATGTACAGTAGACCTATAGCATTCTAGAGTTGAATAGAAATTCTTCACTGAAAAAGCAACGGTGGCAGGATCGAGAGTCTCAAGATTGTTTAAAGAAAATATCACAAAATAAATAGTTGTACTGTTCAGTGACAATCAAAAACATGCAGTCATGTGACTTAAAGCCCCATATTTTTTAACGTTCTGTGTAAATTGTAAAAGAACATTCCATCAAGTGTACAGGTGGTATTAGGGAGTAGTTAGTTCTGTTTCCTATTGGGATTGTAGTACTAAACCAAAGAGTCTTCTAAACAGCCAGATAGTTGGAATTTTGCATTAGTAATACCCACATGAAGCTTAGACATCTATTCAGTATGAGAGTTTCAAAATCAGAGTGGAATGTGACCAGGTGAAACCTGGTAAAACATGGAAAGAATGTTACGTCAGCACTGTATAGGCTTTGTAAGTCTGTAAGATGTGTTAATGTGTGTCAATAAACTATAAGAATGATGAGAAGATTGCATTGATCATTTGGGAATTGCACTGCAACTTGAGACAAAAACACAAAGATATGGTATAGAATTGAGATGCTGTATGAAAAATAAATTGACAGTGCACACATGCATGTAAACACATACACACACAAACACACAAACTCTCACACACGCACACACACACACGCTCGCTTGCACACACACTCGCAGACACACAAGCTAGCTCCCCCCCCCCCCCCTCTGGCTTCACATAATGCTAATAGGAAGGATGCACAAGTGCAGCTTTTAAAATAAATTGGTAGACAGATGGATACTGTGGGTGGGTAGGCAACCAAGCAGACATCAAATCATTTAAGCCTTTGTGAAAGGCCATGTCATCATTGCAACATGTACAGAGCCTCATAAAGGCCCACTCATGCCTCTCCTATGGTCTAAACCAGCGATCTGTACGCTGACCAATTTGGCCAATTGTTTCAATCAATAGTGGAGCACATTAGTATAGGTATAAGTTATAATGCATGCACAACTGGAATGTTCATGAAACAATATTAATTTAGAAGCCACATGTCTGTATGTACTGTAAATGTACAATATTGTACCTTAAAGATACTCCACCTAACGCTTCTGACTAGACTTACTCCCATTGGCACCATTAATTGGCCTTTCACAGGTGTCGCAGTGTGATAGTATGGCATGCATTCTAGTGCAATGTCATTCACCTATGCAGTCTGGCTCTCAAAATTGAACCATTGGTGCATTAAATGTTCTCATCAAAGTGGTAATTCCACACAATCAAGAATGCACAATGCCATTTACAGGCTCTCCAAGTGTATGCAAAAAAAAGTGACTTAAAAGCGCTCTGCTGGATGTGCAACTTTATGGGTGAGATCATGAGCAGATACCAGGATGTGGTAACCCTCTCTAACCGGTCACTGCTCCTTTAATCCCCCCACCACTCCCTCGACCCCAAAGTCATGATAACACTGGCTGTCCAATGGCACAGTGGCAGCGTCAGATCCTTGGAGGGTTGTTGGTGACCTGGTCAATCCAGCGCAGGAACCTGCTGACCCGCGTGTACACCCCAGGGAAGGAGGGGTCACCACAGCCATGACCCCAGGAGATTACCCCCGTCAGCACCCAGCGGCCCCCCTCTCCCTGACACACCAGGGGACCACCGCTGTCACCCTGGCAACTGTCCACGCGCCGACGGTCTGACAGGCTGCCCGCACACAGCATGCGGCTGGTGTAGCGCTCGCCGTATCGCTTCTTACACTTCCATGAGGGCAGCAGGGGAACCCAGGCCTGCAGCAGAGTACGGGAGTATTCAGAGTCTGAGAGAGAGAGAGAGAGAGAGAGAGAGAGAGAGAGAGAGAGAGAGAGAGAGAGAGAGAGAGAGAGAGAGAGAGAGAGAGAGAGAGAGAGAGAGAGAGAGAGAGAGAGAGAGAGAGAGAGAGAGAGAGAGAGAGAGAGAGAGGGATGAACAGAGAGATAAGAGAGAGGGAGCCAAAATAAATGGAAATGTTCTGTCATATAAAATATAATGCAATGCAGATCAAATGGCTGATTCCAATGTAAACACACAAGAAACTCTCCGTAACAGAGAAGCTCGTGTTCAGTACCTGTGATGCCCCACCCTGTGATAACACAGGCGGCTGGCCTCTTGCCCCACTTGTTGCCAGGCGCAGGGAGGCAGGCTGAGTTGGTATGAGGGTTAAAGGCCACACAGTAGCCCTCGGTGCCCTTCAGCCTAAGCAGGGCGATGTCATACTCCCAGCCCTGGCTGTGGTACTTCCTGTGGATGGTAATGCGCTCCGGGGACAGGCTGCGCTCAAAGTCATCCCTCTCCTCCGTGTGGTAGTCACCCAGTCGCAGCACGTAGCGAGATGGGTCCCTGCCAAACCTAGGAGACAGGGAGAGAAGAGAGAGAGAAAGGAGGAAAAGGAGAGGAGACAGGAAATCAAGGTCTGAGGAAGTTGAAGCCAAGCTGAAAAGAAGACTGATTATCTCCTGCCAAGAAAAACACATTTGAGCTGAAAAGATCAAGACAGTGACTCAAGAAAGTTTCACTTATCAGTGGCATGTCATTAATCTCTTATTAAGAAGATTTTATACAATTATTGACATAGACAAGCTTCTTGATAGATCATTGTTGTAGGCTAAACACACGTCATTTTTATAACGTAGTCCCTGCAATTCCATCATTGGACACTAGATGTCTCTGTGTCCCACCTCTTGAAGCAGTGTGCGGCAGTCAGGACCCAGCAGGAGTTGATGAGCGTGGCTCCACACAGTGGATGGTTCCCTTTGGACTGGGACTTGAGCCACAGAGACACCTGCCATGGCCAGTCCCCCCTACCACAGCACAACCAGGGGAGGAGAGAGAACATAGAAATAGATCATGGTTGATTTGATGATGTGATAATTTGACTTGTGCATGTGTTTACATGTACAGTATCTATGCAGTGATACAAAGTAATATAACCATATGTGTGTGTGTGGGTGTGTGTGTGTGTGTGTGTGTTTACAGTGTACCTAATTGACTTGTCCCCTCCTATTATCCTCCTCCTGCGGCGCTGTGTGTTTGGCCTCATGCCGCAGGTCTGTGTTATTATCGCGCCGTCTCCCACCGGCTCGGGGACATAGTCACAGATGACCCCTGCGTCTTCGCTGTGTCTGCAGTCATGGGCATCCTCTCCCTCGGCCGGACACTCCCCCAGGGACACCTCAACCCCTGTGCACCTCACATTGTCCAGGTAGATTGGGCCCTTGCCCGCTCCAAAATATGCCATGGAGCGAGCCTTCGACACCCCACTGAGGAAGAGACACGGGGAAGGTAAATCTCAATATTCCAAAATGTCCCCATCTCCTGAATGGCAGTTAAAGGAAGAGTTGATCACTCAGAGATAGGGAAACCCCAGGTGTCTAACCACATACTTGACTTTGAGGTATGAGGTATACCGCAGATGAGGGAAAGGATATATGATACAGTAACTGTGAGAAACAGAGAGAATCCATATTTTACACAAATCCCAGCTGCCTGCAGACCACTGCAGCGTTGACGTCATTCCAGCCGTCATCACACACGCTCCCCCATTGGCCGTTCAGAAACACCTCCACACGCCCCTCCTTCCGGCTCTCTCCAGCAACCAGTCGCACCAGAGGGCCTGGGGCCAGATCAGAGAACCACAATGTATTACAATAACAATATTGAATTTTAATTTTCCTTTGCCATATTCACCAGAAGAGATAGACATCTAACAGAGATATGTGGATAGGAACTCAGTGGGTCCAGTTAGTTGGCCTACCTGCGATGCGTGGCAGCCCTGGCACCTCATTGGTCTCTCCCCCCCTCTCACAGCGTACCGCTACGTCCTCGCTGTGGGAGCAGTCATGGCGCCCCCACTCGGCGTGCCCGCAGGCAAGCAGGGTGCCCTCTGAGCCTTTACACTGAACCTCATCCAGCAGGATCAGCCCTGTGCCCTCCCCGTACAGCCCGTCTGATGCCACCTCTGCACGCCCTCTGCTGGACAGAACATGCCATTACTACAGTATCACTACACTCCTACTACAGCTATACCTAATTCCCATGTTCAGATTGTATTTGTACATTTAAGGACTCCTGGTGACCCACCTGAAGCCCAGCTGTCTACAGACCACCTGTGCGTGGTGCTCAGTCCAGTTGTCGTCACACACCGTACCCCAGTCCCCAGAGTGGTACACCTCCAGACGACCTTCCCAGGGACTGTCAGACCCCACCAGCCGCACTACACCATCTGCAACACGGTGTGTGTGTGAGACAGAGTGTATGAGACAGAGTGTATGAGACAGAGTGTATGAGACAGAGTGTATGAGACAGAGTATATGAGACATGCATGTGTTTTGCATACAAATATGTGTATGTTCTGGGTGTTTACATACACATAGCGTTCCTGCCCTGTCCTGACTTCTGACCTGTATATGGGTTACAGGACACTCCAGCATCCTCCATGTGGTCACAGTTATGTTGTTGCCAGTTGTTGTGGGGACACTCCTCCAGGGAGAGCTCGTTGCCTGTACACTGCACCCCGTCCAGGAGGATGGGCCCAGAGCCCTGGCCAAAGTGGGCCCACGTCCATGCCTTCGGTACCCCCCTGAGTGGACACAGACACAGGCATGCACAATGACCATATGAACTCACACAAGAAATACAAACACCATATATGGACAACGTATGCAATATATGGCAACCACTCAAGGGTCATCCCAATGTACACATAGAAAATGTATTCCCACCAAGTAAACAGGCCTTACACGTACTGTACAGAGAAACACATTTACACTGCACAAAAACACCAATCTCTGTTGAACACTCACATACACCAAATATAGTCAGTATAATGGAGAAATTAATTATTCATGACCAGTGGAAGATCTGAAATGAGTCCTGAGACCGATCCACTCTGTTTTTTTGTTTATCCACTCTTTGTACTGTAAGCCACTCATTTTGTGTGTGTGTGCGTGGCTACATGTGGGTGATCTGCTAAGAGCAACGATGACTTCTGAATGATCTGGATCAACTGGCTCCTCTCCAGCAGAGCAACAACCCAAAACACTGTAGGCCATCAAATATTCATGCCTTCCGTTCATCTATATTAATATAGTTCACTCAGTGGGAATGTAGCAGTGTAAATAAGGCTATCCTAGCAGGAGTGCATGCAGCTTTGTGGAGAGCAGAGAGCCTTGGTTGGTGGGCAACTTCATGCCTGGGAACCCTTACTGTTTGCAACCACTGATAGGGCTTCACCTCTAGTTTATACCTACATAGGAACTGGGTCACATTTAGCGGAGGGAATCACATTAATAACCCATATGCTTCCTGCAAGTCAAGCACCATGCTCCAACCAACTGAGCCATCAGAACCCCAGTGCTGCTCACCCCAGTCCCAGCTGCCGACAGACCACCTCAGCATCGATGTCATCCCACTGGTCATCACAGATGGTGCCCCACCTCTCATCATGGTACACCTCCACACGACCCTCGAAGTCCTCCAGGCCACCTACCAACCTCAAGGGGGCGCCATTGCCTGAGAAATACAGCAGAAAGCAGTTACTAGGCAGAACATGTTAGCATCATGTTACAATAGAAACCACTGTTCTTCTAAGTTATCTCCTTGTCCACTTATGGTGTCCTTGATGAATGCAAATGTAAATAACCTCTTGCCCAGTGCCATGATAAATAAAGTGATCTGAACCACAGAACTGTTGGAACGCAGTGACCCCTAACCCTGGCTCAGTTTGGTTCAAAGCTCCAGCAAGTCATTTGAAACTACAGTAAGTATAAGTATGTGCGGGATGCAGGGAGAAGGAAAGAGGTGGGGATCAGTTATGCAATCTGAGTATGTGAGCAACCCTGGCAGAGAAGTTGAGGAGGTGGGGAGGTTGTTTGGGGTAGGGGGGGCTTTATGTGTGCCCTGTGGGACCCCTCCCAACCCCCTAGCAGGGCCTCAGGGCTCTCAGATAGCTCTCTCCCTCTTAATGTTCCAGACTGAATAATTCACTGCACCACGCTAAATATATCACCAGGACCTGCTCTTCTGGGCACCCCTCTCTGTACCCTCATTCTAACACACACGCAGAGGCACACAAACACACACACACTGCTGTTGTAGTTCCCTATGCCCCTTTGGGATGCCATGACACGAGTGCTGTAGAAGCCGCGAGAGCGTGCTGGCAGGCTCAGAGAGCTCTAAAAGCTATGTGAATGACTAGGCAGGCAACATCAGAAGAGACTGTTCTTGTTCTAGCCATGCAGTGTTTGTGTTATGGAGCTCTGACTGAGTTGGGAGAAGGACACTGGAGCTCTAAGAGAGAGGGACAACAGTCTCTCTCTATCACTGTCTTACTCAACTAAAGGGGAAGTGGCTCTCCACAACTTTAGATACCTCTACACGTGTACTAGGCCTACCAGTATAGTATGTACTACATTTATACTGTATGTGTAGCACTTGTGAGAAATGTATGCTTTATACATATGGCTGTTTTGAAATCTCCAACACCCTCACCTTCAGGTGCAGCACACACCACCCCCGCTTCATTGCCATGGTTACAGTCACTGGTGACAAACTTCCGACTCCTGCAATCCAGCAGAGAGTTTTCATTGCCACGGCAGCCAAGGCGTTCATAGTGGAAGAGTCCAGAGCCAGGCCCAAAGTAGGAGTGCTGGAGGGCCGTGCCGATCTCACTGCAGACAGAAAGACAGGATGGGTGGAGAGAGAAAGACAGGTGGACAGTCAGGAGTGGAGGGTAGAATTTGACACACACACACAAGAAGCAGTTATACAAGTATCTCAGTAGCTCTCACCCCAGTCCAAGCTGTTTGCAGATCACACTGGCATCGCGGTCGGTCCAGTGTGTGTCACATACCGCCCCCCACTGGCCATTTAGGTATACCTCCAGACGCCCGCTCTGAGGGGACGACCCACCTAACAACCTGGCAGCTCCTGGAGAGGAGGGAGAGGAGAGAGGGCATTAAGGTATGGAACAGCACCAGAGATTGTGAAATCATTTGAAATGACAGGTGGGACATCTCTCTCTCACACCCATCAGAAACAGACAGACCGACAAAGTGCTCCCAAGTAAACCATAAATCCAACAGGTGTGATTATCTCAGGATAATTGCATTATCCTTGGTTTGCGGGTCTTGCAACACTTACATATTCCAACCTGACAGGCACGCACCAGACAAACACACACACATTCACGCACATACACCCTAACTCTAATCGGCTACAAACCCTGAGAAAGGTTAACCGTTTGAAAGAGAAAGCTTGGGAGAATTCAAAAGAGACAGACAGATAATGCAAACATATCTCAACACGGGCATATCTACATACAAGCAAGTTGCTGACAGACCAGTACAAAGACAGACGGTTGGCTAATTCACATGGAGCAGATTTAGGGGTTCAATAATCATTGTGAGATTTAAAGAGGATATGATCTGAACGGTAATCAATTAAACATAATCATTGTATACTCAAGAAATATGAGTGGTTTTCATCTTTTGAGAGATTTTATATAATCTTTTTATGGAGTAGTTATGAGTAATTAGATTGATACAAACGATTATTGATGAGATAGGACTGTGTATATCTGTATCATGTTTTGTGTGTACTTACTATTTTTGGATTATTGATTGTAATTGAATGTTAACAAAATGTATAATTTCTCTTCCAGGAGAAAGGGGATTGCCTTATCTCATTGGAATGTTGCCCAGGGCTAGGGGGAGCAGTTTAGTGAAGTTAGGCAGTTTTAGGTCGTAAAAGGGAGCTACCAAATTAATTAAGGCCTGGCTATTTTTGTTTGTTGTTTTCAATTGGGTTTTTCAAATAAAACACAACACACCTAGTATGATGTTTATAAGGAGTTATTTTGATTTTAGGGGGTTTTCAACAGGTCAAAGGTGATAAGTCTTAAAGGAGCACACACAGTGAATTTTATGGAGTTTTTTTTTTTTGATTGAGTTTTGCTTATATACATGATTTCTTATGAGAAGAAATGTCATGAGGACTTAATGTACACTTGGGATAAGTAACATTTATGAAATGTTTTGAATGGTTCTAATGTTTAGTATACTATAGGATGGAACATTGCGTTGAATGATTTCAAGGACCTCTGAACACTGTTTTGACTTTCTAGTGTGAATTGATCATCCACACTGGTAATTCTAAAGACAATGAGAAGAGGACTTTAAGATAGTTTATTTTACCGAGTTGAGGGTAATTTATAAAACTGAAAATTGTGAAGAAGTTTATAATTTGGTAATAATATATGTGATTCGAACCATAAAATAACAAAAGAGAGAGAGAGCTTTCCCTGAATGGGGGATACCTGTTGCTAGTTAATTGTACTAATCTTGGGTTACTTTACGGGATAGAAGTAAGTTGAGGTATTATCAAATGTTGTCATTTTTATTTCATTTTTATTATGGTTTAATAAACAATGTTGGTGTTTTGTTTTTGAAAGCATGAATCACGTTGTGACTCATGTGTTCAGAAAAGGGGGTAATAATGATGGTAAGAGGATTTATTGGTACATTTGCATATTGTAGTAAGAATATGAGCAGTAGTAATTATTGTGTTATGGGTTAGATTAAATGTTTTAGGTGAAAATGTATTTGTGGTATAAGGTAGAATGTAGTGGAGGCATGTCTATGGAAACTAGTGACTATAACAAGATGCAAGAATGTGCACTTCCTAATCAAGGCTTTTCCTGACTGATTGATAAGTAGACTGCGTAAAGTAGCATACTGTGTCTCAACTAACAATGTTATGCAGACTTTCTTTCAAAAAGGTGAAGGCAACTCTGCCAACATGAAAGGAGTATCTGGGCATTTTCTGTGCATGGGTGACTATGTGGCAGTGGAGGATTACAAAAGTAAGAGCTGGACAGAATCTAGAAGGAGTGGTTAGTACTAGGTGTTGCTGGCTACCTCAATGGAGGTGACATTAGATAGAGAGATTTGTGAATATATTTGTCCCACGGTAGGAGTGTTAAAATAATAGTCCCGTGTAGCTCAGTTGGTAGAGCATGGCGTTTGCAACGCCAGGGTTGTGGGTTCGTTTCCCACGGGGGGCCAATATGAAAAAGAATTGATTAAAAAAAAATATGCACTCACTAACTGTAAGTCGCTCTGTATAAGAGCGTCTGCTAAATGACTAAAATGTAAATGTACAGATGGAACTGCCACTGTGGAGCATTGTTTTTGTGTTTATGTCTGTGTATCGTTGCAGCAGTGAATCTTGAATCCATATTGGTGCGACGCAAGAAGGACGCTACACAGAGCGATGTGAACAGAAATTGGGAAGTATTTAGAAATTGGTATTAAGAATAATTGTTAAAACATAATAATTTGTCATATGGTCAATGATTGTATGGATTTATTGGATTAGAAATGTAATCAATTAAAATGTTATGTTTGTCTTCTAGTGAGATAAATACAGATGGTGTCTTGATGCATGGCAGGGGTAATTTGGACTAGCATGGTGTGAATCTAAATAAATAAAAGTAACAAACTTATGAACCGGCTGAAGATAAATATCAGAGGCGTTGAAGATGTTGTAAAATACCACTTCTATATGCAACTGGTCTACAACAACCAATCGAAGATATCAAGGGATTTTCTCATGTTATTATATCGAAGGAGTGGGAAAGGAGTCCACCATTGAGTGATAATGGAGAGATATATGTTCAAATGCAACATTTTTTATGTTGTGGGCATAATGGTTGGCAAATGGACAAGAAAAATGAGGTTGTGGAGTTGGTGGTGACTCGAATGAGACATTGTAGTTGTGACATTGTCATGGGCAAGTCATTTTGAAATGTGAAGATGTCTGAAGAACATAATGAAGAGACGCCAGAAGATTTAAGTGCCGGGAGAAAAAGGGGTTGCTTAGCTGTGTTGATAATAAAATTGGATTAATCTAAATTTGCTAATTTGGGTAGTAGGTATATACACTGCTAAATTAATAGTATTAAGAATGCATTGAGATAATGATCTGTATTTATTATCAGGATGAGGAAAGTCATAATTGATTTATGGATGTTTATACTGTATGTTAATATAAGTGTACATTCTGACAGTTGTAATGGGTGATAAAGTTGAGGGTTTTAATTTTCATTGATAAGGATAAAGTGAATCAATAAGGATTGTCATTTTAAATTAGGTTGAGTTAAGTAATTTGGTTGGTTATAATTTATAAGAGGAATGAGTGATTTAAGTGAATCATTAGTATGTATTAGTATAATTATTTTCAGAATGAAGGATATTTATTGTACAATTGAGAAATTTTTTATATATATATTATGGGTTAAAAACAGTGATACATTATGGTAATGTCTTAGGATACACTTATATGATTTATTTTGAGTAGACATTGTTGAATCATACTGTTTGTTAATGTGAGGATTGTGAATGAAATCATGAATATGTTGATTAATTGGGTTAACGTATTAGCCTTTTAGTCATTATATACATTTGAAGTATTGGGTGATATTGATATGGATGTTTAGAGTGGTAAATATCTATGTTGATAGGCAAGTACTTAATTGGTTACTATCATGGGGTTATGATATTTTTATATGATCTGATTTTGATTGAATTCTTAAAGCATGAATAGTTTAGGGATGTAATGATTTAACAGGGAGTGAAAATAGAGTGTTATAATGTGTTTGTCATATTAGGAATAGTAGGAGGACAAAGTCGGAGTTGAACATTGTATCTTTTAACAATCATGGGTTTTTAAGCAATTGGGTCTGAGATGTTACTCATTAGACTATGTAAGTGATAATCACATAGCATTGGATGCTATTATAGTAGATAAAGAGGGAATGTACAGTGGGGAAAAAAAGTATTTAGTCAGCCACCAATTGTGCAAGTTCTCCCACTTAAAAAGATGAGAGAGGCCTGTAATTTTCATCATCAACTATGACAGACAAATTGAGAATTTTTTTCTCCAGAAAATCACATTGTAGGATTTTTAATGAATTTATTTGCAAATTATAGTGGAAAATAAGTATTTGGTCACCTACAAACAAGCAAGATTTCTGGCTCTCACAGACCTGTAACTTCTTCTTTAAGAGGCTCCTCTGTCCTCCACTCGTTACCTGTATTAATGGCACCTGTTTGAACTTGTTATCAGTATAAAAGACACCTGTCCACAACCTCAAACAGTCACACTCCAAACTCCACTATGGCCAAGACCAAAGAGCTGTCAAAGGACACCAGAAACAAAATTGTAGACCTGCACCAGGCTGGGAAGACTGAATCTGCAATAGGTAAGCAGCTTGGTTTGAAGAAATCAACTGTGGGAGCAATTATTAGGAAATGGAAAACATACAAGACCACTGATAATCTCCCTCGATCTGGGGCTCCACGCAAGATCTCACCCCGTGGGGTCAAAATGATCACAAGAACGGTGAGCAAAAATCCCAGAACCACACGGGGGGACCTAGTGAATGACCTGCAGAGAGCTGGGACCAAAGTAACAAAGCCTACCATCAGTAACACACTACGCCGCCAGGGACTCAAATCCTGCAGTGCTAGACGTGTCCCCCTGCTTAAGCCAGTACATGTCCAGGCCCGTCTGAAGTTTGCTAGAGTGCATTTGGATGATCCAGAAGAGTATTGGGAGAATGTCATATGGTCAGATGAAACCAAAATATAACTTTTTGGTAAAAACTCAACTCGTCGTGTTTGGAGGACAAAGAATGCTGAGTTGCATCCAAAGAACACCATACCTACTGTGAAGCATGGGGGTGGAAACATCATGCTTTGGGGCTGTTTTTCTGCAAAGGGACCAGGACGACTGATCCGTGTAATGGAAAGAATGAATGGGGCCATGTATCGTGAGATTTTGAGTGAAAACCTCCTTCCATCAGCAAGGGCATTGAAGATGAAACGTGGCTGGGTCTTTCAGCATGACAATGATCCCAAACACACCGCCCGGGCAACGAAGGAGTGGCTTCGTAAGAAGCATTTCAAGGTCCTGGAGTGGCCTAGCCAGTCTCCAGATCTCAGTTGATAGAGCATGGCGTTTGCACCGCCAGGGTTGTGGGTTCGATTCCCACGGGGGGCCAGTATAAAACAAATATGTATTCACTAACTGTAAGTCGCTGTGGATAAGAGCGTCTGCTAAATGACTAAAATGTAAAAATGTAAATGTTAGAGTCAGTTGGAAACAGCAAGAGGCAAAGCTCTGCCCTTGTTGTATCTAACCCGGTACCGACTAATAAAACATTTGCATTAACTTTCTACAAAGTGTCTAAGTATATTCTTACATCCTTGATTACTTGATAACCGAGAAACTCATCATAACACGAATGGACAAGCAGGGTAAAGGCTGACACATGTTTCTTAGTCAAAACAGTTTGAGCATATATTATGATGCCATTTTTGACGTTTTGGTATTCGGCAGGGTTTTTTTCAGGCTGTTCGCGCACACAAATACATTTCTTGAAGCAAGTCGAAGTTCGGTAGCCGAAGTCTATGCCCCTTCGTCTGTGATTGGTCAACAGTAGGGGTGGGAACTATGGGCGGGATTCTTCAATGAAGTGTTTGCTGTCATTCAACGAGAGAGCACAGCGGCAGCTAGGCCCTACTGTCTGCAGTGCACTACTAGTTTTCATGCAAAAATGTTCAATTGAGAAGTACTGCACCAAACATCTTAGCTAGATGTAAAATTGCGCGACTAAGCAAAAACATCAAAACTAATTAAAGATTTCTTGATTTTTCAGGCATTTTGATAGTTTTTTAAGCAAAGGTCTTTAGGGAATATGCGAGCGCAGACTTTCACTTCACCTAGCCGAATTCTGCTAGGTTCGGTTTGCTCCTATGTATGTGGATGCCTTTACACTCCCAAAGGAGGGCGGGAGTCACAGAGAGAACAATATCAGCTGCCTGATGGATAGGTGGAAAACACAGGAGACGACTGACAGAGAGGCAGACATACCTTTGCCAGCGATTACAGTCTCGAGTCTTCTTGGGTATGACGCTACAAGCTTGGCACACCTGTATTTGGGGAGTTCCTCCCATTCTTCTCTGCAGATCCTCTCAAGCTCTGTCAGGTTGGATGGTGAGTGTTGCTGCACAGCTATTTTCAGATCTCTCCAGAGATGTTCAAATCGGGTTCAAGTCCGGGCTCTGGCTGGGCCACTCAAGGTCATTCAGAGACTTATCCCGAAACCACTCCTGCGTTGTCTTGGCTGTATGCTTAGGGTTGTTGTCCTGTTGGAAGGTAAACCTTTGCCCCAGTCTGAGGTCCTGAGCACTCTGGAGCAGGTTTTCATCAAGGATCTCTCTGTACTTTGCTCCGTTCATCTTTCCCTCGATCCTGACTAGTCTCCCAGTCCCTGCCGCTGAAAAACATACCCACAGCATGATGCGGCCACCACCATGCTTCACCGTAGGGATGGTATTGGCCAGGTGATGAGCAGTGCATGGTTTCCTCCAGACGTGACGCTTGGCATTCAGGCCAAAGAGTTCAATCTTGGTTTCATCAGACCAGAGAATCTTGTTTTTCATGGTCTGAGAGTCCTTTAGGTGCATTTGGGCAAACTCCAAGCGGGTTGTCATGTGCCTTTTACTGAGGAGTGGCTTCCATCTGTCCACTCTACCATAAAGGCCTGATTGGTGGAGTGCTGCAGAGATGGTTGTCCTTCTGGAAGGTTCTCCCATCTCCACAGAGGAACTCTGGAGCTCTGTCAGAGTGACCATCGGTTTCTTGGTCACCTCCCTGACCGAGGCCCTTCTCCCCCGATTGCTCAGTTTGGCCGGGCGGCCATCTCTAGGAAGAGTCTTGGTGGTTCCAAACTTATTCCATTTAAGAATGATGGAGGCCACTGTGTTCTTGGGGACCTTCAATGCTGCAGATATTTTTCGGTACCCTTCCCCAGATCTGAGCCTTGACACAATCCTATCTCGGAGCTCTATGGACAATTCCTTCGACCTCATGGCTTGGTTTTTGCTTTATATAGACAGATGTGTGCCTTTCCAAATCATGTCCAATCAATTGAATTTACCACAGGTGGACTCCAATCAAGTTGTAGAAACATCTCAAGGATGATCAATGGAAACAGGATGCACCTGAGCTCAATTTCGAGTCTCATAGCAAAGGGTCTGAATACTTATGTAAATAAGGTATTTCTGTTTTGATTTTTAATACATTTGCAAATATTTCTAAAAACCTGTTTTCACTTTGTCATTATGTGGGGTATTGTCTGTAGATTGATGAGTAAATGTTTTTATTTAATCAATTTTAGAATAAGGCTGTAACGTAACAAAATGTGGAACAGGTGAAGGGGTCTGAACACTTTCCAAATGCACTGTAGCTTCCCTAGACAGTCAGAGACATAGATCTCCTGCCAGAGCAACATGATCACCCCAAAACCACTGCAAAGATTCAAAGATACCTAGCAATTACTTTTTGGTGTCTTTGGAATTCATACACCACTATTAATAATCTGGTTCCAGGTAGTTACCCAGCAGTATTGATTCCCTTGAAGTAAGTATCAGTCGGTAAATCCTCACCCTGGTGGCAGTCGCAGTAGGCCCAGCCGATGGCTCCAGAGCTCTGGCGGAAGAAGCACCAGGGGTTGGACTCACGGTCAGGGTTGCGGCAGTAGCTGTGTTCGCCCAGCCCCCGGCTCGGGTACTGCAGGACGTAGTCTGGGAACTCTGTCCACTTCAGGCAGGGCGAGCCAGAGTCAGTCTGAGACACAGAGCCGTTGTAGTAGCCCAGTTCAGTGAAGCCTTCTGAACAGGACAGAGGAGCTAGGGAGAGACACATTCAGATACAAGGGGTTAATCAAAGGATGAGCTTCTGTTGAAGCTTAGTTAATACAGTATAGCGATACACATTTTTGTGAGACGAAGTGATTGGGGGGATTAAAGCAGAGTTTTATAATTAAGTCACAAAAAATCAGGCAGGCGTTCACACAATTTCCTCTCCTTTGTCTCTCTCTCTTTTGGTTCCACCTCTCTCTCTCTCCTCGGAGGTAAAGGAGTGAGCCACCTGGCTGGTCAGACTGACAGCACGGTGCTGCAGTGCAGGGGCCAGAGTATTTGTGTAGGTCTGCTTTGCTGAGTCACAGAGCGTGGCGGGCTACCTTCAGACAACCTGAAAACTTGTAAAGATGACCCATCACAATGAATAACAGTGGGCCAATAAACACATTCATCTGGTCCACAGATTGAGTTTTAAACAGGGGGAGGGTCTGTGGTTTAATGCAGAGGCAGACATTTAATGGCAACCAGAGCCAGAGCCAGCACTGAACTTAGTCCATAAATAACCCATGCATTTCCAAGGGATCAATGTCTGGTAATACATCATGAAAATAATGGAGACATTTGCTTGAGAATGTCAGTTAAAGCAAATCCAGATCAACTATGACATAGCCCCTTTTCAATGGGCTATGTATGCGCTTATCTGCCAAACAATCAATCTTTAGTAGAAGTAGGATAATCTTTACCTTTAGGCCCATGCTTCCTGTGATGTGTAACTGATATGGCAGTACCTCAGCCCATGGTGTGTGCGTACTGTATAGGATATGAAGGAGAGACGTGCTAACATTCCTCTAGAGCCAAGTGTTAAACCCTTAGGAGAGTGGAGGTAAGTGGAAATGGGCACTGGGGTCCAGTCAGGAAAGGAAGATATCCTCTTCACGCACCTAAACTCCTCCTCATGAACGCTCTAAACCAGTGGATTAAGGATGGCAAGTCCTTTGAGGTGTCGCTGGATAAACACTAACAGCTGTGAGTGATCCCTTGCAAATCTACACTCGCCCAGCGAGTGGCCTAACCCCTGTCTGTGTTTGTTTGAGGGACTGCTGGTCCGCATTCGCACAGGCTTAGTGACTTAAGACTGGAGAGGGTTGATGCCTGAGAGAAAATACATCTTGAATTCCAGATTGACCCCTTGTCCCAAACCCTGGTCACTTCATGTAGATCTAAAAGGATTGGATAGGTATGAGCAATATGGTAATAGCTCCATCTTGATCTTTGATAGACTAGGTGGAATTGTTTTGAATTTTTTCTTTGAGAGAAAGAAACTCAGTATGCACGTGGGTGTCATAAAACTGTCTCACTGTCCGTCCCAGTTTAACTAAGCTATATAGTCTCTTAACATAGCTTGCATTCTATCCCCGATGGGTGTCTATAGTTGAGCCACAAACGGAAACAACCTATAAGAGCCAGACTGGTTGAGACCTCATAACATAACAGTCACTTCACAAAGACAAGGACCAGACAGACATACAGTATCTGGTTGATGGAGAGTGGGAGTCTATCAGAGATTATGTCAGGGCTCTTAAATCAGGGCCACTCTCATTTCCATAAATGAAAGCTTAAACATGAGACAATCATGGAGGGGGGTGGGGGGCTGGTTATGTGTCTTTTGTCCGTGGATAAAGAGAGTGACAATCCCAGCAGACCTCTTCCACTGTTAAACAGAGAGAGAAGAGAGAGAGAGAGAGAGAGAGAGAGAGAGAGAGAGAGAGAGAGAGAGAGAGAGAGAGAGAGAGAGAGAGAGAGAGAGAGAGAGAGAGAGAGAGAGAGAGAGAAAAGGAAAGAGAGAGAGAGAAAAGGAAAGAGAGAGAGAGAAAAGGAAAGAGAGAGAGCGAGCGAGAATGGAAGAGAGAGAAAGAACAAAAGAGAGAGACTGATGAGGGAGTTGATTGTTGCCTGAATTTCATCCCATCCTTCAGGGGCTCAATTAGAATCACCTTCTGATTATCAGCAGTGCTGGTGACATCAAAGGACTTGCTGATAACGTATTTAGCAGAGGAGGGAGGCTTTTTTTCAAGCTTTTTATTTGAAATTGTGAAATCTTGCTGAAACAACATCTCGCCATCTCACATCCACACCCCACATCATCCCACTAGGTTGATCATTTAGGCCTGGGATGACCAACTCGGGGGCCAGAGTGGTGTGACACTTTTTCCCCATCCCTAGCAAACACAGCTGATTAATTGAATTGCATTCTAAACTGACGATCATGATTAGTTGATTATTGGAGTCAGCTGTGTTAGCTGGGACAAAAGTGTGACACCAGTCTGGCCCCCGAGGACTGGAGTTGCCCATCCCTGATTTAGGCTATTAAATTAGTGCTGCTGAGTCATTCATCCATGTCCTTGGATGACTTGGCAGAATCACAATGATGGATGGATGAAATCAAGACCTATTAGAAATAAGAGGAAGAGGAAAAGAGGTGTCTACCTGCACTCTGCAGAGCATTTAGGTAGCCATCTTGAGAGATGACCTGCAACAACAACAAAAAAGACAACAGAATATGACGCTGCAGGCCTATTTAATTTAGACCAAGTTTTCCACATTAGGTTATGGATGCCTGTTCATAAGTAGCCTGTCAGATTGTTTGCAGCCTTCATACACAACAACTTTTTCTCTCTCTAGTATTATATTGTAGCCTACTTGTAGAAATATGGTTTTACTCTATAACCTATCTATGCTATTCTGTAGATCTGTGAAAAGCATTGTTACACTGTGTTAACCATGTTTATCCCTCTTCGCTTCTGTTTTCAATTACTTTTTTACCACTGAGGCCGGGAGCAGGTGGCATCGCTTAGAATGTCTATGCAGAAAGCAATTAAATGATTGAGGGGTTAAGTTAAAGGGTTCTACTTTATGGCACCACTATCCCCACTCAGGCCACTAAAAGCAATACTGTCATGCATGGGGAAACAGCTGCACCTTAATCAGAACTTGAATAATTGCATCTGTCAATCTAATGGAGACAGGGGCAGCTAGAAGCTAGAGTTCTCGAAAAGGATTTGTTGGGGAAAAGGACCAGATGCTGTAGTTCCTTAGCCTATTTAAAAATGAATTCACTGTTGACAATGGGTAACACTTTATAATAACATTAATAAGACTTAATAAACTATTCATAAATAGTAGCTTATACACATTAATAAATTAGTATTTCATTATTTGTAAACATTTATAAACATGAATAAGCATTTCATCAACATTACAGTTCATAAGCATTTATAATTTGTAAGCATTTATAGCGTTTAACATTGAAAGTTATAAAGTGCAACCAAGTAACCTACAACCGTTGCATTTTACTCCATTGTGTGTGCTTTTGTTGTCACTTAAAAATGATGTAGCCTACAGTCTCGAACCATGTTTTACAAAAATGTTGCTCTCAAGGAATGTCATTGGCTATTTAAATCAATTGCTAATTTGCAAGGAAGTATGACGATATCATTGAATGCATTTGCCCCATTGTTGAACATTTTCTTGGTGGCTCACTCTTAAACACCTTAGTGTGCGTGGCTTTAACGACTATAAAACGCATGATGAGATAACTCTGACGCACGACCCCCGCAAGGGATGTTGCGGTTTGACCAAAATATATCTCGTCATCTAATGACATCGCTGGCGGAGAACAAACATAATTGGGTCCTATTCAACCGAATTTATACAGTAGAGCATCGTTGTATTTACCAATTGATGTGTGCGCTTAATGTGCAGGCTTTAGCACACACAGTCAGTCTTCAGAAATGTATTTAGAAAAGCTCGTCATTTATTTCTCCAAATTGTTTTACAAAGTGATACTGTATTTACAGTATATTAGGATGGGCTACCTTATGACAACAGCAAGCCAAGTTTAATTGCTGAGGATAAGGTGATAGTCTGGCCCAATAAAACAAACTGATAAGGGTAGGCTAAAGGCTATTGCTGGTTCTTAAGTTTTCTTGGGATCAAAGTCCTTAGTGAAATGTAGCATACATATGGCACTATAAAATAATTGGAAGAAAAATAAAAGCGAAAGCTCAACAATGATCCACTGCAGCAGTAGAGCAGGCCTAATAGGATACATTCAGGTGAATATTCAGGTGAATGTGTGTGACCCAATTTGGATTGTTTAACCTCAGAATTCGGGTTTACTGGCACACGGGAAGGTACCACTCACAGCATTTATTTTGCAATTACACATAGGTGTATGTTACATAGCCAATAGACTACGCGAAGTCTATAACCTACCTACATGTTCCCAAATGAATGTAAATCGTAAGGAATTTGGTTAGGTTATATGTGAGTTACCTGCTTACCTTTCTGTTTTCAATTCATATCCCCTCGCAAACAGAAAACGAAAGTGACGATGAAAGATAAAACAGACACATACCTTTCCAGAAACTGAGACCAGAAAACACCATGCAACTGACAGAGAGAAGACTCCCTTCAAAGCGTCCTTGTCCATCATCCTGTTACATGTGTCATTGCCCGCGCCTTGAGCAGATTTCACCCATATCCAATGCAAAAAGCCAGCCTCCGAGTGTCCCAAAGCAAAAAGCCAGCCTCCGAGTGCAAGCGACACTGACCAAAGAGAGCCCGCTACTGACCGTCCAAAGGTAGGCGCGGCGGGGGACAATGAGACTTGTTTTTTTGTGTCTGGTAATATATTTTAAAATAATCGAAACTCCTACGTGACATTACACACCCTGGGGTACCAGCTGTGCTCCAAGCTTCAACTATAAATGACTAACCCCCTAGGGAGGAAGTGTCACTGAAAGGAGACACCGGTGAGAGAAACACGCTGCCGCCTCTCTTGCCTTCTGCTGATGTGTCGAGAATAAACACACACAGCAAGCTCAACGCGGTTTAGTTGTAGACCTATTGCACTGGCATAAAGGGGCGTTGCTGCGCGCAGAGGATAGATTGGCGAGTGAGGGTTTCATGTTTTATTAAGGAAGATTTGATTGAGCTAAGTAGGCCCCTAACTTAATAGATATGCCTGAATTTAATTACTAATGTTCCACCTGGATTTGTTGTGTTTGTTGTGCGCGGTCTTTTCAACCAGTCACCAAACCCCCCAAAACATAAAATGACTAATCTCCAAATTACGCTTTCAAGGCATGAACAGTTAAATAAACTCGAAGATCAATGAAATGCATATTGCCTTGCAGTAAAGAGACTTAAACACATTCTACAACATAGATCATGACACTGTGGCACCCTCATTTAGGCAAGCATATGGTGCCATACTTGGCTACTAGAGATCTCCAGATGTGCAATTGGCAATAGGCTAGTACTAGTTATTCTCCCACTTAAGTCGTTCCAGGAGTAGACTAGGCTAGGCTACTGCTCACAACCTGAGGCAACAGTGGAAACATTTTATGAGCCTTTGAAGCCATATGAACACATGTTGGCAGCAGCAGTATAGCCTAACGCACAGAGCTTACTTAAAAGTCAGGTTTTGGACCCCTATACAGTGGGGAGAACAAGTATTTGATACACTGCAGATTTTGCAGGTTTTCCTACTTACAAAGCATGTAGAGGTCTGTAATGTTTTATCATAGGTACACTTCAACTGTGAGAGACGGAATCTAAAACAAAAATCCAGAAAATCACATTGTATGATTTTTAAGTAATTCATTTGCATTTTATTGCATGACATAAGTATTTGATCACCTACCAACCAGTAAGAATTCCGGCTCTCACAGACCTGTTAGTTTTTCTTTAAGAAGCCCTCCTGTTCTCCACTCATTACCTGTATTAACTGCACCTGTTTGAACTCGTTACCTGTATAAAAGACACCTGTCCACACACTCAATCAAACAGACTCCAACCTCTCCACAATGGCCAAGACCAGAGAGCTGTGTAAGGACATCAGGGATAAAAGTGTAGACCTGCACAAGGCTGGGATGGGCTACAGGACAATAGGCAAGCAGCTTGGTGAGAAGGCAACAACTGTTGGCGCAATTATTAGAAAATGGAAGAAGTTCAAGATGACGGTCAATCACCCTCGGTCTGGGGCTCCATGCAAGATCTCACCTCGTGGGGCATCAATGATCATGAGGAAGGTGAGGGATCATCCCAGAACTACACGGCAGGACCTGGTCAATGACCTGAAGAGAGCTGGGACCACAGTCTCAAAGAAAACCATTAGTAACACACTACGCCGTCATGGATTAAAATCCTGCAGCGCACGCAAGGTCCTCCTGCTCAAGCCAGCGCATGTCCAGGCCCGTCTGAAGTTTGCCAATGACCATCTGGATGATCCAGAGGAGGAATGGGAGAAGGTCATGTGGTCTGATGAGACAAAAATAGAGCTTTTTGGTCTAAACTCCACTCGCCGTGTTTGAAGGAAGAAGAAGGATGAGTACAACCCCAAGAACACCATCCCAACCGTGAAGCATGGAGGTGGAAACATCATTCTTTGGGGATGCTTTTCTGTAAAGGGGACAAGACGACTGCACCGTATTGAGGGGAGGATGAATGGGGCCATGTATCGCGAGTTCTTGGCCAACAACCTCCTTCCCTCAGTAAGAGCATTGAAGATGGGTCGTGGCTGGGTCTTCCAGCATGACAACGACCCGAAACACACAGCCAGGGCAACTAAGGAGTGGCTCCGTAAGAAGCATCTCAAGGTCCTGGAGTGGCCTAGCCAGTCTCCAGACCTGAACCCAATAGAACATCTTTGGAGGGGGCTGAAAGTCCGTATTGCCCAGCGACAGCCCCGAAACCTGAAGGATCTGGAGAAGGTCTGTATGGAGGAGTGGGCCAAAATCCCTGCTGCAGTGTGTGCAAACCTGGTCAAGACCTACAGGAAACGTATGATCTCTGTAATTGCAAACAAAGGTTTCTGTACCAAATATTAAGTTCTGCTTTTCTGATGTATCAAATACTTATGTCATGCAATAAAATGCAAATTAATTACTTAAAAATCATACAATGTGATTTTCTGGATTTTTGTTTTAGATTCCGTCTCTCACAGTTGAAGTGTGTATGATAAAAATTACAGACCTCTACATGCTTTGTAAGTAGAAAAACCTGCAAAATCGGCAGTGTATCAAATACTTGTTCTCCCCACTTGTCAACTACAGATTATTTAGAATTTGTGAACTCTGGACTAATTTTCGAGTGTGAAATAGACTACGCCTTTTGGCTATGTTTATCAGTAACTGTGTTAAAGGTAAAGGTGTGTCCCAAATTTGATAAAGTATGGCTATTTCTTTTCTGTGTGGTAGTGTGACCTACACCTACAGCATACTTAATAGAAACATGTTTTTAATACAAATCTAAATAAACCAACCACAACTAACCTTCTCACCATTACTAAGAAGATTATCATTATTATAAAAAATATGAGCTCATGAGATGTACTTCTATGCCTATAGGCTATTTTCAAACATGGCTTTAAAGGAGGTCAAACCATAGAATTTGTTTCTCACTGACCAAGGCGTGATTAGGCCTACTTTAGGGGCACCGCTTGTTTTCTCTGGCATCCCAACATAAATATTCAGATGGGTGCACAACATGAGTTTGATAAAAATCAACATCTCCCCAAAGGATTTTTTTATATTTCTGTGCAACTTGGGAGTTGGGAGTCTGTGACGCTCTGCTGGCAATCTTTTAAGAGATTTAAATTTTAGTCATTTAGCAGACGCTCTTATCCAGAGTGACTTACAGTTAGTGAGTGTAAGAGATGTCAAAGATTACCCATTTTTGCTTATATCCTATTGAAACAGCTGATTATTTTCCTGAAGTTCTATTCTGGTATTAACAAGGAATCAAAGCGGGCCAAACAAAAGGGAAAGGCCTTCTAGGTTCTGATATGATCTTCAAAGGGACCTATTGGGTTGCCTCTAGTCTTTGACTGTTAATTATTTTCGGGGTGTCAGTCTAAAGTAAATATAGTCACATTTTTATGAATATAGATTTGGATATCTGACATGCCCAGGCAACACACAGTCTAAGAACAGGTGAAAGGTCAACTGTTGTAACTGGTCTAGAATATTATTGCAATGTCTAAGCCAAGGTCAGCATGTTGGGATAGGAGGCCTTGTTCCTTTTCCATGCTTCAATACTGTAACTTAAAATGACTGCCAGTCTAAGTGCAGAAATATAGAAATAAAGGAAAGCAATCCACTACCGTACTGTTTCATAGTTATACATAAATACACCGAACAAAAATATAAACACAACATGTAAAGTGTTGGTCCCATGTTTCATGAGCTGAAATAAAAAATCCCAGAAATGTTCCATACGCACAACAAGCTTCTCTCTCAAATGTTGTGCACAAATGTGCTTACTTCCCTGTTAGTGAGCATTTCTCCTTTGCCAAGATAATCCATCCACCTGACAGGTGTGGCATATCAAGAAGCTGATTAAACAGCATGATCATTACACAGGTGCACCTTGTGCTGGGGACAATAAAAGGCCACTCAAATGTGCAGTTGTCACACAACACAATGCCACAGATGTCTCAAGTTTTGAGGGAGCATGCAATTGGCATGCTGACTGCAGGAATGTCCACCAGAGCTGTTGCCAGATAATTGAATGTGAATTTCTCTACCATAAGCCACCTCCAACGTCGTTTAAAATAATTTAGCAACATGTCCAACCGGCCTCAGAACAGCAGACCACGTGTATGGCGTCGTGTGAGCGAGCGGTTTGCTGATGTCAATGTTGTGAACAGAGTGCCCCATGGTGGCGGTGGGGTTATGGTATGGGCAGGCATAAGCTACGGACAACGAACATAATTTTATTTTATCGATGGCAATTTGAAAGCACAGAGATACCGTGATGAGATCCTGAGGCCCATTGTGAGGCCCATTTTTTACCAACAGATGACCAACAGATGCATATCTGTATTCCCAGTCATGTGAAATCCATAGATTAGGGCCTAATCAATTTATTTCAGTTGACTGATTTCCTTATATGAACTGTAACTCAGTAAAATCTTTGAAATTGTTGCATGTTGCGTTTATATTTTTGTTCAGTATATATAGTGAATTGCTATTTTGTGGTAGTTTGATCAAACCCATCTGCACTGCTAATGACAAAGGACAGCATTTATTTTTCAGTCTAGACGTTTAGCAGGAAATGATAAGGGGGGTGAGGAAATGGTGGGCAGTGTGGGCGGGGCGGGATGGCAATGTTCCTCTTTATAATGAGGGGCAGCCTAATATGGACATACTTAAAATACCAAAATCTGACAGCAGATTTAGCCGTTTCCTGGATGGCAGACAAAGCATAAGTGCATCCAACATCCTAATGCTGACTTCAAACATCATTAGCGTAATATAAAAAACAGTGCCGGAATCAAAAGGGAGGGTTTTAAGATTAGAAAATGGAAACAACGTATGAATTATAAGGTAATGCAGCTGGAGCTGAAATTCCAGTAGATGTTAGTCAGCCAATTAGATATTTTCTTGGCACCGCAGTCATCTTAATGCAATTTTCAATACCTGTGTGACTATGACCCGCAATGGGCTTTACTTCCCGGCATGTAATCCTATCTGGCAAATTGGCCAATAATACAGAATAGCTAGAATGTTCAACTATATCGGGAGTGTTTCAAATTACATTTGAGTGATCCATTGGAAACTCAAAGTAGGTATCCTATTGAGGTGACCATCGAGTGATAGTGCACGTCAGAGAAGATAAGCAACAAAATAACAATAATTCAATAATGCACAGGTCACTAATAATATCTTAATATCATTAGCAACCACTGTGAAGTATGGAATTATTGAGACAATTTATATCGAGTCAACTCAAGATACTGGGTTAAGAGTCAGTCACAGTATATTTCATCCAGGTCACACACAATATCATGTCAAGTAAGTTATGAAAACATATGTCCTTGATAGTTATGAGAAACGTAAATTAGTAGAGCATCATAAAAAGTCATGTAATAATATATGTAATAATAATAGTCATGTAATAATATAGCAATAACTGAAAGTCTACTGAAAATGCCCTTCAAAATATTACAGACAGTGAGTGAAGCTACATATTTGTAGGAACCATCTTTTGTGACCGAAGCCATTTTAATGGTACCGTTTTAGATGACCTATAACAGCATACTCAATTAAACTTAGCAATCACTAGAAGTCTATCTGCAGCCCAGTTTGTTGATTAATCACGTCTGGCATCGGTGGAACATTGGTGATGTTTCTGTGGGTGATCGCATCTTGATCTAAGAGACCTTAGTTGACCACGAGAGGCAAGCATGATAACAGATGACATTGGGGAGGGTTAAGAGTGCTAAAAAATTACTTTGAATGTTTCTTCAAATGCAATCGTAAAAACCATCAAGCGCTATGATGAAACGGGCTCTCACGAGGCCCGCCACAGGAAAGGAAGACCCAGAGTTACCTCTGCTGCAGAGGATAAGGTCATTAGAGTTACCAGCCTCAGAAATTGCAGCCCAAATAAATGCTTCACAGAGATCAAGTAACAGACACATATCAACATCAACTGTTCAGAGGAGACTGCGTGAATCAGGCCTTCATGGTCGAATTGCTGTAAAGAAACCACTACTAAAGGACACCAATAAGAAGACGAAACTAGCTTGGGCCAAAAAACACGAGCAATGGACATTAGACCGGTGAAATCTGTCCTTTGGTCTGATGAGTCCAAATTTGAGATTTCTGTTTCCAACCGCTGTGTCTTTGTGAGACGCAGAGTAGGTGAATGGATGAACTCTGCATGTGTGGTTCCCACCGTGAAGCATGGAGGAGGTGTGATGGTGCTTTGCTGGTGACACTGTCTGTGATTTATTTAGAATTCAAGGCATACTTAACCAGCATGGCTACCACAGCATTCTGCAGCAATACGCTATCCCATCTGGTTTGGGCTTAGTGGGACTATCATTTGATTTTCAACAGGACAATGACCCAACACACCTCCAGAATGTGTAAGGGCTATTTGACCAAGAAGGAGAGTGATGGAGTGCTGCATCAGATGACCTAGCCTCCACAATCACCCGGCCTCAACCCAATTGAGATGGTTTGAGATGAGTTGGACCGCAGAGTGAAGGAAAAGCAGCCAACAAGTGCTCAGCATATGTAGGAACTGCTTCAAGACTGTTGGAAAAGTATTTCAGGTGAAGCTGGTTGAGAGAATGCCAAGAGTGTGCAAAGCTGTCATCAAGGCAAAGGGTGGCTACTTTGAAGAATCTAAAATATATTTTGATTTGTTTAACACTTTTTTGGTTACTACATGATTCCATATGTGGTATTTCATTTTGATGTCTTCACTATTATTCTACAATGTGGAAAATATTAAAAATAAAGAAAAACCTTTGAATGAGTAGGTGTGTCCAAATTTTGACTGGTATGTACAGTTGAAGTCGGAAGTTTACATACACCTTAGCCAAATACATTTAAACTCTGTTTTTCACAATTCCTGACATTTAATCCTAGTAAAAATTCCCTGTCTTAGGTCAGTTAGGATCACCACTTTATTTTAAGAATGTGAAATGTGTCACACTCTGGTTCTAGGACTTTTTGTGTTTAGTCAGGGTGTGTAGATTTCCGTGTGTTGTGTACTGTGGGTAGTGTCTAGGTGTTCGCCTTCTATGTTTGGTCAGTGACTCCCAATCGGAGGTAACGAGTGTCAGCTGTCGGCTCGTTATCTCTGATTGGGAGCCATATTTAAATGTCTGTGTTCACCTTGTGGTTGTGGGTTTTTGTTCATTGTTCAGTAGTTGTCACTGAGGACTTCACGGATCGTGTTTTGTTTTGTCGTGTGTTTCAAAATTAAAATCATCATGTTCACTCCCAACGCTGCGCTTTGGTCATACTTCATTGGCGATCGTGACAAAATGTCAGAATTCCAATACCTTGACTTTGTTGTCCTTAAGCCATTTTGCCACAACTTTGGAAGTATACTTGGGGTCATTGTCCATTTGGAAGAACCATTTGTGACCAAGCTTTAACTTCCTGACTGATGTCTTGAGATGTTGCTTTAATATATCCACATAATTTTCCTTCCTCATGATGCCATCTATTTTGTGAAGTGCACCAGTCCCTCCTGCAGCAAAGCACCCCCACAGCATGATGCTGCCATCCCCGTGCTTCACGGTTGGGATGTTGTTCTTCGGCTTGCAAGCAACCCCCTTTTTCCTCCAAACATAACAATGGCCATTATGGCCAAACAGTTCTATTTTTGTTTCATCAGACCAGAGGACATTTCTCCAAAAGTACGATCTTTGTCCCCATGTGCAGTTGCAAACCGTAGTCTGGCTTTTTTATGGCGGTTTTGGAGCAGTGGCTTTTCCTTGCTGAGCGGCCTTTCAGGTTATGTTGATATAGGACTCGTTTTACTGTGGATATAGATACTTTTGTACCTGTTTCCCCCAGCATCTTCACAAGGTCCTTTGCTGTTTTTCTGGGATTGATTTGCACTTTTCGCACCAAAGTACGTTCATCTCTAGGAGACAGAATGCATCTCCTTCCTGAGCGGTATGACGTCTGCATGGTCCCATGGTGTTTATACTTGCGTACTATTGTTTGTATAGATGAACGTGGTACCTTCAGGCGTTTGGAAATTGCTCCCAAGGATGAACCAGACTTGTGGAGGTCTACACATTTTTTTCCTGAGGTCTTGGCTGATTTCTTTTCATTTTCCCATGATGTCAAGCAAAGAGGCACTGAGTTTGAAGGTAGGCCTTGAAATACATCCACAGGTACACCTCCAATTGACTCAAATGATGTAAATTAGCCTATCAGAAGCTTCTAAAGCCATGACATACTTTTCTGGAATTTTCCAAGCTGTTTAAAGGCACAGTGTCACGATCGTTTACGAATGAGAAGGACCAAGGCGCAGCGTGATATGCATTCATATTTATTTACGGCTAAACACACGACAAAACAACAAACGAAACGTGAAGTCCAAGGTAGCATACAAACAACATACCTTACACGGAACAAGATCCCACAACTAACAGGTGTCAAAAGGCTGCCAAAGTATTGTCCCCAATCAGAGACAACGAGCTACAGCTGCCTCTGATTGGGAACCACCCCGGCCAACATAGATCTGCACATGCTAGATCTAAAACATAGAAATCAAACATAGCAACACACAACACGGAAAATACACACCCTGACTCAACAAATACAAGTCCTCAGAGTCAGGGCGTGACACACAGTCAATATTAGTGTATGTAAACTTCTGACCCACTGGAATTGTGATACAGTGAATTATAAATTAAATAATCTGTCTGTAAACAATTGTTGGAAAAATTACTTGTGTCATGCACAAAGTAATTTCCTAACCGACTTGCCAAAACTATAGTGTGTTAACAAGAAATTTGTGGAGTGGTTGAAAAACGAGTTTTAATGACTTCAACCTAAGTGTATGTAAACCTCCGACTTCAACTGTATATATTTATATATATAAAGAGTCTCTGGCCCACAACCTTAGTCAATGAACACATCTTAGTAGTAGGGCTGTGGGTAGTACTAGATTTCCTTGTGTAAATTGGGGTGTCTCTTCAGCAGGGTAGTGGCTTGTTTTGGTTGAAGGCGTCCCCCCTGGCCAATAGTGTGTTTCTCTGAAATGGCTTTCACTGCAATCTGTGAGGAAATACATTTAGACAAAAACGGTTTAATTTTTTTTATTGCCTCATTCAATACTAATTCAATGTAAAGCATAATGGCTTTGAGCTATTTATTCACATTTGTAAATAATGTATTACTTTCTTGTAGACACTAAACTGAAAGCATAATTTAGCCAAAGACTTGTCATCCATCCATGCAGTGCTACAGTAGCATGTGGTAGCTGGTCACCTCAGCTGAGGAAGGGAAATTATGGAAGAATGGAAAACAAAAGCAAAGCAGGAAGGAAGACCTACAAGGAAACAGGGCCTGGGAAGATTTTTGTTATGACTCCTCCCAAGCCAGGAAACGCCAGAGAAAACTATGTTACCCATGCTGCCTAATTACCTTGTCTCCTAATAAAATGTTTAATGAAGAACATAACAATGCTGACCTAAACTAGGTTGGGAGAGAGGGGTGTGTGTGTAATAAGCCTGGAGCAAGGATTTCCGGTACACTGTGAGTAGCAGCACCGTACCTGGGCTTTCTCAACACACTTGTAGAAGGACTGCATTTCATTGGAACAGAGGGCGTCGACAAAGTTGTTCTGCTTCCAGCATGCCATCACCATGGACATCTCAGTGATGCAAGTGGCCTCTGTGGGGAAACAGTGTAATTACTTTCCAATGTTGTTGTCATTGTCACCAAAAAGATTCAATGTTGACACTGAATTATAAGGTAATATTAACTCAGCATGCTGATCTACATTGATTTCAAAAGTGAGTATCACTTGTGCGCACTGCAGTACAAATAGGTGTACCAGGCAACATAGCTGACCAATCATATCGTAGAGAGCTGGGGGCGTTCAGTAGACAGAACAGCGTGCAACGTTTAATTCAACTGAAATGGTAGCCTACTGCACTGAACGACCAGTTGAAGAACGTTGTGATTATGGTGGCCCAGAGGGCCCAAGAAAGGGAAAGTAACTGAACTGAACTGAATGACTATCACGCAAAAAAACAATTGAATCAATTTTAGAATAAGGCTGTAACGTAAAACGATGTGGAAAAAGTAAAGGGGTCTGAATACTTTCCGAATGCACTGTGTGTGAGTGTATATATATATATATATACACTGCTCAAAAAAATAAAGGGAACACTTAAACAACACAATGTAACTCCAAGTCAATCACACTTCTGTGAAATCAAACTGTCCACTTAGGAAGCAACACTGATTGACAATAAATGTCACATGCTGTTGTGCAAATGGAATAGACAACAGGTGGAAATTATAGGAAATTAGCAAGACACCCCCAATAAAGGACTGGTTTTGCAGGTGGTGACCACAGACCACTTCTCAGTTCCTATGCTTCCTGGCTGATGTTTTGGTCACTTTTGAATGCTGGCGGTGCTTTCACTCTAGTGGTAGCATGAGACGGAGTCTATAACCCACACAAGTGGCTCAGGTAGTGCAGCTCATCCAGGATGGCACATCAATGCGAGCTGTGAGCTGTGGCAAGAAGGTTTGCTGTGTCTGTCAGCGTAGTATCCAGAGCATGGAGGCGCTACCAGGAGACAGGCCAGTACATCAGGAGACGTGGAGGAGGCCGCAGGAGGGCAACAACCCAGCAGCAGGACTGCTACCTCCACCTTTGTGCAAGGAGGAGCAGGAGGAGCACTGCCAGAGCCCTGCAAAATGACCTCCAGCAGGCCACAAATGTGCATGTGTCTGCTCAAACGGTCAGAAACAGACTCCATGAGGGTGGTATGAGGGCCCGACGTCCACAGATGGGGGTTGTGCTTACAGCCCAACACCGTGCAGGACGTTTGGCATTTGCCCGAGAACACCAAGATTGGCAAATTCGCCACTGGCGCCCTGTGCTCTTCACAGATGAAAGCAGGTTCACACTGAGCATATGTGACAGACGTGACAGAGTCTGGAGACGCCGTGGAGAACGTTCTGCTGCCTGCAACGTCCTCCAGCATGACCGGTTTGGCGGTGGGTCAGTCATGGTGTGGGGTGGCATTTCTTTGGGGGGCCGCACTGCCCTCCATGTGCTCGCCAGAGGTAGCCTGACTGCCATTAGGTACCGAGATGAGATCCTCAGACCCCTTGTGAGACCATATGCTGGTGCGGTTGGCCCTGGGTTCCTCCTAATGCAAGACAATGCTAGACCTCATGTGGCTGGAGTGTGTCAGCAGTTCCTGCAAGAGGAAGGCATTGATGCTATGGACTGGCCCGCCCGTTCCCCAGACCTGAATCCAATTGAGCACATCTGGGACATCATGTCTCGCTCCATGCTTTAGTCCAGGTCTGGGAGGAGATCCCTCAGGAGACCATCCGCCACCTCATCAGGAGCATGCCCAGGCGTTGTAGGGAGGTCATACAGGCACGTGGAGGCCACACACATTACTGAGCCTCATTTTGACTTTTTTTAAGGACATTACATCAAAGTTGGATCAGCCTGTAGTGTGGTTTTCCACTTTAATTTTGAGGGTGACTCCAAATCCAGACCTCCATGGGTTGATACATTTGATTTCCATTGATAATTTTTGTGTGATTTTGCTGTCAGCACATTCAACTGTGTAAAGAAAAAAGTATTTAATAAGATTATTTCATTCATTCAGATCTAGGATGTGTTGTTTAAGTGTTCCCTTTATTTTTTTGAGCAGTGTATATATATATATACACACAGTGCCTTCGGAAAGTATTCAGACCCCTTGACTTTTTCCACATTGTTTTACGTTACAGCTCTAGAGTTCCTCTGTGGAGATGGGAGAACCTTCCAGAAGGACAACCACTCCTTCAAGACTTTTGGAAAAGCATTCCAGGTGAAGCTGGTTGAGAGAATGCCAAGAGTGTGCAAAGCTGTCATCAAGGCAAAGGGTGGCTATTTGAAGAATCTCAAATATAACATATATTTTGATTTGTTTAACACTTTTTTGGTTACTACATGATTCCATGTGTTATTTCATAGTTTTGATGTCTTCACTATTATTCTACAATGTAGAAAATAGTAAAAAAGAAAGAATGTAGGTGTGTCCAAACTTTTGACTGGTCCTGTATATATAAACTCAGCAAAAAAAAGAAACGTCCTCTCACTGTCAACTGCGTTTATTTTCAGCAAACTTAACATGTGTAAATATTTGTATGAACATAACAAGATCAAAAGTAACAGTCAGTATCTGGTGTGGCCACTAGCTGCATGAAGTACTGCAGTGCATTTCCTCGTCATGGACTGCACCAGATTTGCCAGTTCTTGCTGTGAGATGTTACCCCACTCTTCCACCAAGGCACCTGCAAGTTCCCGGACATTTCTGGGGGGAATGGCCCTAGCCCTCACCCTCCGATCCAACAGGTCCCAGACGTGCTCAATGGGATTGAGATCCGGGCTCTTCGCTGGCCATGGCAGAACACTGACATTCCTGTCCTGCAGGA
Organism: Coregonus lavaretus; assembly: GCF_964263955.1. Taxonomy (NCBI): domain Eukaryota; kingdom Metazoa; phylum Chordata; class Actinopteri; order Salmoniformes; family Salmonidae; genus Coregonus; species Coregonus lavaretus. The sequence goes on from NC_139988.1 coordinate 47,175,738, forward strand.
AATCACGCACAGAACGAGCAGTATTGGTGGTGGCATTGTCATGCTGGAGGGTCATGTCAGGATGAGCCTGCAGGAAGGGTACCACGCAGAGCATATGAGCGGAGTGGAGCGGTGAGAATCTCAGCTCCTCGCTCACGGAGCTGTTCACCCCTCCGCTCCCCCCGCTCAAAGCCACATCAGGCCAGTCCGCTCATTATCGCTCAGCGCTCAACGCAGTTTGCATCGCGCTCCACTCAAATCGCCCCCCGCTCACAAAATCTGCATGTATTTCACTTTTAGCTTAAACCACAGCCTTACTTTATCTCCCCGAATTTGTTGCATACAGACTCATCTCGGATTATCCATTCTGTCTTGAAACGGGGATCTAACACTGACGCTAAAATGAGATGTTAATCAGTATAGTATATTCCATAGTGAATTGACACGTTGTTTGCCAATGTTTCTGCAAAAGCAGCGATGCCCATTGGAAGTGCAGCATGAGTGTAATCGGTGAGCAGGGATTTGATTTCTGTGACAGCAGGGAGGATCATCCCCAGGTTCCCCAGCTCCTTCTGCATTTTGTCTGTGAGGTCTGCTAGTGGTGTCAGCACACTGACAAGGTGCGTCAGCTGCCGTACTTGATTCAGGGTGATGTTAGCAACATTAGACTTGAGTTTGTTTTACCATAACGGGTCTTTTTGGAACAACCGGATGAACGACTGAATCATCCGCAGCTGGCTGCTCCATCGAATGGCGCAGGCATTTGTGGGGCGGACACCTAGTTGGTTGGTTTCCTCTGTGCTCTTGCGTACACTTTTCACCAGGTGCCCGACTTTCACTAACAGCCTATTAATGTTGTCGTGCTTGTTAACGGCGTTTTTGATCGCCAGCTGAAGCATGTGAATGGGGCATCTCAGATGTAAATTTGACAAAGTAAAGTACTGATTTATCATAGTTTCTTGGGGGAGTGTAGCCCGGTTGAGCTGCGCTGGCGAAGTGTTGCATCCCTTCGCGTTCTCCTTTACTCAGCGGTTCATAGTCCATGAAAATCATTTCAAAAAATGCTACATCCAGCTCTCTTTTTCTCTCCCTTGTTATGGTTGGGCCTTTGCGTGCAGTGAATACACTTTTGAATTCCTCAACCCTTTTCTCTTGTTGCTGCTGCTGCTCCTCTCGCTCTATAAAATACAAATTAATGGACGACACAAATTAAATTAAACAGATGGATTCTGGGTCAGGCTTGAGCATGCTTCAGACTCGTGGTGTGAGCGAGCGAAATTGGAGCGGGACATAGGGCGACGCTCCGTCCTTTTAAAAATGCCGCTCTGCGCTCTGTTCAAAATCCGTCCGCTCACGCTCCACACTCGCTCCCGCTCCACTCCGCTCATATGCTCTGGTACCACGTGGGGCAGGAGGACGTCTTCCCTGTAATGCACAGTAATGACAACAAGCTCAGTCCGATGATGCTGTGACACACCACCCCAGACCATGACAGACCCTCCACCTCCAAATCGATCCCGCTCCAGAGTACAGGCCTCGGTGTAACGCTCATTCCTTCGACGATAAACGCGAATCCGACCATCACCCCTGGTGAGACAAAACCGCGACTCGTCAGTGAAGAGCACTTTTTGCCAGTCCTGTCAGGTCCAGCGACGGTGGGTTTGTGCCCATAGGCGACGTTGTTGCCGGTGATGTCTGGTGAGGACCTGCCTTACAACAGGCCTACAAGCCCTCAGTCCAGCCTCTCTCAGTCTATTGCGGACAGTCTGAGCACTGATGGAGGGATTGTGCGTTCCTGGTGTAACTCGGGCAGTTGTTGTTGCCATCCTGTACCTGTCCCGCAGGTGTGATGTTCGGATGTATGATCGGTACATTGGGGTGGGGGCAGGGTAGATGTCTTTTGGGGGGAGCAGTGTGGGGGGAGGTCTGCCACTGTTACACGTGGTCTGCCACTGCGAGGACGATCAGCTGTCCGTCCTGTCTCCCTGAAGCGCTGTCTTAGGCGTCTCACAGTACGGACATAGCAATTTATTGCCCTGGGCACATCTGCAGTCCTCATGCCTCCTTGCAGCATGCCTAAGGCACGTTCACGCAGATGATCAGGGACACTGGGCCTCTTTCTTTTGGTGTTTTTCAGAGTCAGTAGAAAGGCCTCTTTAGTGTCCTAAGTTTTCATAACTGTGACCTTAATTGCCTACCGTCTGTAAGCAGTTAGTGTCTTAAGGACCGTTCCACAGGTGCATGTCCATTAATTAAACCCTTTACAATGAAGATCTGTGAAGTTATTTGGATTTTTACTAATTTTCTTTGAAAGACAGGGTCCTGAAAAAGGGACGTTTCTTTTTTTGCTGAGTTTCTTTTTTACACAAAAATATATGGGGGATTGGAAATGATGCAGACAATTACATTGATGGAAGCTACAATCTGCAATATTAAAGCTGATCTACCCCCTAAAAAATGTAATAATCTCCCTCAACAGCCACCAAACAGGAGCAAATGTACCTCAAGACTGTTTAAGAACGGTGCGCACCGTTTGGGGGAAACGAGTTGTTCAGTACATATCGTCACGCAACGTAGCAAAACGTGCAATGAACTGAATGCATCCCAGGGCGTCTGTGTCAGTGTTGCCAATTTAGCGACTTTGTTACTATATTTAGTGAGTTTTCAGACCCCTCTAGGGACACATTTTCAAAAATGCGCCTAGCGACAAATCGAGCGACTTTTTCTGGTGTTATTGGAGACTCTGACGTGAAAGCACGTATCGTTCTTACTCTTCTCAACGAGAAGCAGGTGCTGCCATGGGCCCCACCCCCGTCCCAAAGCACTCACAGGCGGCCCAGTCCTCGCACAGCAGTCCCTCCCAGCTGCAGTGTTAAGTTGCGTCAATTCAAATCTGGTATTTGGGACAAAAGAGGTCATTATACAGTATCCAAGTTAGTCTAGTATTTATTAATGCAAATGCTTCAATGGTAAATATGATGTTCGTATATACGGGTCCACTGAAATACCACGCAGGGCACTCAGAGAACTAAGCCATTGTTATGAGTTCTTCTTAAAATACTCTGACAGAGATAGTTCCCGCTCCCTGCTGGCCAATCAGAGTAGAGAATGAGCGTGGTTTAGACTTACTCAGCCTATCCGTTGGCGCACAGGCTGGTCCCAGCCCCTTGGCGCTCCACTGTTGCCAGGTGTCTAGTTGTTTTGCAACTTATCCAGAAAGTCAGCACTTTTGCAGTACACGTCCTTGGACGGTTCACAGATCACAAAGAGGCAGTGTTCGGGTATTGTGAGACACAAGTTCTTATCTCCCCCTACTCCCTAAAACAGCTCCTCACATTAATCACAGCTTGTTAGGTTAAACAATTTATATCAGTACAGTACAAACCTTTTATTATTAAAACATAAAACACAAGGGTTTGGTTCCTAAAATCCTCTGGCTGCAACAAAGAGGAGAGATTAGTCATGGTCTCTTTAGTTGTGACATTCTCTGTGTGGGAGCAGGAGCTAAGATGCCCTACCCTGTATCCTATCTTATTAGTCCTAGAAAAACAATAATAAGAATCCCCTGACACTTCAAACGAAGGCAACCTAGGTCGGGGTGACTTTGTTATCGGGGGATACAGATAGTGCAAGTTACTACAAGACTCCATCACCACATTCCCAGGTGGCTTGGACACTACATAGTCCCAGGATGTACATGGTGACATACATATATATCTACCATCCTTTACGATACTACCAGCCAGTAGTCCCCAACTCCCCAACTGGTCCGCAAAGACCTCAAAAGGTGATGTCCTTCCCTACAGTCCCTAGTACTTCCCCTTTCCCTACGTCTAGCTATCTCCTATGCCTTCGTAGACTGTGCTCAGGTATTATTTTATCAACTTGTGTTAGGTTAACTACTACTTCTGGCGGATCAGGAGGGTTTGAGTGTGTTAGGAATATGGCCCCCACAATCAGACAGCTACCTACCGTCAGGAGACCTGTGAATCCCCACCCTCACCCTGAGAACATGTCAGACGCCAGAGGCCAACCCATTGCTTTAACTTCTATCGAACTCACACAGGGATGATCAGACAGGGTAAGGGAATCTTCGTTAAGGAGCCAACCCCCGAGCCCTAGTGGTGATCGGTTCTTTCTCCTAACTCTGTGTTTGTTCGTCAGGTGTAGCTGGGTTTACCTTTTTGCAGTGTGTGACATGCACCCAGGTCGATCTCTCAGCTATTCTGCTGGCAAAGGCAGTGACCAATATAACCTGATAGGGCCCTTCCCAACAGGCCTGCTTCCAGTTTTTCTTCTTTAGGGACTGGATGCTCACCAGTCTCCTGGTTAGATAGAGTGGGTCACCTTCTCCTTTAGTTCACCTGTGGGGCACAAAACCTCTGACATACAGGTGTGGTTAATAAACTATCTTCACACATACATGTTCAGCTCTCAATTTCTATTCTTGTTGTTTTTTTGTTTTTTTTAAGTATTTTGTCCTCTCCTTCGTATATATTTATTATTTAATCCTTCCATCCCCCTTTTGACACATGATTTGCCCATGTGTCAATATTACCACCTACCTAAACAATCACTTAGGTAATATTGGTAATTCATTATCCAATTGCCATCCCTCCACTCTCTCTTCTGTTATTTTATGGTTCAAATCATATATATTATTACCAAATTATAATCTTCTTCACACTTTTCACAGTATTATAAATTACCCTCAACTTAGTAAAATAAACTATCTTAAAGTCCTCCTCTCATGCCTTTAGAATTTACTAGTGTGGATGATTAATTAACACCAGAAAGTTAAAACAGAGTTCAGAGGCCATTGAAATTATTCAACGAACTGTTCCATCCCATAGGATACCAAACATTACCATTATTCTAAATATTTCATAAATGTTACTTATCCCAAGTGTTCATGAAGTCCTCATGACATTCATTCTCATAAGAAATCATACATACCCCAAACTCAGCCAAAACCGAAAAACTCCATAAAATTCATAAAATTCACTGTGTGTGCTCCTCTAAGACCTATCACCCTTGACCTGCTGAAACCCCCCCCCCCCCCCCAAATTGAAACAACAAGGCTTTATAAACATCATACAAGGTGTGTTGTTTTTTGTTTAAAAAACCTATTTGAAAAACAACAACCACAAATAGCCAGGCCTCACTTGATTTGGTAGCTCACTTTTATGACCTAAATACTGCCTAACTTCACTACTGCTCCCCCTAGCCCTGGGCAACATTCCAATGAGATGAGCTAATCTCTTTCTCCTGGTTATAATCTAAAGATGGTAGTACACACAAAACATGATACAGATATCCCCAGTCCTAACCCATCAATAATTGTTTGTATCAATCTAACTCCTCATAACTAATCCATAAAACCACTCAAAATTCCTAGAGTATACAATGATTATTTAATTGATTACCCTAAATCTGCTACATGTGATCTCATCTCAAAAGATCCATTATCAATTATTTGTTCAACCCCCTAGGAAAATATGTCTCCCCTTCTATTGTTCCTATCCCCCTTGTAAATGTCATATTTCAGTTTTTAGCCAATACAATCACGGTTTACATCAAATGTACCCTCAGTTAATGGTATTTTCTCCCTAATATTTCATACTCTTCCTCTTTCCCTAAATGAGATTTAATCCCTTGCCTTTCCTCTACTATCCTTCTATCATTACTGAATCAATGATAATAACTGTAATAACTATTAATAATAATTGTAATAACTATTACACATTATATTGTGCCCTTTTTCTGATAATGTTATAATTGTAGCCTATTCCATCACTTTAGTTTAAAATATAAGTTTGTTTATTTAACAAATCCAGAACCCACACAGGCTAGCGCTATTCCCCCAGCACAACAGCCAATGCCACTTGCATCCCCTGTTCCCCTTAACGGAAATAAATTATCGTTCTAAAATTTACCAACTATTTGTATACACCACTGGCGTCAAGCAACCCATCGAATAAAGTAATAACAATTAGAATTTATCAAAGCACTGTCTTCCAGTCAAGCATTCAGACCTCCACTTGAAATCCCACAGCTCCACCCAACTCGCTTGACTATCTCTATTATAATTTTTTTCTCCCGCTAACCAGAGCCATAAATTACTCTCCTTTGTTCTCAACTCAATTTTCACAGCTCTATCGCCATTTCAGTTCGCTATTCATTTTCTTTAACTGTTCTCTCTGATTAGGCCCTAATTAATAAAACAAATACTTGCTATCGTTGATAATGATATTCCTATCATTTGAACTCTCACCCCTCCCCTTGCTCCTTCCTACACAACGGGGAAGGCGCAAGGGGACCTTGTAACATATTTTCATAGACCTTTCTAGAATACTTCTACTTAAGCTATCTAATTCAACCTTTCACATCTCTCAATCCACATAGTAATCTAGGTCTATAGCCCCAATGCGAAGGCTTTACCCACTGTCCCTACCTGTGTTCGAACCAGGGACCCTCTACATACATCGCCAGTCACTCCACACATTCCGCGATGCTTTCAAAGTAAATACTTCCAGTTCATAGAGCAAGTGACGTCACCAAATGAAAACTGCACTAGCTTTCACCTCATTCAGCAACACAAAGTAATGCTCTCTCTCCCTTCACCCATTCCCTATTGAATAAGGTTAGTTTTTCTATTTAACCCGAAAACACGCTACAAATCGTCCATTTAACATCACCAAACCAAATACTCAGTAGCATCCGGTCACCACCCACACCAGCCGTTGAATTCACTCATACACACAGACTTCACCTCATGCCACCGAAATGCCCAACAAAACATAATAGTTCAATGGAGCCCCCTATTGGCTCTCCACTATTTATACATTACTTCTATAACCACATTAGTTATGGTCCGATTACTCATTAAACCTTATCACATGATCAAACAACAGCACAACCTTAAACTCATATGGGGCGGCAGGCAGCTTAGTGACCAATAGCGCCGCGCCAACAACCGAGAGGTCGCCGGTTCCAATCCCCGAGCCGACCAGGCGAAAAATCTGCCGATGTGCCCTCGAGCAAGGCACCCAACCCCAATTGCTCCTGCAAGTCGCTCTGGAGGCACCCAACTCCCAGTCTTTCCTGACTCCAAAAGCCACACTCTCTCTGTCTCCAGCCCCTCCCCTCTTGTGTCCAGTCGGAACAGGCTTTGTCTGCTTTTCGTTTCAGCGTTTCCAATATTCTGCCGTTATTTAAAGTATGTTAGTCTATTTATTTTAATCAAATTATTCCCACCTAATTAGTTAAAGTCGGTGCATATTTATATTTCAACGATAAACCAAATTATTTCAGTCTAATTATTTAACCAATATTTTGCAGGGTCAAACATCAAACGTTAAATCAAATAATAAACCAAATTGCCTCAACATAATTATTTAAAACCAGTATTATGCTATGTTAAACATCAAACGTTAAATCAAATACTAAACCAAATTGCTTCAACATAATTATTTAAAACCAGTATTATGCTATGTCAAACATCAAACGTTACAGTTCAGTTATATCAGTTCAAACGTTTCAGTTTAGTCATACTAGTTATTAATTACTTTACCTTTATGTTCCCAATTGTTATTAACGGGTTATACGGTTTAAGCAACCACAAACCCAATAGTTATTCACAAATTATACAGTTTGGACAGCCACAGACGTCTTTAATTCCTAATTAGTTTTCTATCAAGGTATACAGGTTTATTAATTTTAGTAACCCACATTCACTCTTTTATTTTGTCTGCAAACACTATTACACTGGGATCATTCACACGCTCATGCATACGACACCCTATACTTTAAAGTGCCGCTTTGATCCTAGCCGTATCTAGCCCTCTGATACGTGTCAGTAGCGTAACACCTTTAACCAATTATTCCCTACGCCTCCAGTTCTCACCACTGGTGATCCTAGCCTGGAGTCGACTAAAATGTAAGTGCCCATTATGATCCTAGCCGTATCTAGCCTTCTGATACGTGTCAATAGCGCAACACTTTTAAGCCAATAATTCCCTACGCCTCCAGTTCTCACCACTTGTGATCCTAGCCTGGAGTCGACTAAAATTTAAGTGCCCGTTATGATCCTAGCCGTATCTAGCCTTCTGATACGTGTCAATAGCGCAACACTTTTAAGCCAATAATTCCCTGTACCTCCAGTTCCCACCCCTGGTGGTCCTAGCCTGGGGATTTCAGTATCATTCCCGATCCTAGCCGTACCTAGCCCTCTGGTACGTGCCAGTGAACAATACTCTATAATACCATGGTTTTAACACTCACATTTACCATACATTTGCATATCACAATAGCGACAATATTTCTTATTTACTCATAATAATTCATAATTTAGTTCACTTACATCAAACAGGTGTTTCACAAAATTAATTTGGATAAAGCCAATGTGCAGAACTTTAGTTATATAACAATAGGTGTCTGCTTACCTGTTTTTAGTAGTCCGGACTCTTTGTGAAACACACCGTCCAATGACAGAGATGTCCAATGGGCCGGACAATACCCAGCGAAGTCCCTTCTACCAGATCACAGTCGGTGGTCACCAATTGTTAAGTTGCGTCAATTCAAATCTGGTATTTGGGACAAAAGAGGTAATTATGCAGTATCCAAGTTAGTCTAGTATTTATTAATGCAAATGCTTCAATGGTAAATATGATGTTCGTATATACGGGTCCACTGAAATACCACGCAGGGCACTCAGAGAACTAAGCCATTGTTATGAGTTCTTCTTAAAATACTCTGATAGAGATAGTTCCCGCTCCCTGCTGGTGTTCGGGTATTGTGAGACACAAGTTCTTATCTCCCCCTACTCCCTAAAACAGCTCCTCACATTAATCACAGCTTGTTAGGTTAAACAATTTATATCAGTACAGTACAAACCTTTTATGCTTAATCATTAATGCATTCTTTCTAAGCTAGGTATCACATCCAGATCCCCACAGCAGTCAGAGCAGGAGATGTTCACCCCTCCGCGTCCAGACTGCAAATGAATCGCGCATGCGGGAAGCCGCCGCTGGCTGATCCCGCCCTGGCTTACATTCATGGCGGGATGTAAATGTAGGGTGTTTTTTACTCACTTTATGTCTCTCCCACATTATTCCTCTCTCCCACAGCATCCATCACAATTACATGCACATGGCAAATTATGCAAATTAGGTGATGACGTCATTTAGCGACTTTTAGGACAGCCAATAGCTACTTTCCTTACTGAGGAGTTGGAGTCTCTTGGATGTTGCCTGTGTTAGTTATGTATGTCTAGTCTATACCCGTGCCCAATGGATAGACAATGTGTCATCATTACACAGGTTAGTTTGAAAACCTTACCTACCCCCTTTCTTCATTTTCCTGTTGGCGACCTCATCTTTCAGAGCAAGCGGCTTGTTGGGTTTCAGAACGGGCCTTTTTTGCTTTCTGCTCAACATCCGACTGACCTTCTCCTGAAGTGCAGTCCCACCTTGCATCGCCATTGCGGCTTGCACAATACAATTATAACACGTAGCTAAATAGCGAAAATAAGAACGTAATATATTGCTTTAGCAAATAAATTATGGCAAAACATATGGCTATACGTGTTTTAGTGGTATTTCCTCTAACAACATTTCCACTAGAGACAAACGTGGAGCGCCATCTTTGATCGTATTTTGCTGTTACTGTCGTAATGACTAAGTTACGACCATGCAGAAAGATTAACGTACAGCAGTTGTAGTTTTCTGTCGTCTAATGTGCTGCACCCATAGAATTGGGAATTAGAATACTTTAATAGGATCTCTTCGGCTGCGACTCTGAAATGTATTTAAAACGGCAATCTGCGATTGGTACCTCCATTTTTTTTACTTTTAAATGAATAATATTTTAACATTGATTCTTGAAGAATTTAACTTATAAATGCCTCATGAGCTTAGTTCAACTGTCGCACCCCATCAGAACCCAAAATATAAGCTTGTTTTACGCCATTTGTAAACAATGTAGTTGTAAACAAACACAGTATAGCCTCAAAACATGGTTCAAACTATACATTTGATATCATGCATCCATAGCTCTGTCTATGAATTTAAAAGTGGTTACATTTCTCCATCCCCATCCCTCAGCTCTTTACCAAAACAGTGACCACTTTGTTATTATTTGAAGTGCATATTTCCACTTTAATAACACCATTATTTTTGTCTATTCATATTGTATCAAATGTGTTACATAACTTGCATGTCCCATTTATAGGTTACCAGTTTTAAGAGCCTTTCTTGAGCTTATGCATTCTTGCCCATGGCCTGCAATAATTCACTGGCATTGGCACATTCTAAATGAGACACATTCTGTCTCAAGGTTACCTGGAGTTTCCAGAGGAAAGGTAAGCATGCAAAGATAAATATGTTGACTCTCCAATATGGCAGTGTGACATTTTTGTTAGAATGTAGGACAAGTCAAAACATTGGCCCACCTCTCGGGGCACGTTGTATGGGGGCTGCAAACTCAGCAGATATTAGTGTTGATAGTTCTGTCAGGTGAATTCACCTCTCAACTCCCAATACACAAAATGAGATCTTCAAGAGATGACGCACAAATCTAAGGGACGTTAATGGCAGGATAAGAGTATAACAGTTTTATAAATAGGTGAATCACTTGAAATAAACCGATAGTTTTGAAATAAACAGATGGTTTTGGATAGTGCTCTTGCAAAATCAATAAAGGAGTAATACACTATTTCATTTCCATTGCATATAGGAAATTGTCTAATGCATTCTTTAGTGTTTTTACTGGGTGCCATTTCCACTGAAATGTGGCAGTGATTAGGCCATGCACCGTGGAGACGGCCATAAACAACTGCACAACATTTCATCCAGCATCCTTCTAAGACCATTAAAGTCTGACCACATGACTGCTGCACTTAACTTCAAACCCAGATAGAGTTACAGTATAGGAGGGGGGCAAAGTCATGTTCTCCTACTTTTTTTATCACGTGGCGTGGATAAAACCAGTATGATAAACGTTTTCGTTTTGTGTGTTGCAGTGATTCAGTTTGATATTGTGTTTCCTGACATCGAAGCTTATCAGAGGTATGCTGGACCTTCAGGGAATAACACAAGGCAAGTCATGGGTCTTAGTAGCTACTTATTTGAATAATATTTATCACTTAATATGTTTACTGATTAAGTTTGCGTTCCTTCCTAGTCAGGTTTCCTTGGGGGTAATATTTCAGCAGATGGGCTCCAGGAGATTCACACTAGCACATTCCATTGATTCACTGCCTCCTGGACCCAACGTTTCTGGTATTCACTCTGTCTCTGCACGCTTATACCTGGAGGAAACGTGCATAAGAGCACTTGATAAAATATTTGACGTGCAGCCAGCATCAGTTGCTCCTCAGGAGGAGCCTAATCTCACCACAATTAGGTATAGCTTGGACATCCAAAGGTTTAGGGCTCAATGATACATATGGTTGGAAAGAGACAATCACCCTACCTACAGATCAGGGAGTGTAGTCCATTCAACAAAGCTATATCCTGGTAATTTGACAGGGAAAAAGCAAACGAGAAATTGATTATGAATGTGCATGACATGTACAATGTCATGGAGACAATAAGTGGCCCCTGCGGAATCCTAAACCCTGAATCTTCCAGACACTTGATTGACTGAGCAGCACTAAATAGCAAATACACACTTAATCACTCACTCGCTCACTAACTCATTCTCAACTCACTCTCTCTATCTCTCTCTCTCTCTCTCTCACTCTCTTTCTCAATTTCAATTCAATTTAAGGGCTTTATTGGCATGGGAAATGTATGTTAACATTGCCAAAGCAAGTGAAGTAGATAGTAAACAAAAGTGAAATAAACAATAAATATTAACAGTAAACATTACACTCAGAAGTTCCAAAAGAATAAAGACATTTCAAATGTCATATTATGTATATATATAGTGTTGTAACAATGTGCAAATAGTTAAAGTACAAATGGGAAAATAAATAAACATAAATATGGGTTGTATTTACAATGGTGTTTGTTCTTCACTGGTTGCCCTTTTCTTGTGGTAACAGGTCACAAATATTGCTGCTGTGATGGCACACTGTGGTATTTCACCCAGTAGTTAAGGGAGTTTATCAAAATTGGGTTCGTTTTCGAATTCTTTGTGGATCTCTGTAATCTGAGGGAAATATGTGTCTCTAATATGGTCATACATTTGGCAGGAGGTTAGGAAGTGCAGCTCAGTTTCCACCTCATTTTGTGGGCAGTGTGCACATAGTGCACATAATAAACAGAGAGTAGCAGCAGAGTAAAAGGGGGGGGGGGGGGGGGCAATGCAAATAGTCTGGGTAGCCATTTGATTAGATGTTCAGGAGTCTAATGGCTTGGGGGTAGAAGCTGTTTAGAAGCCTCTTGGACCTAGACTTGGCGCTCCAGTACCGCTTGCCGTGCGGTAGCAGAGAGAACAGTCTATGACTAGGGGGTCTTTGACAATTTTTAGGGCCTTCCTCTGACACCGTAGCAGCAGAGTATAGAGGTCCTGGATGGCAGGAAGCTTGGCCCCAGTGATGTACTGGGCCGTACGCACTACCCTCTGTAGTGCCTTGCAGTCAGTGGCCGAGCAGTTGCCATACCAGGCAGTGATGCAACCAGTCAGGATGCTCTCGATGGTGCAGCTGTAGAACCTTTTGAGGATCTGAGGACCCATGCCAAGTCTCCTCAGGGGAAATAGGTTTTGTCAAGCCCTCTTCACGACTGTCTTAGTGTGCTTGGACCATGTTAGTTTGTTGGTGATGTGGACACCAAGGAACTTGAAGCTCTCAACCTGCTCCACTACAGCCCCCTCGATGAGAATGGGGGCGTGCTCGGTCTTCTTCTTTTTCCTGTAGTCCACAAACGGTTGTTGTCCTGGCTCTGACGAAGGCCTTGATGCTGATACGTAAAGCTTAATAAAGAGCAGTGATACTAGCAAGAGCAGTGTGCGGGTTTCTTCTTTTTTTTCTTGCATATCTGCATGTCACCATATGGGAAAATGTTTACCTTTTGTTAAATTCCAGAGCTCGCAATTCTAACCTGAGGTAATTATCAGTATCACCCATGCCAGTGATAAGTCAAGTTGTAACACAAACCCAACATTTTTGTGTAAATGCTGTATGACAATGAGATAATTTAGATAAGCTAAATCGGCACAGGGAACACTTGTCATGTGGTACAATATATGGCTGTCATGAAAAAAAATGCCTTGTAAAAACATAACAGGTATCAGGCCTTTGACAGCTTGATGTAGATGATGCCTTTGTGAACCACAGCATTTGGCAAATATATGACATTGTTTGTGTACTAATGGTGACAACCAATATCCTTTAAGTTTCATCACCCTCTATGAGCATGGTGTGTTCAACCAATGGAACAACAAACGGATTAATTTGAAATTAAAATGTTTGAGGCTTCCAGTGTTGCTGTCAAACTCAGTGTCAAGAGCATGTCCTCCACATTGTTGTCAATGTTCACCAACCACAACCCCCTGCCTACCAACTGGAGCAGAACTGGGTTGGCCTGTCAATTACGAGACTGTTGGTATGGAAACAGCTCTCAGAAAGTCAACCTTTAACTGGTAAATGGTTAAACCGGAACCCCCATGGAGTTGCCTATCTCCTGTCACAGTCCCAGTAATGATGCAGTGATGTTTTAGGTGCTAACAATTTGCAGATGTACAAACAGTGGGAAATAATATTAGTGTCTGTTAATTGAAGGAAAGTTTGTGTTTGTCAGGAGGATGGTGCTGCCTCTACAGCTTTGACCTGTCCTGTCTTGTTCAGCTTTGCGCCCAGGGACTTCTGAATCACTCTGAAGCGCTCTGTGAATCTGCATATTTACTAGTGACCTTGTGGGGAGGGGGTAGCTGGCTGCTGCTAAGGTCAGCTCTGCTTTCTCAGCCTCTCACCTCTCTAGTGCGCCTGAGAGACGGGTTCACTGGCTACAGACAAAGGAATAACAAAACATGTACGGTCTGTATTCTCTCTGACTTCCCCGTCATTAGGCTATACAAACTCTGTTTATAAACTGTGGAGAACTTGAAGTCCTCCTCCTCCGCACTTTCTCTTAAAGTATGTAGGCTAGCCGCTAGTTGATATTCACTGGTTAGAATTTAGCCATTTTATTTTAGATTTTTATGTTGGACTTGTAGTATATGTGTCTACTTACACAAGTCAAAACAAAGGTCAACATTTCCATTTGAAATATATCTGTCAAAAGGTTAAACTAACTTTTGACCTAGTCCGAGTAAAACTTATATCCTCAACACACTAGGAGCTCTATTTTCTGCGGGCGCTAAGGAGACGCAAGTGTCAAACGCATGTTGGTTTGCAGTGATTCAGTTTGGGGAGGGGAAGTTCAAAAATGAACCCCAAAAGGTTCTTCAAAAGGTTATTCGAGGATCCATTAAAGGGGGTTCTTTGAAGAGGAACCTTTTCTTTTTAGAGTGTAGGCTATGTCAGCTAACATTTTTTAGATTGGTAATTTAGTTTAGCCAGCTATCTAAACTAGTAGTAACCATGGTCGAATTACCGACTGGGTCCAGGGGACCCCCATTGATTTTGTTAGTCACTCTCACTCAGATATCATATTAACATGGCATACTGTAAAATGTGTAGAATTGCAAGAAAATAGCTGTAAAACTGCACCTTTTTCTCTCCGCCCCATGGCAAAATATGTAGGATTGCAGGATTTTGCTTTAAAACTGAATCAGTTTTACAGTATGCATCAGTTTTACAGTATGCCATGTTAATATTTTATCTACGCCTCATGGCAAAATGTGTAGACTTGCAGGAAATGTGTTCTAAAACAAACAAAAAAAACTCATTTTTCAAGAGGAGGGACACTCAAATGTTTTGCCCGCGAGATGGGGGGGCCCCCAACAAAAATTTGCTTAGGCCCCCCAAAAGGCTAGGGCTGGCCCCGATCATTCCTTTGCAATGTGCAGTCCCTCAACAGTGGGGGTTGGGCTGAATGATCCATCACAAGAACCATGGCCAGAGGAGACAGCAGATGGTATAGTTTGTAAAAAGCCGTTGAAAAACAAGGTTACAATTGTAGAGGGGATACAACCGGGCTCAGGTGTCACTGAAAATGCATCATAGCCTAATCCACAGTTCCACCTGTTATCTAATACGCAAGCGTATTCAATAGCTGTTGTCAGCACTAGCCATGGCCAAGTAACTTTAATGAGCTACACAATCCATTTCAGACATTTTGAAATAATTTGGGCATGAAAGATGCCACAACGTTCTTTGCCATACTGTCCTTCCGAGTGACTGAAAATAAAGAAAGAAAGAAAGAAAGAAGAGAGAGAGAGCAAGTGAGATACTGAGCTAAATATAAAAGCAAAAATATTGATAATAATAATAAATCATAGTGACAACACTCTGAATACTTATGTAAATAAGGTATTTCTGTTTTTTATTTTTAATACATTTGCAAAAATTTCTTTAAAAATGTTTTCGCTTTGTCATTATGGGGTATTGTGTGTAGATAGATGAGGGAAAAATTTATTACATCAATTTTAGAATAAGTCTGTAACGTAACAAAATGGGGAAAAAGTAAAGGGGTATGAATACTTTCCGAAGGCACTGTATCTCTAGCTTAAACTGACAGATTGTTTTATTATGTTAATTCGATTGACACACAGGATTTTAATGAACGTAGGGTGTTATGATCTAATTGACAATGTTCCAACTCCATTGATACAGATGATTTAATGCAAGTCTGGTTCAGCTAACTGTCTAATTAATATACGATACATGCTCAATATTGAACCATGAGTCCCTCTCCCTTCCTCTGCTGTTCTTTCTCCTTCAGGATGTTCACATACTTATAATGAGAGATGTTCTGCACATAGAGGTGGCGAAAGAAACCCCCTATTCATTTAAAGTGTTACAGTGCCGTACAGTTAATGAGAATTTATGCCTCATGAAATTGCCCTCACCTCCTTTACAATTGCTTGTGCCAGAGTGGGTGGGTTTAATACTCTAAATTGTGAGGAGTTATGGAATATTGGATGTAAGTGGAGAGGTGGGGGAGAGTGAAGAAGCGTGAACCAGCATGAAACTGAATTATCATGAAGGAGAGAGGGGTGAATTAATGGATTCTCCTTGGGTAGGATTTATGACGCTTTAGGATTTGAGGATCAGAGTTTAAGCAGGCCTACAGGAAGGGGGCAGTACACTGTCAGGGATTTAAAAGTAATCTGCAAGGGGCAATGATGGAGCACAGAAAATCCACAGTAAAATACCCTTTCCAAAATTACTGTATTATCCAACGTCTGTTTTTGCATCTATACAAGTTCTGTCTGGGTTTTACATTTTAATACTTACTGTAACATTACACAGGGGTAGATGTTTAGCACATAGGACCGTACCAGGCAAAGAGATTAACAGAACTACTGCAGAAATTGAGTTTTTTTAAAGGAAAATGTGTGTTATTATAAGCCATATGAGAGCTTTGGGATTTGAGTCTGAGTGTAGATATCTCAGGCTTTGAGAGTTTTGGCATAATGGTCCAGGATGGCTTTGAGGAATTCATCAGTATATGTCAAATCTCTCAGATTGATCAGTTTACAGCTTCATCTGGCAAAACAACACACAGTGGCGGCATCTATAAAAGTGAGCTTGAAGTAGTTATCTAAGAGCCTTTGGCACTGTAAAAATTCTACACTCCATATGAGAGCAAATTAAGAAAAGTGTGAGAGCACATGTGTGTTTGGATGTGCGTGGTGTATCTTCACTCTGGATCTTTCATTTGGTATTTTTGCCCCAGGTCAAGGGGTGTGCTTCTCCCTCCCTCCATCCAGTCTTAAATATGCGGTTGTGAGTGTACTGTAGGGTCGTCATTATGCTTCAAATGATTTGCATGACGTGGGTACTCTCCAGGGGATGGAGGGATCCCTGTGTGTTCGTGCTGTTGAATATTTGATGAGGGCGTAAGGTCTGGGAGCTGTCTCAGCTGGCACAGGGGGTAACACCCCTGACCCCCAATAGAGCCTTGGTCCACCACCCCAGCTGTCAGAGAGAGAGAGAGAGAGAGAGAGAAAGAGTGAGAGAGAAAGATCGAGAGAGAGAAAAGAACCCCACCCACTTATAAACTTATAGTAATATGAAGGAGCAGACTTTAACAAATTTGCAGTTTGAAACTTATTAGATTGACAACCATTTTATTTGAATGTCCTATACGACTCCACAGATAATTGTTTTTATTTGAATAAACGTTATCATTTAGTTGGTAGTTATTTTGAGGAGACTGTAGTAAATCACATTGTGTCATGACAGGCCCCTTGGGCAGTTGAACAGGGAAATGCATGAGTACGTACAGTATCTCCAATGTCACTGCTGAGGGTAAAAGACGGACAGAAATAAAACAGGGTTTCTGAGTGGGTGGGAGAGATGTAATGAGGAGAAAACAGAGAAACAGGGAGGGAGGGAAGGAAGGAGGGTGGGAGGGAGGGAGGGAGTGAAAAAAAGAGAGCACAGAATGTCACACAGCGTACTGTCTAGGTTGGAAGATGGATGTCTGGGAGACTGAATTGATTAGTTCTGGACAAGGCCATTAGCTAATGAAGGCTGTCTGGGGAAGACAACAGCACCTCTCCCAGAAATCACCTTCCTTCCCTCACAACTGGATAAATCTGGCCAGTGGATGGAGGGAGGGAGTGAGGGAGTGCACTGCTGACAGCACTGCAGCATCCACTATCATTGTCACATACCATATGTAAAGGCTGTGAAATAGATTCATTCATTCTGGACCAGATGTGGTTTCCTGACACAAGAACTACAACATGAACTACAGCCCTACTTCACAGACTTTTATATAAGGGAATTTAGAGTATGCCTGATGCACTGATTTTGACTTCATCCGGAAAGGCACAATGAATCACAAAGCTGCGCTTATTCTCTTGTGCATTAGTGTGAATAATGTCTCTGTTATAAGGGATGACATAAGGAAGGAACCTGTGTAAATATGCATCAGTGCTTCTCTGCCATAAGAGCTGATGCATTCTAAAGTGCTCCTGGAGTCTTCTCTTAAAATACCCCAGAGGCTGATCTTAACTTGCTCTGTCCATTAAATAGTTATCTGAACTGTAACTCCAATTAGTTTGTCTGGTAGGTAATTTAGTTACGTGTTGTCTCTGTGGCAGGTGCACTTAAAGAAAACACTCCTCATGCTGTGAATAAAAGCTCATGGTTTTGTTGCATCAGTCTAACTAAATATGTCTATGTATGGGGCATTTAACATACAAAGATGCACTTATCCATATAATTCACTTTATCTGGGTCTGGGATGGACATATCACTGAGTTGTTACAGGAGGGGGTCGCAGTTCCGGAGTGACCCACTAGGTGTCATCCTCCGACAACCTTAGGCACCTCCTCACTCACAGTCTGAACTAATCATTATCTTATTGGTGTCACCTGTGTCTACCTGTTCACCTGTGTATTTATGCCCTCACTTCCCTGTGTTCCCTTGCTCAGTTTTCTCTGCTAGTTTCTCTATGTCCAGCAGTACTACGCAGTGTCTGATCAGAGACCTATGAACATGTACTTGAGAAGTGTTCTCCCTGTTTTGTTATTTGTTTCAGTCTTAGGTAGTATTTCGTATTTTGGCTGTCAGACGGTTTTTTGAGACTTATTTGCTCCGCCTTTCTTTTATCGTGATAAGTCTGTTATTTTGTATTCTGGCTTCGGGACCACCAGTAAAGATCCTTGTTTCACCATCTCTGCTTACTGCCTACTGTCTATCCTGCACCACACTTGGGTCACACCTCACACCAACCCTTACACTGAGTAAGATCTATCTCTCTAATAACTTACCATAGGTCGGACTCTATGAAGCTAAATAGTCCCTCTGTGCCCAGTAACCCCGCTAACATGACCTTCTGGCCCCTATTCAGACCCTCTAATACGTTAAGCTAACTTGTCTGGGGGAAAATCCCTGATAAGTTGTGTCACAGCAACCGTCTTTGAGGCCAAGCTGCTCAGAGAGACCTGGGTTTCCCCACATTCTCCATGCTTATCCCATGAGTGTCTTGTGATAACATGTCTTGTCGGGTCATGATGGATTTCGTTCATGGGGTTAGAAGCAGATAGACAGCCATTTTGAAAGTCAATAAGAGGGCAACTATTTACAGACTTACTTACTTAGTCCTCTTCGTCCCGGGTGGGACATGACTCATATACAAAGAATAGGCCTTGATATTGTGTCCACATTATTAGTACTGAGTGGAGGAATCAAACATGCCACTAAAGCTTTGGACAATGGCATTGTCATTTTTTCATGACAGTTTTTCAGTAGATAATGTAACTGTCACGAATAGTGATAAAGGGGCTGAGTTAATTGAGTTCCATTGTCTGACAGGTATCTGCATTTCCAGATGGCGATGAATTGGCAGCACAAGGATGTAAATTGAATCACCAACCTTGGGGGAAGAAACTCTAGTTTTAGTGAGCTGTCTTAAACTGCCACCTGCTGTTCAAAAGCAGGGCAGCAGAAATTGAACTATCCATGTGGCTCTTAGCTGGAGTTCTTTTTAACGTCCTCTGTTGGTGACTTCTATACACAACCATGGACATGGTAATGAAATTATTCTTGGTATCAATTTGGTGTTAACACTCCCCACATAGAGGTTTGTGATCTACCAGTATTGATCAACTCACTTACAAAGCCTTTTAATCTGCCCCAGCATTTCCTGGCACCCCTACAGTAATGGGTTCTATCTGTATTTGTATTACTTTACATTATGTGTCGACGGTGTGGCTTCATTTAGCTACTTGTTATGAAATTAATGTCTCATGCTCTGTTGGCCCAGTAAGTCTTGTTGATAGGAAGGAAATATGATGTAATAAGAGGTAATAATATTATGTCATATACTAGTGATAGTCCTATCACGGTAGCCTCCCCATTGTAGTTTATACTGCATTATGACCTTTATTTAGCAATTAAACCATTCTTTTTTATTTGTTGTTAATGTTCCTTTTTAAAGTAATCTTTAAAGGTTTACAGGGAGGCTGAACCAGTAAAGCGTCATTGTTAGGGCTTCTTGTATTTCAGTCTCAGTGTCTCCTAGGAGCTCATAGTCGACTGATGAGCTTTGGAGAGATTTAGGATTTAGAGCGTATTAGAAAGGTAGCGAGAAGGAGGGCCAGAGGGGGATAGAGAGAGCATGGAAAGGACTGAGAGCGAGAAAGAGAGAGAGAAAGAGAGGCAGAGGGTGGGGTGGGGGAGAGATTGTGTGAGAGAGAATGAGAAGGAGAAAGACGAGAGAGAATTTAAAAAAGGAGGCAGGGAGTGAGCGGTACAGAGAAGAGAGACAGTGTCTACTGTGTGAGACAGAGGGAAATAAAGACGGAGAGAAAGAGAAGGAGAGGGAGAGCGAACGCAAGCGCAGTGACTGAAGACAGGGCACGCGTGGCCTGAAGCAGGGCTGCTCCTCTCTCATTACTTAGTCAAACACACACATACACACACATACAGAATCGGCAGAGGAAGGAAGCCAGAGAGCCGGGATAAAATCCCAGGGAGACAGTAGTGAGCGCCTGCCGACTTGCAGCCATGGCCGACGTGGGTGAGTAGAAAAACCCTTTTTGAAAACCTCTGTTACAGCATGTGCATGCCAATGAGTGTGTATAGCAGTGGAGGCATTGCCAATATTTGGACCAGGGGATGTACAGTAGGAATCGACAAGGATGTAGCTCAGGCTAGATTCCAGGAGACAATCAGCCTGTCTGTTTTAGTTTCCGGTCTTGTGTTTAAAGGTCACAGTAATATGGGCTGACATTACCCGCCCAGGTAAACATTGTGGGACAGAGACAGGGCACAGGTGGCTGTCTCTGAAGCAACCCTGGAAGACAGACAGACAGACAGACAGACAGACAGACAGACAGACAGACAGACAGACAGACAGACAGAGAGATAGACGGGAGGGCTGGAGATGTCTAAAGGAAGCACCTCGTTTGTGGGATGTTAGTGATAATAAGGACCATGGGGGGGGTCCTTATATCTCTCTCATGGGACAGATTAACACTCTGCTGTACGCATCATTTCCCTAGACTCTCTCTCACACACACACACATGCACTCATGCACACATGCACACACACACACGGAATGGCAAACGGGAACTGTGAAATGGGGATCTGTATGGTACTTGACTCTGTGTATTTACTGCAGCTGTAACGATACCAGTATCGTCATATTTTTTCCATGGCAAAAATAAAGTCTTTGGTGTTTTAAAAACCTGCTGTATGTAAAATATTGTGTGCTCTAGCTTGGAAATTAAATCAATGTGACTCTGGATGATTGTTTCCAACATTAGGGCTGTTTTGTTTCCTTGCCACGATAATAACGAGTATCGCGATTCTGGTATCGTCCTGGGCCTATATATAACCCTGATAGCCTCTCACTGTAGGATCTATTTTCACACTGCTTACCAGGGATTAGCCAAAGTGATTACTCTCTGTCTGTGGCTCTGCTTAGAAAGTATGTGTTGACGACACAGCACAGAGGACAGCTAACTGTCACACCCACACATTGACTAAGCTCTGCTTTACTCTCTCTTTCTCTCTGCTCTCAAGTCAAGGGTTCTGGGCTCTTTTTTGTTCATTTGGCTTTATTTTCAGATATGTTCAATGAA
The DNA here is from genome assembly GCF_964263955.1 of Coregonus lavaretus. Lineage (NCBI taxonomy): Eukaryota > Metazoa > Chordata > Actinopteri > Salmoniformes > Salmonidae > Coregonus > Coregonus lavaretus. Next base: position 47,197,369 of record NC_139988.1, read on the forward strand.
ATTGGAAGGCACCAATCAGTCAGATATTTGCTAGCTGGAGGGGACAGAGGCATGTTACAGAAATGATGTACACACACACCTTCCCCCCTTCTCTCCCTTCTACTCCTAGCCTCTGGCATGGGGGATACCATTGCCAGCCACCCCTCACTGTCTTTGATGTATAATCCATAATGCAACTTGACCTCTTCGCCTGTGTATTCATATATTCATATCACTCTGGTCCTATACAGTATGTGCAAATGTGTTTGGCTGAGATGCATTGCACCAACATTAACAAGTGCTATACATTTGACATGTACAGTGGGGGAAAAAAGTATTTAGTCAGCCACCAATTGTGCAAGTTCTCCCACTTAAAAAGATGAGAGAGGCCTGTAATTTTCATCATAGGTACACGTCAACTATGACAGACAAATTGAGAAAAGAAATTCTGGAAAATCACATTGTAGGATTTTTTATGAATTTATTTGCAAATTATGGTGGAAAATAAGTATTTGGTCACCTACAAACAAGCAAGATTTCTGGCTCTCACAGACCTGTAACTTCTTCTTTAAGAGGCTCCTCTGTCCTCCACTCGTTACCTGTATTAATGGCACCTGTTTGAACTTGTTATCAGTATAAAAGACACCTGTCCACAACCTCAAACAGTCACACTCCAAACTCCACTATGGCCAAGACCAAAGAGCTGTCAAAGGACACCAGAAACAAAATTGTAGACCTGCACCAGGCTGGGAAGACTGAATCTGCAATAGGTAAGCAGCTTGGTTTGAAGAAATCAACTGTGGGAGCAATTATTAGGAAATGGAAGACATACAAGACCACTGATAATCTCCCTCGATCTGGGGCTCCACGCAAGATCTCACCCTGTGGGGTCAAAATGATCACAAGAACGGTGAGCAAAAATCCCAGAACCACACGGGGGGACCTAGTGAATGACCTGCAGAGAGCTGGGACCAAAGTAACAAAGCCTACCATCAGTAACACACTACGCCGCCAGGGACTCAAATCCTGCAGTGCCAGACGTGTCCCCTTGCTTAAGCCAGTACATGTCCAGGCCCGTCTGAAGTTTGCTAGAGTGCATTTGGATGATCCAGAAGAGGATTGGGAGAATGTCATATGGTCAGATGAAAGCAAAATAGAACTTTTTGGTAAAAACTCAACTCGTCGTGTTTGGAGGACAAAGAATGCTGAGTTGCATCCAAAGAACACCATACCTACTGTGAAGCATGGGGGTGGAAACATCATGCTTTGGGGCTGTTTTTCTGCAAAGGGACCAGGACGACTGATCCGTGTAAAGGAAAGAATGAATGGGGCCATGTATCGTGAGATTTTGAGTGAAAACCTCATTCCATCAGCAAGGGCATTGAAGATGAAACGTGGCTGGGTCTTTCAGCATGACAATGATCCCAAACACACCGCCCGGGCAACGAAGGAGTGGCTTCGTAAGAAGCATTTGAAGGTCCTGGAGTGGCCTAGCCAGTCTCCAGATCTCAACCCCATAGAAAATCTTTGGAGGGAGTTGAAAGTCTGTGTTGCCCAGTGACAGCCCCAAAACATCACTGCTCTAGAGGAGATCTGCATGGAGGAATGGGCCAAAATACCAGCAACAGTGTGTGAAAACCTTGTGAAGACTTACAGAAAACGTTTGACCTGTGTCATTGCCAACAAAGGGTATATAACAAAGTATTGAGAAACTTTTGTTATTGACCAAATACTTATTTTCCACCATAATTTGCAAATAAATTCATTAAAAATCCTACAATGTGATTTTCTGGATTTTTTTTCTCATTTTGTCTGTCATAGTTGACGTGTACCTATGATGAAAATTACAGGCCTCTCTCATCTTTTTAAGTGGGAGAACTTGCACAATTGGTGGCTGACTAAATACTTTTTTCCCCCACTGTATGTGCATTGGCAAGGCACTATGAGATTGGCATATCCTGAAGGTTCATGAGGGGTTGCAGTGTGGATGTTTGTGTCGGGGTGTGTATACAGCATTAGGATGTACTGTACCAGCATGTATTATTTCTACAGGAATATTTTGTTGTATATGATATGAGAGCAATGTAGTTGTTCTGCAGGAAGATATGACTAATATATGATGTGTCTCCCTTCCTGTGTGTGTGTGTGTGTGTGTGTGTGTGTGTGTGTGTGTGTGTGTGTGTGTGTGTGTGCGTATACATTTATGTGTGTGTGTGTGTGTGTGAGTGTGTGTGCGTGCGTGTATATACATTTATGTGTGTGTGTGTTGCAGACTCTCTGACTGAGGCGCTGAATGCCATCAGTGTGAGCACCGAGTTGGTAGAACAGGAGCTGAAGCCTCATCTGGACACCGTGCTGGCTGTGCTACTGGAGAAGAGTGAGTCTACACACATATCTCCAGTAGACACTGACCTCTGATTCATCAATCTCACTCCTGCCTGTTCCCATCAGTCAGCTTTTATGGCATTGCTTTGGCCATGGCAAGCAAGGCCAGAGCTTTTAGAAACTATAGTGGCAAAGCTTAAATTCTCTCAACATATTTATCAGGTTGTTTAGGAATCTATCCTTCCCCCCTTTTTTGATTTTGGATGCCTGGCGTAGTCTTGGCCCAAATCTTCAGCTATAAAAAGACTGCTTCAATGTGAGAGTGTTGCAGGATTGTTCAGAACACCTCTGCTGTTTCTCCTCTGTATCCAACCTGGACTCAGGGGTAGACTTAACATAGTAAACATAAATCCAGGACACTCCATTTAGTATGATATGTTACGTTTCGTATGTTACGTTTCGTATGGTATGTATTAATTTGTGGATGTCCATCATCCATTTCATATGATATGTTACAAATTACAATTCGTATGATATGTTACGAATTTCAATTCGTACAATATGTTACAAATTGAAATTTGTACACTATGTTAAGAATTTGCTAAATGTATGAAATGTTACAAATTCAAGTTATTCTCCAGCTCTCCCTCGCTCTGCTCTGGCAAATATCCAGTTTATCTGGGGTTGCACTGTGCACGGACAGCTAAATTTGGTTCCCCTCAAAAACAGGCAAGGGGACGTTACCATAGCAGCGCAGTGTAACCTGACAACCTGACCTGCCTCCTTGGCTGTTGTGACATTCTTTGAAAGGGGAAATGCTAATATCAGGTCTTCCTCTGTGTCTATTGCACATTGCTGCTTTAATGACAATGAATCTGCCTCCCAAGTTCAACACAGAGGAGGATTCTATTTTAGTTTCTCTCTCTGGTCTCCTCCTGACATTACAGAGGGGTTAGAGTCACTGTTAATCGGAGACAGGAGTAGAGAGAGGAAGGCCAAAGACAACCTCTGCACCTAGTGATCCTGATCAATCTCATCACAGAGAAGATTGACAGGAAATGGAATTACATCTACTGCTGGGACACATTTCTGGTTAACAATTAGCAGGTTTTGTCTATAGGTCAATAAAGATATTTATGTTACTATGAAGCCAATGGTCATTTTCCGTCCTCAGTTATTTTCCATTCTATTCTATATCCATGCCCAGGGGTAGTTACCATATAAGTGTGTGTATTATATGTCCTCAGAGAAGGGTGCCGCAGTGGAGATTGCCTCCAGTGGTATCGTTCCCATCCTGGCCCAGTCCCTCAAGAAGAAGAGTCTCCTCACCAACCAGGTGGCACTGGTGGTGGCAGAGATGGCCAGGGAAGGTGAGATTAGATGCCAGCCTACTACTGTAGACAAAGCGACAGGGGGTATGGGGCATGAATACCAATCTGCAACCTGGACTCAAGGGTAGACGTAACATAGTAAACGGAAATCCAGAAAAACGAATTAGTATGATACTGTATGTTACGTTTGGTATGGCATGCATTAATTTGTGGATGTCTATCATCCATTTTGTATGATATGTTACGAATTACAATTCGTATGACATGATAAGAATTGCAATTCGTACAATATGTTACTAATTTGAAATACGTATGATATGTTACAAATTCCAATTTGTTGTGGCTAACATTAGCTAGGTGGCTAACACTAACGTTAGCTAGGTTGCTAATGTTAGCTAGACTAGGGATTAGGGTTAGGGGTTAAGGTTAGGATTAGGAGTTAGGTCAACTGGTTAAGGTTAGGCTTAGCTAACATGCTAAGTAGCTAAAAAGTATTAAGTAGTTGCAAACTTGCTAATTAGCTAAAATGCTAAAGTTGTCCGTGATGAGATTAGAACACGCAACATTTTACATTTACATTTTAGTCATTTAGCAGACACTCTTATCCAGAGCGACTTACAGTTAGAGTGCATACATTTTCATACTGGCCCCCCGTGGGAATCGAACCCACAACCCTGGCGTTGCAAACGCCATGCTCTACCAACTGAGCTACACGGGACTACCAACCTTTGGGTTGCTAGATGTTTGTGTTATACACCCAACCCTACTTTAGTTTTTGCCTTAAGTAACCTTCTGTTTTATGTAACCATACCAAACGTAACATTTCAGACTCATCTGAGTGTCACGGATTTTGATTTACGTTACGTCTAGTCTGAGACCAGCCTCATTGACAGCGGCTAGAGTGCTTTTCATTTACATCTGTCAAGATCCAGTCCTCCATTTACAAACACAACAATGACATAGGCTCACTGTGAGTAGAATCAGAGATTTATGAAATTCTGTCCCTGTGTTTAAGCGGCGGTGAGGAACACGTGCATTGAGGCGGGGCTGGTGACGGTTCTGGTGCCCCTGCTGAATAGTGCAGATGAGGAGCTTTTGCTCCACACTGGAAGAGCCATCGGACGCATCTGCTTCGACAACAGTGAGTGAGACTGACTCCAGCAGGCCGGGGCCTTCCCAGGGGGAATCAGGCTTTACCTGCAGTGACAGGATGAATCTTACCCTATTAAATTAATCTGTAATCTGTAACGCAATGCTTGTCCTGGTGGATTTCGTGGGTGTGTGTGCCTCCACCTCCGTCTATTTATCTCAGTCTCAATCCATTACACTTTCCCTCCTTCTTTCCCTTCCTCTATTCTCTCTCCTCTTCCCTCTCTCAGCGGCCCAGCAGGATCAGCTGGTGCAGAGTGGGGTGATCCCCAGGCTGGTGGCCATCATGAGGGAGTACCCAGAGAACGACCCACTGGTCAACGTGTGTCTGCTGGCTCTCTGTAATCTGGCCGACATGGGTGAGGAACACCAGAGGAACTTTAGAGGGTCACAGAGACGAGGAAAGCCTGTTTGTTTTCAGTTACATTTCTGAACCAAAATGGCGTGCTTGTCTCATTTGTTTACTTGGAGACTGCACACTGTATACTGACTTGAACCAGTTGTTATTGTGTTTCTCACATCTTATTTGTGAATGATAATTGTTTCCTAACTGAAAGACCTGGTTAGATAAAGGTGTAGATAAAAATGTTTGGCCTTTGACCCATGCAGACACGGCGCGAGAGGCGCTGATAGAGGTGGGTGTGGCGGAGGTGCTGACGGCCCAGCTGAAACGGGCTCCTGACGCCGAGAGAAGACACATCATACTGGAGGTGCTGGGATCACTGGGAGAGAGTGGTGAGTCTGGGCAATGATGATAATTTATACTGAGACAGGTGAGATGAAATAAACTGAATGGGGTTTATGCTTTTCACATGAAGGGTTGAATGAATGTGTGCTCAGACTAACACACCCCTCCTGCTGTTGTCAGATGTGCTAAAGCTGCAGTTTGTGGAGTCGGGGGTGCCTGAGGCTCTGTCTGAGATGATTCGAGGGCTACAAGGTGGCTCTGACCCCCATGATCTCTGCAGCATCAAGATTGCCTCCAACCTCATCGTGTCTCTCCTGCTGGGAGGTAAGGAACTCAACCTGACCTGGAGGCACCATAATCCCTTTACTGTCCTCCCCTTAAACCCCCTGCGTCCATGCCTCACTCACACACCATTTCACTGTCTATTTTTTTAAAAACCTTTATTTAACTAGGCAAGTCAGTTAAGAACAAATTCTTATTTACAATGACGGCCTACACCGTCCAAACGACGCTGGGCCAATTGTGCGCCACCCTATGAGACTCCCAATCACAGCCGGTTGTGACACAGCCTGGAATCGAACCAGGGGGTCTGTAGTGACGCCTCAAGCACTGAGATGCAGTGCCTTAGACCGCTGCGCGACTCGGGAGCCCATCAGGTCACATCACTCAATTTGATTGATGTTTGATTCCGAATGTAATCGAGCAAAGATACTCTGACTGTGAATCACATTATATATACACTACCAGTCAAAAGTTTGGACACACCTACTCATTCAAGGGTTTTTCTTTATTTTAAATGTTTTTTACATTGTAGGATAATAGTGAAGACATCAAAACTACGAAACAACACATATGGAATAATGTAGTTACGAAAAAAGTGTTCAACAAATCAAAATATATTTTATATTTGAGATTCTTCAAATAGCCACCCCTTGCCTTGATTACAGCTTTGCACGCTCTTGGCATTCTCTCAACCAGCTTCATGAGGTAGTCACCTGGAATGCATTTCAATTTACAGGTGTGCCTACTTAAAAGTTAATTTGTGGAATTTCTTTCCTTCTTAATGCGTTTGAGCCAATCAGTTGTGTTGTGACAAGGTAGGAGGGGTATACAGAATATAGCCCTATTTGGTAAAAGACCAAGTCCATATTATGGCAAGAACAGCTCAAATAAGCAAAGAGAAACGACAGTCCATCATTACTTTAAGACATGAAGGTCAGTCAATATGGAACATTTTAAGAACTTTGAAAGTTTCTTCAAGTGCAGTTGCAAAAACCATCAAGCGCTATGATGAAACTGGCTCTCATGAGGACCACCACAGGAATGGAAGACCCAAAGTTACCTCTGCTGCAGAGGATAAATTCATTAGAGTTACCAGCCTCAGAAATTGCAGCCCAAATAAATGCTTCACAGAGTTCAAGTAACAGACACATCTCAACATCAACTGTTCATAGAGGACTGTGTGAATCAGGCCTTCATGGTCGAATTGCTGCAAAGAAACCAATACTAAAGGACACCAAGAAGAAGAAGTGACCTGCTTGGGTCAAGAAACACGAGCAATGGACATTAGACCGCTGGAAATTCGTCCTTTGGTCTGGAGTCCAAATTTGAGATTTTTGATTCCAACCACTGTCTTTGTGAGACGCAGTGTGGGTGAACGGATGATCTCTGCATGTGTATTTCCCACCTTAAAGCATGGAGGAGGAGGTGTTATGGTGTGGGGGTGCTTTGCTGGTGACACTGTCTGTGATTTATTTAGAATTCAAGGCACACTTAACCAGGATGGCCACCACAGCATTCTACAGCGATACGCCATCCCATCTGGTTTGGGCTTAGTGGGACTGTCATTTGTTTTTCAACAGGACAATGACCCAACACTTTATGGTTTACTACATGATTCCATATGTATTGTTTTGATGTCTTCACTATTATTCTACAATGTAAAAAATAGCAAAAATAAAGAAAAACCCTTGAATGAGTAGGTGTGTCCAAACTTTTGACTGGTAGTGTATGTCCTCTCTGTTTCTATTTCTTTGATAAATGAAATATTGATCACAAAAACATTATGATTGGTTGTTGACTAGTCAGATGTGCTGCCTGTCCCTGTGTGCTGTGTTTTGGTGCATTAGATGAGTCCATGCAGAAGTGTTTCGGCGAGGGCACGGGGGTGGTGTACCAGGACGTGCTCTCCTGGCTGCAGTCCTCTAACACTCAGCTGCAGCTGTCTGGAGCCCTGGCCATCGCCAATTTTGCCAGGAACGGTAAGATGGCAAAATGCCTTCAGGTTGACTTACAGTGGGGAAAAAAAGTATTTAGTCAGCCACCAATTGTGCAGGTTCTCCCACTTTAAAAGATGAGAGAGGGCTGTAATTTTCATCATAGGTACACGTCAACTATGACAGACAAAATGAAAAAAACATTCTCCAGAAAATCACATTGTAGGATTTTTAATGAATTTATTTGCAAATTATGGTGGAAAATAAGTATTTGGTCAATAACAAAAGATTCTCAATACTTTGTTATATACCCTTTGTTGGCAATGACACAGGTCAAACGTTTTCTGTAAGTCTTCACAAGGTTTTCACACACTGTTGCTGGTATTTTGGCCCATTCCTCCATGCAGATCTCCTCTAGAGCAGTGATGTTTTGGGGCTGTCACTGGGCAACACGGACTTTCAACTCCCTCTAAAGATATTCTATGGGGTTGAGATCTGGAGACTGGCTAGGCCACTCCAGGACCTTGAAATGCTTCTTACGAAGCCACTCCTTCGTTGCCCGGGCGGTGTGTTTGGGATCATTGTCATGCTGAAAGACCCAGCCACGTTTCATCTTCAATGCCCTTGCTGATGGAAGGAGGTTTTCACTCAAAATCTCACGATACATGGCCCCATTCATTCTTTCCTTTACACGGATCAGTCGTCCTCGTCCCTTTGCAGAAAAGCAGCCCCAAAGCATGATGTTTCCACCCCCATGCTTCACAGTAGGTATGGTGTTCTTTGGATGCAACTCAGCATTCTTTGTCCTCCAAACACGACGAGTTGAGTTTTTACCAAAACGTTCTATTTTGGTTTCATCTGACCATATGACATTCTCCCAATCCTCTTCTGGATCATCCAAATGCACTCTAGCAAACTTCAGACGGGCCTGGACATGTACTGGCTTAAGCAGGGGGACACGTCTTGCACTGCAGGATTTGAGTCCCTGGCGGCGTAGTGTGTTACTGATGGTAGGCTTTGTTACTTTGGTCCCAGCTCTCTGCAGGTCATTCATTAGGTCCCCCCGTGTGGTTCTGGGATTTTTACTCACCGTTCTTGTGAACTGTGGGAGCCCCAGATCGAGGGAGATTATCAGTGGTCTTGTATGTCTTCCATTTCCTAATAATTGCTCCCACAGTTGATTTCTTCAAACCAAGCTGCTTACCTATTGCAGATTCAGTCTTCCCAGCCTGGTGCAGGTCTACAATTTTGTTTCTGGTGTCCTTTGACAGCTGTTTGGTCTTGGCCATAGTGGAGTTTGGAGTGTGACTGTTTGAGGTTGTGGACAGGTGTCTTTTGTACTGATAACAAGTTCAAACAGGTGCCATTAATACAGGTAACGAGTGGAGGACAGAGGAGCCTCTTAAAGAAGAAGTTACAGGTCTGTGAGAGCCAGAAATCTTGCTTGTTTGTAGGTGACCAAATACTTATTTTCCACCATAATTTGCAAATAAATTCATTAAAAATCCTACAATGTGATTTTCTGGATTTTTTTTCTCAATTTGTCTGTCATAGTTGACGTGTACCTATGATGAAAATTACAGGCCTCTCTCATCTTTTTAAGTGGGAGAACATGCACAATTGGTGGCTGACTAAATACTTTTTTTCCCCACTGTATCTGCATTGCCTGCTTTGATTTTGACATGAGAATTCTCCCAAGTCTCTGATGTTCTAAGCCCCTGTCTATCTTCATATTTGATTACCTTATCACCTCTTTCTCTCTCTGTATCTTTTCTCTGTCTCTTCTCATCAATTACTGTCTCCTCTCTACCCTCTCTCTCTCTCAACCTTCTCAGACAGTAACTGTGTGAAGATGTTGGAGCTGGGGGTGGTTCCTCATATCCTGACCCTGCTGGAGCAGCATGTGGACGAAGGCGACGTGTCCGTCCAGCATGCCGGACTGAGCGCTCTCAGAAACCTGGCCATCCCTGGTACATAGTAGAATGGATAACCACACACACACACACACACACACACACACACACACACACACACACACACACACACACACACACTAACCCCACCGACCCCACTGACCCCACCACTGAATTACAAACTGACACTGTGAAATGAATCACTAATGGGATTCTCTTATAAGCTGTTCTCAGGACTCTCAGCTCTGACCTCTCTGACCCCTCTTCTCCCTGGTGTTTCAGCCACAAATAAGGTGAGGATGCTGGAGGACGGGGTGACAGAGAGAATCAGGACCTTGCTGCGCTCTGACATGCCCCCAGTGCAGTTCAAACTGCTGGGCACCCTGCGCATGATGGTGGATGGACAAGGTGAGTGGGAAAGGTGTATGGTGGAGGAGAATGGGGTATGTGCTCAATGTAGATTTCTGGGTAATACTGTTTCTGATTAAACTAAAATCATATAGGCAAAATGTATTTAGCTGGTGCAGAGGTAATTGTACAGTAGCATCCAAATATATTGGGATCCTTGCACCTTTCTTTAAAAAATCCCTATTTCTTTTAAAATATGGAGAAATTTGAAAAAAAAAAACTTTTGGTCTCCACACCTTATTATATTTTCAACATTGCAAAACCAATTTATTTTCGGGAAACTTAAAGGTGCTACACATAGGATTTTTAAAATAATTTTTGCATCGTAATTTCAGAAAATGTTGATAATATATCTGGCGCTAATAGTGGAATGATAGTGTTTCTGTGACGAGTACTGAGTATACGAAAAGGCAGGACGCAGACGCAGGAATTAATAAGGTAAAGGTTTACTTAATAATGAGAAAGAGAATAACAAAGAGAGAGTAAACGACATGACGCTAACAATTACACACAACAATGAACTAACAGTCCAGGGCTACAGTTGAAGTCGGAAGTTTACATACACCATAGCCAAATACATTTAAACTCAGTTTTTCAAAATTCCTGACATTTAATCCTAGTGAAATTCCCTGTCTTAGGTCAGTTAGGATCACCACTTTATTTTAAGAATGTGAAATGTCAGAATAATAGTAGAGATAATTATTTATTTCAGCTTTTATTTATTTCATCACATTCCCAGTGGGTCAGAAGTTTACATACACTCAATTAGTATTTGGTAGCATTGCCTTTAAATTGTTTAACTTGGGTCAAACGTGTCAGGTAGCCTTCCACAAGCTTCCCACAATAAGTTGGCTGAATTTTGGCCCATTCCTCCTGACAGAGCTGGTGTAACTGAGTCAGGTTTGGAGGCCTCCTTGCTCGCACACGCCTTTTCAGTTCTGCCCACACATTTTCTATCTATTTTGTGAAGTGCACCAGTCCCGCTTGTAGCAAAGCACCCCAACAGCATGATGCTGCCACCCCCGTGCTTCACGGTTGGGATGGTGTTCTTCGGATTGCAAGCATCCCCCTTTTTCCTCCAAACATAACGATGGTCATTTTGGCCAAACAGTTCTATTTTTGTATCATCAGTCCAGAGGACATTTCTCCAAAAAGTACGATCTTTGTCCCCATGTGCAGTTGCAAACTGTAGTCTGGCTTTTTTATGGCAGTTTTGGAACAGTGGCTTCTTCCTTGCTGAGCGGCCTTTCAGGTTATGTCGATATAGGACTCGTTTTACTGTGGATATAGATACTTTTGTACGTGTTTCCTCCAGCATCTTCACAAGGTCCTTTGCTGTTGTTCTGGGATTGATTTGCACTTTTCGCACCAAAGTACGTTCATCTCTAGGAGAAAGAACGCGTCTCCTTCCTGAGCGGTATGACAGCTGCGTGGTCCCATGGTGTTTATACTTGCGTACTATCGTTTTTACAGATGAACATGGTACCTTCAGGCGTTTGGAAATTGCTCCCAAGGATGAACCAGACTTGTGGAGGTCTACATTTTTTTTCTGAGGTCTTGGCTGATTTCTTTTCATTTTCCCATGATGTCAAGCAAAGAGGCACTGAGTTTGAAGGTAGGCCTTGAAATACATCAACAGGTACACCTCCACTTGATGCAAATGATGTCAATTAGCCTATCAGAAGCTTCTAAAGCCATGACATCCTTTTCTGGAATTTTCCAAGCTGTTTAAAGGCACAGTCAACTTAGTGTATGTAAACTTCTGACCCACTGGAATTGTGATACAGTGAATTATAAGTGAAATAATCTGTCTGTAAACAATTGTTGGAAAAATTACTTGTGTCATGCACAAAGTAGATGTCCTAACCGACTTGCCAAAACTATAGTTTGTTAACAAGAAATTTGTGGAGTGGTTGAAAAGCGAGTTTTAATGACTCCAACATAAGTGTATGTAAACTTCCGACCCTAACTGTATATAGTGGTGGTGATGAGATGATGAGGTGCAGGTGCGCTGGAGGTGATTAGGGTGCGTTGGGTTTCCATTACTGTGTTTGCCGAGGTGGTGCGCTCAGACCGGTGGCTCAGTAGACCAGCGAATCAGAGCGCCGGAGGGGAGCAACGGGAGGAGACGTGACATTTTCACAGTATTATTTACCTGCCAGTGTTGTGATTGGCTGTGATATTTGCCTATCGATTTTTCCCGCCCTAGTTGCATCTGTTGACAAACTGGGAAAGCTGTTCCTACTTTGTGGCTGTGTTATCTAGTGGAAATCGCTCTGTCATTTCGTGGCTGCTAAAATTCTACACCGTTTGCTCAATTTCAGTTTATGTGAGAAAACAATAGTGTAGGGAGTCATTGTACCATCTAAATCGCTGTGAATATATATTTTCAATAACAGAAAATATAGTTTTTACAGCTGTTTGAAGCTGGTGGACCAAAACCGGTTTCGGTCCATCAGCTTCAAAAGAGGTTTTGGTCCACCAGCTTCAAACAGCTGTAAAAACGCTATTTTTTGTTATTGAAAATATATTTCACATCGATTTAGATGGTACAATGATATATTATGGACAAATAAAAAAAAATGTAATCCTATGTGTAGCACCTTTATGTTGACAATTTTAATTTAGAAAATAAAAACAAATGGCATTGACAAAATTATTGGCACCCGGAGCTAGTACTTGGTTGCACAGCCTTTGGCCAAGATAACTGCAGACAAACACTTCTTGTAGCCATCAATGAGCTTGCTGCACCTTTCTACTGGCAATTTGGCCCACTCTTCAACTACAAACTGCTCCAATTCTTTAAAGTTTGAGGTGTGCCTTCCACCTACTATTTTCAGATCTCACCATAGGTTATCGATGGGATTCAGATCTGGACTCATCGCTGGCCACTCCAGAAATGTTTCTTCTTAAACCATATCTGGATGATTCATGGCGCCGGAGGAGATTGCTGCCGTTTTACGGCCCCCTAAACAATTGTTCTATTATGTGTGTTTTTTCGCGTTATTTGTAATTTATTCTGTACATAATGTTTCTGCCACGTCTCTTATGACCAAAAAGAGCTTCTGAATATCAGGACAGTGATTACACACCTCGTAGTAGACAAAGATTTTCTACAGACACCCGACAAGGCCCAAATCCCCATCATTCGCATGAGAAAGAAACAGAGATATTGTGGACGTAGGTCGGGGTGCCTTGTAAGGATCTGACGGCGAGCGAGTAGTCTGCCCCTACCATCAGTCCTATTAGCCAATGTTCAATCATTGGAAAACAAAATAGACGACCTACGATCACGGATATCCTACCAGCGGGACATTAAAAACTGTAATATCTTATGTTTCACCGAGTCGTGGCTGAACGATGACATGGATAACATACAGCTGGCGGGATATACGCTACATCGGCAGGATAGAATGGCTGACTCCGGTAAGACAAGGGATGGCGGTCTGTGTATATTTGTAAACAACAGCTGGTGCACAAAATCTAATATTAATGAAGTCTCAAGGTTTTGCTCGCCTGAGGTAGAGTATCTCATGATAAGCTGTAGACCACACTATTTACCAAGAGAGTTTTCGTCTATATTTTTCGTAGCTGTCTATTTACCACCACAAACCGAAGCTGGCACTAAGACTGCACTCAATGAGCTGTATAAGGCCATAAGTAAACAGGAAAACGCTCATCCAGAGGCAGCGCTCTTTCTAGTGGCCGGGGACTTTAATGCAGGGAAACTTCAATCCGTTCTACCTAATTTCTACCAGCATGTTAAATGTGCAACCAGAGGGAAAAAAAACTCTAGACCACCTTTACTCCACACACAGAGATGCGTACAAAGCTCTCCCTCGCCCTCCATTTGGCAAATCTGACCATAATTCTATCCTCCTGATTCCTGCTTATAAGCAAAAACTAAAGCAGGAAGCACCAGTGACTTGGTTAATATGGAAGTGGTCAGATGACGCAGTTGCTAAACTACAGGACTGTTTTGCTAGCACAGACTGGAATTTGTTCCGGGATTATTCCGATGGCATTGAGGAGTACACCACATCAGTCACTGGCTTCATCAATAAGTGCATCGATGACGTCGTTCCCAAAGCTCGTCGGATGTGGCAGGGCTTGCAAACTAATACAGACTACAAAGGGAAGCACAGCCGCGAGCTGGCCAGTGACATGAGCCTACCAGACGAGCTAAATCACTTCTATGCTCGCTTCGAGGCAAGCAACTCTGAAGCATGCATGAGAGCATCAGCTGTTCCGGATGACTATGTGATCACGCTCTCCTTAGCCGATGTGAGTAAGACCTTTAAGCAGGTCAACATTCACAAGGCCGCAGGGCCAGACAGATTACCAGGACGGGTACTCCGAACATGCGCTGACCAACTGTGTCTTCACTGACATTTTCAACATGTCCCTGACTGAGTCTGTAATACCAACATGTTTCAAGCAAACCACCATAGTCCCTGTGCCCAAGAACACTAAGATAACCTTCCTAAATGACTACCGACCCGTAGCACTCACGTCTGTAGCCATGAAGTGCTTTGAAAGGCTGGTCATGGCTCACATCAACACCATTATCCCAGAAACCCTAGACCCACTCCAATTTGCATACCGCCCCAACAGATCCACAGATGATGCAATCTCTATTGCACTCCACACTGCCCTTTCCCACCTGGACAAGAGGAACACCTACGTGAGAATGCTATTCATTGACTACAGCTCCGTGTTCAACTCCATAGTGCCCTCAAAGCTCATCACTGAGCTAAGGACCCTGGGACTAAACACCTCCCTCTGCAACTGGATCCTGGACTTCCTGACGGGCCACCCCCAGGTGGTAAGGGTAGGTAACAACACATCTGCCACGCTGATCCTCAACACGGGGGCCCCTCAGGGGTGCGTGCTCAGTCCCCTCCTGTACTCCCTGTTCACCCATGACTGCATGGCCAGGCATGACTCCAACACCATCATTAAGTTTGCTGACGACACAACAGTGGTAGGCCTGATCACCGACAACAATGAGACAGCCTATAGGGAGGAGGTCAGAGATCTGGCCATGTGGTGCCAGGATAACAACCTCTCCCTCAACGCGATCAAGACAAAGGAGGTGATTGTGGACTATAGGAAAAAAAAGAGGACTGAGCACGCCCCCATTCTCATCGACGGGGTGTAGTGGAACAGGTTGAGAGCTTCAAGTTATTTTGTGTCCACATCACCAACAAACTATCATGGTCCAAACACACCAAGACAGTCGTGAGGAGCGCACAACAAAGCATTTTCCCCCTCAGGAGACTGAAAATATTTTGCATGGGTCTTCAGATCCTCAAAAACGTATACAGCTGCACCATCGAGAGTATCCTGACTGGTTGCATCACTGACTGGTATGGCAACTGCTCGGCCTCCGACCGCAAGGCACTACAGAGGGTAATGCGTACGGCCCAGTACATCACTGGGGACAAGCTTCCTGCCATCCAGGACCTCTATACCAGGCGGTGTCAGAGGAAGGCCCTAAAAATTGTCTAAGACTCCAGCCACCCTAGTCATAGACTGTTCTCTCTGCTACCGCATGGCAAGTGGTACCGGAGCGCCAAGTCTAGGTCCAAAAGGCTTCTTAACAGCTTCTACCCCCAAGCCATAAGACTCCTGAACAGCTAATCATGGCTACCCAGATTATTTGCATTGCCCCCCCACCCCACCCCATCCCCTCTTTTATGCTGCTGCTACTACTCTGTTTATTATCTATACATAGTCACTTTAACTCTACCCACATGTACATATTACCTCAATTACATCGACTAACCTGTGCCCCCAAACATTAACTCTGTTTATTTTACTGCTGCACTTTAATTGTTTGTTATTTTAATTTTTTACCTATCTATTTTTTACTTAACACTTATTTTTCTTAAAACTGCATTGTTGGTTAAGGGCTTGTAAGTAAGCATTTCACTGTAAGGTCTACACCTGTTGTATTCGGCGCATGTGGCAAATACAATTTGATTTGATTTGTTTGGGATTGTTCTCCTACTGGAAGACCCACAACCTTCAAGAGACACAGTTTTTGGACACTGGGTTGAACCTTGCACTCCAAAATACCTTTTATAATCTGCTGATTTCATGACGTCTTGCACACATTCAAGGCCCCTAGTGCCAGAGGCAGCAAAGCAACCACACAGCATTATCAAACCTCCTCCATGTTTGATTGTAGGGAGGGTGTTATTTTCTTTGAATGCTTAATTTGGTCGTTGGTAAACATAGGAAGACTGACCCCACTACTGAAAGAGACACATGAAAGCTCAATGGAACTTAGAAAAAATCCACCTAAACAAGCCTGAATCATGGGAAAATGTTATTTGGACCAATTAAGCATAATTAGTGCTCAAAGACAAGAATACCGAAAAAGAATCCAATAAAAAATTTCTATTTCAAAGTATTTTTTGAACAAATAGGGAATTGTGTAAGAAAAGTGCAAGCGTGTAAATATACTTGGCCGGAACTGTATGTGCGAGGGAGTAATTTTATTTGTGATAAATATACGAAACAGGGCTGTTGTTCCCACAACCAACCACCTGTAATTGATGGTTAGTTCAGCTCCATTAGATGTTGTAATGTTATACAATGTCCAAAGGCACAGTTGGAATCACAGCCTATTTACACTGTCTGTGGGTGTTCTCAGTGCAAAACAATAGAGTATATACCAAGCCGCCACAGGCACTGCTATGACCTGTCACAGTAAATTGCAGGGTACTGTGGCTCCCCTTAATTACTTTAGTCTACTGAGGTAATACACTCATCTAAAGGGAATCACCACTCTGCTTTCTCACTCCTGCTCTCTTTACTCACTAGCCCACCTCAATCCTGACTCTTTGTTTCTTTGCCTGTCTCTGTGGTTCTCTTTCTAACTTCTTCAATCCCCTTTCCTTTGACACTTCTAATGTCCTCACTCTATCTGATCCTTTCTGTTGTTTCTTTCTCTCCCTTTTTTTTGTCTCTCTCCTCTATATTCCTCTTTCAATCCCTTTCTACCCAACATATTTCTCTCATCTCTACTCTCTACCTTCACTCAATCTCTCACTCCCACTCTCTATCTCTGACTCTCTCTTCCTCCACTCCCTCCTCTCAACCTCTCTCAGAGGAGGCAGCTACAGTGCTGGGTAAAGATGAGGTTCTGTTGGTGAGGGTCATGGAATGGTGTGAGGCAAGGGACCATGCAGGGGTCAGGGGAGAGGCAAACCGCCTCCTGGCCGCCCTTATTAGACACAGTCGTGCTCCGGTGAGACAAACACACAGACCCGCACACACACCATACATACAGTACGTAATCCCCATCTCTTCTAGAGGCTGATTCTCTCCCTCCTGACTTTGACAGGAAGTCATCAACGCTGTAACCAAAGCAGATGGGGTGCGTCACCTCATCTCCATGGCAACCAGTGAACACGTCATCATGCAGAATGAAGCCCTGGTTGCCCTGGCGATTGCATCTGCCATTGACATTGGTGAGGAATTCTACTATCCTTTGAGAGCAGTCAGAGGGAAAGATCAATACATCTAAAGCTACCCTTTGGACTAGCATAATATAACTAGATACAGGTTTACTGACAATAACCAAAACTAATACACTGAGTATACAAAACATTAAGACATAGACTGACCAGGTGAATCTAGTTGTAAGCTATGATCCCTTATTGATGTCACTTGTTAAATCCACTTCAATCAGTGTAGATGAAGGGGAGGAGACGGGTTAAAGAAGGACTTTTAAGCCTTGAGACAATTGAGACATGGATTGTGTATATGTGCCATTCAGAGGGTGAATGGGAAATACAAAATATTTAAGTGCCTTTGAACGGGGTATGGTAGTAAGTGCCAGGCGCACCGGTTTGTGTCAAGAACTGCACCGCTGCTGGGTTTTTCACGCTCAACAGTTTCCCGTGTGTATCAAGAATGGTACACCACCCAAAAGACATTCAGCCAACTTGACACAACCTTCTAGAATCCATGCCCCAACGAATTGAGGCTGTTCTGAGCGCAAAAGGGGGGTGTTATCAGGGCAATATTAGGAAGGTGTTCCTAAAGTTTGGTATACTCAGTGTATATTTATAATAATATCAGTATATATTATATCAGTATGTAATAATATACTGCTAATGTAATAATAACAGCTCATATTTTACAATGGTGAATTACTGTAAGCTTATTTTAGTTTATACTAATTCCCCCACATACCAATGTACATATACCGTAATGTACTTACTGTAAATGAGAAACTAACACACTCTCTTTGCGTGTGTGTCCTGCTGTTCTCCAGACTCCATGCAGGAATCATTCCAGGAGGCAGAGCTCTTGCCTACACTGCAGAAGATGCTGGATGACCCAGTGGGGGCAGTGGAGGTCAAGTTCAGCGCCCTAGGCCTCATCTGTAGCCTGGCCAACTCCAGTAGGTACCCCCCCCCCCCCACACACACACACACACACACATTTGCATGTTCTCTCTCTACTTATTTCTACCCCTCTCTCTCAGGCATGATGAAGGAAGAAATGGAATCTCTAAACCTGAAGGAGACGCTCACCAAGCTCTCTGGTCACTCCAGCACCAAGCTAGCCACACAGGCCGACACAGTGCTGGCCATGCTCTCTGAAACCAGCTAGACTGACCAGACCGGACCACTGCCCTGGTCAATGTGACCATAGACTCTGCGAACCACGTGCCACCACAATCACCCCTACTACCGTGACCACACCATCCTACCCATGAACCGCACTTCACCAGAGAACAACCCATCCCTCGCTCTGATAGAGGAGAAGGGGTGGATGGTTTGAAAAGAGGCAGATATTGACAGTCTTCCAAAGCTTGGTTTTCATTCACCTGGCCTATGGAGAGCACAGTTTGACAGAGATATACTAGGAATGACCAACCCAATCTGACAGAGACGTAACAAGGTGATAGCCAATGTTCTAAGCACAAGCTGAATGAGCCAACCCATGTAAACGCACACGAGTCACAACATCCCAGTTCACTCATCATGACCATCTGTATAAAGAGTGTCTACTGTATGTGTGAAATAGCTATTCTAATCAGTACATTAATCAGTTTAATGTACACCATGTAGATTTCCTGTAGGGACCAGTGTATATTGTCAAAGGAAATGTTTGCGTATGTATGCGCCATAGAGTTAATGATGGTTACTATTTCATAGCATCTAATTTGTTAACCATCAATGGAAAACTTAAAACTAACGTCTGTCACTGTTTATTCATGTGATGTTCTATATATGCTCTGTATTGACCAATGTACATGGATGTAAATGTTCCAAGAATATGACCATGCCTGTCTCTTCTCTGTGGATCTCATATAGTGAGATCCTCTTGGCAATATCTACAGTGTACAGGACAAGAAAAGCATTCAAAGCCAATATCTCAATCATGATCTTTTACCAAAGTATATTCTAATTGTTAAAACTGTGCGTAAGGAAGTAAGAAATCTAAGCTGATTAACAATCGTGTGAGGCATTTGGAGTTTATTCCAAAGTATTCTTTGATTGTCATCCAGGTACCAGGAAGATAACAGTAACTGTAGACCTAAGAGGTTTTTCTCCCATGTTGTCAGAGGGAAAATCTCCAGGCATTTATTCCAGAGAATCCCATTTTTTCCCCCACTGACACATGTAGCTCAGTCCTAGTTATCTGAGAGTGGGCACTGGGCAGGGTAATCATTACAGAGCTGTGAGAGTGTCTGGCAGCTTTCCCACTGGGTGCCAGCTCCAACATTCTGATTAAAATAGATCAATATGTTGTGTGAATGCTGGGGCAGCAAAGGGCTCGTGATGAATGGAGCTTTAATGTTGCACTCAAAGCCCCGCTGATACATCCAACTCCTTTTAACACCAATTTGATAAGGTGTATAGAGCCCAACGGAGACTGGCTGGCTATTTCAAAAGCATTAATATAGTGAATATCAACTGAAAACAGCACTTCGTCCCTCTGTCTTTCCTTAATAGTACCTAATAGGCTACTCAATGGGAGCTGAGTTGTTGTTATTGAATTGATCTTTGAAATATAACTATTTTGGTGTTTTAAAAAGGGTGGCTTACAGAAACAGCTGGAAATAAAAAAACGAATGGCCATGGCCTGTGACTCTTTTCTGTTCATTGGAGTATATGACTGTGGGTGTGTTTCATTTCTCTAAAATACTTCCTGTCCTTGTCTCCTTTCCTTTATCTGCACTGATCTGAAAGCATAGGATAGGTGAAAGCAATTGGAGGAGAGCTACTGGTATTTTTTTTTCTACAATTCAATACTGGGTCTGCCGTCTACTTGTCATTTTCCAAACATGATGGCTGCCCTTCTCATTCTGCTAGTGTATTCGGAACACTGATAAACACATTGTTTCACACAGACTCCCTTTCCCTATGAGGAGAATGCGTTGTGGTAAAGCCTCAGTGGTTACAGAAGTGGTAATATTTTAGTTGGGTTTTAAAGGCCCGTACTGTGCTTTACACCAAACATACTGAGTGAAAAGCCCTTATATGTCCTGCCTGTAGAATCACAGGGAAACAACAACGTGGCACATTAGAAAGGAAGACAACCACTCTTAACCACTAGGTGGCAACATGGTTTTACAGTACAGTAGATGCTTTTTTAGGGATCCTTATTGACATTAGGCTCAGTATGTACACACTTACAGTACTCTCTCTCGCTCTGTGTGTGTGTGTGTGTGTGTGTGTGTGTGTGTGTGTGTGTGTGTGTGTGTGTGTGTGTGTGTGTGTGTGTGTGTGTGTGTGTGATCTATGTGTATGAGTACATGCTTGTACGTGCATCATTGGGTAGTGGCAGATTTTCACAGATTGCACAGTGGGCAACATATGGGTGATCTCCGCAGGAGAGTGGGATACTGGGCCAGGAGCCCAGACAGTATTTGTGTGTGTGTGTGTGTGTGTGTGTGTGTGTGCGTGTGTGTGTCTCACACCAGGCAGAGCACAGCTGAGTCCCGAGTGTGTCATTAACACTTCTGCCACACTGCCCCCAGTTCTGCACCCTGAGCCAATCAGATAACCACCTCTATAATCAACATGATTGTATACCAGATTGTCTTTTTTGTAGTCGCACTGCACATCTCACAACATTGGAATTAGAACCTGGAGCGTGCCCGTCATGTCAGTGGCTTCCATTTCTATTGCAGTATATACCAAGTCATCTGTGTGGGCTAAACATTTAGGACCACATACCACTAGAAATAGACGTCTATAAGAGTCATCCATGTTAGATA
Organism: Coregonus lavaretus; assembly: GCF_964263955.1. Lineage (NCBI taxonomy): Eukaryota > Metazoa > Chordata > Actinopteri > Salmoniformes > Salmonidae > Coregonus > Coregonus lavaretus. Next base: position 47,218,626 of record NC_139988.1, read on the forward strand.
TGTGTATCACAGTATACCAAATTATCTATGGAAGCGTCCAAGTCGTATGACATTTGAATGTCATTCGTATGTCATTTTTTATGACAATTAAGATGTCAGATAGCACCTCAGACTCTTTTTTTATCTACGGACTCTTACATCTTCTTTGTACTCCAAGTATAGATAGTATATTGAATTGCCTACAGGTTCTATAAAAAAAAAGAGCAGAAGCTTTGAACTATGTGTTCAGACCCCAGTCTGACCTACCTACAGGTTATAGAAAATTTGCCATTGACGTTAGTCCGCAAAAACACTACCATAACTTTGTCATTATGGGCTATTGTGTGTAGATGGGTGAGAAAAAACCCATGTTTAATCAATTTTGAATTCAGGCTGTAACACAACAAAATGTGAAATAAGTCAAGGGGTATGAATACTTTCTGAAGGCACTGTAGCCTCAATTTCGATTGGTGGTGGTTGACCCTCGCCCTTTGACCTCTGTGGATTACAGGCTATGGCATCTAATAGCTGACAATCCTAAAGCTTTGAAAACTTTTACTGTCAATGTGAAGGGTGTGGATAAAGTGTAACTAAGCAACCCAATAACAACACATCCAGTATCTATGATTGATGAGGAGTCACACTCTGTAGAATCTGCAAACTGTGACTTGCATTATAATATATTGTTCCAGCTTTTGATCTGAGTTCCTTTATTTCAGCTCATAAAGTTCTCCTAGGTTCAAAATGAAACAGTGCTTTGTATGAATCATAGAAAGCCATCAGACAATAATTATGCTTGCTATGCAGATTCTTTCTATTAGGTAGTGTGAACTGTGAAGCCAGAAAAGGAAAAACTAATTGGCTTGGGATGCATTCTAGGTCAAGGTGTGAGCCTGAGTGTGAAACTGAATATGTATATGTAGAGTAGGTGTGTCTCAGATTTGCGTGAGTAGGTGTGTTTGCTGGGCCAGAAAAAAAGGAACTGAGCTCTAAAAAGCACCTGCGAATGAACAATATTGCACTTTGAAACTGCCGATACGCATTACACCAAATCCACAGTTTTCACAGGAACAGGTGTGAGCTCCACAGCCAGAGAGGGGTGTTGTGGCTAACGCTGAGGTAGCTAAAGCAACAACAGAACAAAGAAACCAGAGAGGAGCACTGGAACACCACAGACCTGACCCTGTATGAAGGTAATACGAGACATTAAATGAGACAGGACAAGTTACAATGCCTTCCAATCCTTCCAATTACCACATACAGTGGGGAGAACAAGTATTTGATAGACTGACGATTTTGCAGGATTTCCTACTTACAAAGCATGTAGAGGTCTGTAATTTTTATCATAGGTACACTTCAACTGTGAGAGACAGAATGTAAAACAAAAATCCAGAAAATCACATTGTATGATTTTTAAGTAATTAATTTGCGTTTTATTGCATGACATAAGTATTTGATCACCTACCAACCAGTAAGAATTCCGGCTCTCACAGACCTGTTAGTTTTTCTTTAAGAAGCCCTCCTGTTCTCCACTCATTACCTGTATTAACTGCACCTGTTTGAACTCGTTACCTGTATAAAAACACCTGTCCACACACTCAATCAAACAGACTCCAACCTCTCCACAATGGCCAAGACCAGAGAGCTGTGTAAGGACATCAGGGATAAAATTGTAGATTTACTACAGGACAATAGGCAAGCAGCTTGGTGAGAAGGCAACAACTGTTGGCGCAATTATTAGAAAATGGAAGAAGTTCAAGATGACGGTCAATCACCCTCGGTCTGGCGTTCCATGCAAGATCTCACCTCGTGGGGCATCAATGATCATGAGGAAGGTGAGGGATCAGCCCAGAACTACACGGCAGGACCTGGTCAATGACCTGAAGAGAGCTGGGACCACAGTCTCAAAGAAAACCATTAGTAACACACTACGCCGTCATGGATTAAAATCCTGCAGTGCACGCAAGGTCCCCCTGCTCAAGCCAGCGCATGTCCAGGCCCGTCTGAAGTTTGCCAATGACCATCTGGATGATCCAGAGGAGGAATGGGAGAAGGTCATGTGGTCTGATGAGACAAAAATAGAGCTTTTTGGTCTAAACTCCACTCGCCGTGTTTGGAGGAAGAAGAAGGATGAGTACAACCCCAAGAACACCATCCCAACCGTGAAGCATGGAGGTGGAAACATCATTCTTTGGGGATGCTTTTCTGCAAAGGGGACAGGACGACTGCACCGTATTGAGGGGAGGATGGATGGGGCCATGTATCGCGAGATCTTGGCCAACAACCTCCTTCCCTCAGTAAGAGCATTGAAGATGGGTCGTGGCTGGGTCTTCCAGCATGACAACAACCCGAAACACACAGCCAGGGCAACTAAGGAGTGGCTCCGTAAGAAGCATCTCAAGGTCCTGGAGTGGCCTAGCCAGTCTCCAGACCTGAACCCAATAGAAAATCTTTGGAGGGAGCTGAAAGTCCGTATTGCCCTGCGACAGCCCCGGAACCTGATGGATCTGGAGAAGGTCTGTATGGAGGAGTGGGCCAAAATCCCTGCTGCAGTGTGTGCAAACCTGGTCAAGACCTACAGGAAACGTATGATCTCTGTAATTGCAAACAAAGGTTTCTGTACCAAATATTAAGTTCTGCTTTTCTGATGTATCAAATACTTATGTCATGCAATAAAATGCAAATTAATTGCTTAAAAATCATACGTGAGTTTCTGGATTTTTTTTTTAGATTTAGATTCCGTCTCTCACAGTTGAAGTGTACCTATGATAAAAATTACAGACCTCTACATGCTTTGTAAGTAGGAAAACCTGCAAAATCGGCAGTGTATCAAATACTTGTTCTCCCCACTGTACCTGCATGGCTTTGTATGATAACTTCTTCAGTCGGTGACAGGTGGTTATATAAGATAGTTACGGGTTTGTATCCAAATAAGAGTTTCAAAGAGTGTCCAACAGGTGAAATGTGTTGCTGTGTTGTATGTGTGTTGTAGGTACCATTACCATATGGTCCTGTTCCTTTATGTACATGTACGTATGTCCTATATGTACACAGCCCAGGGGCTCAAATGGAGCATATGTGGCACTTTCATTTTGTTTGCTGTCGTGGACACAAACATGGACATTAGTGTCTCGTGGGTTTCATGGGAGACAGGAATTAGTTCAACCATTTATCTACAACGTGACAACATCCAACTCCCATGATGCTCTGTGGCACAACCCTAATACGCCACATCTCCTCCCCACCTTCTTTCATTGTCCCCATTATGAACAACAGTCCTGAGAAGGTCACGACTGCTGGGTCAGGGTGTCACGCAGTAACAGTTCTGGACCACTCACGACTGGTGGTTCTGTCGGTGTTGCTTTACTCAACAGTAACTGATCTGTGTGCCTTTTCCAGATTATGTCCTCTGCAGTCTGGACAGTGTAGGACACAGGACCAATTTGAACAATGACTGTAGCAGGAACCCACTTTGATCCATTGAGGTAGTTCCTAGCTAAGACAGTTTCTCCAGGATTTAAAGCTCTGTCCTTTGATCTCAGTTCACAACGTTTGACTTGACTCTCCTGTTGATGTCGGACTGTCTCCTTTGCATTCTGAGGTTTGAGTAGGTCGAAACTTGTGGGTAGCTATCTCTTCATGAATAGCGATGCAGGCAAAGCCTTGGTGGTTGCTTGAGGCATGTTCCTGTAGGATAGCAGGAAGCTGTTATAGCGTTGGTGCAGTGTCCCTTGACCCTGAGATGTTTTTAAGGAATGTTTCATGGTCTGTACGAACCTCTCTGCCAGCCCGTTGGTTGATGGATGATATGGTGCGGACCTGTAGGAACTTAGCCATTTTTTGGGACACTAGCTGTGGTCCATTGTCGCCAACAAGTTGGAGTGGCGATCTGAACCGACTAAACAATTCCACAATCTTCTCGATGGTCTTCTCTGCAGTAGTAGACCTTATGATGGCAACCTCTGGCCGCTTGCTATGAGCATCCACGACCACGAGAAACATTCTGTCTTTGATTGAACCTGCGAAGTTGACGTGTATGCGTTGCCACGCCTCCTCCGACCAATCCCACGGATGAAGAGGTGTAGGTTAAGGTCCGTTGCGAACCTTCTGATATGAGGAATATGTTTTCGCTTTCTCCTAAGTGCTTCCATCCAATCCAGGCCACCAGAAGTAGCTTCATGTGATTTCATTCATGCAAACCATTCCACAATGTTCTGAGTGTAGCTGTTGCAACACTGCTCAGCTAGAATATAATGTTCTGAAAACCATATGTTTCTTAGAGCTTGGTGAGAGCGTGGTTTTCCTATGGTTATGTTGCATACAACCTTCCCACAACTTTCTGGGAATGGTGCAGGATAATTGCTTGGCTTTGGAACATTCTCAGCACATTTAAGGAACTTGACAAAAACATTATTTTCTTGGTATTTCATTACTTTAACAGAACGTTTTCTAAAAGTTCAAACATGGTTACATTTAATTTCAATTTTGGTAATGTTCTAGGAACGTTCTCAGACTGGTTTGACATTGGGAATGTTCTCAAATAGTTCAGAGAACATTACGAAACAACGTTCTTCTGTGGGAATTTCAGTACTTCAGTATAACGTTTCCTACAGGTTTCCTCATGGCTCTATTTCAAGTCATGTTCTCAAATTGTTCCGAGAATGTTAAGAAAACTTTCCATAAAAAACACAAGAAAACTTTAGTAACATTCAGAGAACATTCCGTTCTCAGCATCAAAAAAACTCTCTCTATCCTCTATCTTGTTAAGTGTGTTCAGGTGTGTGTGGCGCGTCCACTAATTGGCCACACCTGATCTTAATGAGTGCTTGTTTCCTTTGAAATGGGGTCTGTTTGAATAGACTAACGTGAACAGTTTTGTATGCATAAAAAATCATGGCATGCCAGTTCCATCCAAGTGGTGCAGTGGACTAATTCCATGGAAAGAAAACAGAAGATTATAGGTTTGAATCTCCCTGATGCCGTGTAACAATAAAAAATAAATGAGTTTCCACGATTAATGGTTAAGGAAAATAATTTCCATGTGTCCTATCTGTGCTTAGAGTTCCAAAAAGTTAACCCAAAATAAGCTAGTGGTGTATTAAAAGTCTTATTGAAACATTCAGTGACATTTTTAAATAAATTATTAAAAAACCTCAAAATAACCTATAATTTCCGTTCTCAGAGCATTAATAAAGCCTCCATGGAAAACTTTCAAGGAACCAGAGTATAACATTCTCAGAACCTCCCTGCAACCTTAAAATAAATGTTTCCAGAACAGGCTAAATGTTCACTTCTGTTCTCAGAACGTTTAAAAAACGTTCAGTTTTACCAGTCAGGAAATGTATGGCTTCCTTCCCAGAACCAATGGGAAACCAAAAATGTACATTCCCACAACATCCAAGGAACCAAATGTGCTAGCTGGGTGGTTTCCTCAGTGAAGACAGAATGATAGCTCTCCTTCCCCACAGCAGACAACTGGACTGTACTGACAGTTCAGTTCTCCTGGAAAGGTAAGGTTTCAGTTTTGGAGCATCTCCTTTGACTTTGCCTTTGATGATAATGTCCATCACTTTAGATAACACAGGTCATTTCTCCACACTGGTGCGTTTTCCACTTGTCTGAAGTAGATCAACTTGGCGTGACTCTGGTTAAACCACAGTTAGTGGTAACCTGGAAAGTCCATCTGCGTTGCAGTTCAGACTTGCAGTACTTGATGTTGTAGGTGTGTGCTGACAACAACAAAGCCCACCTTTGCATTCTGCTTGCAGAAAGTGACTGAATTCCAGTATGCGGACCAAAGATGCTCGTCAGCGGGACTAGCATCACAAGCTAGTTGAATGGGCAATGACGGGTCGAAGTACATCAGTGGCTCAAATTTCAGGACCGTTTCCTTGGTTTTCATGAATGTGTCCTTGCATTGTTCTGTCCATTTCCATGTTTTGTCCTGACAAAGAAACTGATGCAGCGGTTTCAGCTTCGTTGCTAAGCTCGGAATAAAGCGTCCATTCAGTAACCCCAGGAAAGAACGCAGTTGGCTGATGCTCTGAGGAGCTGGGGCGTCCAAGATAGCCTTGACCTTGGATTGAGCCTTGTGAAGGCCCGTAGCATCGATGACGTGACCAAGGTATTCAACCGATGATTGTAAGAATGCACATTTATCCTTACGAACTCGCAGTCCGTAATCCTTTAATCTCTGTAAGGACGCATCCAAGTTCTGGAGATGGTCCTCTTCGTCCTGTCCAGTAATGAGGATGTCATCCAAGTAGCATTGTACTCCTGGCAATCCACTCAAGATCTAGAACATCGCCCTCTGGAACAGCGCTGGCACACTTGTGAATCCAAACGGTAGTCGACAGTACCTGAAGAGACCCTTTTGTGTCCTTTGACTTTTCATCCACATGCATCTGCAAGCTGGCTTGGCAGAGGTCGATTTTGCTTAACTTTTGATCGCCAGCTAAACCCTCAAAAAGGTTGTCGATGTGTGGTATACTGCTCAGCGGACCACACAGGGTTAACTGTGACTTTAAAGTCTCCGCATATCCTGATTCCACCATCCTTCTTAAGGACTGGTATGATGGGTGTTGCCCATTCACTCACGCTGACAGTACTTTGTTTTTTACTAAAGCGTCCAAGTCAGCCTCGACTTTTGGTCTGAAAGCATAAGGTACGGGCTGTGCTTTCAGAAACTTTTGTTTGCTGTCTGGCTTAATGCTAAGCTTCACTTTAATGTCTTTAATGATACCCAGCTCTCCATTAAATACTTATCCATGTTTATTTCAGATGGCGGGTAGGCCTGTGTTTCCATGTGTCATTGTAGTCACTGATGGCTAGTCCAGTGTGATTTTTCTCCAACCACAAATGTTCCAGTAGTGATGGATAGTCTCCTTTCACAACGTAGAGGGCAGCTTTTCAGTTTGTCCTCATTAATGTCATTTGCAAGAACAAAATATTAAAACTGTTCTGTATATGCGCTCCACTGTTCCATACTTTCATTAAACGGTCCAATATTTCCAACAATTCCAGCCATTTTTTGTTTCTCAATAGGATTCTGATTATCACTCTATTCCACGTTGGTTCACCGTAATTTCATTGAAATTATGTGAAAACAACATTGATTCAACCAGTGTGTGGCCAATGGGTCACTTCAATATTGTCCTTAACCACGGCAATATTTTCCTCAGTCACATGATCTTCACTCACTGACATTTAATCCTCAAGTTCATTCATTTAGCAGTTTTTAATTTAATTAGTTGAATAAATGTCCTTTCCTTCACTCACTGTATATTTCTCCCTTTTTAATCACAATGTTTTCCCGCTTCGACGTCCATCTCGAATCCTTTTCTGCCATACATGACGATGCAAACACTCTCTCTTAGATAGTTCGACTCTACATTTGCCTCTGCTAGTAATACACTGTGCTAACATTAACTTAGACTGTACCACAGAAAATAACATTTTTAAACTTGCAAAAACTTCTTCCGGACAGAATAGTTCCTGTAGGTTCAGACTTACTCGTCGCCAATCTTTTGTTATGTTTTGTGGGTTTCATAACCACGTCTTTATAAAGATTCAATGATGAGACGGGAGACAGGAATTAGTTCAACCATGTATCTAGAACATGATCATCTACCAACATCCAACTCCCATGATGCCCTGCGGGACAACCCCAATACACCATATCTCCTCCCCACCTACTTAAATTGTCCCCATTATGAACAACAATTATGTACAACCTTACAAGTCTAAGCGTCTTGGTGCCCGCCTATTTCTCGTAGGGTAACGGCGGTCAACCTGCCTCTCAACAACAATGTCTCTAGACTGTGGCGTTGACTCCGGTGTAGGCATGTGAATAGCCTACGTCACAGTCTCATCATACACTTGTGTGGGTGCGGCTGAGTCGGTGTCCTGAGAAGGTGACTGTGAGCCCCTAGGTGAAAACTACTGGGTCATAAAGTGCAGGTCTGCAGATGAATCTGTCCCCAAGGGGAAAACAGCTTGACTGAATATAGAAAATGTAAAATGAAACTTGACCCAGGAGAATGACTTATTGTGACGGATAATGATGTCAGAGATTCAAGGCACAGATCAAAATCAAATCAAATCACATTTTATTTGCCACATGCGCCGAATACAACAGGTGTAGACATTACAGTGAAATGCTTACTTACAAGCCCTTAACCAACAATAAAAAGTGTTAAGTAAAAAAAAATTAAAGCAAATAACTAAAGAGCAGCAGTAAAATAAAATAACAGTAGGGAGGCTATATACAGGGGGGTACCGGTGCAGAGTCAATGTGCGGGGGCACCGGCTAGTCGAGGTAATTGAGGTAATATGTACATGTGGGTAGAGTTAAAGTGACTATGCATAAATAATAGACAGAGTAGCAGCAGCGTAAAAGAGGGGGGTGGGGGTGGGGGGGGGGGGGGCAGTGCAAATAGTCTGGGTAGCAATGATTAGCTGTTCAGGAGTCTTATGGCTTAGGGGTAGAAGCTGTTGAGAAGCCTTTTGGACCTAGACTTGGCACTCCGGTACCGCTTGCCGTGCGGTAGCAGAGAGAACAGTCTATGACTAGGGTGGCTGGAGTCTTTGACAATTTTGAGGGCCTTCCTCTGACACCGCCTGGTATAGAGGTCCTGGATGGCAGGAAGCTTGGCCACAGTGATGTACTGGGCCGTACGCACTACCCTCTGTAGTGCCTTGCGGTCGGAGGCCGAGCAGTTGCCATACCAGGCGGTGATGCAACCAGTCAGGATGCTCTCGATGGTGCAGCTGTAGAACATTTTGAGGATCTGAGGACCCATGCCAAATCTTTTCAGTCTCCTGAGGGGGAATAGGCTTTGTCCTGCCCTCTTCACGACTGTCTTGGTGTGTTTGGACCATGATAGTTTGTTTGTGATGTGGACACTAAGGAACTTGAAGCTCTCAACCTGTTCCACTACAACCCCATCGATGAGAATGGGAGCGTGCTCAGTCCTCTTTTTTTTCCTGTAGTCCACAATCATCTTGTTTCTCTTGATCACGTTGAGGGAGAGGTTGTTATCCTGGCACCACACGGCCAGGTCTCGGACCTCCTCTCTATAGGCTGTCTCATCGTTGTCAGTGATCAGGCCTACCACTGTTGTGTCGTCAGCAAAACGTAATGATGGTGTTGGAGTTGTGCCTGGCCATGCAGTCATGGGTGAACAGGGAGTACAGGAGGGTACTGAGCACGCACCCCTGAGGGGCCCCCGTGTTGAGGATCAGCGTGGCAGATGTGTTGTTACCTACCCTTACCACCTGGGGGAGGCCCGTCAGGAAGTCCAGGATCAAGTTGCAGAGGGAGGTGTTTAGTCCCAGGATCCTTAGCTTAGTGATGAGCTTTGAGGACACTATGGAGTTGAACGCTGAGCTGTAGTCAATGAACAGCATTCTCACGTAGGTGTTCCTCTTGTCCAGGTGGGAAAGGGCAGTGTGGAGTGCAATACAGATTGCATTATCTGTGGATCTGTTGGGGCGGTATGCAAATTGGAGTGGGTCTAGGGTTTATGGGATAATGGTGTTGATGGGAGCCATGACCAGCCTTTCAAAGCACTTCATGGCTATAGATGTTGATGGTATGATGTGGTGTACTCCTCAATGCTATCTGAAGAATCCCAGAACATATTCCAGTCTGTGCTAGCAAAACAGTCCTGTAGCTTGGCATCTGCATCATCTGACCACTTTTATTATTAACTGAGTCACTGGTGCTTCCTATGTGATGGGGCTAGTATCACACTAGTAGTTTTCTCTTTCCAAGAGAAAAGGTTTAGCCTACAGTTGATACTTGAATGGTGCTATAAAGTTTATAGTCTTACTATGTCAACTGCCCAGTAGTTTTTCAAACCATAGATGTTTTACTGCCACCGCACCACCTATGTGTTTGCTTCAGCCCAATGGAACTCTGAGGAGATGGTGTATCTTTATCTATGACGGTCTTTGTTGGGAAGGAGGCATACTCAAACACAGCATTGACAGGATATCAATGCCTGCTCCAATGTTTGTTTATACACTGCCATCCCAGCTATCACATTTGGTTCCTTGGAAGTTGTGGGAACGTATGTTTTTGGTTTCACATTGGTTGTTCGAACGAAGCCGTACGTTTCCTGACTAGTAAAACTGAACGTTTTTGAAACATTCTCAGACTAGAAGGGAACATTTCGCCTGGTCTGGGAATGTTTATTTTGAGGTAGCAGAGAGGTTCTGAGAATGTTTTACTCTGGTTCCTTGAAAGTTTTCCTGGGAGGTTTTATTAACGATCTGAGAATGGGAATTATAGGTTATTTTGAGGTTTTTTAATAATTTCTTTAAACATTTCACTGAATGCTAAAATAAGACTTTTAATAACACTGCTAGCTTATTTTGGATTAACTTTTTAGAACTCCAAGCACAGATAGGACACATGGAAATTAATTTCCATTGGCATTAATCATGCAAACACATACATTTTTTATTGTGAGATGACATCAGTGAGATTCAAACCTATAATGATCTATTCTCTATCCATGGAATTAGTCCACTGCGCCACCAGGATGGAGCTAGCATGCAATATTTTTTACACATACAAAGCAGTTCATTTTAGTTTATTCAAACAGACACCATTTCAAAGGGAAAAGGCACTCATTAAGATCAGGTGTGGCCACCTTAACAAGATAGAGAGTTTTGCTGATGCTGAGAATGGAATGAATATGTTTTTAAATAACATTCTTAGAACTTTCTCTGAATGTTACAAACGTTTTATTGTGTTTTTTATGGAAACCAAAACATGGATTGCTGTCATACCTTGTCCATAGACTGCTTACAGGGTAAGGAAACCAATGTGTCAATTTTGGTGAACTATCCCTTTAACGTTATGGAACAATTTGTGAACATGACTTGAAATAGAACCATGAGGAAACCTGTAGGAAACATTATGCTGAAGTACTGAAATTCCCACAGGAGAATGTTGTTTCTTAACGTTCTCTGAACTATTTGATAACATTCCCAATGTCAAACCAGTTGGAGAATGTTCCTAGAGCATTACCAAAATTGAAATTAAATGTAACAATGTTTGAACTTTCAGGAAACGTTCTGTTAAAGTAATGAAATACCAAGAAAATAATGTTTTTTTGTCAAGTTCCTTAAATGTGCTGAGACTGTACCAAAGCCAAGCAATTATCCTGCACCATTCCCAGAAAGTTGTGGGAATGTTTTATGCAAAATACCTTAGTACAACCACGCTCTCACCAAGCTCTAAGAAACACATGGTTCTCAGAACGTTATGTGCTAGCTAGGATTGCTGATAATAGGTGTTTTTGTAATGCTTATTCAAATGATCACGGATAGTTTGCACAAAGAATTGGAGAGTTGTTTGTGTGTGCAGGGAGTAGTAGGGCATCTATTCAGTGAGCTGGGTGTGTCAGTCATCCATATTCTTTTCAGCCAGTTTATATCTGAATGCATGCAGCTAAGCCTTTCCTGTCTCTAACAATGCCGGGAAAGATATCACAGCCATGCTAGGGCATTGCTGAGATCCTATCAGGGTTGTATGATAGTGGATCTAATTTAATTTCAGTCTGCAACAATATGGTTTGTCGGCTGGAGAAACTCACTGATGAATAGAATTTGTCTCAATCTGTCTCCTTACCCCTCGCGCTACTATTCAACTCCTGAAACTATTACTGTAATTGGTACAGGAGCCCTCCCTGACATTGTTCTTAGCTGTGAAGGCTGTTGGCCAGCAGGATCTTCCACAATCCTCCATCCCTCGCTGATTGTCACTCTTTGAAATCTAACCTTTAATCCCCACACATCTATCCCTGGTACTGCCCCCCTCCAGATGTTCAGTCTGTCATAATGCGACTTTTGCTCCTAATACTAACTCTCCCTCCCCCATAACCTCTACTACAACAATCACAACCACTGTACTTGAGATACCGACACACAAGTGTAGCCCATCTAATCACACACAACCCTCTCCTCATCTCGATTAGACTAGTTAACAATGCAAAAAATAATATTTTAATCTCAGCAGCATGCACTAAGCACAGCTAATTACCAAGATCAAAGGTTACTTGTGTTCCTTCTGTCAGATACATATCATTCTTTCATTTCAGCTTCTACAGATGTACAATTACAATAACCCAAACAAGGAAATGTGATATGTCTGACAGGCTTTGTTATGACTGCCTTTTGTTTGATCACACATTTTCTGTACTCCTGAGTGGCGCAGTGGTCTAAGGCACCGCATCGCAGTGCTAACTGTGCCACTAGAGATCCTGGTTCGAATCCAGGCTCTGTCGCAGCCGGCCGCGACCGGGAGACTCATGGGCGGCGCACAATTGGCCCAGCGTCGTCCAGGGTAGGGGAGGGAATGGCCGGCAGGGATGTAGCTCAGTTGATAGAGCATGGCGTTTGCAACGCCAGGGTTGTGGGTTCGATTCCCACGGGGGGCCAGTATAAAAAAAATATGTATTCACTAACTGTAAGTCGCTCTGGATAAGAGCGTCTGCTAAATGACGTAAATGTTCTGTCTTACACTCAAACCCCCTGTCTCCCTTTATTTTCCACCTTTGTTACTGTGGTGAGGAGTGGTCCTTTACTGTAGGTCCCCATCCCCTGATCTTTACCCTCCTCTCGCACAGCCAACGGACTCTCACTCACACAGTGTCTGACTATCATGTTATCAAAACAGAATACAGTAAATTGTCCCTGGATACTAATCTATGGTCAGTTTTGCGTTGTTCCCCCTAATGGTTAAGGTTATGATTTGGGAAGAGTAAGCTGATCCTAGATCTGTGCTTAAGGGCAACTTCTACCCATAGCCGTATGAACTACAAGAAATACTGTTTTATACTCCCATTACTTCCCATCTTAATGTGACATCTCAAGCAAATGACATTCATGCTTTTTAATTAATCGTCATGCAAGGACAGACATACCATGGCATGTGACATCCATGCACAAGAAATATACATAAAATCACATTGTTCTCTTGTTACTTGACAACCATGAGCACTGTCGTTTCCCGGCTGACATGTTTTTGATGTCTGTCGCCTCACAGCAACATAGAAAATGAACATTCATCAGAGTCCCATTGAGTATTGCAGTTTCCATAGCAACAGGGACAGAGTGATGGAGAGTGGGCGAGAGTGATCGGGAGTGTGTAAGGGAGTAGGTGAGGTAGGAGTTGAAACAATGTGTGTGTGCGTAGGTGTGTGCGTGTGTGTGTGAGAGAGAGAGAGACAGAGAGTGGAGGATGAGGGGGAGACACAGACTGACTGTCTGTGTGAGGGGGTGGCTGTTTTTTCGCCGTGAAACCTTCTATTCGATAACATTCATTCATGCATTTTCCTCTCTCTCTTTTTTTTCTCCCAGGTGGATGGAGTGACAATGACGCTGTCTGCCTGACTATCTGTGCATCTCCTCGTTATCATTCCCCCTCCCCCTCCCCCTCTCTCTATCCAATCCCCTAGTCCTATCTACCACCCCCCTCTCTACACCACACACAAAGCCAAACAACAACCACCACCGATCTCTAACACCTCACACACACACACACATATAGACACACACACATTTGCACACCCACTACCCCTGTCTCCTGGAAAGGGATTTAAAGATTCGCAGCCTCTCATTTGTAATCAGATGAAAGAGAGGATTATCTCAAAGTTTCCTCCATCTTGTTCACGGCCAGGATAGAGGGAGGGAGAAGGAAGAGGAGGAGACAAGAGGGAAGGGAGGGCGCTATGGATGGTGCGTGGCGAAAGGGGGGGGGGGTCACCTGTGGATGTGCGGGAAGGAGAAGCGCTTTCCTTTTCCTTTCCAACATCCTGGACTAACAAGGGCTCTCCTGGGATCCTGGGGGATAACTGGACTCTGACACAGAGTGATAGAGAAAGAGAGGGAGAGGAGAGAAAAGAGAGAAAAGGAACATAAGGCACGGATCTCATATTCTTTCTGAAAGGTAAGTAGGGGTTACAACAGAGACTTTTCAGGATGAAATGGGGGGGTATTTTAGGGGAGGAAATGCATGTAGGCCCTTGAGTGAGTCAATACATGCAGTCAGTCACAATCTGGCCCTAGTCTCATACAAACTTCAGAAACTTGAGGCATTATTATTATTTAGATGTCTGTATAGCATAGCAGTAAGAATATACATTTGTTGCATTGTGTGAGGAGGTATATTCTGAAATATTTGAAGCATTATTGTAAAAAGAAAAAAGGCAACTAATTCATTAAATCTGACTTCTCACATCTCAATTTTCAGTCTACCACAGTCAGACTGTCAGTGGGCAAAATGTTAGCATGCCATTATTTTTTACTGACTGGTCGCATGTTCCTACACTTTATGCCATATCATCTGCCTGCTCTGTCTATTGTCAGAAGTGACCTTTGCTTCAAACCAGCTTAGATGTAGCCAATTTATAGGAGAAAGACAACTTGTTGTGCCTCTGTGCTCTGTGCTTTGGATCAACAGCAGCTTGTTAGCTGTGAGGAACATGCGGCTAGTCAGTCAGTATTAAAGAAAGGCATGCTAACACTTTGCCCAATGACACCAGGCCCTACAGTGATTTTATTGCACAACATTAAATGACTTGAGCGTTTGCTGTTACTGTCAACATTGCAAACATTGAATTTAATGGGCTTGTCTTGTTTGTAGACAATATGATTTACATATGTTGTAATTGACTGTGAAAACATTCAGCTTGTGAGCTGTCAACACAGATTCATTCAATAAATACACTGAACAATGCACAGAGACCAACATTGTCTTTATCATGCATGTTATCCCAAAAAGACATATTCATTATTCATTATAATATTCTTATTCAGCCTGTAGAGCCCCTCACAGAGCCCCTACATGTTAATAACGAGGAGGTATACCATGGGACTGGGGTGGGATGGAGAGCCACCATGGGGCATTTGACTCCAAGGGTAGTAACTCTATCCTCCTGATTCCTGCTTATAAGCAAAAACTGAAGCAGGAAGCACCAGTGATTCGGTTAATAAAAAAGTGGTCAGATGACGCAGATGCTAAGCTACAGGACTGTTTTGCTAGCACAGACTGGAACATGTTCCGGGATTCTTCAGACAGCATTGAGGAGTACACCACATCAGTCACTGGCTTCATCAATAAGTGCATCGATGATGTCGTCCCCACAGTGACCGTACGTACATACCCCAACCAGAAGCCATGGATTACAGGAAACATCCGCACTGAGCTAAAGGGTAGAGCTGCCGCTTTCAAGGAACGGGACTCTAACCCGGATGCTTATAAGAAATCCCGCTATGACCTCCGACGAACCATCAAACAGGCAAAGAGTCAATACAGGTCTAAGATTGAATCATACTACACTGGCTCTGACGCTCGTCGGATGTGGCAGGGCTTGAAAACTATTACAGACTACAAAGGGAAGCACAGCCGCGAGCTGCCCAGTGACACAAGCCTACCAGACGAGCTAAACCACTTCTATGCTCGCTTCGAGGCAAGCAACACTGAAGCATGCATGAGAGCACCAGCTGTTCCGGACGACTATGTGATCACGCTCTCCGTAGCCGATGTGAGTAAGACTTTTAAGCAGGTCAACATTCACAAGGCCGCAGGGCCAGACGGATTACCAGGACGTGTACTCCGAGCATGTGCTGACCAACTGGCAAGTGTCTTCACTGACATTTTCAACATGTCCCTGACTGAGTCTGTAATACCAACATGTTTCAAGCAGACCACCATAGTCCCCGTGCCCAAGAACTCTAAGATAACCTGCCTAAATGACTACCGACCCGTAGCACTGACGTCTGTAGCCATGAAGTGCTTTGAAAGACTGGTCATGGCTCACATCAACAGCATAATCCCAGAAACCCTAGACCCACTCCAATTTGCATACCGCCCCAACAGATCCACAGATGATGCAATCTCTATCGCACTCCACACTGCCCTTTCCCACCTGGACAAGAGGAACACCTACGTGAGAATGCTATTCATTGACTACAGCTCAGCATTCAACACCATAGTGCCCTCTAAGCTCATCACTAAGCTAAGGATCCTGGGACTAAACACCTCCCTCTGCAACTGGATCCTGGACTTCCTGACGGGCCGCCCCCAGGTGGTAAGGGTAGGTAACAACACATCTGCCACACTGATCCTCAACACGGGGGCCCCTCAGGGGTGCGTGCTCAGTCCCCTCCTGTACTCTCTGTTCACCCATGACTGCATGGCCAGGCACGACTCCAACACCATCATTAAGTTTGCCGACGACACAACAGTGGTAGGCCTGATCACCGACAACGATGAGACAGCCTATAGGGAGGAGGTCAGAGATCTGGCCGTGTGGTGCCAGGACAACAACCTCTCCCTCAACGTGACCAAGACAAAGGAGATGATTGTGGACTACAGGAAAAAAAAGAGGACTGAGCACGCCCCCATTCTCATCGACGGGGCTGTAGTGGAACAGGTTGAGAGCTTCAAGTTCCTTGGTGTCCACATCACCAACGAACTATCATGGTCCAAACACACCAAGACAGTCGTGAAGAGGGCACGACAAAGCCTATTCCCCCTCAGGAGACTAAAAAGATTTGGCATGGGTCCTCAGATCCTCAAAAAATTCTACAGCTGCACCATCGAGAGCATCCTGACTGGTTGCATCACCGCCTGGTATGGCAACTGCTTGGCCTCTGACCGCAAGGCACTACAGAGGGTAGTGCGTACGGCCCAGTACATCACTGGGGCAAAGCTCCCTGCCATCCAGGACCTCTATACCAGGCGGTGTCAGAGGAAGGCCCTCAAAATTGTCAAAGACTCCAGCCACCCTAGTCATAGACTGTTCTCTCTGCTACCGCACGGCAAGCGGTACCGGAGTGCCAAGTCTAGGTCCAAAAGACTTCTCAACAGCTTCTACCCCCAAGCCATAAGACTCCTGAACAGCTAATCATGGCTACCCGGACTATTTGCACTGCCCCCCCACCCCATCCTTTTTACGCTGCTGCTACTCTGTTAAGTATTTATGCATAGTCACTTTAACTCTACCCACATGTACATATTACCTCAACTACCTCAACTAGCCGGTGCCCCCGCACATTGACTCTGCAACGGTACCCCCCTGTATATATAGCCTCCCTACTGTCACTTTATTTTACTGTATATATAGCCTCCCTACTGTCACTTTATTTTACTTCTGCTCTTTTTTTCTCAACACTTTTTTGTTGTTGTTGTTTTATTCTTACTTTTTTTGTTTAAAATAAATGCACTGTTGGTTAAGGGCTGTAAGTAAGCATTTCACTGCAATGTCTGCACCTGTTGTATTCGGCGCATGTGACCAATAAAATTTGATTTGATTTGATTTGATTAGAGCAGGCTCATTGGTGATGCTTTTAAAACTATACTGCCCCTAGAGGCCTGATATGTAAAGTAGAATAACAAGACACAAATGGACAATTAAATGCACATTTTTCAAAAGCCCATAGAAGGGTACATGATAATAGGTTGAGCAAAACATTATTTTAATCATTCCTGTATTGTGTGTATACAGTATGAGGTTATTTGACTTAAAGGTTAAAGGTTATGTGATTGAGGTTTAGCACTCTAGCCGACATCATATCATACAGTACCAAAGCTTTAGAGAGGTTACATTGAAGACACCCCCTAATGCTCTCAAAGAAGACAGACAATCTTGTGTTTCTCTTGTAATCTTATGGATCAGTGAGGGGCTGATCCAGACCTAATCTGATCGGCCTAATCTCTGCCACTGTGAGTGAGAGATACCTGACCAGTTTGCTCATGGCCTTCCCCCTTCTGTAGTGGCCAAACCAATGACCCGCTGGTTTAGGCTGACAGCACAATCTCTGCTCAAGAGATAATCAAGCCCTTAACGTTTGAGCTGCAGAGACCAAATGGTTGTGTCTGTGTCTCTCTTGCAAATCAACAAAACTACACTAACACTGTGAAAACACTTGGGGCTAGACTCAACTTCAATTATAAAAAATAAAACACTGTGAAATTCTAGCTGTCAAGTCTGCCGTTACAGTAGACTACTCCCAGCAGAACGATGAGTCATCTCATAACGAAGCAATTAGCATGGTACCAGATGACTGGTTTTATCAGGGCGTCCTCATGCATAAACTGTGTTAGCGCTCCTTATCATAAATAAGAGCTTATGTCCCTGAGCCATATTGTTGATGCTCTGTTTGTTTCCATTGTGTTCCAGGGCTTTCCCATGGCAGAGAGTGGGCGTCCCGTGTCTGAGTTATACCCACCAGGAGGCAGTGTTTCCCTTGATTCTGCCCTCTTCACCGACCCCTTTCTACCCCTCTCCCAGAGCTCCACAGATGGGCTGACAGGTCCCCTGAGGCAGGAGGAACTCAGGACGAGCTCCAGTGAGCAGACAGCTCTATGCTCTCACAGAGACAGAAAAAATGGCAGACAGGGGCCTACTCAGGCTGTCCAGCACACCATCCAACAACACACACCTGACCATGTGGACCCCAGGACTGCTGTTCACCCTCACAGTATGGCTGAGTCATCATACACAGCCCATCGCCACGAAGAGGGCATCACCAGCCATGGTCACCAAGCCAGCAGGGACGTGTTATCAGCCTTCGGAGAGAGCCAGGAGCCCTACCCCTCGTCATCATCACAGAGAGATCTGAGAGGACTGGATCTGTCCATGCTGCCTGTCCAGAGGAGTCACTCAGATACCCTCCACATGCTCAGGGAGGTCCCTGCCCCCCCAACCCACAGTGAGACCAGCTGCCCCTTGTATCCAGGGAGAGACTACCTTTTCCAGGATGCCTCTCCTCAGGCCTTCTCCAGGTTTGCCTGCAAGCAGCCCATGCAGGTCCAGCACTGCAACACTGTCAACACCACCTGCAGAGGGGGCAATGGCGGAGGTAGCAGCCCCACACTGCAGCCTCAGGCCGGGTGTGTCAAGGTCAGTGCCCCTGGCCCATCTAACACAGCCGCTGAGGTCGGCGATGAGGCCCAAAAACAACATTCATGTGAGGAGGCCATCTGCTACTGCACTTTTGTCCACCACCACGGGACGTTGGAGGACACGTTTGCGGCGTACTGCCACTCCCAGCCCATCCTCGCCCCTGCCCAGCTGCTGCCACGCCTGTCGGGCACAGAAGCTGAGTTCAGGGACCAGAGGGTGCTGCCACCTCACCCGGCGCCTACCCTCCTCTCCCTCCCTCGTCTTATGTCCTCCGTCAGTGAGACGGGACTGGATGCCAAGCGCCTGCTGAAATGCTGCAACCTCAATTGCAACCTCAACTGCTCCTGGGCCAACACTTTGCCCCCTAGTGGAGCCCTGCAGCAGCAGGAGTATAGCTGTACTAGCATCAACAATAGAGCCACCAGGGACACAGGGACCATGACGTCACACAAGGAGCTCAGGGATGTGGGGGTGCAGACTGGGAAGGTCCACGAGGCGCGCCTGGCCCATGTGTTCCCCCAGATCTGCCTGGTGGAGAAGAACAGGAACGAGCATGGGAATGAGAGCGGGAATGAGACGGACACATCCCAGAAGTCCCCAGTGAAGGAGGTGAAATGGGACGCGGAAGGGATGACGTGGGAGGTATATGGGGCATCTGTGGATCCTGAGGAGCTGGGTCTGGCCATCCAAAAGCACCTGGAGCTGCAGATCAAGGAGACGGCTGTCCGTACTGCCAAGCTGTCCTGCCAGGATACGGCCATTTCCAGGAAGAGCAGCAGTGGCGCCGGCGACAGGAAGAAGAGGGGCGGGGTGATGGGCTCTATCAGGACCCCAGCCTGCTGCGCAAGCTCCAGCATGGCTGTGGACTGAGGGGGGAAACCTGAACACTGTGCTTGGTGGTCAAGATGTCTGCAGCTTTATTATGCATTAAATGTGACCCCAGAACACCAGAGACAGTGTGACCAGCCTTACATAGTGAATAAGATCATTTTTGTGTCAGTCAGAATATTGGCATGCGTACAAGAACCTACCATCGTATTGATAAGAGGTGAATGGAGAGAAAGTGAAAGGTTGTATTTGGATGGAATTAATTCGTAATTGTACCTTCATCATCAGCATAGATGCCAAGTGATAGAGTGCTGCCATAACAGTCAAACAAAGGGATATAAGTATTTCTTTATCATTTATGATTGATTTATTGACTGGGGGGAATAACTCAATCTGAACAAGGGGTTCTGTAAACAGACAAGCTAAAAGGTATTAACAACACAGAGTGGGAAAAGAAAGCATCAATACACCACAGACTTCTAATCACTATGGCTAGAAATATGTCTATCTTCCTCTCATAATGCTATGATTTCATCAAATTCTGTGTGAATGTTTGAAGCATACATTAGTTATCGTTTAGCACATGATAGGGACCATAGCAATGTATACATTTATTTTCACAATATTTATACTGCCCCATATTCACATTGAAAATCTAGAAAAGTTATCACAATCTTGTTTTAGCAGTACTTCATTCGACTGGCATAAAATAAGTATTTAACAAACCTCAAATTCTGTGATCTCAGATTATTCATTCAACACTGTGATGCAGCGGAGAATACTTTGACATAGAGAAGGGGTTAACAGACTGGAGAATGTCTTTCAATATATTAATGCACAAAACAATAATAGCCTATGTCGTATATGATGAATGGTGGTAATATTGCTGATGAACAAAAAGTCCGTTATGCTGCATCGTGTCAGAAGTTTTTATTCATACCACGAGGTTACAGCATAAATTCACAGACACGCGTTGCCTGGAGAACGCCTCCCAGATTGTTATGGCCGTTCTGCCGTCTAATCGCTTACCCCCTATTTATAAACAATGCAAAGGGAGGGGCTACTCCCTTCTTCTGGCCAATCACCAGTCTCCCCTCGGGCGTCACCCTCCAAGCGGCACATTTCAAATAACATCATAAAACCTCCCCCCTCTGGCCTGAACAACCAACATTCCATTTCGTCATGAAAAACATTTAACAAAGACATAATCGTCAGATACGATATTCCCCCCTTTCGAGACGAAATAAACGTCTCGAAAACAAACAGAATAAGATTATGACTATTAACCATTTATCTCATTGAATATTCTTAACCTTAAACCCAAAAACATTCTCCTCTAGAGTGTAAATACCTTTCTTTGAAATACCTGTTTATGAAATGTGAATACATTACTATGACCTATGAAGAAATCTCTATGGAGTGTAAATACATTACTATGACATATGAACAACTGTTTATGAAATATGAACACATTACTATGAATTATGAATAAATCTCTATGGAGTGTGAGAGCGAAAAACTGTCCAGCAGCCATCCATCCATATCAATCAAGACAGTAAAATTCTCTCACCGTCCCTCTGCCCCAGGCAACCACCGTCGGTACTCCAGATAACCTCATAACTCATGTAAATGCATTTGAAACTATGATGTAATTAAATACCCATGTAAACAAAATCCTATCCATAAATATCCACTCTCAGGCTGGTCAACCCATAGGACCTGAAAGGGAATCTCTCCCTGCTTAAACATTCTGTCCCTAACCCCATCGAAATAAACAAAAGCATCTACGATCCTCATCTGCATTCAATAACATCAAACATAATTCTACTAAAATCAATACCTAAGAATATGACACAATTATGTATTACACATCAAATATGTCTATATTTCATTGCAGACACTGGAATGTAGTCCACTACACTTCCTCTTCCTGTAGTGTCCTCTTCCAATGGACTTGTTGATGATGGAATCAGCCACACCATCCTTGTTTCCTCTCCTCCAGTCATATTGTCTTTGTTTGAGTATTCCAATCTCCACATGCTTCTCCCACATGCTTCTGGAATGACAAGAAAATAAACGACCAAACAGTATCCTTTGCAAAACAACCACTTTCAAATTAAACCTCCATTTCACATAAGAATTTAAAAAATGATACATAAATGATGCATGAATCACATTATCCATTCCCCCCTTTGATTCATAAATCACACTAAAAATCATACTAATATTGAAAAACCAACTTGAAAAATCATAAAATAATCCAAAATGATATTTATCCATTCAGTAGTCCATCTAGACCCCCTCGTCCGTCTTCGTCCAGATCCGGAACAGTCAACACCGGCATCTGAGTGTTGTCTCCAGGCACCACTTCTCCAACCTATCTCAATCTCATAACTTTCTCAAAAGTCAGTACAAACATCACACAGTGTTATCAAAGCTTAAACTACTAGAATCTGACCCATCACTGCCCCTACTGGCCTAATTAATCTTGCAACCAAATCCTTTCAAATGCTTCCCTTATATTATCTAAACTATCTGGACTCACAGGAATACACTAATATTTATCAATATTATCTTCCCAAATGTTACACCATACCATGAATGAAGTCCCCCCTTCTCCCCCAAACTTATTCTTCAATGATAGGCTTGAAGACTATGACATGTCGCCATGTGTCTGCTAAATGACTGAAATGTAAATGTAATGTCACCCTTTTAACCCTAGATTTAGCTATGTCCAATGCTATCCCTCTTATAATGGTAAAACCTCATATGGAATCTTCAACGTTGACCTGTAACAACATCCTATCCCCCATAGGGTAAGAATATACTCTATCATAATTTCCCCTTATCCTCTAAAATTCCCATAGTCACATTGTCAGTCAAAAGCTAATCTTTTAACCATCAAAGTCCTGCTCTTCTTACTACCTGATATATAAAAAGTAACCTATTATTTGTCATTACTACCCTTAAGGTCATGCTTATCCAAAGTTATCATCTAACATCCCAATCTGATCTTTCCATAAACATACCCCTTACCTCATATGTTTTATTAGAACAAACACAACTTTTAGCCCTCAATATTTCACCTGAATACTTCAGGGTTTGCAATTACCTGATTTTACTTTCCCTCTAACCAATGCTCATAGGGTAATCTTTTCACCCAAGAACACTTAAACCCTACTGGTCTGACAACTACATTATTTTATCGGTCAATGACTGTTGCCGATACCACAGTCATGACAAAGCATAACATTTACCCACACCCGCCAGAGGCCGCGCGACCGTCTAACACGTCTTGGGCTGGCATCCCCAACAGACATCAACCCTCAAGATTCCTCACTGACCCTACAGAATGAGTTAATCTATCTCTAATTTTCACAACAGAGGAACGAGCAGCACTGATCAGATGCCCCCCCCCTCTGTCATCAAAATCAAAAGACCCCATACTGCAGCTTCCATGATGAATCTCTATTCTCCATTTCAGATTAATCTATATTGTTTCTATCTGCTCTATTTTAACCCCATTCGTACCATAACCTCCTGAGTCCCTCTTGCTACCTCTTTAATTTCAGAACAATTGTTGTCAGTATCCTACTCCTATATTTGCTATTGCCATAGTATCATTAATCCCTTCCAAAGTTACCCTTAAAGTAGTTGATTTAGCTGCTGTATCAACCCTAATTACTTCTAGTGCAAAATTTCCCATTATCCTCTGTGTATTATCTACTGTTGGAGTGACTACTGTCCATTCAGTTCTACTCCTCCTGAACTCCCTCAATGACTGTGAAAACTTCCACAGACTTCAAATCTTCCATTATAAGCGTTACTTTATGAATTACATTGCCCTTTAACCAATAATTCCTAACCGAAACAAATTCTAATGCTTGCCCTAAATAAGTACACCTATATTCTCCCTAACCTTTCTCTATAATATTACGCAACATAAGTGAACAGTCACTCCTAACCCTATTCCAAACTATACCTCCTTCTACTCCTGGTCCTGATAACAATACTTATTCTCCATATTTATCTCTCCATATGAGAGAAACGTCCCCATCTTAAACCCTAATAAGTATTTTTCCCCCTAAAATTGGTGCTGTATTGGTTCCCTTATAATCAAATGCAATATGTTTATGACTTTAATACCTATCAATGTTGAAAGAGTTAAATTGCTTCTCCCTGTTGTTCTAATAGACTGAAGTGTTAATGTCCTTATTTACTCCTAGTTTTCCCATAAGACTTTGAACTCCTTCCTTGTATTTCCATCCATCCCCACTAGTGTCACTTTTTCCCCCTTTCAGTTCTACCTCTAAACTTTAACCCTCCTGATTATAACAAAATACACCTATAATGACCTTGATCTCCCTACTGGACAGTGTCATTCATTACTGTTCTCTCTCACTACTAACTTTAAAACTTAGCTTACTGTCTCAGAGTTCTTCCACCCCTAGTTCTCCTAACCTATTTTAATCTAATCTTTTCTCTCATAACATTTAAAACCTTTTCCCCTGACTTATTGACAAAATCTCTTACCACCAAATTTTAGAATATGTGATTGGGAAAGTTCCCCACCTGCTTCTGACTCATTACACACAGACTTGGCAAAACCGACTAAACACCTTTTAGCCTAACTTCAAATCTCTTAGTGTAAGAATGTAACCCAAAATAACAGTCACCCCTATTAAGTTTTTTCCCAGACAGATTGTCTAACAGGTAATCTAATACATTATCATCCTTCCTATGATATTTATCTTTTAAGCAAATGATTCCCCAAAAACCCTACTTTTTAAAATATGCTACCAGACAGTCAGTCGTCTAGTGTACATCTTTATTGTACGCTTCAATTCTCTTCCCAACACTACAATAACAGTATCTTCTAATATTAGTACTTTAAGAGTAAGTACTACCTCAAATCCCTATCCTAATTAGTTATCAATTAATGAGATGTTTAACCTCTTTAGGCTGAACACAAATAAGTTTTCCCCTATTCACTATCACTTCTAATTGTCGGTTGTTTCAACTGTTAGCTATTTTCTCTTCTTCTCTAATCGATGCTCTCAGCAATGCACCCCCCCTTCATCTCTTCTAGAACAGGTGATCTTTTTCTCCTTCATCTTCCTCTGTTGTTTTCTCCTGTTCTTGTTGCATGAACATGTAAAGTACCCAATCTGTCCATAATTATACCAGTCTTCTGAAAGTTGCTGAAAGTGTAGCTGAAATATTCCTCCTTCTTCTTTGTTCTTCTCCCTCTCCAATTCTGTGTCTGTCCAGAAACTGACAGTCGATATGGAACATCTGGTCCCCCCTTGGCGGGTACAATTGCCTTTGATATTGTTCAGTTGAAGCTGTAACAGTGATTGTTGATTTGATTCACTCTGATTCTTCATAACCAACACTTATTTTCTTCTTCTCCACCACCAGTTATAAGTTGTATTTGCTTGAGTTTTCTTCGTCCGGTTCTTCTCATCGTTGACATATCAGTATTCTTCAACCTTAGTTCCAAGTTCTGTCCTCGAAATATCATCTTCCATCATCTTCTTACTAGTGGGCTCTTCTTGACCTCAATGTGTTCTTCTTCAATTCTTGGGATTAAAAATGTTCTCCGCCGGTTTTCTCCTTGTCTCTTCTATATCTTCAGCGTCTCGAGCTGTTCCTCTAGCTCCCTTACCTCTCCCAAAGTCGTCTCTTCCTCCAGGCCTGATACGCCTCGGTCTATATCTCCTATTTCTTCTTTGCCAGTCATTGTAGGATAAAATCCTCTTGAACATACAACACCTTTAATCTCCAAATCTTCATCACTTTCTTCATCAGAACTCGAATCTCTTGTCTCCTTCGTTCAACTTTCATCAGAGATCAAGTCTCCAGTATCCTTCTTTCCTCTCTTGCCACTTCCTTCTGATCAGAGTCATATCCACCCATGACCTCTCTCAATCACTCATCTTCATCCTCCTCATCTCCTTAAGTTCCCAGACATCCCATTTTCTTCAGTCTTCTGAATTCATCTTCATCGTTGTTTCTGCTCGTATTCATCTTCATCTCTGATGCCATAATCACCCTGCTAGATGATCATTGTAAGCTGAGAATAAACATCCCTAAGCTCTACTTTTTAAACCTATCTTATCGCTGACATATTTTATCAATTTTTGTTTGAGAATGAAGGGCAACTTTTGTTTCACTTGCCGGATAACCTAGCAACACTTTAATTAAAGGATTACCCCTATTTCCACCCGTGAAATGACTCTCATAGTCCTGATATCTTTTTCCCCATTGTAACACCCTTTTATATTCCTTTATTGTGAACTATCTTATTCTAGACTGTATAAGTTATATAGGCTTCCCCCCTTAAATTATTAATATAACCCTAACAACCTTCAAAAAAAATAAAAAATAAAATAAAAAATAAAAAATTTCTCCTCCCAAAAAAATTAAATAAAATAAAATATGAATATTAAAAACATTCAATTAAATGCCTTATTCAAAAACCCTTTAATTAAAAATAAAAACCCATTAAAAACTCAATTAAAAATTATGAATAATTTAAAACCAATTTTTTATTCCTATATCACCAATTTATCAATTAGTGTTGAGTATATTACCACAACCCATCAAATGCAAGTAAATGCAAGTTAGTAATCTTCAGACTAAAATACCCATAAACAAAGCCCAACCTTCAATACTACAATACTCCAATTCCCATAACCCCTTGCTCCATTAGCTCTAATTATCATAAATTTACAGAAGAATCCTCAATCCATCCTGGATTCCCAACACATCTGTAATCAAACCCCAGTGATGCACATAGCCTCCAAAATGCAATTTTTAATTAAATAGTATTTGCCAAGCCGATGTAAAATTGTCATAACATCACATATCTGGTTAGGATGATTTTGTGTACTAGCCTGATCCGATCCTCTCCTGCATCATGTGATGTCACGTCATGTGACGTCACCCCTCCTCTCTCTCGTCTCGCCATTCCATGTTCCTCTCATATTTCAAAAAACATAGAAACACACAAGATTTCAGCAGTTTATGCAATTAATCAAGTTATCCACATTCAATGCATTATACTTCGTCAACATATATTTAATTTATAAATTTAATAGGTCCCAAAACAAGTTTCATCTTAACCCACCGCCGTTTATAAACTTATAAGATTCGTGTTAAACTCTCCCTGGGCCTATTTGTTCCGTCGTCTGGGTTCCTCTGTCTCCCCCTGCAGTTTAACCAATGTGTTGTTTTGCAGAATCCCACGCATGCGCAAATATCATTTACTAAATAGATCGCTCCAAACCATTTCATTTAATTTTAATCGTCTTTTAATTTAATTAATTATACTCCGTCAACATATATTTGATTTATAACTTTACCACATCTCGCCAAATAGTTTCCCGTTCGAACAACAACCGTTTAACACCTAAGAGATTTTTCCCCAAAATCTCTCTTATTCTGTGACTATTATCCCTTGCCGCGTCACATGGGACCTATGACCCTTACCCATAATGCCGTGCTTTGTAGGCTTAGCACATAACCACATGTTGTAGTTTTTAACCCCGTAAAATCACGCATGCGCAAATATCATTTTAACCTCATACTTGAGTCTCAGCATCCCCTCATGGTGCCGTAAAACAAAACGTTCCCTAATCTCGTGCCATAAACTCCAACTCCCACGTTTGGTACTGTAGTGTCGCAAAATTAAACGCATGCGCATAACCATTCAAGCCCATGCTTACTACAAAATAGAACGCCAGCATCCTACCTCAGTTTCTCTATTTTACACTTATAGCCAGACAATAACACAACATAACTCACATTTACGCAGAACTTTCAGTTCCACCTACATACAAACAAGTTTAAGAGGCTTGAATCCATCGCAGTGGACCCCTAAGGATATCCGTTAGCATGTAGCACGCAACACAATTAGCATCTAGCTTAGCCCAAGGTACACTGACACAACACACAATTAGCATGTAACATTAGCATCCACCTCAGCCACCATAGCAACGAGGCACCACGTAGCCTAAACCAATCCAGCCCTAGCTTCAGCCTCTAGCCAACTGCGACCTACTACACAAATGAACATCCCGCATTGCACCTTTAATTGATTACTGTTTCCTTTGCCCTAAATTTATTCTGCCGTGGGTATGGCTATTTCAGTGAGCGACCCTCCCCAATGCAACTATCCCGTCGAACAGAGGTTGAGTAAGCAATCCCCAAGAAATTTTCAACCAACCCCCAGTCCCAGACTGAACCTGAACACTCATAATGCATGTCCAGGATTTTGGCCCACCCTGGTGGTCGCCCCGTTCGTTACGAGGTCTTATCTAAACCACTGCAATGCTCTAAAGAATGCGCATATCTGAATTTACCCATCATTGCCATCCGTTACCAATGAAATATAAACTTATCACTCTAAATCCTACAGTTTAATGCTCTAAATTCCAATTAACTGTCGTTTCCGATGAAATAAATTTAGCAGACTTCAGTCGACCAGCAACAAACACCACCTGAGGCCAGGTCATATGGAACATCCCTTCAATGTACACAAGTCATATCCAATCTAACAAACTCCGAAGCGGTAAGAACACACTCACCCTTTTTCGGCCATGCTTCAGAGAGAGTTAGGCCGGCGGTTGACTGAAACAAAGAGGAGACGCAAACCCATGCCCCACGTTGGGCGCCATTATGTCGTATATGATGAATGGTGGTAATATTGCTGATGAACAAAAAGTCCGTTATGCTGCATCGTGTCAGAAGTTTTTATTCATACCACGAGGTTACAGCATAAATTCACAGACACGCGTTGCCTGGAGAACGCCTCCCAGATTGTTATGGCCGTTCTGCCGTCTAATCGCTTACCCCCTATTTATAAACAATGCAAAGGGAGGGGCTACTCCCTTCTTCTGGCCAATCACCAGTCTCCCCTCGGGCGTCACCCTCCAAGCGGCACATTTCAAATAACATCATAAAACCTCCCCCCTCTGGCCTGAACAACCAACATTCCATTTCGTCATGAAAAACATTTAACAAAGACATAATCGTCAGATACGATACCTATTTGTGAATAATATTTTATTTTCATTTTTCAACTTTCTCATTTGAACATTTATTGCATTTGACCCTGTACTTTATTATGTCTCAAAAACATTTTGTGTAAAGGATCTAATGTATTAAATGTTCTGCATGATGATTGTCTTGCGCACTCAACCACAGCCAATGTTTTAGTCATGTACTGTATCTAATCAGAGGGTTAAAGTTTAACTATTAACCAGTTAACAATCATGTTGTTGATCAAATAACAATCACTTAATAGACCCACACCTCTACTCTGGATGGAGTCTGGATTCCATCACCACTGTAAAATGTACAGTCGTGGTCAAAAGTTTTGAGAATGACACAAGTATTGGTCTTCACAAAGTTTGCTGCTTCAGTGTTTTTAGATATTTTTGTCAGATGTTACTATGGTATACTGAAGTATAATTACAAGCATTCCATAAGTGTCAAAGGCTTTTATTGACAATTACATTAAGTTTATGCAAAGAGTCAATATTTGCAGTGTTGACCCTTCTTTTTCAAGACCTTTTGCCTTATGGCAAGGTGCTCCATCATGCTGGAAAAGGCATTGTTTGTCACCAAACTATTCTTGGATGGTTGGGAGAAGTTGCTCTCGGAGGATGTATTGGTACCATTCTTTATTCATGGCTGTGTTCTTAGGCAAAATTGTGAGTGAGACCACTCCCTTGGCTGAGAAGCAACCCCACACATGAATGGTCTCAGGATGCTTTACTGTTAGCATGACACAGGACTGATGGTAGCGCTCACCTTGTCTTCTCCGGACAAGCTTTTTTCCGGATGCCCCAAACAATCGTAAAGGGGATTCATCAGAGAAAATGACTTTACCCCAGTCCTCAGCAGTCCAATTGTCACGATCGTCGATAGATGAAGCGGACCAAGGTGCAGCGTGATATGCGTACATTTTATTTAAGTACACACACGAACAAAAACAACAAACCAAATGATACGTGAAGTCCTAGGTTAACACCAAAACAAACCTTACGGAACAAGATCCCACAATGACTAGTGAAAACAGGCTGCCTAAGTATGGTTCCCAATCAGAGACAACGAGCAACAGCTGTCTCTGATTGGGAACCACCCTGGCCAACATAGAAATACACGATCTAGAACGAAAAACCTAGAAAACCAAACAAGGAAAAATCCACAACCTGGCTCAACATTTAAGAGTCCCCAGAGCCAGGGCGTGACACCAATCCCTGTACCTTTTGCAGAATATCAGTCTGTCCCTGATGTTTTTCCTGGAGAGAAGTGGCTTCTTCGCTGCCCTTCTTGATGCCAGGCCATCCTCCAAAAGTCTTCGCCTCACTGTGCGTGCAGATGCACTCACACCTGCCTGCTGCCATTCCTGAGCAAGCTCTGCACTGGTGGTGCCCCGATCCCGCAGCTGAATCAACTTTAGGAGACGGTCCTGGCGCTTGCTGGACTTTCTTGGGTGCCCTGAAGCCATCTTCATAACAATTCATCCTCTCTTCTTGAAGTTCTTGATGATCCTATACATGGTTGATTTAGGTGCAATCTTACTAGCAGCAATATCCTTGCCTGTGAAGCCCTTTTTGTGCAAAGCAATGATGACGGCAAGTGTTTCCTTGCAGGTAACCATGGTTAACAGAGAAAGAACAATGATTTCAAGCACCACCCTCCTTTTAAAGCTTCCAGTCTGTTATTCTAACTCAATCAGCATGACAGAGTGATCTCCAGCCTTGTCCTCGTCAACACTCTCACCTGTGTTAACGGGAGAATCACTGACATGATGTCAGCTGGTCCTTTTGTGGCAGGGTTGAAATGCAGTGGAAATGTTTTTGGGGGATTAAGTTCATTTTCTTGGCAAAGAGGGACTTTGCAATTAATTGCAATTCATCTGATCACTCTTCATAACATTCTGGAGTATATGCAAATTGCCATCATAAAAACTGAGACAGCAGACTTTGTGAAAATTAATATTTGTGTCATTCTCAAAACTTTTGACCACGACTATACTGCATTGGTAGGCCTATTGTAAAATGGATGAGTTACAACTAGCCGGTCAGTTTGATAAACCTTTCAAGTATGTCATTTACATATTGTGTTTGAAAGAGATTTTGTTCCATCACAACAAACACAACAGGTGTAATAACCAGATTTAAAGTAGCTTTTACTGTTGCTACAATGCAGGAAGAACTGTTTTATCATTAAATCAGAAATATAATGTTTAAGAAAATTATTATTGTGTATTAAATAATGACCAAGCTTGGCATTAAAGGGCTCTTTTGTTCTTTACAGTATAATTTGAATAAAATTGCCATTTCAGGTCACAGCACGGGCTGTTCATCATTGTTGGGTTTGTGGTGGAGGCCGTGAGACCAGATGATACGTTAATGTCAGTCCTTATCAGTAGAATATTATTACTGCTATCATGTCTTTAAAACACTCATCTGTATTAATGGTTATGTCCAATGTATATCAGTGGAGGTTGCTGAGGGGAGGACGGCTCAAAATATTTTCTGGAATGGAGTAAATGGAATGGTATCAAACACACTCCATTCCAGCCATTATTAAGCTGTCCTCCCCTCAGCAGCCTCCACTGATGTATATTAGGACATAACCAGTTTATTAGGTACACCCATCTAGTACCGGGTTGGACCCCCTTTGCCTCCAGAACAGCCTGAATTCTTCGGGGCAATCTACAAGGTGTCGGAAACGTTCCACAGGGATGTTGGTCCATGCTGACGTGATTGCATTGGACGACGGTACATTCATGCTGCGAACAGACCGTTCCATCTCATCCCAAAGATGCTCTATTGAGTTGAGGTCTGGGGACTGCGCAGGCCACTCAAGTAAACTGAACTCACTGTCATGTTCCAGGCGATGTTTTTCAACTCCTCAATTGTCCTGTGTTGGTGATTGAGTGCCCACTGGAGCCGCTTCTTCTTGTTTTTAGCTGATAGGAGTGGAGCCCGATGTGGTCATCTACTGCAATATCCCATCTGTGAGAAGGATCGATGAGTTGTGCGTTCCGAGATGCCGTTCTGCACACCACTGTTGTACTGCGCCGTTATTTGTCTGTTTGTAGCCCGCCTGTTAGCCTGCACGATTCTTGCCATTCTCCTTCGACCTCTCTCATCAACGAGCTGTTTTCGCCCACAGGACTGCCGCTGACTGGATGTTCTTTGTTTGTCGCACCATTCTCGGAAAACCCTAGACACTGTCGTGCATGAAAAGCCCAGGAGGCCGGTCGTTTCTGAGATACTGGATCTGGCACGCCTGGCACCGACGATAATACCACGCTCAAAGTCACTTAGGTCACCCGTTTTGCCCATTCTAACATTCAATCAAACAGTAACTGAATGCCTTGATACCTGTCTGCCTGTCTGCCTGCTTTATATAACAAGCCATGGCCACGTGACTCACTGTCTGTAGGAGCGATCCATTTTCGTGAACGGGGACGGGGTGGTGTACCTAATAAAGATCATGCGTTCTAGGCTACTGTTGATGCCAGCAATAAAGTCTCTTAGATGAAGTCTGAAGTGGTGGTGGCATCTAGGAAACTGTTTTCCCCCCTCTGTATTACTGAGGTTAAACTAACCTCTGGTGACACTAATGTCAGTTATTTAGAATGTAACATTGTAATTCAGTCACTACAAATAATTAAAATATGTTTTTTCTCATTGTCTACCTTGCTGTAAAGCTATCAAAAACAACGTCACTGGAGCGGATAATTCACAAAATGAGAATATATTTCACCTACGGAAGGTTCAATCTGCAGTTGAGAGCTTGAGAAATGTAACCACTGACCATCCATGATATCAAAATTAAAGTTTTAACCATGTTTTGAGGCTACACCGTTTTTGTTTACAATCAAGGGAGTAAAACAAGTTTATCTTTTGGAATATGATGGGGTACGACAGTTGAACTAACCTCATGAGATATTTAAGAATCAATGGGTATATATCATTCATTTAAAAGTAAAAAAAATGGATGTACCAAGAGATTGCCCCTTTAAATGAAACTGCAAGGTGTGTGTGTGTGTGTTCTCATTCATGTTTCTGTCTGTGTCCTCTGCTGCCAGAGGAGATCCAGCTGTATGAGTTGCTACAGGAAGCAAGAGTTTGGTCCAATGAATCTGTTCAGATGGATGGCCATGATGGCATCCACCAGAGAAAGGCTTTCGTAGACTTTTAGATACCCCAGGGCCAGAACAATGGATGCCCATGGCACAGTGGACAAACACCTTGCCTTCAGAACACACAGAGCATTATACCTGCAGAACCATTTTGTTTCAGGGTGTGTGTGTGTGTGCATCTTGCTTCAGGGCGGTATTAATGAAGTCTGCGGTGGGGTTGAAGTGAGGTTGAAGGTTAAACTCTGGATCATCTGGAGGCCCCACACCATAGTACTCCACCGGCAGGTCGCTATAGTAACCTGGGCCAGTGCTGATCCGGTGACAGCCGTCCACCGAGTTTACGATGTGGGTGATACCCAGAGATGACAGCAGGGCTTTATCACGAGCCACAGCCCTGCATATTACATACTGTTCTATAAACTATAATTATACACACACACACACACACACACACACACACACACACACACACACACAACATACTCACTCATCTCAGATGCTGCCTATTAATCCAGAAGATCAGCCGCATCTCTGACAGATGGAGTGTGTTCTCTTGGTGGGCTGACCACTGCAGGGACAGAGACCAGTGTGTGTGTCAGACTTCCGTCAAATACATGTCAAATATTTTATTTGAGGTGGTCTTGATTTAGCCTGAAGTTTGCACTTTTGGGACTAGTCCATTAGTTCAGTTGTACCTGGCAAACTAAATCAAGTGCTGCTCAAGTATTGGAAAGCACAGTTTTTGACATTGCATGTGTGTTTACAGTTTGTCTGCCTGCTGTCATCTGGTCCTCTCCTTGGCCAAGCTGAGGTCCAGCTGCAGGAGGAAGCCGGTGTTGGGGCAGATGTTTCTCTGTGGCCTGACTGCAGCCACAGCCTCCTGCAGCGTCAGACCCTCAACGATCATCAGGAAGGCCAGAACCAGTGCCGCTGACCGACTCACACCGATCAGACAGTGAACAAACACCCTCCCTACAGGACACATGGAGGGAGACACTTTATGTCTGCAAAACAGCACTGAACTCCGCAAAAATACCTTCCTATACGCTGTTAGGCCTGTTTTACTGTACCCAACCCACTACACCTCTCTGTGTCTCACCTCCCTTGGCCAGGGCAGCTCTGATGTAATGGGCCATAGGGTAGAACAATGGACTCAGAACAAACTCTGTAGCATCCTCAGCCTCCACCCCATAATAATCCACAGACATGTCTCTATAGAAATGTGGGCCAGTGTCGACATGGAAACAGGGTCCTGGGCTGGGGATTGGGGGGCCGTGGGCAGCGTTCACTATATGTGTGATCCCCAGGCTGTGCAGAATGGCCTTGTCAGGAGCTGTCTCCCTGAAATACAAAGACAAATATATACATAAACACTGCCACAAGCCACGAATATTTATTATTAATTATTAGTATAAATTATTAATTAATTAATTCAGCCAGGAAAGTCCACTCATGTAGATTTGTGTGTGTGTGTGTGTGTGTGTGTGTGTGTGTGTGTGTGTGTGTATCTACTGGTTGCCTATGTAGAGTTTGGGCCAGACTTGGTTGAGGTGGCTGGTGGGCCGTCGGTCGGCTAACAGGAACTCCAGCAGCTTAGAGACAGATGGAGGTTCATAGCACCGCTCCTTTAGAGACATACTGACACAGTCTGGAGAGGAGGTGTGTGTTACAGTGACAGCTAAACCTAAGCAGAGCAGAAAACAGTCTGGTCAGGTCAACAATCTCAAACAAAACCTCTTCCCCATCTGATCCAAGTCAACTTACCTTTAACAGGCAGCACAGTCCCTCCTTTTGCCGTGTCTGCTCCTCTTCACACACACACACACACGCACACACACACACACACACACCTGCAGTTTGTTTCCATTTTTAACCTTCAGTAATTCTATACCTCCTCACCAGTGACGAAAGCATCCTCCAGAATTTACTGGACAGCTAACACTATTCATAATGTAGAGGATTTATAGTTCCTAATATAGTGGTAGTAGACGTCTGAAAGTAATATAATAGACACCAATCTGAAAAAACAATCACCTTTTTAATTGTGTAATCTTATTATTAATGTTTCAACTGATAGGTTCCCAGGAGACAATGCTCAGCTGCACAACTCACAGCAGGCTCAACTATCTCCACTGGCTAGCACAGGAATGTTGAAAAGTTCAAATTCTTTTAATATTTTAGATTTTACATGACAGTGAGCATTGACATTCTCTCCAGGGAATACTGCATGACATGATAATATTCAGTACAGTATTTATAACATGCTGTGATTTAGGACCAGATTGTGCCTATTTTAAAGTCCTACAACTACATATTTTCAATCAGTATTTACAAAGGATTGTGTGCAAGATGGATAGATGGATAAGAGGAGAGAGGGATAAGGTGAGAGGAGAGAGGGATGAGAGGAGAGAGGGATGAGAGAAGGACTGTCAAAGAAGACAGTCCTTCTCTTGCGTGTGAGCTGTGTGTTGAGGGGTGAGCAGTAGTGACAGGAAGTGTCTGTTGGAGTAGATGGCTCGTCGTTGGCTCACATGTTTGAGCGTGTTGCGGAGCAGGAGACAACAACACCAGTGTGGAACGCCAGCACCAGCGTGGCCGAACAACTTATACCCATGATGCAATGCACCAACACCTACCCTGGAGAGGATAGAGAGAGAGGGAGGGAATGAAGGGAAAGGCAGAGTTTGATGAAGGAACTCAACTGTCTCCAAGGACAGTCTTAAATAAACCGTAAAGAAGTAAACATATTCAGTAATGTAAACACAGTACATAAACACATACAGTACATAAACAAAGTAAACATATACAGTAAATACAAACACATACAGTCAACACATGCATTAAACTGCCCTTACCATCTTTAGTCTTCAGGGCCTTATGTATGAAGTCAGCTGCAGCTTTAAAGTACTGGCTGAGGTCAAAATGGGAAAGGTCTTCTGCAGGGAAGCCATAGTACACAGGTGTTTTCATAGTAATCCTGGTCACCAAAGCTGCCCTGCTTGGAGTGAGCTGCGTTCAGGACGTGTGTGATACCAAGCTTCTTTAATGCACCTCTGTTCTAGCGCACCTTTTTTCCATGGCAAAAATGAAAACACAAAGCAGAATTCACTATTTGGTCCTTTAAAAACCTGCTGTATGCAAAATATTGTGTGCTATAGCTTGGAAAATAAATAAACGTGACTCTGGATGACAACATAATTATATTTTTTTCCAACATTAGGGCTGTTTTCCTAAAGAAGTTAAATCTGCTTCGTGTTTCGTTTCCTTGCCACGATATCAACGAGTATCGCGATACTGGTATCGTCCCAGCCCTACTCTGTTCTGGCCTATGGCCATAAGGGAAAGACTGTCACGCCCTGGCTCTGGGACTCTGTTATGTTGAGCCAGGGTGTGTAGTTTATATGTGTTTGTGTTCTAGGTTCTTTATCTAGCTCATGTGTTTCTGTGTTGGCCGGGGTGGTTCTCAATCAGAGGCAACGAGTGTCAGCTGTTGCTTGTTGTCTCTGATTGGGAACCATACTTAGGCAGCCTGTTTTCCACAGTGTTTTGTGGGATCTTGTTCCGTGTTGTAAACCAAGGACTTCACGTATCGTTTGTTGTTTTGTTCGTGTGGGTGAATATAAATAAAAGTATGTTCGCATATCACGCTGCGCCTTGGTCCACTGTGTTTGACGATCGTGACAGAAGATCCCACCAATACTGGACCAAGCAGCGTGTCCAGGAGTACATGCCGGAGGTAACTTTAGCGGATGTCCACCTCGACTGGGTCAAGCAGCGTGAGGAGGAGATAGGTTGGACTTGGGAGCAGAGGATGGAGAGTCTGGCGAGAGCCATGGAGGCCATATCCACGGGGGAGAGACAAGCCCAAGACATTTTTAGGGGGGGGCTCACACCGTGGACGATGGGGCTGCTGGAGGCAGATAAGGGGCGAGTTAGTGGACGAGGAGAGAAGGCCACCGGGTTACGGGAGCCATTGGCGAGTAGAGGGAAGGAAAATGTAGAGGCACGGCGAGAGGTACTGAGGTGTGTTGCCAGTCCGGTCCGGCCCGTTCCTGATCCCCGGGTAAGGCCAGTGGTGTGTGTTCCCAGTGCGGTCCGGCCTGTTCCTGTCCCTCGCACCAAGCCTGTGATGCGCGTCGCCAGCCCGGTCCGGCCTGTTCCTGCCCCCCGCACCAAGCCTGTGGTGCGCATCGTCAGCCCGGTCCGGCCCGTTCCTGCTCCCCGCACCAAGCCAGGGGTGCGCGTCGTCAGCCTGGTCCGGCCCGTTCCTGCTCCCCGCACCAAGCCTATGGTGTGTGGCGCCAGCCCGGTCCGGCCTGTTCCTGCTCCCCGCACCAAGCCAATGGTGCGCGTCGCCAGCCCGGTCCGGCTCAGTCCTGCTCCCCGCACCAAGCCTGTGGTGTGCGTCGTCAGCCCGGTCCGCCTCAGTCCTGCTCCCCGCACCAAGCCTGTGGTGCGCATCGTCAGCCCGGTCCGGCCCGTTCCTGCTCCCCGCACCAAGCCAGGGGTGCGCGTCGACAGCCCGGTCCGGCTCAGTCCTGCTCCCCGCACCAAGCCTGTGGTGCGCATCGTCAGCCCGGTCTGGCCCGTTCCTGCTCCCCGCACCAAGCCAGGGGTGCGCGTCGTCAGCCTGGTCCGGCCCGTTCCTGCTCTCCGCACCAAGCCTGTGGTGCGCGTCGTCAGTCCGGCACAGCCCGTGCCTGGGTCACCGGTGCCTGGTCAGGTACCGGTCAGCTGCTCCACGTCGGAGCCTAAGCAATCCGCTCCACCGATGTCCAGTCCAGCTCCAGCCAGCGGGGCCAGACCGGACCAGGGGCGCTACGGGGGGATTGTTGGAGGGTGGTGGTCAAGCCCGGAGCCGGAACAGTCTCCGAGGAGGAATGCCCACCCGGCCCTCCCCTGTTCGGTTTATGTTTGGCGCGGTCGCAGTCCGCGCCTTTGGGGGGGGGGTACTGTCACACCCTGGCTCTGGGACTCTGTTATGTTGAGCCAGGGTGTGTAGTTTATATGTGTTTGTGTTCTAGGTTCTTTATCTAGCTCATGTGTTTCTGTGTTGGCCGGGGTGGTTCTCAATCAGAGGCAACGAGTGTCAGCTGTTGCTTGTTGTCTCTGATTGGGAACCATACTTAGGCAGCCTGTTTTCCACAGTGTTTTGTGGGATCTTGTTTTGTGTTGTAAACCAAGGACTTCACGTATCGTTTGTTGTTTTGTTCGTGTGGGTGAATATAAATAAAAGTATGTTCGCATATCACGCTGCGCCTTGGTCCACTGTGTTTGACGATTGTGACAAAGACAGAGGATAACAGAGATGGGGGGAGAAATGTGAAATGTGAGATTGCACAATTGTTTGAACAGAAATAACCTGCAGAGAACTGAATAATCAGTGAACAGCCTGGAATAATATGGACAACATTTAGGCAATAAATTAATGCTGTAGTTTTAAAGCGCAATGTTCAGTAATTCCATATTCGGTAGTGTTCAATAGGGCAATAGAGTCCACTATAGGAACCTAACCTCCCGCCCCTGACCCCTGACCCCTACCCTCTACCTTTTATCTCTTACTCATACTTCTTTACAACCAAAAGGATTTAATCTAGTCTATCAGAGGGCAAGTATTATCACTATTACCGTATTTCTAAAAACCCATCCAAAACCCATCCAACCCAGTGGTAGGGGTAAGGGAATGTGTAAAAATAAACACACACAAACGTACATATTTCCGATGTAGAGATTAGGCCAGACCTCATTTAGTGGTGTCAGTTCAATCTTGCAGGACTCCAGGATCGACTCAAGTTCTTTAATAGCTACCAGGACTTGCTGCTCTCCCTTTGACATTCTCCCTACACAGTAGCACCATTCTGACTGACTCAACTACCAGAGTTGGGGAGTAACAATAATCAGTGTAACAATAGTATTGTTATGTGTTACAGTGGGGACACTAATGTGTGCAACACTCGTTCCAACCATGCTACTGCAGTGACCAGCACGCCTGTATTGATGCTGAGATGTTGACCGTTAATAAACAATGTTGAGGAAGCTACTCTGAAAATAGTTTACCAAGCTACCAATTACTTCACACTGGAAGAAGTTAAGCTACACTAAAGGTACCCTACAGTTTACTTAACTAAAGTTTCTTAGGATTTGTTTTCACTACTTCCAAATTACTTTGTGAAAAAATCTAATATCTGAATCTGAAATGTTATAGACTACAAATTACAAGAACAGATCACTCTGTAGTCAGATGATAACAGAATGTGTGATTTAGCCTATTAAACACAAAAAGTGAGAATTAGGTACACAAAAAGGGTTTTATGTGAGAATTAGGCAGATCTCAGGGACAGATTGAATGTACTGGGGGGAGGGGCTGGTCCAACACAAGGTGTCATAAAAAAAGATGCACCCCCCTCCTCAAAGTTACAAATATTTTCAAATGACCCTCCCCTTGTACTGTAAAATAAATTAAACACCACCCCCCCATAGAATTAACTCAAAATAATGTTTACAACAACAAATAACAATAACTGTAGTGACCCTGTGTTTTTAAACGTGGATATCGACTTTGCCACTTCAGCTTGCTTTTGTAGCACAGTCGATGCCACGCAGGGCTACGGGCCAGAAGGTTCACCGACCACCACAGATGAGCTCACTCTCCCTGCCTGTTTCATTACACTATGATCAGAGCCAGTTGCAGACAATGATCAGCTAGGGGGAAATCTGATTTTCTAAATTTTGATGCCATATTTATAATTATATAAAATAGATGTAACAAATTTTCCACCAACAGGTTTCTGTGCCGATGCACAACACAACCAATAAACAAAGCATACCGACTTCGGGCACTTCCATATCATGGTTAGCGTTCTCAACACCACAATAAATGTCAATCTCAACAAACAGAAAAAACATCCCTCACTACCTTGTAGGCTTACCCAGTATCGAAGGCTTGATAATCTACGAATGTCATTCAATTGATTGATTGATTAATTTTATTTGTCAGTAAAAACAACTACGTATATATATATTTTTAAAAAATTAAGTGACCGGGAATGCACAATAAAGTCAGAGACTTATTTCCATTGTGGTCCCAATGACATAGATACAGACACATTACAGAGATAGAGATGAAAAAAAGCTCAACCTCCAGATGAGTATGAGGGGGGAGTTTAAGTACAAATCTTGTTTGGCTGGTAGCTTATTCTTTATATGTTTGGGGCTGCTGGTGAACCATGATGCGCAGGCATAATCAAAGTGACACTGGACTAGCGCACTTGCCAACGTCTTTAGGGTGTCTATAGCTAGGTTTCCATCCAATTGACGACAGATTTTCATTTGAAAATTCAAAAATCTTCATAAAAACAATATGCCATTTCAGAGTTTCCTTTAGGAAAATTTGGCTCCGGACAACATGACAGGGAAGGTTTTAATTTACCGGACATTTGAGAAATGTAATGGACATCCATATGCATTCAGATCCAACCTGGCGAAGCCAGCGCCATCAATACACGTGGGATGTTGGCCAAATGAGCTATATTTACACTACCGTTCAAAAGTTTAGGGTCACTTAGAAATGTCCTTGTTTTCCATGAAAACATACAGTGGGGAAAAAAAGTATTTAGTCAGCCACCAATTGTGCAAGTTCTCCCACTTAAAAAGACGAGAGAGGCCTGTAATTTTCATTGTAGGTACATGTCAACTATGACAGACAAATTGAGGAAAACAAATCCAGAAAATCACATTGTAGGATTTTTTATGAATTTATTTGCAAATTATGGTGGAAAATAAGTATTTGGTCACCTACAAACAAGCAAGATTTCTGGCTCTCACAGACCTGTAACTTCTTCTTTAAGAGGCTCCTCTGTCCTCCACTCGTTACCTGTATTAATGGCACCTGTTTGAACTTGTTATCAGTATAAAAGACACCTGTCCACAACCTCAAACAGTCACACTCCAAACTCCACTATGGCCAAGACCAAAGAGCTGTCAAAGGACACCAGAAACAAAATTGTAGACCTGCACCAGGCTGGGAAGACTGAATCTACATACAAGACCACTGATAATCTCCCTCGATCTGGGGCTCCACGCAAGATCTCACCCCGTGGGGTCAAAATTATCACAAGAACGGTGAGCAAAAATCCCAGAACCACACGGGGGGACCTAGTGAATGACCTGCAGAGAGCTGGGACCAAAGTAACAAAGCCTACCATCAGTAACACACTACGCCGCCAGGGACTCAAATCCTGCAGTGCCAGACGTGTCCCCCTGCTTAAGCCAGTACATGTCCAGGCCCGTCTGAAGTTTGGATGATCCAGAAGAGGATTGGGAGAATGTCATATGGTCAGATGAAACCAAAATATAACTTTTTGGTAAAAACTCAACTCGTCGTGTTTGGAGGACAAAGAATGCTGAGTTGCATCCAAAGAACACCATACCTACTGTGAAGCATGGGGGTGGAAACATCATGCTTTGGGGCTGTTTTTCTGCAAAGGGACCAGGACGACTGATCCGTGTAAAGGAAAGAATGAATGGGGCCATGTATCGTGAGATTTTGAGTGAAAACCTCCTTCCATCAGCAAGGGCATTGAAGATGAAACGTGGCTGGGTCTTTCAGCATGACAATGATCCCAAACACACCGCCCGGTCAATGAAGGAGTGGCTTCGTAAGAAGTATTTCAAGGTCCTGGAGTGGCCTAGCCAGTCTCCAGATCTCAACCCCATAGAAAATCTTTGGAGGGAGTTGAAAGTCCGTGTTGCCCAGCGACAGCCCCAAAACATCACTGCTCTAGAGGAGATCTGCATGGAGGAATGGGCCAAAATACCAGCAACAGTGTGTGAAAACCTTGTGAAGACTTACAGAAAACGTTTGACCTGTGTCATTGCCAACAAAGGGTATATAACAAAGTATTGAGAAACTTTTGTTATTGACCAAATACTTATTTTCCACCATAATTTGCAAATAAATTCATTAAAAAGCCTACAATGTGATTTTCTGGATTTTTTTCCCTCATTTTGTCTGTCATAGTTGACGTGTACCTATGATGGAAATTACAGGCCTCTCTCATCTTTTTAAGTGGGAGAACTTGCACAATTGGTGGCTGACTAAATATTTTCTTTCCCCACTGTACATAAAATGAGTTTGAATAGGAAATATAGCAATATGAATAGGAAATGAAGTCATTGACAAGGTTAGAAATAATGATTTTAAAATGAAATAATAATTGTGTCCTTCAAACTTTGCTTTCGTCAAAGAATCCTCCATTTGCAGCAATTACAGCCTTGCAGACCTTTGGCATTCTAGTTGTCAGTTTGTTGAGGTAATCTGAAGAGATTTCACCCCATGCTTCCTGAAGCACCTCCCACAAGTTGGATTGGCTTGATGGGCACTTCTTACGTACCATACGGTCAAGCAGCTCCCACTACAGCTAAATAGGGTTGAGATCCGGTGACTGTGCTGGCCACTCCATCAGACAGAATACCAGCTGACTGCTCCTTCCCTAAATAGTTATTGCATAGTTTGGAGCTGTGCTTTGGGTCATTTTCCTGTTGTAGGACGAAATTGGCTCCAATCAAGCACCGTCCACAGGGTATGGCATGGCGTTGCAAAATGGAGTGATAGCCTTCCTTCTTCAAGATCCCTTTTACCCTGTACAAATCTCCCACTTTACCACCACCAAAGTACCTGTGCTAACATAATTGCAAAAGGGTTTTCTAATGATCAATTAGCCTTTTAAATGATAAACTTGGATTAGCAAACACAACGTGCCATTGGAACACAGGACTGATGGTTGCTGATAATGGGTCTCTGTACGCCTATGTAGATATTTCATAAAAAATCAGCCGTTTCCAGCTACAATAGCCATTTACAACATCAACAACGTCTACACTGTATTTCTGATCAATTTGATGTTATTTTAATGGACAAAAAAAATGCTTTTCTTTTGAAAACAAGGACATTTCTAAGTGACCCCAAACTTTTGAACGGTAGTGTACGTGTCCTTAAAAACAGACTATAACAAATTACAAAAACACTATTCTTTGTGTTTCGATGTGTAGCATATGCAAATCTTCATAGCCTTTTTCTTTTTTTTTGTTGGCTACTTTCCTAAAACAATAAATGTCCAACTCACGGTTCAACTGTCTGAGATTTGAGCACTAAATGTATCAGGGTATTGCATGCAAAGGCCTACAGGCTTAGGTGTCCACTGTATGATATTCATATTTTAATACAAATATACAGTGCATTCGGAAAGTATTCAGACCCCTTTACTTTTTCCACATTTTGTTACATTACAGCCTTATACTAAAATAACACACAATACCCCATAATCAACACACAATACCCCATAATGACAAAGAAAACATTTGTGAAAATATGTTACAAATAAAAAACTTAAATAT
The DNA here is from genome assembly GCF_964263955.1 of Coregonus lavaretus. Taxonomy (NCBI): domain Eukaryota; kingdom Metazoa; phylum Chordata; class Actinopteri; order Salmoniformes; family Salmonidae; genus Coregonus; species Coregonus lavaretus. Next base: position 47,261,922 of record NC_139988.1, read on the forward strand.
GACATTTACATAAGTATTCAGACCCTTTACTCAGTACTTTGATGAAGCACCTTTGGCAGAGATTACAGCCTCGAGTCATCTTGGGTATGACCTTACAAGCTTGGCACACCTGTATTTGGGGAGTTTCTCCCATTCTTCTCTGCAGATCCTCTCAAGCTCTGTCAGGTTGGATGGGGAGCGTTGCTGCACAGCTATTTTCAGGTCTCTCCAGAGATGTTAGATCGGGTTCAAGTCTGGGCTCTGGCTGGGCCACTCAAGGACATTCAGAGACTTGTCCCGAAGCCACTCCTGCATTGTCTTGGCTGTGTGCTTAGGGTCGTTGTCCTATTGGAAGGTGAACCTTCGCCCCAGTATGAGGTCCTGAATGCTCTGGAGTGGGTTTTCATCAAGGATCTCTCTGCACTTTGCTCCGTTAATCTTTCCCTCTATCCTGACTACTCTCCCAGTTCCTGCCGCTGAAAGACATCCCCAAAGCATGATGCTGCCACCACCATGCTTTACCGTAGGGATGGTGCCAGGTTTCCTCCAGACGTGACACTTGGCATTCAGGCCAAAGAGTTCAATCTTGGTTTCATCAGACCAGAGAATCTTGTTTCTCATGGTCTGAAAGTCCTTTAGGTGCCTTTTGGCAAACTCGAAGCGGGCTGTCATGTGCCTTTTACTGAGGAGTGGCTTCCGTCTGGCCAGTCTACCATAAAGTCCTAATTGGTGGAGTACCGCAGAGATGGTTGTCCTTCTGGAAGGTTCTCCCATCTCCACAGAGGAACTCTGGAGCTCTGTCAGAGTGACCATCGGGTTCTTGGTCACCTCCCTGTCCAAGGCCCTTCTCCCCTGATTGCTCAGTTTGGCCAGGAGGCCAGCTCTAGGAAGAGTCTTGGTGTTTCCAAACTTCTTCCATTTAAGAATGATGGAATGATGGAGGCCACTGTGTTCTAGGGGACCTTCAATGCTGCAGAAATGTTTTGGTACCCTTCCCCAGATCTGTGCCTCGACACAATCCTGTCTCGGAGTTCTACGGACAATTCCTTCGACCTCATGGCTTGGTTTTTGCTCTGACACGCGCTGTCAACTGTGCGACCTTATATAGACAGGTGTGTGCCTTTCCAAATCATGTCCAATCAATTGAATTTACCGAAGGTGGACTCCAATCAAGTTGTAGAATCATCTCAAGGATGATCAATGGAAACATGATCCACCTGAGCTCAATTTCGAGCATCATAGCAAAGGTCTGCTCCTGTAAGTCGCTCTGGATAAGAGCGTCTGCTAAATGACTAAAATGTAAATGTAAATGGGTCTGAATACTTATGTAAATAAGGTATTTCTGTTTTTTATTTGTTATAAATTTGCAAACATTTCGAAAAACCTGTTTTCGATTTGTCATTATGGGGTATTGTGTGTAGATTAATGAGGGAAATGTCTTATTTAATCAATTTTAGAATAAGGCTGTAACGTAACAAAATGTGGAAAAAGTCAAGGGGTCTGAATACTTTCCGAATGCACTCTATCCATCAGAGAGAGAGGGTTACAATACAGAATAGATACATGAGAGATGGAAATGGAGATAGAAGGAGAAAGAGAGCGAGAAAAAGCAGAGAAATAAAGAGAGTCATGTAACAGGCATTATGTCACAGCTGAGGTCACCAGATGACAGGAGGGAGGGAGGAATGATCGTGTGTGTCAAAGTTTATTGGTCGTGTACACAGTTTTGCAGATGTTATCGCAGGTGCAGCGAAATGCTTATGTTTCTAGCTCTAACAATTCAGCAATACGATAATAATACACACATAATCACCCCCCACATATCAGAATGAGCAATATAACACACATACTGTGTGTGTGTGTGTGTGTGTGTGTGTGTGTGTGTGTGTGTGTGTGTGTGTGTGTGTGTGTGTGTGTGTGTGTGTGTGTGTGTGTGTGTGTGTGTCAGACCTGGGCAGAAAATAGTTGTATTTTGTAGTTTATTTGAAAATACCTACTTTAAAAATACTCAAGGTAGTCGAATATAGCCAATTATTAGTTAAATAAACGAAAAAGCAATTATTTCCTTTGATATTCAAATACAGGTTTCAGAAAAACAAATCATATTTTAAAGTATTTTAACATATGCAAGTTATTTGAAAACAAAAATATATATTTATTTGATTGCTGCCAAATATTTGATGAAGAAACAAAAACTACAACAGTTTGTTTAATTAGTCTAAATCAGTGGTCACCAACCTTTTCTGAGTCAAGATCACTTCCTCAGCCGAGATCTACCGCTCAGATTATTTTTTCAGCATGACTTTAAAAATGTAACATTGACCTAATAAAAACAGTTATGTAGGAGAGAGGTTGGGCAGTAGGCCTAATACATTATCACAGCATATTGTCTATAGGCCTGGCCTGACAATATTGTTCTTCTCAGACCATATTACAGGCTATTTCCAAACTCAAGCTTTGATAACAAAATAGATCAGTTGGTGTAGCACTTGAGAGGCACTGCTGAGCTACATTTAAATAATTTGCTTTTTTATTTTACTGGACTGATTGTAGCTGCATCTGATGTTAATGGTGCTGGGACAACTGGGAACTCTGAAAAAAAAAACGATGTCAAATCATAACGTCAGTGATCTTCAAGTCGGAGTGTTGGAGCTCTAGAAAGAGGCCCGAGTTCCCGAGTTGGAATTCCGAGTTGGATAACCGTTCAACAAAAAAAATCCCAGTTTGAGCTCGTTTTTATTCGAGTTCCAAGTTGCCGTGAACGCATTGAGGTCGGAAGTCAGAGATTTCCGAGTCCCCAATTATTTTGAACGCGGCAACTGTTTTCCACCCGATGGCGAAACTCGAGTCGCACCGCATCTGCCATGCACACATTCATGTTGTTCCTATGACCAGAGAAAGTGAAATATTCCTCATATTAAAATTGACATGACGAGCTGCTAATAATAATACAAATGCCGGGCTATCGATACACCTGGCTAGGCTACTCAAGCGCGTTTTATGTTTTGTAATAGTGTTGAATAAAACGTGTTGACAGTGCTGAATAAAAAGTTTATCATGAACTCACTCATAAAAACAGCAGCTAATTGCGGTATTCTTTGACAGTCTCTCTGTGGTCATGGTTTTAAAAGTTATTAAATCTTACGTAGGCTAATATCAATCTTTGCTGTGGCCGGGGTCGTGGAAGCTCTGTAGGCAGGTGATTTGAGCTATCCGATTGCCAGCACAGTAGTTTGTATTTTCAGACAAATGAAATGGTTCAAAATGGGAACGCTTTGTTTACCCGGTGCGCAGGGCTTCTGAATCAAGTGCACCTACAGTGCAACACGAATAAAAAACGAAATGTTTGGTGATCGACTAGGAATGCCTTGAAGATGTTTGGTGATCGACTAGGAATGCCTTGAAGATCGACCAGTGTGCGACTGGTCTAAATATAGAGTATGATAATTTAATGTTGCTGAGAATGCTAACAGTAACTGCTAAAATATGTGAGTTAAGTGTCTAAGGGAACTAAATATCCCAAAACTGCCATCTTGAATCAACTACAGCCAAGGTGGGTGGAAAATCATGTTAATTTATATTCTGAGTAAACTATCCCTTTAAACACAGTGTGTGTTTGATATAAAAATAAAGAGAGTTGCACACTCTATATATACATTCCCAGTCATTTTGGGGATATGTTGGGAAGTGTGTGTTTGAAACAAGAACAATCAGATGGACAAAGAGGTTCAAAGTTGTTCTTTTTCTGAGCATCCAACTTTCCGTTTGCAATATTTGCAAATAGCTTTGAATTTCTCTGCAGTATTTTCAGGTATCATAAAATGAATTGCAGCTTTTGATCTTTCCAGTTCCATGTTTAAAGAGTAATACAGTAGTTAGTTGAGCATCACAATTTATTTATACTTATCTGTACAAAATATCATTGGTTGATTGGTTTGACTGGATTATCTACACCTGGAGTCTGTTCAGGAGATTGGAAATGTACAGAATGTTCAGATATAAATGCATTATGTACTTCAAATATGATCTACTGCAAGATAGATTGGAATAGTATAGGAAATTGTGTTTGCTCTATTCATTATATTTCTATCTGCAACATGCAGTTCCTGATACAGCCCTGCCTTTAGTTGAAGGTAGCTAATCCAATAGTTTCTGTTCCAGATACAACCCTACCATTAGTTAAAGGCATCCAATCGTTTTTCAAAAAAGTAGTTACTTTCTGAGATCTGTATTCAAATAGTTTTGAAAAGGTAATCACTTTCTGAGATCTGTATTCAAATAGTTTTGAAAAGGTAATCACTTTCTCAGATCTGTATTCAAATAGTTTTAAAAAGTAGTACTTTTTTGGGATTTGTGTTCAAATAGTTGTAGACACAGTTGTAGTCACACCCCCACTAATAGTTACTTTCCACAAATAATATTTAAAACTATAGTTATCCCAGGTCTGGTGTGTGTGTGTGTGTGTGTGTATTCAGTCCCTTCTCTCTCTCTGAAGAGTGTAGTCCAGGTTTATAAGCTGCATTAGGAATCCTCTGTTGGGGAAGACCCATCGTTTCTGCTGCACCAGCTGGACGGCTGCCAGCAGAGGATGATGATGATGGATCATGAGGAAGGCTAGGACCAACGCAGCCGACCGACTCACTCCTACAGCACAGTGCACTAACACCTTGCCTAGGGAAGGGAATAACATATACACAGTCACGCATCAGTCACTTACATGCACACAGTCACACACACACACACACACAGACACAGACAACACACACAAGCTCACTGTATGGGTCGTGGCTTACCTCCTGACTTTAATGCCTGGTGGATGAACTGAGCAGCAGGGTAAAAGAAAGGTGAGAGGTCAAAGGTGGGTAGGTCATTGGCAGGAACACCGTAATAGCTGACTGTGGTACCGTAGTAATCATCACTGCCTTTGCAACACATCTTACCATGGGCTGCATTCAGGACATGAGTGATGCCCAACCTCCACAGCTCATACTTGTCATGAGACATATACCTAGGAGAAACACACATCATCACACACACACACGCACCAACAGAACATACTGATTCAGCCCATACCTATCATGAGACATGTAGCTGAGACACACAACACACCATCACACACACCACATCCAAACATACGTGGTGTGTAGGTATATGTGTGTGCACGTGCATGCACGTGTGTGTGTGTCTGTGTAGTCTGTGTAATTACAACTGGAAAAGCAGGTGTACTCACATATCCCCCAGGTATAGGTTGGGCCACACCTCGTCTCCGTGCCTACAGGAGCTCTGGGCTGAATGTAACACCTCCTCCAGCTCCTCCAGAGATGGAGGCTCACACACATCTGGCTCACATACACACCTCTGCCCAGAGTCACATGACCCTGACACACAACCCACTAGCTCACCTGTCTTGCCGGACACAGTACCTGAAACTCCCTCACTGGCCATTTTAAAGCCTAAACATAAATAGTGATAGTCCTCAGCTCATACAGGCCTTGAACATAAACAGACCATTGCCTCCTTACTGCAAACTCTCACTAGGCACACTTGTTTTTGCTTGCCTGGTGTGCCAGGTAGGAAGAATTTTCAAGCATGCCTTATGACAGCAAGTGACTGACATGAACAGATGGAACAGTTAGCGGTGTTGACAAAATGTATAACTCCAACTTTATACCCCCTCTAGTGGACATTGAACCACAATGATTTAAATGTCTGCAGCATCGAAGGAAAGAAGAATGCTACTAAACGCTACTAGAACCCTACTACATCTCTGGCTGCATACAGCAGGATTCACAATTCACAGATCCACACATTTCGGGGTTCTTGAATGAAGAGAGACAGTCTAAAACACATTTAGGCTTGTCAGCAAATATACTGATAACTAGGTTTCCCCTTTTGTCTTTGTTGTCAGTTTTCAGTTTATCTGATGCTTGAGAGTGCCACAATATGTAGAGATGTGCGTCACATGAAAACAAACATGTCTGAATTCAGTGTTTGAGGGTCTACATAACGAAGAAATCAGTACAATTTATCGTATTGGACGTGGGGGAAATTGGAAGAGTAGGGGGAGTCAGAGGAGAAATGTCGTCCCTAGACAAGGCAAGAACTAGATGTATGTCTGGAGAAGTGCAGTACTATCATAAGGAGAGTTATACTTGGAATACGGAGGAGGAAGGGAGGGAAAAAGAGAGGCAGAGGAGGTCTAAGAGAGAGAGGGAGGAAGAGGGTGAGCTTGAGTCAGTTAAAAATGGTGGGAAAAAGGGAGATGGTTTGTTAAAGAAGAATGGTAGAAAGTGTAAACAGAGTGAGTTGAAGAAATGGAAGTGAATGAGGGCGAAGTATCGGAGGTGGTAGATGTGGTGAAGTTCTCGGAGCCTGAGGTTTGCACCGAGGGTCAGGAGAAAGATGAGTCTGTGACAGTAGGAGTGAAGTTTTTGGAAAAAGTGGAACCTTGTCTTTTGGCTGATCCATTTGTGGTTTCAGGGTGGGTGAAAACAGAGTTGGATGCTATGAAATCAGTGTGGTTAACCAGAAGTGGTCTTGTGACAATTGTTTATATTTCTGCTCGTCAGAGGGAGCAGGCGCTCCACGTTAAACGAATGGGGGCAAGAGATGTGAATTGCTTTGAGCTCAAGAAAAGGGCGCCATTGAAAGGAGTGATTACTTGGGTAGCGGTAAATGTGAAAGCTGACCAACTGAAGAGGAAGATTCCCAGTGTTTGTGATGCTCGTCGTTTGGTGCGACGCAGACCGGGTGGCGTGAGTGGAGAAACAGAAGAGTCATTGTCTGTTCTTTTGAGTTTTGATGTTGAGTCTTTGCCTGACAAAGTGATGTTAGGATATATAAGTTATCAGGTACGAGCTTTTGTGTTGAATACATTATGTTGTTACAGGTGTCAAGCTTATAGGCATGTGGCAGCAGTGTGTAGGAGGGAGGTTCCAAGGTGTGAGAAGTGTGCAGAAAGGCATGAGACAAAGGAATGTGTAGCATTGGGGAAAGTAGTGGTAATTGTAGGGGTGCCCATGGGGCTGTGGATCAGAAATGTCTGGTGCGAGAGAGGCAGGTTGAGGTTTCCAGGGTTAGAGTAGTGCAGAAGTTGTCATATGCTGAGGCAGTGAAGAAAGTAGAGGAAGATGGGTCAAGGGGGAGGGATCCTGAGAGGAATGGTGTGAGTAGTAGAGATGTACAGAGGGATAAACCAACAAGTGATATATGTTTCAGTAAGATTGGATTTTTGGCATTTATAGCAATGGTTATCAACTGTACTGCAGGGGTGGAACGTAAGTCGCAGAAAATAGAGGTTGTGGTGGCAGCTGCAGAGAGGTATTTGGGTTTGCGAGACTTGACTTCAGAAGAGTTACAGGGTGTGTTAAGTGGTGGTGTCCCATCCCTTCAGGCTGTAGGCCTGAAGTAGGAATACATATATTTAAATAGTGGAGTATGGTAGTTTTTTTTTTTTTTTTTTGTGAGTGTAGTATTAGATGGTAGGGTATTTGTTATATTTTTAATTTTTTTTAAGCAAGGTATAAGGGAGTAATACTCCAGTCTAGTAGGTGGCGGTAATGCACATTTATTGGATGCCAACCGCCGTTAAACCTCATCGAAGTAGAAGAACACAATAAGTAGAGGTGGAGCTTGTGACGTCAATAAAAACATTGGCAAAATGGCAGCGACCATGAGCAACGTGGATGAAATTCGGGATAGAGTGATATTAGGTGAATTTGATGTGAAAAATGTAAGTGATTTGAGATTATCCAATAAAATCAGTTACATTCAGATACTGTTTATGCCCGGAGTTTATGTGCAGTTTATATTGGAATTAACGGGTAGCTAGCGTTAGCTGGCTAAACATAATGTGCAGCTAACGCGTTAGCTAACTAGTACGGTAGAAAATACAACCCAGTTCTCACACACAGCATCTTTCTCATGAAATATATGCTGTAATTAATACGCCAATACATGAGTTGATCTGCGACGCATAAATACTTTTAAATTGTTCAAATGTTTCCAGGTTCATACAACAGATTACCCTGGTAATTATCCAGGCTACGATGACACATGGAATTTGAAGAAATTTCAAAAGGTATCTAATTTAGCTAGCTAATATACAGTATCGTCTTAGCTAACTATTATCATGCTGGTCTAATTTTACATTCAGGTTTGTTAAATGGAATGCCCATAATACACTTTTCGTCAATATTATGTATCTATTGCAGAATTTCAGAATCGACGTGGTGCAAATGGATGAGACTTCTCTGGAGTTCGACATGGTGGGCATAGATGCTGCTATCGCCAATTCCTTTCGAAGGATATTACTAGCAGAGGTAACTACTACTCAAATAGCGTCCTGGCAATAAAAACATATAATAATAAGTGCTGTTTATGTTTTTGGATGGTACATAGCAAAATAACATGGATAAATTCACCCTCTCCTAGGTCCCCACTATGGCTGTTGAGAAGGTGTTCATTTACAACAACACATCTATCATTCAGGATGAGATCCTTGCCCACAGGCTGGGCTTGATCCCTATCAAGGCTGACCCACGACTGTTTGAGTACAGAAACGCAGGTACATTTATGCTGCATACCTTGCTTCCTCTGACAATGGCAACACAAAGTTCCAAGACTTGTCTTGTAGAGGGTCACCGCCAACTACATCAGTTTTGTTTAAGGCATTTGTGCTTTTCTCAGGGGACGAAGAAGGCACAGAAATCGACACAATTCAACTTCAACTGAAGATCAAATGCACCAGGAACCCCAGAGCCACCAAAGACTCCGCTGACCCCCGGGAACTTTACCTGAATCACATGGGTAGGTAAGGCCGTGGACTAGGGCCAGCTCCAGGCATAAACCGTCGCTTAGGGCTTCTGGACGCTAAGGGGCCCCATTAAGAAGTCGGTCGTAGTCTCAATTTACTGTTGAGTTAGAATATTAGAATACACAAGGTGCAAGTTTGAAATGTGGTTGTGCATCAGCAGTTTTTATCTTGTTTTGTCAGTCACTGACAGTCACTCAATTAGCCCATGTCAGCTAACTATTTTTAGATTGGTAAGTTAGTCTTGCCAGTTATCTAAACTTGTAGTAATCATTGTCGAATACTGCCCCTCCAGGGGGCCTCCATTGATTTTGTTAGTCACTCTCATATGATTAACATGGCATAAGTCATGGCAGTGTGTAGAATTGCAGGACATTTGCTTTAAAACTGCAAAAATGTATCTGCCCCATGGTGAAATTAGTAGAATTATATTACATTGATTATACAATTTCAAAATTTTTCATCTCAGTGTACTCTAAGGACATGAAGTGGGCTCCTATTGGGAACCAAGCTGATGTGTTTGCAGATGCCAACATCGGTCCAGTACATGGGGATATCCTTCTGGCACAGCTCCGGCCTGGACAGGAGCTGGATATAGTCATGCACTGTGTGAAAGGCATTGGTGAGAGGACTTTCTCTGCAAAATGTTATAATGTCTGCACAATGGCAATCTCAGATTACAGTTGAACCTTTCTCAAGCCCTGTAACAAGTAAATTCTGATATCCGTCCGAATGGACGGTGGGTGGGTAAACACTTGTCCAAAATAAAAATAGTTTACGTTCATTTACCATCGCTACACCATTGCCTGTAGCTACAGCTCTCCGTCATATTCTGTTGAAATTAGTGATCTTTCTTATCTGATGGCAATGCTATGCTCTATGTTTCCAGGTCAAGACCACGCCAAGTTTTCACCTGTGGCTACAGCCAGTTACAGACTCCTTCCTGAGATCACACTAATGGAAACAGTGGAGGGGGAGAAAGCGGAGCGACTAAAACGCTGCTTCTCACCTGGAGTCATTGAAGTGGAGAACCATGGGGGTAAAACAGGAGCTATAACATTTTGAAGCATTGTCCTTAGCACATACTGAAATTGTTATTTTACTGTAGCTATTTAAGTTCCATGTAGTTAATAATTCTGTCTTCTGTCCCAGGAAAGGTTGTTGCCAAGGTGGTGAACAGTCGCTTAGATACATGCAGTAGGGAGGTTCTCCGACATGATGACCTCAAGAACGCTGTGAAGCTTGCAAGAGTGCGGGACCATTTTATCTGTATGTACCCAGTGAATTTAGAAATCACTATGTTGCTGCTTGGCGAATTTGTGAAATGTACAGTCATAATGTCTAGGAGTACATAACCCATACAGTGTTTCCCCCTATAATGTTTTTTGCAAGGGTTGCGGGAAGGGGGTTGGGGGAATTCAGACTTTAGATTTTGTCAATTTTTTTTATAGATTAATTTGTAGGTTCACACTTTTAAAAACTATTTTTTTTTACATAGATCATCCAGTTTTGTTGTGTATCTATGTACATAAGAATGTTAAAACCACATCAGGAGACCGCTTTTGAGGTCTGGGAAACATTAACAAAATTTTAACTTTTGCTTTAGTTACCCTTTAATTCAAGTGCACATGAACAGATCTTTTTTATTTGGTTAGCTGTGTGTCTAGCACACGTGATGGAGTTTGCAAAACAAATGCCCACTGGATTGATGCAAATAATAATGATACCATTCTGCCAGGTAGGTAGGCATAGGTTACTTTGTAGCTAGTTAACATTTTATTGAGAAGGTTTTTGGGAAAGCCTTTCCATCTATCAGAAGACTGCTCAATAGCATTGCTATATTATTTTCCTGTTCCATATTTTGTTGTGGCGGCAACAATTTAGCTCCGCCGCTGCTAAATGAATACAGGGTAAACACTGATCATATTGTGTTGCACTGTAGAAGCTAATTGTTTTTCCTCAGTGATTCTAGTACTTTATTTGTTTAGTATAGTTTGGTATTCTGTGCATGAGCACTGTCATCAATCCTGTGTTTCCTCTTTCCCATACAGTTTCTGTAGAATCCACTGGCATCCTGGCACCTGATGTCCTTGTAACAGAGGCCATCAAAGTTCTCATGACCAAGTGTCGGAGATTCCTCAATGAGCTCGACTCCACAGAGATGGAATAAGAGCTATTAAGTTGGACCAAATGTAAATACCCACTACAGGGGTTGGATATATATATATGTGTGTGTTGAGCCGGTGTGCAACATGCTTTGGACAATAGAATACAACACCAGTTAGAATAGCAGAAACACTGTGAATGCTGAGGATGCTTTTATTGTTTTATTACCATCCTAGAGTAACTTGACTTTGGATTCCTTTGTTCAAATATGTACCCAGCATGAGACTTTGTCATCCTCAAATAGTTGTGCTACTTATATATTTTGTATTCTGATTCATGCTTATGTCACTTGCAAATCCTTATGGCTCACCCATGTCATTGGCCCATTTGTAGAATTCTGCCTGAATTCTGCCCTTTTGAGTATAACCTTTATAAGAAAAATGGGTTGAAGTCTTTACTGAATGAAGAGGGATTTAGAACTCATTTGTCCAAGACAGGATCGCCTGTTCTCAGCCAGGTGCACAGTTATGTGTTGTGTAATGTATGGACTTGTTTCATGAAACAATAAAGGTAAAGCATATTACATTTTACTCTAAATACTGATGTTGCGACATTTGTGCGCACTTTAGATTTTAGCAGATGCTCTTATCCAGTGCGAATTACAGGAGCAATTAAGGTTAAGGGCCTTGCTCAAGGGCACATCAACAGATTTTTCACGTAGTCTGCTCGGGAAGTTGAACCAGTGACCTTTCAGTTACTGGCCCAACGCTGTTAAGTGCTAGGCTACCTGCTTAGACTTTCTTTCCCCCCTCTGTGCTATTCCAAAGTGAGTTTGTTATTTAAAGGTACAGTATCTTGAACCTATACTGAACAAAAATATAAACGCAACATGCAACAATTTCACTGAGTTATAGTTCATATGAGGAAATCTGTCAATCCAGTAGGCCCTAATCTATGGATTTCACATGATTGGGAATACAGATATGCATCTGTTGGTCACAGATACCTTTAAAAAAAAAAGGGCCTCACAGTAGGTCAAGTCATTTTTGTGCATTCAAATTGCCATCGATAAAATGCAATTGTTCTTGTCCGTAGCTTATGTTCTTGCCCATACCATAACTCCAGCGCCACCATGGGGCACTCTGTTCACAACGTTGACATCAGCAACCTGCTCGCACACACGACGCCATACACGTAGTCTGCGGTTGTGAGGCCGGTTGGATATACTGCCAAATTCTCTAAAACGACGGAGGTGGCTTATGGTAGAGAAATGAACATTCAATTCTCTAGCAACAGCTCTGGTGGGCATTCCTGCAGTCAGCATGCCAATTGCACGCTCCCTCAAAACTTGAGACATCTGTAGCATTGTGTTGTGACAAAACATTTTAGAGTGGCCTTTTATTGTCCCCAGCACAAGGTGCACCTGTGTAATGATCAAGCTGTTTAATCAGATTCTTTACATGCCACACCTGTCTGTCAGGTGGATGGATTATGTTGGCAAAGGAGAAATGCTCACTAACGGATGTAAACAAATTTGTGCACAACATTTTAGAGAATAGCTTTTTGTGCATATGGTACATTTCTGGGATCTTTTATTTCAGCTCATGAAACATGGGACCAACATTTTACATGTTGCGTTTATCATTTTTTCTCAGTGTAGATATGACATACACTAGCCCATATGAGTTTTTGATGTCAGCTGCCTTGCATTACTTTTGCAGACTTCCACAGCCCAAAATGATTGGGCAACGCAGTTTGATGATTGCTTCTTGATCAATATCAGTTGTAGCCAATGAGATGACTAAGGTATAAATCAGGTTGAATGAATGGTAGGTACATTATAATTGTGACACTTTAACACAGGGCTGGACACAGCTCTTTGTAGGGATGAGTAGGTTAATGCAAAATAGGCTCTTGCTACTTTCTGTACTTAAATTAATTGAAATAGTTGTGTACAATCTTGCGATACTTTTTCGAGCACAGTTCAGAGAGAACTTTCCATATAACTCGTCATTTCCCCTATCTAACAAATGAAGATGGCGGCCGTTGTAGAAAGAGTAGAGGGAGGTTTTGGAGTCCTGGATTGTGACTCGGTGTCACCGAGATTGTCTACACCACCACCGGATCAACCACACCAGAACAACCCGCTCTTAGGACTTCCCATTGTGGCGATTGAAACTATTCTCAATTTCCTGTCTTACGACGAAATCAGCCTGCTACGCTTGGTGAGAGAACAAAAACAAACCACGAAGAAAATACCAATGCAGCGTCTGGCTAATCTAGCTCCTGCTAGCTATTTAACGAAAGCTAGTAGTAGCGTAGCTAGTTAGCTAAATCATAACATGCCTTGATTCACTGCTTATATGTTAGAAACGTGGATGTCTTTCCCACTACTACTACTACTACTACTACTAATAATAATAATAGCTAAAGGTACCGAAATATAGCTAACAAGGGCTAGCTAGCTAGCTTAGTTTAATAAATCGGTTTTTATTTCAACAACACCGAGCTGTTCCATTCCCAGTTGCTTTAGCCAGATGGGGCCCTGGCCTGGCTGGAACTCATGGCGAACTTGTCAAATTCAAACTAACACATAGGTATATTGTTTGTATAAAACGGTACTGATTTTATTTTCTAGCTAAATGCGTTACCTAGCTACTTAGTATGTTTCAAGATTTAGCAAAAACTGTTCGAGTGTAATTCTTAATGTCCACACTAAGTATTTGAAGTTGGGTTTTATTTCTGCGTTCCACCAAGTACAGTATGACTTTCCTTTAATTTACTTGTATCCTCTGGAAGACAGTGGTGTAATAGGCCAATTGACATCTAGAGGGAGGTGTTGGAACGATCTGTGTGGATGGGGGAGGAGTAGGCTATTTCAGCTCTGCCTCAGTCCATTTCGATCTGGCCATTGTAGAGTCCCAGTCGACATTAAAGTGGAACTGACAGAATTTTAGCAACATTAAATCTTATTAAAATCTGTTCATATACACCCCCAGGAATAATACGACACTTTTAAAAACATTTTCTGACAAGCGATCACTTAGATATGGTAATTTTAATACATTCTTAGAATGTTTGGGAATTACGTATATGCAAAGGCATTTGTGAGAATTCTATAGTAATATAGTGTGAAAGCGGCCTTGTGTTTGGACAATTAATAGACACTGCAGTAAATAAAGCCTAATAAAAACATCTGTCTCGTCCAGGACTGGCGTCTACGCAGACCGGTGCACCATAGCCAATCAGAGCTACAGTAGGCCTTTATGCAAACAAGACATTGCCACACAGGCCTGCCATTATTCACTTTGAACTGGACTGTGTGTTTACAGGCAGTTGTAACAGCTGACTTTAGCTCAATAGAACGCATTCACCAAAAGCCACAAAATACACCTGAATGTATTTCTGCAAATATGTCAATACCATGGGATTTCTCCTTTACATTTGGGAACTTTAGTCCTATTGATCAAACAACCATGAGAAGTTAGGCTCTCTCTCCCTCAGTTATGCACAAGATCAACAACTAATGCTAGCCAGAGCAAGATGAGCTAAAATATAACAAAATAACATTAGATAAACCCTCTCAAACATTTTCAGCTATTTGGCTGTCAAAATTGCACTGAGAAATGATGGGGAATTGTAGCCTACTTGTCCTTCTGCAGCTTGCCTGCCTGGCTGAAGTTGGCTAGCTAGCTACTTCCAGACACAAATAAGAGAACACCTCACTCTGACCATTTTACTCACCCTAGCAGAGCTGGTTAGCTAGGCTGTTTACATGTTATCTAGAGTGTTCGTGATTGTTTTGCCTACGTTTACTGACACTGGTCATATTCAGCGTGTGTTGCGTAAATTAATCAGCTATTCTGCACTCTGGCACACAGACGAGTGCTCTGAAATTGGAGTAGTGAATTTGGAGGCAGCAAACAATGTACCAGGCTTGCTGTGATTTATAACCTGATAGCAATATTTTTAGGACTACCAAGAAATGTATTAGAATTACATTAATCATGCAATGCCTTAGTGTACATCATGGAATGTTGAGTCAAATAGAACCTATTTATAAAACCTGTTATAAAGTTGGTTTTGTAGCATAAACTGGGAATTTTATATTTGTCCGTTTTCATATCTGCAAAGTAGTTAAAATGCTGTCAGTTCCACTTTAAGGCGTCCACATGCTTCCCCCGAAACAGTTCAAAAGAGTTTGTGCATATATTATGACAACGTTTTGGACTTCGGTAAGGGTTTTTTCGGCTGTTCGGGCACGTTACTACTTTTTTCATGATGGTGCTAGACAGCCATATGAGTGCTAGCTACAGAACATAAAGCTAGCCCAACCTGGACCCTGGGGTAGACGTAACATAGTAAATGGAAATCTGGGACACTCCAATTAGGATATGTTTAGTATGCTATGTCTTAATTTGTGGATGTCCATCATCCATTTCGTACAAAATGTTACATTTTAATTTGTTGTGGCGAGTGCAAGCTAGGTGGCTAACGCTAGCTGGGTTAGGAGTTAAGTTAAAGGGTTAGGGGAAGGGTTAGCTAACATGCAAAGTAGCTAAAAAGTAGTAAGTAGTTGCTAAAGTTGTCTGTGGTGAGATTCGAACACGCAACCTTTGGGTTGCTAGATGTTCGTGTTATATGCTCACCCATCCAACTTGACCAACCACCCTACTTTCGTTTTTGCCTTAAGTAACCTGTCATATGTAACATTATACTAATTTGAGTGTCCCAGATTTACATTTACTATGTTACGTCTAGTCTGAGACCAGGCTGGCTAGCCAAAACCAACAACACAAATAAATTGACTATTCAGCTACAAGTAGTGAGTGGGGTTAAACGGACTATACTAAACAAGTAAAATGTCTTGCCTTTGATTTTTGTTGTTTGTTTTTAATGATTTCCTCACACGGCTACGCCTACGTGTAGCCTACTTAGACACCGGATCCCCACATTTCCCACTCTCCCATGCTGAATAGCCTGAAGCCACATGGCTCTTCTCACAGGCTCTATTTCCCTACATGGGAGCATTGCGGCATTTTTGATCTGGTTACATGTACATTGAACAACACAGCAGCTTTTCGGCATGTTTTATTTCTGTATAACAAATCCATAACGAAGTTGACCCTTCAATGGGAAAGAATGTTTGTTTTCCCCAATTTGTGGGTGTGGTCAAGGGGAATTATTTGTTATGACGAATATCAACTCTTGCGTATACTAAAGACAGTACAGTATGATGGGCAGAAACTGCTTCTCCAATGGAAATCCCAGATCACACTTGTAGTCGCTGTCATGGCGACTGGCTAGCTAGGCTCGTGTAGAAACACGTCATCGGGTCTAACGGTCGTCTCGCGCCGAACTACGCGTGTGCAGGCCGTGCGCTCCTTCGGCAAAGTTGTTTTTAACAAATGTGTCAGTTTGTCACTTTCACGAGGGTAGAGTAATAACATGTTCAACTACTTACGCTGGCTCGCATCTAGGTTGTGCCTTTTTAGATTTAGAGAAATAACTACTAAGGAAGAATTTCACTTCTCTCATTGGGCTTGTTCAACAGTGCAGGCGACTGCCGACTGACTGATCTACAAATCACCTTGCATCATAAATAACGACTTGTTATTTGTAAGTCAGTCACAATTTACTCATGATTCATCACGGTTTTGATGCTCTCGAACATGGCCACAGATTTCTCAAACCCCAAACCTGGGTCTGTTTCGCAAGCGTTCCTTGCGATGTTATGTTTCTGGGTTTAGAAACTCTGTGGCCATACCATCACCCCACTGGTGCACCCTGCAGTGCAAACTGTCACTTTTTAGTTTGAGCATCACAGGCTGTACGTGTCAAGCGAGGGGTTGGAGGAAGTGTTATAAAAGACATGAGTCTCAATAGAAGCTACTCAACCATACCTTCCCGACTCTGTTCTTTTCCCAGGTATGCAAGCGCATGGACATGATCAATCAGCGCATGCTGAACCAAGGCTTCCTCAAGGTGGAGCGTTACCACAGCCTGTGCCAGAGGCAGGTCAAAGCCCAGCTTCCAAGGTCGGTCTCAACACCACTGGAGGGAGGGATTTCTAGAGTAGATGATGTGTATGCTATTTGAATATAGGTGTTTTTGCTTGGCCCGTGTACTGAGGCAAATCAATGAGTAAAAGTAGGCCTACTGCATCCAGGCAATGAAGCCAGAAGTGTTTGAGCTCTGTAGGAACTAGGGCTGTCCCTGACTAAAAAGATCTTGGTCGACCGAGAGTAGTCTGTTCTTTCGACCAATCGATTGGTATACATTTTAAAACGTGTATTTTTCCATATATAAACACACCCTATGTTTGATAAAAATCAACTATGTAGGTTGCTGAGCTTGTCTAATGCTTTAAGCACTGCGATAAAAAAATTAAGACACACACACATTAGTAGAGAGGGAGCCAGAGATCAGTATAGCCTAACCAGAAGAGAGAACTTGTTTCCACCACTCCCCTCCTCCTCCCACTGCTGCTGGCCTTCGCAGCCATTAAGCTCCTTAAGTTGCCTATAATAGGCTACACCAGCGGTCGGCAACCTTTTCCATTTGGAGTGCCAAGTTATCGTATTTCTACTGATCTGCGTGCCAGTTATGATTTTCATATGCACATTTTCATTTCCTTTTAATAGTCTTCATATCTCAATGTCACGGAAATGTGTTCAGAAATAAATATACACGATCTGTAAAAACCAGCTCCTCCCTCAACAGAGATCGATCATCTTGAAAAACTAAAGCAGATACAGTGAGGGGGAAAAAGGGATTTGATCCCCTGCTTGGTTTTGTACGTTTGCCCACTGACAAAGACATGATCAGTCTATAATTTTAATGGTAGATTTATTTGAACAGTGAGAGACAGAATAACAACAAAAAAAACTTAAACGCATGTCAAAAGTTATAAATTTATTTGCTTTTTAATGAGTCATGCAAAACATGACTTAGTACTTGGTGGCAAAACCCTTGTTGGCAATCAGAGGTCAGATGTTTCTTGTAGTTGGCCACCAGGTTTGCACACATCTCAGGAGGGATTTTGTCCCACTCCTTGCAGATCTTCTCCAAGTCATTAAGGTTTCGAGGCTGACGTTTGGCAACTCGAACCTTCAGCTCAGTCCACAGATTTTCTATGGGATTAAGGTCTGGAGACTGGCTAGGCCACTCCAGGACCTTAATGTGCTTCTTCTTGAGCCACTCCTTTGTTGCCTTGGCCGTGTGTTTTGGGTCATTGTCATGCTGGAATACCCATCCACGACCCATTTTCAATGCCCTGGCTGAGGGAAGGAGGTTCTCACCCAATATTTGACGGTACATGGTACAAGTTGTCCTGTCCCCTTAGCAGAAAAACACCCCCAAAGCATAATGTTTCTACCACCATGTTTGACGGTGGGGATGGTGTTCTTGGGGTCATAGGCAGCATTCCTCTTCCTCCAAACACGTTGAGTTGATGCCAAAGAGCTCGATTTTGGTCTCATCTGAACACAACACTTTCACCCAGTTCTCCTCTGAATCATTCAGATGTTCATTGGCAAACTTCAGACTGGCCTGTATATGTGCTTTCTTGAGCAGGGGGACTTTGCGGGCGCTGCAGGATTTGTCCTTCACGATGTAGTGTGTGACCAATTGTTTTCTTGGTGACTATGGTCCCAGCTGCCTTGAGATCATTGACAAGATCCTCCCGTGTAGTTCTGGGCTGATTCCTCACCGTTCTCATGATCATTGCAACTCCACGAGGTGATCTTGCATGGAGCCCCAGGCCGAGGGAGATTGACAGTTCTTTTGTATTTCTTCCATTTGCGAATAATCGCACAAACTGTTGTCACCTTCTCACCAAGCTGCTTGGCGATGGTCTTGTAGCCCATTCCAGCCTTGTCCCTGACATCCTTGGAGAGCTTTGTTCTTGGCCATGATGGAGAGTTTGGAATTTGATTGCTTCTGTGGACAGGTGTCTTTTTTATACAGGTAACGAGCTGAGATTAGGAGCACACTCTTAAAGGGAGTGCTCCTAATCTCAGTTTGTTACCTGTATAAAGACACCTGGGAGCCAGAAATCTTTCTGATAACATTTGACATGTGTTTTTCTGGATTTTTGTAGTTGTTATTCTGTCTCTCACTGTTCAAATAAACCTAACATTAAAATTATAGACTGATCATTTCTTTGTCAGTGGGCAAACGTACAAAATCAGCAGGGAATCAAATACTTTTTTCCCCTCACTGTAGATTGCTACGGCCCACCACCTACTGTAGAAAATAGTTTTACTGGAGTTGTGTAGCCTACCGGAGTGGACGCAACTCATATCCAACTGCTGATTTGAGATGTTCAATCATTCAGACTTAATTTAGATTGTTCAGATTGATCGTAAGAAATCGTTTTGGTAATTTCTTTTAACAGTGTGTACAGTGGGGGGAAAAAAGTATTTAGTCAGCCACCAATTGTGCAAGTTCTCCCACTTAAAAAGATGAGAGAGGCCTGTAATTTTCATCATAGGTACACGTCAACTATGACAGACAAATTGCGAATTTTTTCCAGAAAATCACATTGTAGGATTTTTAATGAATTTATTTGCAAATTGGGGTGGAAAATAAGTATTTGGTCACCTACAAACAAGCAAGATTTCTGGCTCTCACAGACCTGTAACTTCTTCTTTAAGAGGCTCCTCTGTCCTCCACTCGTTACCTGTGTTAATGGCACCTGTTTGAACTTGTTATCAGTATAAAAGACACCTGTCCACAACCTCAAACAGTCACACTCCAAACTCCACTATGGCCAAGACCAAAGAGCTGTCAAAGGACACCAGAAACAAAATTGTAGACCTGCACCAGGCTGGGAAGACTGAATCTGCAATAGGTAAGCAGCTTGGTTTGAAGAAATCAACTGTGGGCGCAATTATTAGGAAATGGAAGACATACAAGACCACTGATAATCTCCCTCGATCTGGGGCTCCACGCAAGATCTCACCCCGTGGGGTCAAAATGATCACAAGAACGGTGAGCAAAAATCTCAGAACCACACGGGGGGACCTAGTGAATGACCTGCAGAGAGCTGGGACCAAAGTAACAAAGCCTACCATCAGTAACACACTACGCTGCCAGGGACTCCGTGTAAAGGAAAGAATGAATGGGGCCATGTATCGTGAGATTTTGAGTGAAAACCTCCCATCAGCAAGGGCATTGAAGATGAAACGTGGCTGGGTCTTTCAGCATGACAATGATCCCAAACACACCGCCCGGGCAACGAAGGAGTGGCTTCGTAAGAAGCATTTCAAGGTCCTGGAGTGGCCTAGCCAGTCTCCAGATCTCAACCCCATATAAAATCTTTGGAGGGAGTTGAAAGTCAGTGTTGCCCAGCGACAGCCCCAAAACATCACTGCTCTAGAGGAGATCTGCATGGAGGAATGGGCCAAAATACCAGCAACAGTGTGTGAAAACCTTGTGAAGACTTACAGAAAACGTTTGACCTGTGTCATTGCCAACAAAGGGTATATAACAAAGTATTGAGAGACTTTTGTTATTGACCAAATACTTATTTTCCACCATAATTTGCAAATAATTCATAAAAAATCCTACAATGTGATTTTCTGGATTTTTTCCAATCGGCAGCAGATATTCATTTTAAAATGGAAAATGAATGTGTATATGCAACAACAACAAATTATCGCATCAATTTGTTCCCCTAATTAAACTAAAACGTATCGTTCATGTATCGGCGCCCATGCAATTCTAGATGTGTATCGAATCGTTCATGAAAGGAGAGATCCAAATCCCTAGGTCCATCATGTTTTCCTTGTTACAATAAGAAAGAGATGCATTGTTGGTAATTAAAGAAAATAAATAATCTGAGACCTCAACTTGTGAATGATTAGCCTAAATTATAGCCTATTCACCCCATTGTGTCAGCAGCACTAGTGCATTACGAAAGTGACAACCTCGATGCTATGAAACACATTCACAATACTTATTTTTTTATGCCTTTTTTATTTTTTTGTCATATCCAATTACAATCTTGTCACATCGCTGCAACTCCCCAACGGGCTCGGACGAGTCATGCGTCCTCCGAAACAGCCCGCCAAACCGTGCTCCTTAACACCTGCCCGCTTACCCGGAAGCCAGCTGCACCAATGTGTCGGAGGAAACACTGTTCAACTGATTACCAAAGTCAGCCTGCAGGCGCATGGCCTGCCACAAGGAGTCACTAGAGCGCGATGAGCCAAGTAAAGCACCCTCCCCGGACGACGCTGGACCAATTGTGCGCCGCCCTATGAGACTCCCAGTCACAGCCGGTTGTGACACAGCCTGGGCTCGAACCCGGGTCTGTAGTGACGTCTTAGACCGCTGTGCCACTCGGGAGGCCTGTACTTTGTTATTTTATTCCAAACCATTCAGCATCTTCACTTTTTGATGATCCCTGGAAAGTTATCATTCAATCATGATAAATGTTACTTGGATCATAAAAGTATCTGTCATCTTGTCCTATGTGTGTATTTGGTGTGCTTTGTCTTGTGGCAGGCGGGAGTCGGAGCGGAGGAACCACTCACTGGCCCGTCATGCTGACATCCTGGCTGCAGTAGAAACGCGCCTCTCGCTACTCAACATGACCTTCATGAAATATGTGGACTCCAGTCTTTGCTGCTTCATCCCTGGCAAGGTGCCTAGCTTCATCCTCTTTAATTTACCAGCCACTACCTACCTGTCACATCTGTACATTAGATGCTAATTTCTGTTATTTTATGGTGTTTTGCGTTGACTAACTTTAGAGCTTCTCCCATTTGGCCAGATGGCACTCCTGCTCTTAGCTTGACTATAGTTTAGAAAAATGATCTGAATAAATGATCAAAGCAGAATTAAAATTAAGTATTCTGAATAAGTGGAAGACCAGTTCCATCCCAATATGAACATGCTAGCTACTTCCACTAACTTGCAAAGTCTTGGCCTCAACAACATTACACACACACCAGGATCACATTCTTAACATTGTAAGCCCAAGCGTACAATTTATTCTAAGCTTAAGTTTCCCGGCATGTGACTGTCTTTCCCCAAGGTGATTGATGAGATCTACCGTGTGCTGCGCTATGTGAACTCTACACGTGCGCCCCAGCGGGCTCATGAGGTGCTGCAAGAGCTGCGGGACATCTCTTCCATGGCCATGGAGTACTTTGATGAGAAGATCGTCCCCATCCTGAAGAAGAGGCTTCCCGGGGCCGACCTGTCAGGGCGCCTCATCGGATCTGCCCCAGGTAATGGACAACTACACTGACCTTTTTATGGCCAATAAAGATTCTGTAATGTACAGATGCCCATGTTACTTAATATTAGTCAAATGAACATGAATATCTTTTATTGTTCAACTTGGCTACCAATTTAAGATTGTACCTAAGATCATCACCCTCAGTATTCTCTCTGCCTACCCCAGTGGCCGGACCCTCCACCTCCCTGACCACTATGTCCCTGCTGGCTAAGAACACGCCGTCACGCTCTGAGATGACCAAGGTGCAGCAGCAGGTGAAGGTGAACGGGGCGTCCATGACGGTGCTGCGGCGGGAGAATCAGGAGGTGCGCGTCAAACAGCTGGAGCAGCAAAAGCAGCTGCAGGACCAGGAGCAGAAGCTGCTGGAGCAGACGCAGGTTATCGGGGAGCAGAACGCCCGGCTGGCTGAGCTGGAGCACAAGCTCAGGGAACTGATGGACAGTGCGGTGGGGGGAGGGGCCAGGCCGGCTGTAGCCGCCTCCACCTCAGCAGCTTCTTCCTCGACAGGCTCCGCTGCCGTCACCACAACGTCTTCTGCTGCCGTCGCCACGGCAACCAGTGCCATGGCCGCAGCGGTGGAGACGGCAGGCAGCCTGCCCCTGAAACGCACCAGGAAGAGCTCAGACCTCCTGCGCCAGTCCAAACGCCTGCGCAGCAAGAAATAAGACAATGTTTTTTTTGTCTGATTGCATCTCCAACCATGTCCTGTGACATTATTTTAATTCTCATTGTCTGGAATGTCTTTAGTAGAGGGGGGGGTCATGGTAAAGGAGTCAGGAGTTGCTCTGTTTCCCTGGCGTTGAATTCCCCTTGTCATGTCCCTCTCAAATGCATACAGAAACTACACCATGGACATCTTTGTGCTGATTAGGCCAGCATATTTGGGCAAGAGTGCTAGTAGTCTCCTCAGTTTAACCACAGACTCTTAAAGCCACTAAGAATTTGCACACTAGTTGACAAGGTGCGAGTTAGGTTGAAAAATCTAAAACACTTAATCTTGGTATTCAGTCTTTCTTGTCCATCAACAAAAGTCAATCCAGATTAGGTTGTTGGCTCCTAGTGGGGAGAGAGCCTCATCTTTGCAGTGAGGCAAGAAATAATGAGTGCTTTCTAATATGCATTGCATAACTACTGATGAGGTGGACTTTGGTTGTTAAAAATGCATTTGAAATATTGGCTAGATGAGACCACTCAGGATAAAGGATGTTTAAATTCTGCCTCTGAGCCAATTTTGTCCTTATTGATGCAAATACAATTTTTAACTTAAGAAGTCATTTTCTTATTGTTTTGTTCTGTGTTGGCCAGGTGGGATTGCTTAATATCCTTGTTCAATATTCTTTATTTTTCTGAGACGGGCTAAATTAAAGGGTTTGACTCCTGCATCGAGAGGATTATATTACATTACTTGCCCTTCCCATCCCAAATTTGGTGCAATTAAAATTAAAGGAAGTTATTCTCTATTTCCCAAAAATTAGAATTTAATTTATTTTAGGCAGGTCCTGGGAGATTACGCATCCTCATGAAAAGGACAGTTTTACGATTCCTATTGTAATGAACGGTGTTCAGCTAGTATTAGTGAAATGACACTTTTGATTTTAAATGCATTTCTGTGTTCCACAAGAAGATGCAGTCTTTGGCACTCACTGTTGAGTTGAAGACAGGCAGGCTAATGTGGCGATTGATCATGTAGCTGAGGGAGCGTCTCTAAAGCCATGGTGCCTGGGAAATTAAGGAAAGGGACTTGTTTTACATTGGGCAATGGCAGGACGGCTATAGGATCCCACAAAAGACTTAGTTTTCAGAGATCAATCATTTCCAAAAAAAAGTTCTGACACAATCTTCCTTCAGGGCTAGAGTAATTTTGCTCCATCGTTTATCTATACGTTTTGGAAATGGCTGTCATTGATCAAATACTAGTCTGAGTAAAATTTGATTTATATGCAGTCAAGTATCTGTCTTTGGGGAAGATTTATCAAAGCTTTATATAAGAGGTAGAAATGACCCTCTGTATTGATTGACCAGACTGGTGATTCTGTCTTGGAGGTCAAAGGTAAATTTGCCACTTTGAAAATGTGTTTAATCAGTTGTGCAGTTGTCATCTAGACCTACTTCTCTGTCTACTGATCTTATTGTTATGCTATCTTTGTACACAAAGTTTAGTCCCATGTAACACCAAGTTCATCTGTTCAAGAAATATTCAGATTTGCCAAATGACTGCCGTGCAACTACAGTAGAGGTTGACCAATGTAAGCCCTACTGAAGATAACTTTTAGTAGAACTCCTTTCACAATTTAAAAGGATTTAAAGTGTTAGGTTTCTCCCTAATTGCTATAAAAACACTCTTGCACAACAGCACCCTTCCCATTTCAAGATCTCTGCACACAGTTCTCTTTTTAGCTTGTGAGCCCATAATGCGGCTGGAATTTCGTTAAGAATGACATAACATTTTACATTTAGCAGACGCTCTTATCCAGAGCGACTTACAGTTAAGTGAGTGCATACATTTTCAAATGACCTCAACCACTTGTGGCATGAAATCTGTGTGGCATACTGGGAATCGCAGTACACAACTGAGTGGACTCTAGGTGGCATACTGGGAATCGCAGTACACAACTGAGTGGACTCTAGCGTGTATTCTAAACGCACTGGGCAGGAAACACAAGAATATGTTATCTAGTGGCTTAATTTGAGAGACTGCGTCTCAGTTTAGAAATGAGTGTACTGTAAACTTCATGTACTACAAAAGTGTAGATTGTGGATTATTATGTATAAGAAAAGTGTAAATTGGCCAAACTGTATAGGTTGTTGCACACTTTACCGTTACAAGTACAAATGAAGCATTAAAATAAGTTAACCTATCGAGATATTGGTGAGCGTGTGTTTGTGAGAATAGTTTTGCAATACTTTTTTTTTTTTCACTGTAAGATGTGTTGATTCCTGACTGCATTACGTGACAAAGCGTGATACATATGTGACCTATTCCTCCGGTATGGTTCCTCCTATCCAAAACATTTTCATAAAAGGTAGCTGTAGTATGAGATCTAGTATCAGGCCTTTACCTGTTGCAGATGGATTGGTCTGGCTTGTTTCCATTCCACTTCTGATCAAATATCTGTTTTTCTCAACTACAGGTACCAAACTCTGTTACCTGGGTCGTCCTGCACCAGACAGGCCATGCTGGAGTTCACCTCTATGCAGATGGTTTAGAACCCCAAGCACACTGCATCATGTGAAACTCAAGTCACTACAGTTACCCCCTCCCAACAAAGTGACTCAGCCGAACTGCAGATCAGTTTCATCAATACAAAAGACTGCATGAAAGGAAATGCCTGTCCTGCTGTGGGTATGATTGAGGAACAATTTCACAAAACGTAATGCCTTGGCTGATTTATGTATTTTTTTTTGTTTAACAGAATAGCTTTCATAATACATTGTCTATTTATTGTATTAGAATGCCAATGTTTATCCTTTTTACTGTAACCAATCCGTGGATTGGGTCAAGAGGACATGGTCTTCAGCACTTGTTTTTTAAAACTGCTGTGCAACTCCTATAGAGCCTTATGTAACAGCGACATGGATTAATTTACATGCCAGAGCAAGTTCCTGTTACAGAATTCAAAGAAATGTACATTGCGATAAGAAACAATGCTGTATGTTGGTTTAGCAACCCTGTAGCTATTTGGTTACCGGTGACCAAATATAATTCAGATACATGTATCCTCAGTATCCTTTTGGACAAAACAGGAAATGTTGACTCACTTTGCAGTGTGGAAGCCAACTGCAGACTGGATTATCTCCGGAAGAAAAACATGATCTTTAAGATCAGTAGCTAGCCATTGCAGTGCATATATTTTTTATGTTCACTAATGTGATGCATTCTGTGAGCATTTAGTGAATTCATCATTCTGTATTTACTTGGGCTAGGTTTAAACATTTGTATGGACCACTATTCAGTTGTTGTAATAAAATAAGATGCCATTGGCACCATTTTGGCATACTTTAAAGGTCTAATGCAGCCTCTATATAATTTCTGGGTAACAATTAAGTACCTTACTGTGATTGTTTTCAATTTAAATGGTAAAAAATACATTGCTTCTTGGCAAGGGCTATTTCTCAAGCAATAATTTTTCCAAGACTGTCGGAGTGGTCTGAGTGGGGAGGGGAACATTTGCTGTTAAAGAGCGCAATAGTAATGGCACTAACATGGTTCGTTGGACAAAGCCTATGGGGTAATGTATTTATTTGATAAACTGTAAATAAGGTCTGTGGTAAACAGGGTAAGGAGATCTTATACATTTGTTCTATGAGATAATCCTCATCAGCTAACGTAACTTGTGAATTTAAGAGTTTTATGTAATCAGAAAATTGCATAACACAAAGGCTTCACAATTCATAAAGGTCATTAACTGAATGATTTTAAACTCAGACCTTATTTTCAGCCTTTATCCCAAAACCCTATTCTTTCCCCATAGGAATGGCTGAACCAACCAGAGGTATAGTGGGGAGAACAAGTATTTGATACACTGCCGATTTTGCAGGTTTTCCTACTTACAAAGCATGTAGAGGTCTGTAATTTTTATCATAGGTACACTTCAACTGTGAGAGACGGAATCTAGAAAGTCACATTGTATGATTTTTAAGTAATTAATTTGCATGTTATTGCATGACATAAGTATTTGATCACCTACCAACCAGTAAGAATTCCGGCTCTCACAGACCTGTTAGTTTTTCTTTAAGAAGCCCTCCTGTTCTCCACTCATTACCTGTATTAACTGCACCTGTTTGAACTCATTACCTGTATAAAAGACACCTGTCCACACACTCAATCAAACAGACTCCAACCTCTCCACAATGGCCAAGACCAGAGAGCTGTGTAAGGACATCAGGGATAAAATTGTAGACCTGCACAAGGCTGGGATGGGCTACAGGACAATAGGCAAGCAGCTTGGTGAGAAGGCAACAACTATTGGCGCAATTATTAGAAAATGGAAGCAGTTCAAGATGACGGTCAATCACCCTCGGTCTGGGGCTCCATGCAAGATCTCACCTCGTGGGGCATCAATGATCATGAGGAAGGTGAGGGATCAGCCCAGAACTACACGGCAGGACCTGGTCAATGACCTGAAGAAACCATTAGTAACACACTACGCCGTCATGGATTAAAATCCTGCAGCGCACGCAAGGTCCCCCTGCTCAAGCCAGCGCATGTCCAGGCCCATCTGAAGTTTGCCAGGAATGGGAGAAGGTCATGTGGTCTGATGAGACAAAAATAGAGCTTTTTGGTCTAAACTCCACTCGCCGTGTTTGGAGGAAGAAGAAGGATGAGTACAACCCCAAGAACACCATCCCAACCGTGCATGGAGGTGGAAACATCATTCTTTGGGGATGCTTTTCTGCAAAGGGGACAGGACGACTGCACCGTATTGAGGGGAGGATGGATGAGGCCATGTATCGCGTGATCTTGGCCAACAACCTCCTTCCCTCAGTAAGAGCATTGAAGATGGGTCGTGGCTGGGTCTTCCAGCATGACAACGACCCGAAACACACAGCCAGGGCAACTAAGGAGTGGCTCCGTAAGAAGCATCTCAAGGTTCTGGAGTGGCCTAGCCAGTCTCCAGACCTGAACCCAATAGAAAATATTTGGAGGGAGCTGAAAGTCCGTATTGCCCAGCGACAGCCCCGAAACCTGAAGGATCTGGAGAAGGTCTGTATGGAGGAGTGGGCCAAAATCCCTGCTGCAGTGTGTGCAAACCTGGTCAAGACCTACAGGAAACGTATGATCTCTGTAATTGCAAACAAAGGTTTCTGTACCAAATATTAAGTTCTGCTTTTCTGATGTATCAAATACTTATGTCATGCAATAAAATGCAAATTAATTACTTAAAATCATACAATGTGATTTTCTGGATTTTTGTTTTAGATTCCGTCTCTCACAGTTGAGACCTCTACATGCTTTGTAAGTAGGAAAACCTGCAAAATCGGCAGTGTATCAAATACTTGTTCTCCCCACTGTAACTAATTTCCGTTTTTTAGGACTACAAGCTGGCGAGCTCTATTGGCAAAGGTTTGGAACATAAAATCAAATAAAAATGTATTGGTCTCATACACAGTTTGGCAGGTGTTATAACGGGTGCAGTGACATGCTTATGTTACTAGCTCCTAATAATGCAGTAAACTTTCAAACAAGAAATCAAGAACGGCGGGATGAATCTGATTATCAACCCAAATAGCATTGTAGCAGTAATCAAATGCAATCTATACGCATGTACACCGGGAGAATTTACATATAATCAGCTAAGAATATGTACAGCAGTAGATACAGTGGGGAAAAACAGTATTTAGTCAGCCACCAATTGTGCAAGTTCTCCCACTTAAAAAGATGAGAGAGGCCTGTAATTTTCATCATAGGTACACGTCAACTATGACAGACAAATTGAGAAAAAATTATCCAGAAAATCACATTGTAGGACTTTTAATGAATTTATTTGCAAATTATGGTGGAAAATAAGTATTTGGTCACCTACAAACAAGCAAGATTTCTGGCTCTCACAGACCTGTAACTTCTTCTTTAAGAGGCTCCTCTGTCCTCCACTCGTTACCTGTATTAATGGCACCTGTTTGAACTTGTTATCAGTATAAAATACACCTGTCCACAACCTCAAACAGTTACACTCCAAACTCCACTATGGCCAAGACCAAAGAGCTGTCAAAG
This sequence comes from Coregonus lavaretus, assembly GCF_964263955.1. NCBI lineage: Eukaryota > Metazoa > Chordata > Actinopteri > Salmoniformes > Salmonidae > Coregonus > Coregonus lavaretus. Next base: position 47,290,782 of record NC_139988.1, read on the forward strand.
GACACCAGAAACAAAATTGTAGACCTGCACCAGGCTGGGAAGACTGAATCTGCAATAGGTAAGCAGCTTGGTTTGAAGAAATCAACTGTGGGAGCAATTATTAGGAAATGGAAGACATACAAGACCACAGATAATCTCCCTCGATCTGGGGCTCCACGCAAGATCTCACCCCGTGGGTGTCAAAATGATCACAAGTCCCAGAACCACATGGGGGGACCTAGTGAATGACCTGCAGAGAGCTGGGACCAATGTAACAAAGCCTACCATCAGTAACACACTACGCCGCCAGGGACTCAAATCCTGCAGTGCCAGACGTGTCCAGGCCCGTCTGAAGTTTGCTAGAGTGCATTTGGATGATCCAGAAGAGGATTGGGAGAATGGCTGTTTTTCTGCAAAGGGACCAGGACGACTGATCCGTGTAAAGGAAAGAATGAATGGGGCCATGTATCATGAGATTTTGAGTGAAAACCTCCTTCCATCAGCAAGGGCATTGAAGATTAAACGTGGCTGGGTCTTTCAGCATGACAATGATCCCAAACACACCGCCCGGGCAACGAAGGAGTGGCTTCGTAAGAAGCATTTCAAGGTCCTGGAGTGGCCTAGCCAGTCTCCAGATCTCAACCCCATAGAAAATCTTTGGAGGGAGTTGAAAGTCCGTGTTGCCCAGCGACAGCCCCAAAACATCACTGCTCTAGAGGAGATCTGCATGGAGGAATGGGCCAAAATACCAGCAACAGTGTGTGAAAACCTTGTGAAGACTTACAGAAAACGTTTGACCTGTGTCATTGCCAACAAAGGGTATATAACAAAGTATTGAGAAACTTTTGTTATTGACCAAATACTTATTTTCCACCATAATTTGCAAATAAATTCATTAAAAATCCTACAATGTGATTTTCTGGATTTTTTTTTCTCATTTTGTCTGTCATAGTTGACGTGTACCTATGATGAAAATTACAGGCCTCTCTCATCTTTTTAAGTGGGAGAACTTGCACAATTGGTGGCTGACTAAATACTTTTTTGTAAATATATTTAATCAATTTTGAATTCAGGCTTTAACGACAAAATGTGGAATCAAGGGGTATGAACACAGTATATAGTCGTGTGAGTGTGCATATAGTCAGCGCAAGATGGGGTCTGTGTAGATAGTCTGGGTAACCATTTAATTACCTATTTAGCAATCTTATGGCTATTTAGCGGTCTTATTTCTTGGGGGTAGAAGCTGTCTCGGAGCCTTTTGGTCCGAAAGCCGATGCTCCAGTACCGTTTGCCGGATGGAACAGTCTATGGCTTGGGTGGCTGGAGTCTTCAGCAATTTTTCGAGCCTTCCGCTGACACCACGGTCCTGGATGGCAGGGAGCTTGGCCCCAGCGATGTACTGGGCTGAACACACCACACTCTGTAGCGCTTTGCGGTCGAGGGCGGTGCATTTGCCATACCAAGCTGTGATGCAGCCAGTCAAGATGCTCTTGATGTTACAGCTGTAGAACTTTGAGGATCTGAAGGTCCCTGACAAATCTTTTCAGTCTCCTGAAGGGGAAGAGGCGCTGTCGTGCCCTCTTCACGACTTAGCGGGTGTGTGTGGACCATGTTAAGTCCTTAGTGATGTGGACGCCAAGGAACTGGAAGCTCTCGATCCGCTCCACTACAGCCCTGTCGATGTGGATGGGGGCATGTTCTCCCCTCTTTCTCCTGTAGTCAATCAGCTCCTCGGTCTTACTGACGTTGAGGTAGAGGTTGTTGTCTTGGCACCACACTGCCAAGTCTCTGACCTCCTTTCTGTAGGCTGTGTCATCGTTGTCGGAGATCAGGCCTACCACTGTAGTGTCGTCAGCAAACTTGATGATGGTGTTGGAGTCGTGCTATTCAACTACATTTACATTTTTTACATTTTAGTCATTTAGCAGACACTCTTATCCAGAGCGACTTACAGTTAGTGAGTGCATACATGTTTCATACTGGCCCCCCGTATGAATCGAACCCACAACCCTGCCGTTGCAAGTGCCATGCTCTACCAACTGAGCTACAGGAGGCTACAACTAGTCAAGGGCTTGATGTTTAGTCGACAAGTAACTTGAAGTTGAATCAAGTGTGCTAGCTCTGGAATATATTAAATAACATTATTTGTAAGATGATAGCACACTTGTGATAATTAGCATGCAAAAAGCACACGCATGATTTCGTAAGACATGCCTCTAATCTCTAACCAAAATAGCCCATCTCCTAAGGACAGGAGGTCTCTGGGGAAGTGGTGACGGAGTAAGAGTAAAACAAATATACAAACAAACATATAACAATACAGTGTCTTGTGAAAGTATTCACCCCCCTTGGCATTTTTCCTATTTTGTTGCCTTACAACCTGGAATTTAAATGGATTTTTTTGCAGGTTTCTATTATTTGATTTACACAACATGCCTACCACTTTGAAGATGCAAAATAAATAAAAAAGTGAAACAAACAAGAAATAAGACAATAAAACAGAAACCTTGAGTGTGCATAACTATTCACCCCCACAAAGTCAATACTTTGTAGAGCCACCTTTTGCAGCAATTACAGCTGCAAGTCTCTTGGGGTATGTCTCTATAAGCTTGGCACATCTAGCCACTGGGATTTTTGCCCATTCTTCAAGGCAAAACTGCTCCAGCTCCTTCAAGTTGGATAGGTTCCGCTGGTGTACAAAACTCTTTAAGACATATCACAGATTCTCAATTGGATTGAGGTCTGGGCTTTGACTAGGCCATTCCAAGACATTTAAATGTTTCCCCTTAAACCACTCAAGTGTTGCTTTAGCAGTATGCTTAGTATCATTGTCCTGTTGGAAGGTGAACCTCCGTCCCAGTCTCAAATCACTGGAAGACTGAAACTGTATTTTCCATCATTCCTTCAATTCTGACCAGTTTCCCAGTCCCTGCCGATGGAAAAACCGGGGTGATGAGAGGTCTAAGGCACTGCATCGCAGTGCTAGCTGTGCCACTAGAGATCCTGGTTCGAATCCAGGCTCTGTCGTAGCCGGCAGCGACCGGGAGACCCATGGGGCGGCGCACAATTGGCCCAGCGTCGTCCAGGGTAGGGGAGGGAATGGCCGGCAGGGATTTAGCTCAGTTGGTAGAGCATGGCGTTTGCAATGCCAGGGTTGTGGGTTCGATTCCCACGGGGGGCCAGTATGAAAAAAATAATGTATGCACTCACTAACTGTAAGTCGCTCTGGATAAGAGCGTCTGCTAAATGACTAAAATGTAAAATGTAAATGTGTTGGGTTTGCACCAGACATAGCGTTTTCCTTGATGGCCAAAAAGCTCAATTCTAGTCTCATCTGACCTGAGTACCTTCTTCCATATGTTTAGGGAGTCTCCCATGTGCCTTTTGGCGAACACCAAACGTATTTGCTTATTTTTGTCTTTAAGCAATGGCTTTTTTTCTGAACACTCTTCCGTAAAGCCAAGCTCCGTGGAGTGTACAGCTTAAAGTGGTCCTATGGACAGATACTCATATCTCCGCTGTGGAGCTTTGCAGCTCCTTCAGGGTTATCTTTGGTCTCTTTGTTGCCTCTCTGATTAATGCCCTCCTTGCCTGGTCTGTGAGTTTTGGTGGGCGGCCCTCTCTTAGCAGGTTTGTTGTGGTGCCATATTCTTTAAATTTTTTAATAATGGATTTAATGGTGCTCCGTGGGATGTTCAATGTTTCTGATATTTTTTTATAACCCAACCCTGATCTGTACTTCTCCACAACTTTGTCCCTGACCTGTTTGGCGAGTTCCTTGGTCTTCATGGTGCCGCTTGCTTGGTGGTGCCCCTTGCTTAGTGGCATTGCAGACTCTGGGGCCTTTCAGAACAGGTGTATATATACTGAGATCATGTGACAGATCATGTGACACTTAGATTGCACACAGGTGGACTTTATTACACTAATTATGTGAAATGCAAATAAAAATAAATTTAGATTACAGGTTGTAATGCAACAAAATAGGAAAAAGGCCAAGGGGGATGAGTACTTTTGCAAGGCACTGTATTTATTTATATACTGGATTCTTGACATAGCTCACTCTAAAACTGTATACAGTGGGGGAAAAAAGTATTTAGTCAGCCACCAATTGTGCAAGTTCTCCCACTTAAAAAGATGAGAGAGGCCTGTAATTTTCATCATAGGTACACGTCAACTATGACAGACAAAATGAGAAGAAAAAAATCCAGAAAATCACATTGTAGGATTTTTAATGAATTTATTTGCAAATTATGGTGGAAAATAAGTATTTGGTCAATAACAAAAGTTTCTCAATACTTTGTTATATACCCTTTGTTGTCAACGACACAGGTCAAACGTTTTCTGTAAGTCTTCACAAGGTTTTCACACACTGTTGCTGGTATTTTGGCCCATTCCTCCATGCAGATCTCCTCTAGAGCAGTGATGTTTTGGGGCTGTCGCTGGGCAACACGGACTTTCAGCTCCCTCCAAAGATTTTCTATTGGGTTCAGGTCTGGAGACTGGCTAGGCCACTCCAGGACCTTGAGATGCTTCTTACGGAGCCACTCCTTAGTTGCCCTGGCTGTGTGTTTCGGGTCGTTGTCATGCTGGAAGACCCAGCCACGACCCATCTTCAATGCTCTTACTGAGGGAAGGAGGTTGTTGGCCAAGATCTCGCGATACATGGCCCCATCCATCCTCCTCTCAATACGGTGCAGTCGTCCTGTCCCCTTTGCAGAAAAGCATCCCCAAAGAATGATGTTTCCACCTCCATGCTTCACGGTTGGGATGGTGTTGTTGGGGTTGTACTCATCCTTCTTCTTCCTCCAAACACGGCGATTGGAGTTTAGACCAAAAAGCTCTATTTTTGTCTCATCAGACCACATGACCTTCTCCCATTCCTCCTCTGGATCATCCAGATGGTCATTGGCAAACTTCAGACGGGCCTAGACATGTGCTGGCTTGAGCAGGGGGACCTTGCGTGTGCTGCAGGATTTTAATCCATGACGGCGTAGTGTGTTATTAATGGTTTTCTTGAAGACTGTGGTCCCAGCTCTCTTCAGGTCATTGACCAGGTCCTGCCGTGTAGTTCTGGGCTGATCCCTCACCTTCCTCATGATCATTGATGCCCCACGAGGTGAGATCTTGCATGGAGCCCCAGACCGAGGGTGATTGACCGTCATCTTGAACTTCTTCCATTTTCTAATAATTGCGCCAACAGTTGTTGCCTTCTCACCAAGCTGCTTGCCTATTGTCCTGTAGCCCATCCCAGCCTTGTGCAGGTCTACAATTTTATCCCTGATGTCCTTACACAGCTCTCTGGTCTTGGCCATTGTGGAGAGGTTGGAGTCTGTTTGATTGAGTGTGTGGACAGGTGTCTTTTATACAGGTAACAAGTTCAAACAGGTGCAGTTAATACAGGTAATGAGTGGAGAACAGGAGGGCTTCTTAAAGAAAAACTAACAGGTCTGTGAGAGCCGGAATTCTTACTGGTTGGTAGGTGATCAAATACTTATGTCATGCAATAAAATGCAAATTAATTACTTAAAAATCATACAATGTGATTTTCTGGATTTTTGTTTTAGATTCCGTCTCTCACAGTTGAAGTGTACCTATGATAAAAACTACAGAGCTCTACATGCTTTGTAAGTAGGAAAACCTGCAAAGTCTGCAGTGTATCAAATACTTGTTCTCCCCACTGTACATATACAGTTGAAGTCGGAAGTTTACATACACCTTAGCCAAATATATTTAAACTCAGTTTTTCACAATTCCTGACATTTAATCCTAGTAAATATTTCCTGTCTTAGGTCAGTTAGGATCACCACTTTATTTTAAGAATGTGAAATGTCTGAATAATAGTAGAGAGAATTATTTATTTCAGCTTTTATTTCTTTCATCACATTCCTAGTGGGTCAGAAGTTTACATACACTCAATTAGTATTTGGTAGCATTGCCTTTAAATTGTTTAACTTGGGTCAAACGTTCCGGGTAGCCTTCCACAAGCTTCCCACAATAAGTTGGGTGAATATTGGCCCATTCCTCCTGACAGAGCTGGTGTAACTGAGTCAGGTTGTAGGCCTCCTTGCTCACACACTATTTTTCAGTTCTGCCCACACATTTTCAATAGGATTGAGGTCAGGGCTTTATGATGGCCACTCCAATACCTTGACTTTGTTGTCCTTAAGCCATTTTGCCACAACTTTGGAAGTATGCTTGGGGTCATTGTCCATTTGGAAGACCCATTTGTGACCAAGCTTTAACTTCCTGACTGATGTCTTGAGATGTTGGTTCAATATATCCACATAATTTTCCTTCCTCATGATGCAATCTATTTTGTGAAGTGCACCAGTCCCTCCTGCAGCAAAGCACCCCCACAGCATGATGCTGCCATCCCCGTGCTTCACGGTTGGTATGGTGTTCTTCGGCTTGCAAGCCTTCCCCTTTTTCCTCCAAACATAACGATGGTCATTATGGCCAAACAGTTCTATTTTTGTTTCATCAGACCAGAGGACATTTCTACAAAAAGTACGATCTTTGTCCCCATGTGCAGTTGCAAACCGTAGTCTGGCTTTTATATGGCGGTTTTTGAGCTGTGGCTTCTTACTTGCTGAGCGGCCTTTCAGGTTATGTCGATATAGGACTTGTTTTACTGTGGATATAGATACTTTTGTACCCGTTTCCTCCAGCATCTTCACAAGGTCCTTTGCTGTTGTTCTGGGATTGATTTACACTTTTCGCACCAAAGTACGTTCATCTCTAGGAGACAGAACGTGTCTCCTTCCTGAGCGGTATGATTGCTTTGTGGTATCAAGCACAAACATGTGGTTTACATGAAGTTGATACCACTCCATTGACTCCATTCCAGCCATTATTATGAGCCGTCCTCCCCACAGCAGCCTCCACTGATACACACCGACTGTACAAAACATTAAGCACACCTGTTCTTTCCATACATTTTACATTTTAGTCATTTAGCAGACGCTCTTATCCAGAGCGACTTACAGTTAGTGAATACATATCTTTTTATACTGGCCCCCCGTGGGAATCGAACCCACAACCCTGGCGTTGCAAACGCCATGCTCTATCAACTGAGCTACTTCCCTGCCGGCCATTCCCTCCCCTACCCTGGACGACGCTGGGCCAATTGTGCGCCGCCCATGAGTCTCCCGGTCGCGGCCGGCTGCGACAGAGCCTGGATTCGAACCAGGATCTCTAGTGGCACAGTTAGCACTGCGATGCAGTGCCTTAGACCACTGCGCCACTCAGGAGTACATGACATAGACAGACCAGGTGAATCCAGGTGAAAGCTATGATCCCTTATTGATGTCAATTGTTAAATCCACTTCAATCAGTGAGATTAAAGGGAGGAGACAGTTTAAATAATAATTTTTAAGCCTTGAGACAATTGAGACATGGAATGTGTATGTGTGCCATTCAGAGGGTGAATGGGCAAGACTAAAGATTGTGCCTTTGAACGGGGTATGGTAGTAGGTTCCAGGCGCACCGGTTTGTGTCAAGAACTGCAACGCTGCTGGGTTTTTCACGCTCAACAGTTTCCCGTGTGTATCAAGAATGGTCCACCACCCAAAGGACATTCAGCCAACTTGACACAACTGTGGGAAGCATTGGAGTCAACATTGGCCAGCAGCCCTGTGGAACGCTTTCGACACATTGTAGAGTCCATGCCCCAACGAATTGAGGCTGTTCTGAGGGCAAAAGCGGGGGGGTGCAACACAATATTAGGAAGATGTTCTTAATGTTTTGTACACTCAGTGTGTATAAGTGGAGGCTGGTGGGAAGAGCTATAGGAGGATGGGCTCATTGTAATGGCTGGAATATAATTAATGGAACGGTATCAAACACATCAGTATGAAAAACTGTATGCACTCACTAACTGTAAGTCGCTCTGGATAAGAGTGTCTGCTAAATGACAAAAAAATAAAAATAATAATCATCATCAAACATGGAAAACATGTTTGACTCCGTTCCATTTATTCCATTCTAGACATTACAATGAGCCCGTCCTCATATAGCTCCTCCCACCAGCCTCCACTGAACAAAAATATAAACGCAACATGGAATGTGTTGGTCCCATCTTTCATGAGCTGAAATATAAGATCCCATAAATTTTCCATACACACAAAAAACGTATTTCTCTCAAATGGTGCACCTTGTGCTGGGGACAATAAAAGGCCACTCTAAAATGTGCAGTTTTGTCACACAACACAATGCCACAGATGTCTCAAGTTTTGAGGGAGCGTGCAATTGGCATGCTGACTGCAGGAATGTCCACCAGAGCTGTTGCCAGAGAATTGAATGTTCATTTCTCTACCCCTTGGAGGCCAACGTCGTTTTAGAGAATTTGGCAGTACGTCCAACCGGCCTCACAACTGCAGACGACGTGTAACCACGCCAGCCCAAGACCTCCACATCCGGCTTCTTCACTTGCAGGATCGTCTGAGACCAGCCACTCGGACAGCTGATGAAACTGTGGGTTTGCACAACCGAAGATACTATTCCATCTACTCCATTCCAGCCATTATTATGAGCCGTCCTCCCCTCCGCAGCCTCCACTGATGTACATATCTATTTCAAATAACTTGTATTCCTGCACCTTGATCTGGTCCTGGCACTTCCTGTATATAACTAATTTCTTGTGTATTTTATTCCTTGTGTTACAATTTTTATTTTTATTATTTTTAAACTATACACCTGCAGCTGCCATCATAACATCTATTTACGTTCCATTTCTGTGGTAGTTGATAACCATTGCTATGAAAGCTAGGAAGCCAACCTTACTGAAGCATAAATCACTCGTTGGCCTATCCCTCTGTGCTGGCACAAATCTACTACTCACTACGCCCTTGAACCATCCTCTACTTTTTTCACTGACTCGGCATACGACACCTTCTGCACTACTCTGACCACTTAAACCTGCCTCTCTCTCACTGGACACTTCTTATAGACAAGTTTTTGAGCCGTTTCCGCTCTACTTCCTGAACTCCTCCCGTCGATGCAATCCACTTCCGTTCTGCCGGGCTGGGTTTGTTTTGCTAGCTAGCTCCGTTGTGCCGACAAAGCACTGATATCGCAGTGACAAAGAGGATATAAAAATTACAATTACAACATGAAGAAAAGTGGTTCGGGAACGACGTGTGCGGTAGTTGGTTGCAAAAACTCGAGAAAGCACCTGAACGAGTGGTTAGATAGAGAGTGCTACGACCACAAACCAGCTACGAAGAGGCAATGTCCATGCGCTCCATTGTTTACATTTTTTCGCAAGCCTGATACCGACTCGGAATCAAGGACCTGGCTGAAGGCATTGAATCTAAAGAAACCACCCCTCAACGTTTTTGTTTGTTCCTATCACTTTGTTGACCAAAAACCTACCAAGGATAATCCTTTCCCAGAGTTGTGGTTGGGATACAATCGCCCTCCCCAGCCAAAGAGGCGTCAACTCACCCAGCGGACCACTGCCTCCCCCCAGATAAAGAAACGCAGACTTGAATCTGAGGGTAAGTTCAGCAACTTTAGCTATGAAGCTGACAATACTGTTAATTATGAAGAAGTTGTCATACATTAACATTGCTACCGGTATTTTGCTAAGGCAGTTGATTGTTTTGGAGATGGGACAAACAATGCCCACGATAGCTACATCATTAATTGTGTGTGTGTGTGTGTGTGTGTGTCTGCCTGCGTGTGCCTTAGTCTACATCATAAATACAATGCAAGGTGGCAGGCTGTTAAATAATAATATGCCATTTAGCAGACGCTTTTATCCAAAGCGACTTACAGTCATGCGTGCATAAATTTTTTGTTTGTTTATTGGTGGTCCCGGGGCTCGAACCCACTACCTTGGCGTTATAAGCGCCGTGCTCTACCAGCTGAGCTACAGAGGACCTGTTGTGATGATGATTGTGTGTGTGCGTGTGAGTGCAATGTTGTAGTACACATTTTTCCATTGTGATGTTTGTAGTGAGAGGACTCTATGCCTGCATTAATTTAGCTCCATCCATGTTTTCTCTTCCCCTTTTTAGATGCTCCAGAAACCTGTCAGCCTGTCTGTGAGGCCGAGCCTGCTACACCAAAATTTCGAGATGCCCAGACCCAATGGGAGGATCCGTCACATATTGATCACATTTACTGTTCAACAACACAGTCTGTTAAAGTAGACAAGGCCACACAGTGCGAGGCAGAAATGGGTCCTACTGTGACCAGCACCACGGTCATTGATGATGCTAGGTCCCGGCTGTATACAGGAGTGCTTATGGTTCAATTCTTCACCCTGGTGACGGTGTTGTTGCCTTTCAGTAAGCCATCAATTACCCTTCCTGTTGTTGACCAAATACTTATGACGTTGATGAAACTAAAACTAAACCTAATATTAGGAGATATTGCTCACCGCTTCAATGTGTCTACATCCATGGCAAGCATTGTGATTAGTCACTGGATTGACGTGATGGGTGAACAGTTCAAAGTCCTGATCCCCTGGCTTCCAAGAGAGACCATTCGTGCCACCATGCCCTTGTCGTTTCAGAGGAACTACCCTCGAACCACCTGCATCATTGACTGTGCCGAAAGTGCCATGCAGAGAGCCACAAACCACGACTCAAGGAGTGACACTTTCAGCCAGTATAAATCACGCAACACTGTGAAATATCTCGTCGCTGTGGCCCCTAATGGGCTAATCATGTTTATATCTGATGCCTATGCTGGCAGAAGCAGCGATAAGTTTATCACCATGGACAGTGGGTTCCTAGACTATCTGAGGGCTGGTGATGAGGTCATGGCGGACCGTGGGTTCACCATTCGAGACTTGCTTGATGAGAGAAGGGTCAGTTTGAACATCCCTGCTTTCACCTACAGGCGCAATCAGTTGACCAATGAGGAGACGACACGCACCAGGCGAGTAGCCAATGTCCGCATACATGTGGAAAGAGCAATCCAGAGACTGAAGGTGTTTAAGATTTTATCCCAGAATGTTCCCATCAGCATGGCACCGAAACTGGACAACATCTTAACCATCTGTGCTGGCCTAGTTAACCTGAAGAGTCCACTGATCAGTGAGGTTTAGAATATTGCCCTGTGTCCCTGTCTACCAACACCCAGCCATGTTGTTCATTAAATACAGATAAACACAACAAATACTGCGTGCATTGTATTTTTAAATATTATATATGAATATTTTCATAGTGATGTAATTGTGTGGGCTGCTTTTGTATTTTACTTTTTAATACCTGTTAAGATTAAACACGCAATCTTTCTTGTTGAAGCCATTTGTTTAGTTTCCTCAAAACAATTAATTAATCCAGTGTTATTTATGTACAGTATTAGCTTACTATGAATTGTGAACTGTGTTAAAATAAATTGTAGCACTCTAAGGATTGAAATTACATCCAACTTTATTTTCACTCAAACAGTAGGCACACTGATATATTGCACAGCATAAAGAGATCATGTAAACAATGGACATCTGTTGGCTCCTGTGGGCATGACCTAAATAAGGCAGTTTATTTTGGTTTTAAAATGCTGAGATATTTACTGCAGAACTGTAACCTTCCCTCAACAAAATCATCAACAATTTTCGGGAGCATGTGGGCAAAGTAGAATGTGCGCAGCCTTATGATATGCCCCTGGACAAAGCCTTGGTCGTAGGGTACTTCGATTTCTAGGTGCTCAGTTTTGTTCCAGATCACCAACTTGGAGTGCTGAAGCCCTGTGCAGTGCATCCCAATTTGTACCTGCATGTAGTAGCCTTTTGGACCATTTCAGGCAATATGGTAATCTACCCTATCTCCGTTTGCCACAGTTGTGATTTCGCAGTTCTTTGTTGCCAAAAATTCTGCACGTGACTTGTTTCCCATCACAGGTGATTTGATCTCCAACAGAATGTCGTTGTTTATCACTCCATCGGGAGATGCTGCAAGCCGTGTTCCCAAGCTAGCGTCGACATCGCTGTGTTTACACCGGCAGACGTTGTGCCAACAACTTCCAGCGGAAATGAAATGCATTTGTGTAGAGTTATGGCGCCACCCGGGATACAGCGCGTAAACTTGTCGCACCCTTCTTCTTCTATGATATCATGGCGGTGCGCAAACAACCGTTTAAGTGCATGCCGCCACCTACTGTGCTGGAATGTATGATCAATCATGATCTGTCCAATTCTGTACTACCACGAAAATAAAAACCAAATAAATCCCTACTAACTTCTACCACACCCTCCCCCAAAAACCCCTCCCCAACCCCCCTACCCCATTAAACTTCATCTATATCATGCTGAAACACTTCACCCTTAGGATTGTTCAGCATGTCAACAACCATTTTAACAGTAATATCTGTTACCCCCAATATCTCTTTTGCCGTCTCCACAATAACCATCAACCCCCCCCCCCCACACACACACACAATTACAACACTTAACCTTCACATTGCTCCCACATTCACCGTAATCATGTTCCCCTCCACACTTGGCACAGCTTTTCCTTCCTTTACATTGAACAGCTACATATCCCATTATTTGGCATGTAAAACACTGCAATGGGGATGGGACAAATTCTCTGACATTGAAACTAAGGAATCCTATCTGTACTTTTCCAGGCAAAACCTTCTCAAACCTCAGCAGCACTGATAGGCTTTCACTTCTTTGACCCTCTTTCCTTCTGATCAACCTTTTGGCCTCAATCACTCTTCCTCCCTTCAACATTTCTTTAATATCATCTATGGACATAGATATTGGGACCCCAGTGATGACTCCCCTCAATCTAGCATAAGCACCATGGACATGGCTTTTAATCTTCTTCCCATTAAGCTTTTCCATTTTCAGAATCTTCTCTTGCTGAGCCTGGCTACCACAATAATAGCAATCTACCATTTCCAATTAACCGAGCTAATTTGACTTCACCTACGTCTTTCTCTACGGCATTAGTTAGTCGGATAGGGTGTAAATAAGGCCCTGTGGTCTCACCAAACACCATCACCACTTTCTACTCTAACACATTATTACTCATGCTTCCTACATTGGCCCTCTTTATGCTTTCTTTACTAGACGCTCCACTGCTTTCTGTATCTTGATCTCTCTTCTTCCTATGTCTTTCCACTACTGACCATTCCGGTCCTTGCCCCTCATCCTCCTGCTCCATACCATCAGAACTGACACCCATATTATTCGCATTCCAGCACAGCTTTTGCTTCACCAACTTTATCTCAATTTCATCCGCACTACTCGCCGCCATTTCCGACTCTCCAACGTAACAACCTTCCCCCAGTCTGCTCCTTCTCCAGCTGTCTCTCAACGGCGACCCAATTGCACACTTCTCAAGATGGAGGCGCATAAGCTGACATTTTAATTGAAATAAATAAAAAGTGGGCGGGGCAGGCAAGTCCCACTCCTCAATCAAATAGGCTACATGACCAGAAACGGTGCACTGAGCTGTATGACGTAGAGGGAGAGATTGTGTGAAAGGGTTAGAGAGGCTGGACAGGGTTGGGGTTTGGGTGGTGTAGTGGGGGGAGGAAAGGGGAGGGAAGTGTTGTCTAGGGCTCTATTTCACTTTCTTAGAGGAACAGGACTATTGAAGAGAATTTAATGTAGGTAGACCGTGACTGGCCTCACACTCCAGTACAGTAGGTGGCGGCGTATGCACCTTAAAAGTTGGATGCGATCCGCCAAACCACTCTCAAAGAAGAAGAAGAAGAAGAACCGCGCACTGGGTGACGGGCATTCCGAGTCTTTTTGGTGAGTGTTTCACAGATGCGATTCGGTTCCCGACGTTCACCAAAAGGAGCCGTTCGTTCGCGAACGACCCATCATCACTACTGCGTAGTTCCACAGTGCCGGACAGGGTGGTGTGAGTCCGTTAAGTATCCGGGGAGTCAATTTGACACTTTTAGTCAAATAAATGTTTTGACATTTTCATTACCTGTCACTTACACCAAAAAAAGATATGGGGAACCGTGTCGCTCGTGAGGATTACGAATGGGTTTATACAGATCAGCCACATGCCGACAGGAGGAAAGACATTTTGGGTGAGCATTTCTCCCCCCCCCCTCCATACCCCAGTAACGTTAGAAGCTAACATTAACGTGTGGATTTTTTTAACAACTAGACCTGATATCTAACTTGCTAGCAACCAAATGTTGTTCGCTTAACAAGCTCATGAATCAATAGTTTAGTTAATGTTTATCTTGTCTTGCATCACAGCTAGCTGGCTGCTAGCTGCTAGTAACTAACGGCAACCCACTTCATCTTCAGTGGTACGGTATGCTAACTATGTAGCTCACTGCAGCTAGTTATATAGCTAGCAGTAGCTCACTGCAGCAACAGATTAATAGTTAGCTAATTGGCTAGCGTTAGTTAATTAGCTAGTTAGCGAACATTGGCTAGTTACTTACCTTGTGAGCCAGGCAGGGAGAGGGGTGTTAGCTAGCAGCTTTATCTAATTTCAACAATTGCTGTTGCCAACAAGTAGCTAACAGTCTTCGTCATCTAGTTAAAGTTAGCTAGCCAGGCCAATTATTCTGTGTAAAGATTCCTGTGTACGGGTGTGGTTTTGGTAAATATTGCCTAGTTAGCTATTTCTCCAATCTAGCCCAAACTGGAAACCGTTACTAGTAACGTTACAACAAAGTCCCTGCCATGACCCCTACTAGACTCACTGACTGAGACACACCCTGAAAGTGAACAGTTAGCTAGTCAGCCTGTAACGTTAAGCTATTTGGAGATTACACGATGGTAAAGATTCAAAAGAAAAATACCGTTGGAATAAGCTAGTAAACGATACAATCATGAAAGTAGTTAGCTAGTTACAAATAATATTATTTATTATTGTTGTCCAACTCGCACATTGAGCATTGTCATGGGAATGGTGACATAAATGTAACTGAGAACAAAGGGGCAGGGGGCAGCACATAGAATTAGAATAGGACTGTAGCTAGAGGTAAGTCAGAGGCACTGGCACAACTGATCTCTAGGGCTAGTGTGTGGTGGCCAAAACCTTGTGGGTGTGGTACCAGTAGTCCCTTGGCCATAATTACTATGTGGCCAACTTTTGAGATGAAGGGGACTCGTGTAATGAGGAGCAGGTGGTCTTCTGTATGCATAGTCTTGTCATGGATAATTGGGGTTGAGTGGGCTTTCTGAGAGTCCAATGTTGATATAGTTCCAACATGTTTTGCATGTCAGTAATCAAGTTTTCAATAACTTTCATACTGGCTGTATTTCATATGATGGAAAATGGATCATACTGGCTGTATTACTGTATTTTGAAAGTTTTATATATTGAAAACTTGATTGCTGACATGCAAAACATCCCTTTGTGCTGAGTCCGGGCCCTGTCGATGTCATAAAGAACTCATTGACAAAGGAAACGTATCCTGTCTGAATAATTAATTGTAGCCCTGGGAGTCCCGCAGCATCATGAGGCATAGAGGGACACTGAAAGTTTCTACCATAGAGACAGGGGGGCTACGGGCTAGTATTGCAGTCTGGTGGTGGCTTTTTATCTCAGTGTAGTTTTATTGTAGGCCATGTAAGGTATTTGGACCCTTTCTGAGCTCATCACATCGAATCAAGCATGTAAAGGCCTATGCTAATCACATGCCTCAGGCCTCTCCCACCACACAGCCCCTTGACGCAACATAGAACAATGTAGCCTACACAGGAAGTGGCATTTCTTTGCTGGGACTTGTCCCCTAGATTAACTGCAATCATGGCCTCTCTTTCTCAGTAGCCTATTCAACAATACGAACCTAAGCACTCTTGAAATATAAAAACACAGTATGATTTCCTAGTAGTGGAAATTAAACTATGTGCTTCCTGGAACTGGCAAAAATGGCCCTAACATGTTGACTAGACCGGTGATGTGCGTGCACCATCACTCGCATGTTGATTTTGTCCATGGACACCAGACGTGATAAGGACACGCAGGTTGAAATATCAAAACGAACTCTGAACCAACTATATTAATTTGGGTACAGGTCGAAACACATGAAACATTCATGGACATTTAGCTAATTTGGTCTGGGATATTAACATTGGGTTGTTATTTTACCTGAAATGCACAAAGTCCTTTTTTTTCTGGATCTTTTGTAGAATTTTGACCCATTTTGAGTCACACAAAATCGTGTGTTCTCTACTCCGATAATTAATCCACAGATAAAAGGGGAATCCTAGTTAGTTTATAGTAATCTCTTCTTCTTCTTTGGTCTTCTTACTTCATATGGCGATTGGCAACCAACTTTAAGGTGCATTACCACCATCAACTGGACTGGAGTGTGGACCTCAGTTCATCTTTCAATCACCCATGTGGGTATATACTCCTAAAAACCAATGCGGAGATGGGAGATGTGGGACTTGCAGTGCATCAAGCGTCAAAAATAGAACCAAATTTTATTTTAGTGCCTTGCTATGCATACGCGTGCAAGCAGTTTGGATGAAATTATTGAATAACATGCATGTCAAAATTTATTTTGCAATGCTTGTGCACGCAACGTGGGGGATGTGGTCAGCATGTAAGGTAAATATTGTCCGGTGAACATGTAAAGCTGACTTTAGAATAATTACTCCAGACATCACACCAAAATCCAATCAAATGATTGATTTGATCACTCCACAAAGTGATAAGCAGTTAAATTAGATAGGAGTGCTGGACTATTGTCAGCTAGCCAGCCCACCTCCTTCCACCTGAGTTTTTCCTGTCTCTGTCAGCCTTAATCCTCCTTATCATTCAGTACTACTGATGAAACTAACCCAAGTGCGTTACGCTGTGATGGGACATATAGATCATGGTCTGAGAGTCGTTTAGGTGCCTTTTGGCAAACTCCAAGTTGGCTGTCGTGCCTTTTACTGAGGAGTGGCTTCCGTCTGGCCACTCTACCATAAAGGCCTAATTGGTGGAGTGCTGCAGAGATGGTTGGCCTTCTGGAAGGTTCTTCCATCTCCACAGAGGAACTCTGGAGCTCTGAGTGACCATCGGGTTCTTGGTCACCTCCCTGACCAAGGCCCTTCTCCCCCCGATTGCTCAGTTTGGCCTGGCGGCCAGCTCAAGGAAGAGTCTTGGTGGTTCCAAACTTCTTCCATTAAAGAATGATGGAGGCCATTGTGTTCTTGGGGACCTCCAATGCTGCAGACATTTTTTGGTTAACTTCCCCAGATCTGTGCCTCGACACAATCCTGTCTCGGAGTTCTACAGACAATTCCTTCGACCTCGTGGCTTGGTTTTTGCTCTGACATGCACTGTCAGCTGTGGGACCTTATATAGACAGGTGTGTGCCTTTCCACATCATGTCCAATCAATTGAATTTACCACAGGTGGACTCCAATCAAGTTGTAGAAACATCTCAAGGATGATCAATGGAAACAGGATGCACCTGAGCTCAATTTCGAGTTTCATAGCAAAGGGTCTGAATACTTATGTAAATAAGGTATTTCTGTTTTTATATTTTATAAATTAGCAACAATTTCTAAAAACCTTTTTTTGCTTTGTCATTATGGGGTATTGTGTGTAGATTGAGGAAAACAATTTAATCAATTAGAATAAGGCTGTAACGTAACAAAATGTGGAAAAATTAAAAATGTCTGAATACTTTCCGAATGCACTGTAGGTGCTGATTTTACATTTACATTTACATTTAAGTCATTTAGCAGACGCTCTTATCCAGAGCGACTTACAGTTAGTGAATACATTTTTTTATTTATTTTTTATACTGGCCCCCCGTGGGAATCGAACCCACAACCCTGGTGTTGCAAACACCATGCTCTATCAACTGAGCTACATCCCTGCCGGCCATTCCCTCCCCTACCCTGGACGACGCTGGGCCAATTGTGCGCCGCCCATGAGTCTCCCGGTCGCGGCCGGCTGCGACAGAGCCTGGATTCGAACCAGGATCTCTAGTGGCACAGTTAGCACTGCGATACTCACGATTCTATATGTATTACAATACGATACTGTGATTTTATTGCGATTTGATGTTTCAAGCACATTGCTCACCATATGTCCTCTGCAGAGGGACAAGAGAGAGCCATGAGAAAACAAGTTTTGATCAGCCATGGAAATAAGTGCTGAAAACAAATTGGGTCCCTATTTAAAAAGATGGAGAAAAAGCTATGAAGGAAAAATACTTTTTGGTGCAAGTACAACCAACTGGCGCAAAAATAATATCGCGATATTGTCAAAATGATACGATATATTCTGAAAAATAATATCCCGATATGTAACTAAGTTTCCCTCCACCCCAATCACTAGTTATAACGTTGCTTTGATCAACACCACCCACCCTCATTGTTATTAAGTTGAAAGGTCATTAGTCAAGAAGCACTACAGTTATTAGGCTAAACAGTCCCTCCACACGAGTCCTGTCAGTCCACACATCCATTTATAAGTAACACAGGTCAAGGTCAGCAGGGCCTGTCTTTCACTTTCTAGCTTATAGCCTAGTTTAAAAAATCTATGTGATAATATAGGCTAGGCCAACACACACACACAATAATCAAAACCCCTGCTGACCCTTCGCCCCACAGTTTAGGAACCACTGCTGTAGTAGGCCGATCCCTCTGCTTCGCTTTTGTCACTCATCGGCTGGGCCATAGTGGTTGCAGACGTAGGCCTAATCTGAAACCACACCTTGTGCACATTAGGTTACTTTTTAGTTGGGATCGATAAGATAAATTCTCATTGTGGTCTCATCCTGGTGTGGCTGCCAGACAAATAAGATACTGGTATAATTAGTGTAGTTTTGAATTGCAATTGCCAGATTGTTCCTGCAGGCACCTTTTTATAAATGGTGTTTTGTAGTTGACAGTTTGGGATCTCTGGGCCTGTCCAAAGATGCAAAACTCCAGGGCTTGAGGTCTTGCAAACGGTTACAAAGATTACAAATAGTAGGAAATGGCTGATTAGATTTGTAACAATTAACGTTGTGAATTGGAATGACAAGAAAGGAGTGTATCAGTGTTTAATGAAGTCTTGATTAGTGCTTTGCCAAATAAGTAGGCTAAATGTGAAAATTAACCAAACTTGTATTCTTTCTCTTCTCTAACAGCAAAGTACCCAGAAATAAAGACCCTAATGGGGCCTGATCCCAGGCTGAAGTGGATTGTTTGCATGATGGTAATGATCCAGTTCTTAGCATTCTACCTGGTCAAAGCCCTGGACTGGAAATGGGTCCTGTTCTGGACTTATGCCTTTGGCAGCTGCATTAACCACTCTATGACCCTGGCCATCCACGAGATCTCCCACAACACAGCATTTGGTAATAACAGGGCCATGTGGAACCGCTGGTTCGCCATGTTTGCCAACCTGCCCATCGGGCTGCCGTATTCTGCCTCCTTTAAGCGCTACCACCTGGACCACCACCGCTACCTGGGAGGTGACGGTGTAGACGTAGACATCCCCTCTGAATTTGAGGGCTGGTTCTTCTGCACACGCTTCCGCAAGTTTGTCTGGATCATCCTCCAGCCTCTGTTCTACGCCATCCGCCCTCTCTGCATCAACCCCAAGCCCATCACCAGGCTGGAGCTGGCCAACGCGGCTGTGCAGCTGTCCTTCAATGTGGCCCTCTACTGGCTGTGTGGAGCCAAGCCTGTGGTCTACATGTTGGCGGGCTCCTTGCTGGGAATGGGCCTGCACCCCATATCTGGACACTTTATTGCCGAGCACTACATGTTCCTGAAGGGCCATGAGACCTACTCCTACTATGGCTCCCTCAACCTGCTCACCTTCAACGTGGGCTACCACAACGAGCACCACGACTTCCCCAGCATCCCAGGACGTAGGCTACCTCTGGTATGGTATGGGTGTTGAAAACATTGGGGGGTGGCTCTATGGAGAGGGAAGACGTTATCATCGGACCAATTTAGCATTATAACTGTTGTCATCAAGTAAACAGATATAAAGTATGTAGAAAAGATAATTGACCTATATATTTTTAATAATATCATCTTTGAGAATTAACATTCACCAAAATAAAAGCTAGACAGTCAGGGAGAATTGAAAATGCCAAAAGCAATTAATTTAGCAGTATTGTTTTTGTTATTATGTTTGAGCAAAAGAACACAGCATTAGCCATGGCAAAATGCATAGAATTGCAGGAAATTAGCTTTAAAACTAACATTTTCTCTCAGCTCCATGAAATTAGTAGAATTGCAGGAAATTGGCTTAAAAATGCCAATTTCTCTACACCGCCAAGATGGGGGGCCTATAAACTTTTCTCAAAAATTCAACCATGCCGACTGGCCGACGGTGCCCATTGCCACACCCCCTGCCACGCCCACCACCTAAGCCCCTTTTTGATTCAGAAAAAAACCTGGTAATGAAATGGTAATAATTAACTTTATTTACTTAGTGCTTGCATTTGCTTGCATATCGCTATGAAACAGGATAGGTAATTAAACACGAGGTAATACAAAAATAAGATTCAAACATCCATAAAACAACCATATTCCTCCAAATATGTTTAGGCAGACTGTTCCAGTATCCAGGCTCATAAGAAAAGCCAGACCCAGAAAGATTTTGACCTCAAGCTCTATTTCGCAGAACATTCTGTGTTTGGAGATGTAAATGATCTAAAGGATGATACACCATTGTGCAAAGAATGTCTACATGTTGGTTTATGGGGAAAGGTGTTGCATCATGAGTATTCTTATATGATTCAGGACGGCTGCAATCCCCTGGTTGGTAATGAGAGAAACACTTTAGCTGAAGACACTTGTAGCACAGATGAAAGGGGAATCCCAGATACGTCACATGGGGTAAAAACCAGAAGTTTCCGGTTAGAACTTCCACTCACCACCTAATATTAGGGCAGGGACGATACTCGTTAGTAATCGTGTCAAGGAAACAAAACACGAAGCGGATTTAACTTCTTTAGGAAAACAGTCCTAATGTTGGAAACAAACATCATTATGTTGTCACCCAGCATCACATGTATTTATTTTCCAAGCTATAGCATACAATATTTTACATACAGCAGGTTTTTAAAGGACCAAAAAGTTTATCCTGCTTTGTGTTTTCATTTTTGCCATGGAAAAAATATTACGATACTGGTATCGTCACAGCCCTACCAAATATGGTGATGAGTGGAAGTCCAGTGGCAGGCAGAGAGGGAAGATGAACCTGGGCGGACGTTCTGCTTATTTTATCATCGATGAAACATCCTATCTCCATACAGTTTTCGGTTCCATAAACAATAATCTGTTATGAGTGCACTAAGTTTTGTAGAATTCACCCTTTGCCAAAGTATTTTAATATTCTATTGTTTAGGAATGCAAGGGCAAATTGAGTTATTGCACACGGGCACTTCTGAGTAGGCGTTCCCTAATGGAAATATGCAAATGCATGTTAAAACACGCCAGGATCTCGCTAGCTTGCACTTGGCTCTGCCCACCTTGTTCTGACCAGTGTGCATCATTTGTTCCCAATGTCAACTACGTATAAGTCCTATCTTGGGTTAGTTATAATAATCTTTGCTTGTAGCAAACTAGACTAATGTTGTTTTTTTCCTTCTGCTAAACCTAGGTGAAGAAAATAGCATCAGAGTACTATGATGACCTGCCCCACTACACATCGTGGGTGAAGGTCCTGTATGACTTCATTATGGACGACCAGCTCAGCCCCTACTCTCGTGTGAAGAGGAGGCTGAAGGGAGATGTCAAGCAGGAATAAATACTTCCCTCTCCTACTCTCTAACAAAACAACACCAACGCACCTGACACCAGCCCCAACTCACCACCAATACTTTTTACAGCTTTTGCATATTACACATTTGTACTGAACGTGAAGAGAATGTGTGTGGACATTACATGTGTGACATGTATGTAAGAATTTTTTCAAAATTAGTAATTACAAACAAAATAATTTGTACAATTAGTCTTCATTACACTTACGGTTGTCATTTCTCCTATTTTTTGCAGTTGTGGTCATTTTAGAAACCTGTAATACGGACAATGGCAAGAGTCTGATTTTGATTTTTTCCAGTCAAATTGTATTCCAGAATTAATTTATATGAAGAATTTACATCTTGAGATTTGAGTTTTGCATTTAGATCCTGTTTTTATAGAGTTTATTATATGATTCCTCACTCCGGTTTTATTTCATCTCTTGAAAGAGGTTGCATAGCAATATACAGTTACCTATTTCAATGCTACTGATCTGTATTTGCTGTGGATAGTTAGTTTGTTCTCTCCTCACTCAATCGTAAATGTTCTTTCCTTCCATGTAGAGGCCACTTACCACATGACTCGGTGTGTATGGACATATTGTCTTATGTTCTGAGCTTATTTTAGCTCATTTTGATCTGAGTGCCATTTTGTTTTGTGCTTGCCAACACCTCAGTCCAAAACGGATTCACATAGTCTGAAGCACTGCCCATTGCCCAAGTTAATTTGCTCTTGATTAAGTTTAGTTTTTGATACAATGGGAAGAAAGAATGGCATTAGTTCATAGCAAGGTTAGGTAAAACAAGGGCCGGGATTAAATAGATTGTGGGTTGTAGACAATGTAGATTTGAATCCCAGCCAAGGTCAAACGTTGTCTTTGTTTTGTTTAGTTGTGCTTTTATGGAAAGACCTCTTTATCACTAATACTCGATGTGCACTAAATCTAAGAAATATACTGCATGTTAAAGCAAATTTAGATTTTAGACTAGTGAAGTCTTTTGACAATAGCGATATTGACAGAGTCTTATGGAAACCCAATTGAAGGCCAAATTAATTGAAACCAAATGTCCTTTTGTTCATATACTGTATGCTTTCATTTTTTTTACACTTTCACTTGATTCTGAAAGTCAGATTATTTCCAATTGTGTCCTTAACATTTTCAAAGCAGTGTGCAATGCCGTAAGTAGCCTAATTAATGTGAGAGAAAACAAAACTGCTTTCTTCAGCACAGTGATTGACCTCAAGAATAGAGCAACGCCCCCTTAGTCATAGTCTGAAAGCCACTCAAATGTTTAACTTTAAAGTAGCTACCAATGAGGGAGTGAAACCCAATTGGTGCATCACATTATGCAAACCATGATGTGGATGAATATTGTCCAAAGTAGAATGGAAGCTTGCTGACAGCGGTGCTGAATCACAAATTGACCTTTAACCCTAGACACTCCATGTAGATCTGGAATGAACCTTAGCAGTATGGTAATAGCTCCATCTTGCCATCTGATTGGCTTGGAGGGAGATTCGCAATATTGAGTAGACCTAGGGCTGGATTCAATCCGTACCGCATAATTAACACGGAAGATATATAGCTTTAAAAGCAATTTTCCCGCGTTCGCGGAGAGTGCGTTCACGGTAGACGCTGCATATGTTGGCTCAATCAGAAATGACCTTTACATTTTAACGCAGATCTTCCGTTATACGGTTGAATCCACCCCTACACATATGTAATATAGATGTGGCTAGGGGTTGATTTGGGATTCAAGGGCCTCTAAAACAGGGTAAAGGAGCTGTTTGTTACATCTACATCAGTATTAAACACAAGCTTGCTGGTTAGCACCTCATGAGGCCCTTTCACATTTGGGCATATTGGACTAAGGGTGAAATAATTAAAAGTAGTCTGTTTATCTTCTCAAATCAAGCCTATTATTTAATGTAGAATACTCCTCGGCAGTAAGGGAAGAGAGGAGTCATGATTCCACCCTCATTGTGGAACACCTGCCTTTTGCATTACTGAGTTTTCTCTGATTGTCATCCTTTTTGCTGGTCAACCATAAGGTCCTGTCATAAGATGGAGTAGCAGGTCATATCTATGGGGTATAGGCTAGCGCTGTACTGGTAATTTCATTGAAGTCCTACTCCAATCTCCCTTTCACCTCATTTAACACCTGATTAAGGGCCTCTACACTACAGTACTTTGATGACACAAACTTGGTCCAGGCAAGATACTTGTGTAGTGTAAAGAGATGGATCTAGATTCAAATCTCTCTTTAAGAGATGTCTCGCACACTATCTGTGGCGGTAGTGTGGGAGACATCTACACTAGTGATGCCAATCCCTGCGGTTATATCAGCGGGTTTAGGGTAATTAAATATTGTGTGAATGAAGGGCTGGCGGGTTGAATAAAGAGAAAACAATACCTTGAATGCATAAATGTATCATTCTTGTACAATTTATATCTATAAGGGACATTGAGGTTTTTATTTAATAGGCTATCTGGCAGCCTAAACTTTAGGGCCTAACTGTAAGCGCGCCAAATAGCCTACATACCAAATGCTTTTGGGAATGGGCAGAAAAATTGATCCACAGAGACAAAAAGTACAGTGTCGGAGTTTAATTCAATAAGCGAAATGCTGCGAAATGGAGTGTTAAAAATAAAGACAAAAGTAATGTTTGGGAAATATTTGGTGAAGCGGTAAAAGAGGATGATAGCAGTGCCGGCTATGTTATGTGTGATTGTGAGAAGCTGTACAAATTCAACAGTCACAAGACTGGGACTTCAAATAGGCCTATGGCACGTCAAAGGAACTGTAGCCTACTGTTGAGATGGGTTAAATGGAAACTGAAATCTGGACACTGACTAGGTCTAAAACCTCTCACATAGCCAAAACCTCTCACTCTAGTGCCTTAGACCGAGTGGCGCAGTGGTCTAAGGCACTGCATCGCAGTGCTAGCTGTGCCACTAGAGATCCTGGTTCGAATCCAGGCTCTGTCGTAGCTGGCCGTGACCGGGAGACCCATGGGGCGGCGCACAATTGGCCCAGCGTCGTCCAGGGTAGGGGAGGGAATGGCCAGCAGGGATGTAGCTCAGTTGGTAGAGCATGGCGTTTGCAACGCCAGGGTTGTGGGTTCGATTCCCACGGGGGGCCAGTATGAAAAAATAAAAATATGTATGCACTCACTAACTGTAAGTCGCTCTGGATAAGAGCGTCTGCTAAATGACTAAAATGTAAATAATATTAACTCCTGCAGAATTAAGCATTTCTTGCAGTAAAATGGTACACGAAATGTAGGCTACATTTTCACTAGGGAATAGGAGTGGAGAAATATGATTTATTTCTTTCAACATCTTGAGAGAAAGTGAATGCGCAGTTAACACCTCTACAGACTATCTATCAGCATCATAAAAGCTGATAGTATTTCAATGACATAAAATATGCATCCAAGCTGAACTGAAATCTTATCAGAAACATGTTGGGTCATTTTCACAGCTTTCTATTTCCTTACAACTGGTCAAACTGATGATATTTGGAAATGTTGCAAAGAAAATCTTTCCAGTTTTTTTTGTTAGGCCCATTGCATTTTCTCCCAGGTCCCTAAACGTCTTTTCTCTGCGAAATAAGCAGAGATGACAGAGAACTTTACGGATGTCAACTAGATTGAAGGATTCATTCTATTGAGTTATGACATCATTCTGGTGAACAAGGGTTTATTTAGTCTTCTAGGGCAACATCTACACTGAACAAAAATATAAACACAATATGGAACAATTTAAAAGATTTTACTGAGTTACAGTTCTTATAAAGAAATCAGTCAATTGAAATAAATTCATTAGGCCCTAATCTATGGATTTCACATGACTGGGAATACAGATATGCATATCTTGGTCACAGATACCTTAAAAAAAGTTAGGGGCGTGAATCAGAAAACCAGTCAGTATCTGGTGTGACCGCCATTTGCCTCATGCGGCGCGACACATCTCCTTCACATAGAGTTGATCAGGCTGTTGATTGTGGCCTGTGGAATGTTGTCCCACTCCTCTTCAATGGCTGTGCGAAGTTGCTGGATATTGTCGGGAACTGGAACACGCTGTCGTACATCCATGTCTGGTGTGTATGCAGTACATTTTCAGCTTCCAGGAATTGTGTACAGATCCTTGCGACAAGGGGCCGTGCGTTATGCTGAAACATGAGGTGATGGCGGCGGATGAATGGCACAATAATGGGCCTCAGGATCTCATCACGGTATCTCTGCATTCAAATTGCCATCGATAAAATACAACTGTGTTAGTTGTCTGTAGCTTATGCCTGCCTATACCATAACCCCAATGCCACCATGGGGCACTCTGTTCACAATGTTGACATCAGCAAACCGCTCGCCCACACGACGCCATACGTCTGCCATCTGCCCGGTACTGTTGAAACCGGGATTCATCCATGAAGAGCACACTTCTTTAGCGTGCCAGCGACCAACGAAGGTGAGCATTTGCCCACTGAAGTCGGTTACGACGCTGAACTGCAGTCAGGTCAAGACCATGGTGAGGATGACGAGCATGCAGATGAGCTTCCCTGAGACGGCATACAGTGGGGAAAAAAAGTATTTAGTCAGCCACCAATTGTGCAAGTTCTCCCACTTAAAAAGATGAGAAAGGCCTGTAATTTTCATCATAGGTACACGTCAACTATGACAGACAAATTGAGAGAAAAAAAATCCAGAAAATCACATTGTAGGATTTTTAATGAATTTATTTGCAAATTATGGTGGAAAATAAGTATTTGGTCACCTACAAACAAGCAAGATTTCTGGCTCTCACAGACCTGTAACTTCTTCTTTAAGAGGCTCCTCTGTCCTCCACTCGTTACCTATATTAAAGGCACCTATTTGAACGTGTTATCAGTATAAAAGACACCGGTCCACAACCTCAAACAGTCACACTCCAAACTCCACTATGGCCAAGACCAAAGAGCTGTCAAAGGACACCAGAAACAAAATTGTAGACCTGCACCAGGCTGGGAAGACTGAATCTGCAATAGGTAAGCAGCTTGGTTTGAAGAAATCAACTGTGGGAGCAATTATTAGGAAATGGAAGACATACAAGACCACTGATAATCTCCCTCGATCTGGGGCTCCACGCAAGATCTCACCCCGTGGGGTCAAAATGATCACAAGAACGGTGAGCAAAAATCCCAGAACCACACGGGGGGACCTAGTGAATGACCTGCAGAGAGCTGCGACCAAAGTAACAAAGCCTACCATCAGTAACACACTACGCCGCCAGGAACTCAAATCCTGCAGTGCCAGACGTGTCCCCCTGCTTAAGCCAGTACATGTCCAGGCCCGTCTGAAGTTTGCTAGAGTGCATTTGGATGATCCAGAAGAGGATTGGGAGAATGTCATATGGTCAGATGAAATCAAAATATAACTTTTTGGTAAAAACTCAACTCGTCGTGTTTGGAGCACAAAGAATGCTGAGTTGCATCCAAAGAACACCATACCTACTGTGAATCATGGGGGTGGAAACATCATGCTTTGGGGCTGTTTTTCTGCAAAGGGACCAGGACGACTGATCCGTGTAAAGGAAAGAATGAATGGGGCCATGTATCGTGAGATCTTGAGTGAAAACCTCCTTCCATCAGCAAGGGCATTGAAGATGAAACGTGGCTGGGTCTTTCAGCATGACAATGATCCCAAACACACCGCCCGGGCAACGAAGGAGTGGCTTCGTAAGAAGCATTTGAAGGTCCTGGAGTGGCCTAGCCAGTCTCCAGATCTCAACCCCATAGAAAATCTTTGGAGGGAGTTGAAAGTCTGTGTTGCCCAGCGACAGCCCCAAAACATCACTGCTCTAGAGGAGATCTGCATGGAGGAATGGGCCAAAATACCAGCAACAGTGTGTGAAAACCTTGTGAAGACTTACAGAAAACGTTTGACCTGTGTCATTGCCAACAAAAGGTATATAACAAAGTATTGAGAAACTTTTGTGATTGACCAAATACTTATTTTCCACCATAATTTGCTAATAAATTCATTTTTTTTTTTTACCCCATATGTAACTCTGTGTTGTTTTTATCGCACTGCTTTGCTTTATCTTGGCCAGGTCGCAGTTGTAAATGAGAACTTGTTCTCAACTGGCTTACCTGGTTAAATAAAGGTGAAATAAATTAAAATTAAAATAAAAAATCCTACAATGTGATTTTCTGGATTTCTTTTTCTCATTTTGTCTGTCATAGTTGACGTGTACCTATGATGAACATTACAGGCCTCTCTCATCTTTTTAAGTGGGAGAACTTGCACAATTGGTGGCTGACTAAATACTTTTTTCCCCCACTGTATGACAGTTTGTGCAGAAATTCTTTGGTTGTGGCAACCCACAGTTTAATTTGTCCTGGTGGCTGGTCTCAGACGATTCCGCCGGTGAAGAAGCCAGATGTGGAGGTCCTGGGCTGGCGTGGTTACACGTGGTCTGCGGTTGTGAGGACTGTTGGACATACAGCCAAATTCTCTAAAATGACGTTGGAGGCGGCTTATGGTAGAGAAATGAACATTACATTCTCTGGCAACAGCTCTGGAGTACATTCCTGCAATTGCATGCTCCCTCAAAACTTGAGACCTCTGTGGCATTGTGTTGTGTGACAACTGCATTTTAGAGTGGCCTTTTATTGTCCCCAGCACAAGGTGCACCTGTGTAATGATCATGCTGTTTAATCAGCTTCTTGATATGGCACACCTGTCAGGTGGATGGATTATCTTGGCAAAGGAGAAATGCTCACTAACAGGGATGTAAACAAATTTGTGAGAAAAGCTTTTTGTGCGTATGGAACATTTCTGGGATCTTTTATTTCAGCTCATGAAACATGGGATTAACACTTTACATGTTGCGATTATATTTTTGTTCAGTGTAATTATAGATAAGTTGACTAACAAATAGCCTACCAAAATGTCAGAAATTGTGAGCAGAAACATGGCCTATCTAAATCAGGCAAAATAATACTGCACCCCCAGCCAAAAAACCTTTCCACCGTCTCTGACTGTAGCCTACAGCCATTTTCTGTATTGGTTCGGGTGCGGGCCTCAGATTTTCACATTCAAATAAAATGTTATTGGTCACATGCGCCGAATACAACAGGTGTAGACTTTACAGTGAAATGCTTACTCACGAGTGCATTCCCAACCGTGCAGAGTTAAAAAAGTAATTAGGCGATATACAAGGAGTACCATTACCGAGTCAATGTGCAAGGGTAAGAGGTAATTGAGGTAATACCGTATGTTACACTACCATTCAAAAGTTTGGGGTCACTTAGAAATGTCCTTGTTTTCGAAAGAAAAGCAATTTTTTTGTCTATTAAAATAACATCAAATTGATCAGAAATACAGTGTAGACATTGTTAATGTTGTAAATGGCTATTGTAGCTGGAAACGGCTGATTTTTAATGGATATCTACATAGGCGTACAGAGGCCCATTATCAGCAACAATCAGTCCTGGCACGTTGTGTTTGCTAATCCAAGTTTATCATTTTAAAAGGCTAATTGATCATTAGAAAACCCTTTTGCAATTATGTTAGCACAGCTGAAAACTGTTGTGCTGATTTAAAGAAGCAATAAAACTGGCCTTCTTGAGACTAGTTGAGTATCTGGAGCATCAGCAATTGTGGGTTCGATTACAGGCTCAAAATGGCCAGAAACGAACTTTCTTCTGAAACTCGTCAGTCTATTCTTGTTCTGAGAAATGAAGGCTATTCCATGCGAGAAATTGCTAAGAAACTGAAGATCTCGTACAACGCTGTGTACTACTCCCTTCACAGAACAGTGCAAACTGGCTCTAACCAGAACAGAAAGAGGAGTGGGAGGCCCGGTGCACAACTGAGCAAGAGGACAAATACATTAGAGTGTCTAGTTTGAGAAACAGACGCCTCACAGGTCCTCAACTGGCAGCTTCATTAAATAGTACCCGCAAAACACCAGTCTCAACGTCAACAGTGAAGAGGCGACTCCAGGATGCTGACCGTCTAGGCAGAGTTGCAAAGAAAAAGCCATATCTCAAACTGCCCATCTTTTATTTTTATTGGCCAGTCTGAGATATATTGGAGCTTGCGAGAAGGCATATGGTCCAGCTTTTGGGAAACACGCTCCACGCTCCAGTCAAATTGGGCACTCTCCACTCCAGCCCCACTCACATACTCTGGTTGGAGTCATGCGCGGCCACACAGTCATGGATGAACAGGGAGTACAGGAGGGGACTGAGCATGCACCCCTGAGAGGAGTACACCACATCAGTCACTGGCTTCATCAATAAGTGCATCGATGATGTCGTCCCCACAGTGACCGTACGTACATACCCCAACCAGAAGCCATGGATTACAGGAAACATCCGCACTGAGCTAAAGGGTAGAGCTGCCGCTTTCAAGGAACGGGACTCTAACCCGGACGCTTATAAGAAATCCCGCTATGACCTCCGACGAACCATCAAACAGGCAAAGAGTCAATACAGGTCTAAGATTGAATCATACTACACTGGCTCTGACGCTCGTCGGATGTGGCAGGGCTTGAAAACTATTACAGACTACAAAGGGAAGCACAGCCGCGAGCTGCCCAGTGACACAAGCCTACCAGACGAGCTAAACCACTTCTATGCTCGCTTCGAGGCAAGCAACACTGAAGCATGCATGAGAGCACCAGCTGTTCCGGACGACTATGTGATCACGCTCTCCGTAGCCGATGTGAGTAAGACTTTTAAGCAGGTCAACATTCACAAGGCCGCAGGGCCAGACGGATTACCAGGACGTGTACTCCGAGCATGTGCTGACCAACTGGCAAGTGTCTTCACTGACATTTTCAACATGTCCCTGACTGAGTCTGTAATACCAACATGTTTCAAGCAGACCACCATAGTCCCCGTGCCCAAGAACTCTAAGATAACCTGCCTAAATGACTACCGACCCGTGGCACTGACGTCTGTAGCCATGAAGTGCTTTGAAAGACTGGTCATGGCTCACATCAACAGCATAATCCCAGAAACCCTAGACCCACTCCAATTTGCATACCGCCCCAACAGATCCACAGATGATGCAATCTCTATCGCACTCCACACTGCCCTTTCCCACCTGGACAAGAGGAACACCTACGTGAGAATGCTATTCATTGACTACAGCTCAGCATTCAACACCATAGTGCCCTCAAAGCTCATCACTAAGCTAAGGATCCTGGGACTAAACACCTCCCTCTGCAACTGGATCCTGGACTTCCTGACGGGCCGCCCCCAGGTGGTAAGGGTAGGTAACAACACATCTGCCACACTGATCCTCAACACGGGGGCCCCTCAGGGGTGCGTGCTCAGTCCCCTCCTGTACTCTCTGTTCACCCATGACTGCATGGCCAGGCACGACTCCAACACCATCATTAAGTTTGCCGACGACACAACAGTGGTAGGCCTGATCACCGACAACGATGAGACAGCCTATAGGGAGGAGGTCAGAGATCTGGCCGTGTGGTGCCAGGACAACAACCTCTCCCTCAACGTGACCAAGACAAAGGAGATGATTGTGGACTACAGGAAAAAAAAGAGGACTGAGCACGCCCCCATTCTCATCGACGGGGCTGTAGTGGAACAGGTTGAGAGCTTCAAGTTCCTTGGTGTCCACATCACCAACGAACTATCATGGTCCAAACACACCAAGACAGTCGTGAAGAGGGCACGACAAAGCCTATTCCCCCTCAGGAGACTAAAAAGATTTGGCATGGGTCCTCAGATCCTCAAAAAATTCTACAGCTGCACCATCGAGAGCATCCTGACTGGTTGCATCACCGCCTGGTATGGCAACTGCTTGGCCTCTGACCGCAAGGCACTACAGAGGGTAGTGCGTACGGCCCAGTACATCACTGGGGCAAAGCTCCCTGCCATCCAGGACCTCTATACCAGGCGGTGTCAGAGGAAGGCCCTCAAAATTGTCAAAGACTCCAGTCACCCTAGTCATAGACTGTTCTCTCTGCTACCGCACGGCAAGCGGTACCGGAGTGCCAAGTCTAGGTCCAAAAGACTTCTCAACAGCTTCTACCCCCAAGCCATAAGACTCCTGAACAGCTAATCATGGCTACCCGGACTATTTGCACTGCCCCCCCACCCCATCCTTTTTACGCTGCTGCTACTCTGTTAAGTATTTATGCATAGTCACTTTAACTCTACCCACATGTACATATTACCTCAACTAGCCGGTGCCCCCGCACATTGACTATGCAACGGTACCCCCCTGTATATATAGCCTCCCTACTGTCACTTTATTATATTGTATATATAGCCTCCCTACTGTCACTTTATTTTTTACTTCTGCTCTTTTTTTCTCAACACTTTTTTTGTTGTTGTTTTATTCTTACTTTTTTTGTTTAAAATAAATGCACTGTTGGTTAAGGGCTGTAAGTAAGCATTTCACTGTAATGTCTGCACCTGTTGTATTCGGCGCATGTGACCAATAAAATTTGATTTGATTTGATTTGATCTGTGTTGAGGGTCAGCGTGGCGGATGTGTTGTTGCCTACCCTTACCACCTGGGGTCGGCCCATAAGGAAGTCCAGGATCTAGTTGCAAAGGGAGGTGTTCAGTCCACGGGTCCTAAGCTTGGTGACGAGCTTGGAGGGGACAATGGTGTTGAACGCTGAGCTGTAGCCAATTAACAGCATTCTCACATAGGTATTCCTCTTATCTAGGTGGGTGAGGGCAGTGTGAAGTGCGATTGAGATTGCGTCTACGGATATGTTGGGGCGGTATGGAAATTGAGTGGGTCTTGGGAGTCTGGGATGATGGAGTTGTGTGCCATAACCAGCCTCAAAGTACTTCATGATTACAGATGTGAGTGCTACACGGTATTAGTCATTGTGGCATGAAGCCTTAGAGTTCTTGGGAACAGGAATGATGGTGGTCATCTTAAAACATGAGGGAATTACAGACTGGGACAAGGAGAGGTTGAAAATTACTGTGAATATGCCTGCTAGCTGTTCTGCGCATGCTCTGAGAATGCACCCTGGAATACCATTGGGCCCCGCAGCCTTGCGGGTGTTGACCTGATTAAAGACCTTACTCACATTCTACCTAGCATGAGTCATTTCAGCCTGGGTGTAAAAGGAGAGAGGTAATTATTGGCTCATGGAAGATCCGTTTACAGATGCAGGATTGTGGTGGATCTTGGGTGCATGTATATGTATCAATGAGGACACATTTATGAAACACACTATCATACATATCCATGTTTTCAATAAAACAGTCATTACAAACAGTAATCCATTTCTAAAAAACATTTTTATGCGTAATTCAAGGCTTACATTTACATAAGATTATAAATAATATAATATGCCATTTAGCAGACGCTTTTATCCAAAGCGACTTACAGTCATGCGTGCATTATAAAATGTGTTATAAAACGTGGTTTGGATTAGAAAACCGCAATCCCCCAAAAAAGTCAATATAGTCACAATGTATTGGTGTCCAAACAGTTGGTCCTTGGTGGTTGGCACTGATATCCTCCATTCTGAAGGAATCCTAATAAGAGATTCCTTTAGCTGCTCATACATACACTGGTCCTGTAGAGAGGTGGAAATAAAGTGCATGTTTTGAGTCATAAAAAATTATTATGTTTTGTTTGTCGTTTTAGACTTGTTCAGTCTCTCCCTCTTTGTAGTGAAGCCTAAGGTCTCAGGCACACCAGTAGTGGTTGCTGGCCGAGAGTACTTCGCATCTCCGAACGTAATTTGCGAACCGAGTGCTCACCGATTTTACTTGTAAAATGTCAGCAGTCAGACGTCTACAGCGGGTGGTCCCTAAAACCACAGATTATCCATTATATTGACCAGATACTCTAGTGGCCACTAACAATGAAAATAAATGTCTTCAAAAATGGAAGGCAGTCGGAAGGAGGCAAGATCAGGTGGGACGATTCTAGCCAATGAGAGGGCAGATACGCTTTTGAACAACAGGCACAACGGTTTCATCTAGTTACCACAGACACAAATTCAATATCATAAAAAACAACAAGCTTTTTGGTTTTAATTTATAGGTTAAGGTTAGGCATAAGGGTAGCAGTGTGGTTAAGGTTAGGTTTAAAATCACATTTTAAAAAGATACATTTTAGGAATAGGCAGTATTTATGACTTTGGTAAGTAGTGATGACCAGGCACAACTCCGATATAGAGTTTTTCTCGAAGTTGCCGGGATGCCACGTGTCCTACTTATATCAGTACACTTGTAACAACCCAAACATTACGACACTTCTATTCGATCAAATAAGCAACACGTAGCAAATAAGCCATTCCATTTATTTTTTACACTCATTGACCTCCATACAAAAACGAAGAAAATTAAAAAACACCACCTGCTGGAGAGGGCCCAGTTATCGCTCTCGCTTCGCCTTTTCCTCTCTGCTAAAACACAGCGTGCTGAACGATCAGCAGACAAACGCTAGATCCAAATTGGGTGTGAATGTGTGCAAGCCTTAAATGGACCCAGCTCCTACCTACATCTAATCACACAAACTAACACCAAACAACTGGTGACTGAGCAAGTAAAAAGCACACAGCTTCATTGTCTGACTATGACCACGGGCTAGACCATGTTTACTTTAGGCTTAATTTACATCTGTATGCAAAATGTTCTAACCCCCTCCTTCATTGTTAATGCCCATATTTAGGAATGCTGAGGCAACTCAACAAGCCATTACCAGACACACACTCACTGGATTCAAGGCGACTCACTCACTGGGTAAATAATAACTGTGGGACTGTGCAGGGATTTGGGGTTTAGTTACATGCATTTCTGACAGTCTGTGCTTCTGTGCAGTCATTAATTTGTCCATGTCCCAATGCATCTCACCTTTTTAGACACAGATGGCCGTACTTTCTTGAAGGTCTCCTCAAAGTTCTGCTTGCTGAACCTGATGTCAGCTACAGGGTCGTTGGAGTAGCTATGACCTGAGGGTTTAATAAGTTCAGACTCAGATGGAGAGGAAGTGCACTGGTGACCTTGAGACTAATAGCTCAAATCCCTGGTGGAGGATACTGTACACTTGCTATGACCTTGGCTATGGTACTTATCTTTCTAAATGGCAGACATGGGGAAATGCAGTAAACCAAGGTTGCAGTGTTCCATTAAAAAGAGTCAAGAGGCAGAGAGGACCTAGATGTCTTTACATTTTACATTTACGTCATTTAGTAGACGCTCTTATCCAGAGCGACTTACAAATTGGTGCATTCAACTTATGATAGCCATTTTTCATGGGGGGGGTAGAAGGATTACTTTTACTTTTATACTATTCCAGGTATTCCTTAAAGAGGGAGGTTTTCAAGTGTCTGGGTGTAGGGTCTGATCAGAGCCTGAAGGTAAGGAGGTGCCATTCCCCTCACAGCTCCGTAGGCAAGCACCACGGTCTTGTAGTAGATGCAAGCCTCAACTGGAAGCCAGTGGAGTGTGCGGAGGAGCGGGGTGACATGAGAGAACTTGGGAAGGTTGAACACCAGACGGGCTGCAGCGTTCTGGATAAGTTGTAGGGGTTTAATGGCACAGGCAGGGAGCCCAGCCAACAGCGAGTTGCAGTAATCCAGACGGGAGATGACAAGTGCCTGGATTAGGACCTGTGCCGCTTTCTGTGTAGGCCAGTATTACCTGTGTAAGATGGGTTGGGTTGGGTCAAGAGGTAGGCTCTCAGAGCATTGACAGAGGCTTTCCTCACCAACGCAGACAGGTCTGCCCCACTGCATGGAACAAACACACAGACACACATTATACATACACTCAAAGACATAATATCCACTGTGTTATTATATCCACTGTGTTGATGAAGGCTCAGAGGGAACATCTGTAAGGAAATCATCAGGGTGTTCTAAGGGAGTGGATTAAATTTTTCCCTGTGGAAAGTTCTATACGGTGGAGCAGGCAGACAGGTTTAGATGCATTTTGCTCCCTCCTTCCTTCTCTGGGACACTCACGTGAAGCAGTCACTGCGCACTTCATGGGCTATCTCTTCCAGACTCACGTCCTGCTCCAGATGAGGCTTGCTGCCCCCCTATGACACACAGTAGTCATGAAACAACCCCTCTCACAGCAACACCAGCCACTAATATTATGAGAGGCTCATGGACTGTTTACATTGTGAGCTTGAATCTATGGCATTCCACATTACCTTGGTGATGGTGAGTAAGATGGCGTGTCGGTCTGATGGAGGTGGGAGGCCCACATACAGGGTCTTGTCCAGACGGCCTGGTCTCAGCACAGCAGGGTCAATGATATCTACAGGGACAGCGTCAATAATGGTGAATAACTTCACCGATTTTAATTGTAGCTTCATATAAGTATACAGAACTGTACGTGTCAATATAATCATACCCCAAAACATTGAATAATAATCTTTGTGATAAGGGAATATCCATGTCTGTGAGGGAGTGAAATGACGCAAGACACCCACCTGGTCTGTTGGCATCTCAGTAAGCAGCTGGTTGACCACACGGACACTGGCTCCAGACTGAGGACACACCGCCACCATCACCCACATGTCAACAATACTATTCTCATCATCCACCTCCATTCATGCGATGGTGACCATCAGATAGAGGATTATTAGCCCCTCTCACCTCCTGCCCGGAGCGGCGGGGGCACAGTGCTTCAATCTCCTTGAAAAAGATGACACAAGGGGCAGAGTTGCGTCCTCTCTGGAACACCTGTCGCACGGCCCGCTCGCTCTCTCCTACATACTGAGGAACAAGAGACACAAAGATGTCTAACTCATGTCGAAACGCACAGCTCGAATAAAAGAGACACAAAGATGTCTAACCTACATAACGCTAAGCTAATAATTCAGGACCCCAGGATCAAAGTCTGTTTCCTTTGTGTTTTACTTCACATTATATAAAGTCAGTGGACATGAGTTAGGCCATTTAAATGCGCCCATGTGAGTTAGGAGTGTTACCTCACAGTGTGAAGGGTATCTGATGTAATGCCAATTTAGGTTATAGATAGCTGTGACTACAGGTAACTGAGCCCTCTCCAAGTAAATAATGCACAAGGCTGTTGGATCAGTTAAGCCTGCTGTCTGTGAGAACGCTTTCGAGGGCTACAGCGATGCTATTGATTTCAGTGGGGCACTTCAGTTACAAATAAAATTACTACCAACACAGAGCTAATATTACTGGACAGGGCAAAGAGTCACAGGGAAAAGAGTGATGTCGAGGCACTCCAGGAATCTGTATACAGTGAGGGAAAAAAGTATTTGATCCCCTGCTGATTTGTACGTTTGCCCTGCCTTCAAATACTCGTACCTCTGCACATTGATCTGGTACTCCCTATATTTAGCTCCACTCCATATTTTATTTTATTCCTCTTGTGTTACTATTTTATTTTTAAACTGCATTGTTGGGAAGGGCTCGTAAGCAAGCATTTCACGGTAAAATTTACAACAGTTGTATTCGGCGCGTGTGACAATTTGATTTACTTGACAACTATCTAAAAATATCTAATCGATAGCTCCATCGGCAACATTTCAAGTTGCAAAGAAAAAGTCCAGTGTCTGTGTTCTTTTGCCCATCTTAATCTTTTATTTTTATTGGCCAGTCTGAGATATGGCTTTTTCTTTGCAACTCTGCCTAGGTCAGCATCCCGGAGTCGCCTCTTCACTATTGACGTTGAGACTGGTGTTTTGCGGGTACTATTTAATGAAGCTGCCAATTAAGGACCTGTGAGGCGTCTGTTTCTCAAACTCGACACTCTAATGTATTTGTCCTCTTGCTCAGTTGTGCACCGGGGCCTCCCACTCCTCTTTCTATTCTGGTTAGAGCCAGTTTGCGATGTTCTGTGAAGGGAGTAATACACAGCGTTGTACAAGATTTTCAGTTTCTTGGCAATTTCTCGCATGGAATACCCTTCATTTCTCTGAACAAGAATAGACTGATGAGTTTCAGAAGAAAGTTATTTGTTTCTGGCCATTTTGAGCCTGTTTTCGAGCCCAAAATTGCTGATGCTCCAGATACTCAACTAGTCTCAAGAAGGCCAGTTTTATTGCTTCTTTAATCAGCACAACAGTTTTCAGCTTTGCAAACATAATTGCAAAAGGGTTTTCTAATGATCAATTAGCCTTTTAAAATGATAAACTTGGATTAGCAAACAAAACGTGCCATTGGTACACATTTTTACATTTTAGTCATTTAGCAGACGCTCTAATCCAGAGCGATTTACAGTTAGTGAGTGCATACATTTTCATACTGGTCCCCCGTGGGAATCAAACCCACAACCCTGGCGTTGCAAGCGCCATGCTCTACCAACTGAGCTACACGGGACACGGGATTGGTTGCTGATAATGGGCCTCTATACGCCTATGTAGATATTCCATAAAAAATCAGTGTCTACACTGTATTTCTGATCAATTCGATGTTATTTTAATGGACAAAAAAATTGCTTTTCTTTCGAAAGCAAGGACATTTCTAAGTGACCCCAAACTTTTGAATGGTAGTGTATATATTATTTTATGGTGCACAAGACACTGGTCTGATTCGCGCCTGTCTCAGTGGACTAATCCATTGCTGAGGCCACAGGGATGGTACAGTCCATCACTCTAAGACATGTGCTACTGAAATTGTAAACAGTTATATTATGTAAGAATAATGGTGCAACGCTAATAAATATAATATTATTTTATAACAAATGCGCTTTCTCCCATGATGGATAGCGGTTCTGAAACGTAATAATCAGTGTGCCGTTGAATTGGCGCCCTTCCCTTGATGCTACGTGCATAACAGCGAAGTTAACCAGCATATTGGTGTTGAGAACAATGCGACAGAGGCAGCAGCGGAGTTAGGAGACGAGTAAACAGCCCTTGCCTTAATTGTCTAAGAAAATTGAGGAGAGAGGAAACCCCAACTTAATTAGATCTGTAATCAATAGTCTACCTGTTAAACATGCCTGGCTTTATAAATCATACATATATCTACAGAAATAAGACAGATCCTGCCTCTGTTGCCAGTTTGAGTGTTTATTTAATAGCCTACTGATTCCGTTAGCACCAAGCCTCACGCAACCACAATGTCGGATAAAGCTATTTCACAAATTCGGCTGTTTATAATCTTTGCTAAGCTGTAATATAGGCTTTACACATGTTTTCCATAGAACAGAGACTCTGGTATTACTTATAATTTATTTAGTGTTGTTTACACTGTTCCAAACGGGCAGAAAAATTATATTTTAATCTAGCAGCACCTGTTTGTCACACTTAATATGCATGCAGCTCTCACTCCTATACCTATACTTTTTGTTGATCTCCTTCTTATTGTTATTATAATTATTATGATCATCATTATAATAAGTAATGTCATTATCATAAGTAGGCTTCTTATAGCAGTAGCCTTGAACTGTAGGCCTAAGAGCGCGTCCTGTTTAGTCTTAATACCGTAACTTACACTACCAGTCAAAGGTTTGGACACACATACTCATTCAAGGGTTTTTCTTTATTTTTACATTGTAGAATAATAGTGAAGACATCAAAACTATGAAATAACAAAAATGGAATTATGTAGTAACCAAAAAAGTGTTAAACAAAAAAGATTTGAGATTCTTCAAATACCCACCCTTTGCCATGATGACAGCTTGGCACACTTTTGGCATTCTCTCAACCAGCTTCACCTGGAATGCTTTTCCAACAGTCTTGAAGGAGATTTTGTTGTTGTTATTCTGTCTCTCACTGTTCAAATAAACCTACCATTAAAATTATAGATTATGACTTCGTCAGTGGGCAAACGTACAAATCAGCAGGGGATCAAATACTTTTTTCCCTCACTGTATACAGATTCCTGGAGTGCCTCGACATCACTCTTTTCCCTGTGACTCTTTGTCCTGTCCAGTAATATTAGCTCTGTGTTGGTAGTAATTTTATTTGTAACTGAAGTGCCCCACTGAAATCAATAGCATCGCTGTAGCCCTCGAAAGCGTTCTCACAGACAGCAGGCTTAACTGATCTGGAGCATCAGCAATTGTGGGCTCGAATACAGGCTCAAAATGGCCAGAAACAAATAACTTTCTTCTGAAACTCATCAGTCTATTCTTGTTCAGAGAAATGAAGGCTATTCCATGCGAGAAATTGCCAAGAAACTGAAAATCTTGTACAACGCTGTGTATTACTCCCTTCACAGAACATCGCAAACTGGCTCTAACCAGAATAGAAAGAGGAGTGGGAGGCCCCGGTGCACAACTGAGCAAGAGGACAAATACATTAGAGTGTCGAGTTTGAGAAACAGACGCCTCACAGGTCCTTAATTGGCAGCTTCATTAAATAGTACCCGCAAAACACCAGTCTCAACGTCAATAGTGAAGAGGCGACTCCGGGATGCTGACCTAGGCAGAGTTGCAAAGAAAAAGCCATATCTCAGACTGGCCAATAAAAATAAAAGATTAAGATGGGCAAAAGAACACAGACACTGGACTTTTTCTTTGCAACTTGAAATGTTGCCGATGGAGCTATCGATTAGATATTTTTAGATAGTTGTCAAGTAAATCAAATTGTCACACGCGCCGAATACAACTGTTGTAAATTTTACCGTGAAATGCTTGCTTACGAGCCCTTCCCAACAATGCAGTTTAAAAATAAAATAGTAACACAAGAGGAATAAAATAAAATATGGAGTGGAGCTAAATATAGGGAGTACCAGATCAATGTGCAGAGGTACGAGTATTTGAAGGCAGGGTAAAGTGACTAGGCATTAGGATAGATAATAAGAGTAAAATAAAGAACAGAGTAGCAGCAGTAAATTATGAATGTAAAAGTGTGTGTGCGTGTGTAATGTGTACAGGGCCTTGCAAAAGTATTCATCCTCCTTGGCGTTTTTCATATTTTGTTGCATTACAACCTGTAATTTAAATTGATTTTTATTTGGATTTCATGTAATGGACATACACAAAATAGTCCAAATTGGTGAAGTGGAATGAAACAAATACCTTGTTTAGAAAAATTCTAAAAAATAAATAATGGAAAAGTGGTGCGTGCATATGTATTCACCCCCTTTGCTATGAAGCCCCTAAATAAGATCTGGTGCAACCAATTACCTTCAGAAGTCACATAATTAGTTAAATAAAGTCCACCTGTGTGCAATCTAAGTGTCACAAGATCTGTCACATGATCTCAGTATATATACACCTGTTCTGAAAGGCCCCAGAGTCTGCAACACCACTAAGCAAGGGGCACCACCAAGCAAGCGGCACCATGAAGACCAAGTGTCAAGGCGTGCTGTAGGTGCAGTGGCGGAATCAAATGCAGGACGCAGACGGATAATCCAATAGACTTGTATTGAGCCGAAAACACGGCAAACGGACAACACTTGCCCGAAGGCGAAATACGCACGAAGGCGAAATGGAAACAAAACAGCGCACAAACAGGTGCGAAAACTCCAGCGCAGTGGAGAGAAGCTCAACCGAGCGAAACCACGTCTGACACAAACAATAATACACAACACCTGACACACACAACGGGAACTAAATAGGACACTAATGACACTAACTGAAAACAGGTGTGACAACACTCAGACAAAAGCAAACGAACATGAAACATACAACGGTGGCAGCTAGTACTCCGGAGACAACGAACGCCGAAGCCTGCCCGAACAAGGGAGAGAGGCAGCCTCGGCCGAAACCGTGACAGTACCCCCCCCTTGACGCGCGGCTCCAGACGTGCGCTGACTCCGGCCTCGGGGACGACCCGGAGGACGCGGAGCCGGGCGCGTCGGGTGCTCACGATGGAATTCCGTCAGGAGAGACGGGTCCAAAATGTCTCCCCTCGGCACCCAGCACCGCTCCTCCGGACCGTACCCCTCCCACTCCACTAGATACTGGAGACCCCCCATCCGACGTCTCGAATCCAAGATGGACCTCACGGAGTACGCCGGTGCCCCCTCGATGTCCAATGGGGGCGGAGGAGTCTCCCTGATCTCACTGTCTTGGAGTGGGCCAGCTACCACCGGCCTGAGAAGGGACACATGGAACGAGGGGTTAATACTTTTATATTCAACAGGTAGCTGTAATTTATAACACACCTCGTTCAACCTTCCCAGGACTTTAAATGGCCCTACAAACCGCCGACCCAGTTTCCGACAGGGCAGGCGGAGGGGCAGGTTCCTGGTAGAGAGCCAGACTCGATCACCAGGTGCGTACACCGGTCCCTCACTGCGGTGGAGATCAGCGCTCGCCTTATGACGTCGGAGGGCCCGCTGCAGGTGGACGTGTGCAGCGTTCCATGTCTCCTCCGAGCGCCTCGCCCACTCATCCACCGCAGGAGCCTCGATCTGGCTCTGCTGCCAGGGTGCCAGAACCGGCTGGTAACCTAACACACATTGGAAAGGGGTTAGGTTAGTGGAGGAATGGCGTAGGGAATTCTGGGCCATTTCGGCCCAGGGAACGTACCTTGCCCACTCCTCCGGCCGGTCCTGGCAGTATGTTCTAAGAAACCTGCCCACATCCTGGTTTACACGTTCCACCTGCCCATTACTCTCCGGGTGGTAACCCGAGGTGAGGCTCACCAAGACCCCCAACCGCTCCATAAAGGCCCTCCAGACTCTGGAGGTAAATTGGGGACCCCGATCAGACACAATATCCTTGGGTACCCCGTAGTGCCGGAACACATGGGTGAATAGGGCTTCGGCAGTTTGCAGGGCGGTAGGAAGGCCCGGCATGGGGAGCAAACGACAGGCCTTAGAAAACCGGTCCACAACGACCAGTATAGTGGTATTCCCCTGTGACGGAGGAAGGTCAGTAAGGAAATCCACCGAGAGGTGGGACCATGGTCGTTGTGGCACGGGCAGGGGTAGTAACTTACCCCTAGGCAGATGTCTAGGCGCCTTACACTGGGCGCACACCGAGCAGGAGGAAACATAAACCCTCACATCCCTTGCCAACATGGGCCACCAGTACTTGGCACTAAGACAGTGCACTGTCCGGCCGATACCCGGATGTCCAGAGGAGGGTGACGTGTGAGCCCAATAGATCAATCGATCCCGAACCTCGAGCGGAACGTACTTCCGACCCTCCGGGCACTGTGGTGGACTAGGGTCGGTGCGTAACGCCCGCTCGAGTTCAGCATCGACCTCCCACACTACCGGTGCCACCAGACACGACTCCGGCAGTATGGGAGTGGGCTCCACGGACCTCTCCTCCGTGTCATACCGCCGAGACAGCGCATCTGCCTTACCATTCTGTGACCCAGGGATGTACGTGATCTTAAAAGTAAACCTGGTCAAGAACATATTCCATCTTGCCTGGCGAGGGTTCAGCCTCCTCGCCGCCCGGATGTACTCCAGGTTACGGTGGTCCGTCAAAATGAGGAAAGGGTGTTGAGCCCCCTCAAGCCAGTGCCTCCACACCTTTAGAGCCTGTACCACGGCTAACAGCTCCCTGTCCCCTACGTCATAGTTCCGCTCTGCCGGACTGAGCTTCTTAGAATAAAAAGCACAGGGGCGGAGTTTAGGTGGCGCGCCAGACCGTTGTGAAAGCACGGCTCCTAGACCGGCCTCTGACGCGTCCACCTCTACCTGGAACGGCAAAGAGGGATCCGGATGCGCCAGCACCGGGGCCGAGGTAAACAGGTCCTTCAGCCTCCCAAACGCCCTGTCCGCCTCGGCCGACCACTGCAGACGCACCGGACCCCCCTTCAAAAGAGACGTGATGGGAGCTGCCACCTGTCCAAAACCCCGGATAAACCTCCGGTAGTAATTCGCAAACCCCAAAAACTGCTGCACCTCCTTCACAGTGGTTGGTGTTTGCCAATTACGCACGGCCGACACCCGGTCTACCTCCATCTTCACCCCTGACGCAGACAACTGATACCCCAAAAAGGAGACCGACTCCTGGAAAAACAGACACTTCTCTGCCTTCACATACAGGTCGTGCTCCACCAGCCTCCGCAACACTCTACGCACCAGGGCCACATGCTCGACACGGGTAGGCGAGTACACGAGAATGTCATCAATGTACACAACCACCCCCTGCCCCTGCATGTCCCTGAAGATCTCATCCACGAATGATTGGAAAACTGACGGAGCGTTCATCAACCCGTATGGCATGACCAGATACTCGTAATGGCCCGAGGTGGTACTAAAGGCTGTCTTCCATTCATCGCCCTCCCTGATGCGCACCAAGTTGTACGCGCTCCTGAGATCTAATTTAGTGAAGAAACGCGCCCCATGCAACGACTCAGTCATGGTCGCAATCAGCGGGAGTGGATAACTGTACTTCACCGTAATCTGATTGAGACCACGGTAATCGATGCACGGGCGCAAACCACCATCCTTTTTCTTCACAAAAAAGAAACTCGAGGACGCAGGGGAAGTGGAAGGCCGTATGTATCCTTGTCTCAGAGATTCGTCTATGTAAGTCTCCATAGCTTTCTTCTCCTCTTGAGACAGAGGATACACATGGCTCCGTGGGAGCGCAGCTCCTGCCTGGAGGTCTATCGCACAATCTCCCTGCCTATGGGGCGGCAACCGCGTCGCCCTCGCCTTACTAAACGCAATAGCCAAATCCCCATACTCAGGGGGAACGTGCAATGCGGGCACCTGGTTTGGACTCTCCACCGAGGTAGCCCCTACGGAAACGCCCAAACATCTACCCACACACTGAGCAGACCACTCCATCAGAGCCCTCTCCTGCCACGAAATGGATGGGTTATGGGTACTCAACCAGGGCATGCCCAGCACCACCGGATACGCAGGAGAGTCAATCAGGAATAGCTGAATCATCTCCTGATGACCCCCCTGCGCACACATCCTAAGTGGCGCCGTGACCTCCCTGATCAAGCCCGTACCCAACGGACGGCTATCTAGGGCATGAACGGGGAAAGGAACATCAACAGGAAGAAGGGGAATCCCTAACGCTAAACAAAACTTTTTATCAATAAAATTCCCAGCCGCGCCTGAATCTACCAGCGCCTTATGCTGGGAATGAGGTGCTACCTGTGGAAAACGCACAGGCATACAAAAATGTGCAACAGAGAGCTCTGGGTGAGTGGGGCGCCTACTCACCT
The DNA here is from genome assembly GCF_964263955.1 of Coregonus lavaretus. Lineage (NCBI taxonomy): Eukaryota > Metazoa > Chordata > Actinopteri > Salmoniformes > Salmonidae > Coregonus > Coregonus lavaretus. The sequence goes on from NC_139988.1 coordinate 47,335,417, forward strand.
GGAGGGAATCCCCAGTGCGGGACCTGTCGTCCTCTCCCCTAGGAGGCCATCCCCAGCACCTAGCCGCGGTGTGTCCTCCCCGACCACAGTTGGTGCAAGGGATGGACCCCCTAGTAAGCCGACCCCTCCTCTCTCTAGCGCCAGCGCCCCCGAGCTCCATGGGGCACGGCTCGGAAGCGCTGGAGGGTGAAATGGACGGACCCCCCTCGGAACGCCCGCGGGTAGCTAGCAGGTTATCCAGCCTGATGGACATGTCGACCAACTGGTCGAACGTGAGGCTGGTGTCCCTACAGGCCAGCTCCCGACGGACGTCCTCTCGTAGACTACACCTGTAGTGATCGACGAGGGCCCGATCATTCCACCCTGCATCTGCCGCTAGAGTACGGAATTCGAGGGCGAACTCCTGAGCACTCCTCCTCCCCTGCCGGAGAAAGACCAGACGCTCCCCCGCCGCTTTCCCCTCCGGGGGATGGTCAAACACCGCCTTGAAGCGGCGGGAGAACTCGTTGTACGTGATGGTGTCCGCGTCGATCCTCCTCCACTCCGCGTTGGCCCATTCCAACGCCTTCCCGGACAGGCAGGAGATCAGGGCGGACACGCTCTCATGTCCCGAGGGCGCCGGATGCACGGTGGCCAGGTACAGCTCCACCTGGAGAAGGAAACCCTGGCACCCGGCCGCGGTCCCCTCGTAAGCCCTCGGGAGCGAGAGTCGGACTCCTCGGGGTTCTGGTGCGGGACTAGGCTGACTGGCCGATGGTGCTGGCACGGAGGGTGGCGGTGGAGGCGTCCCCCAGCCTCGGATGGTGGTGATCACCTCCTGCAGTGCGGTCCCCATCTGCAGGATCTGGTCCCCTTGCTCCCGGACCCTGTCCTCCAGAGTCGCCTGGGCTGCTGCGGCTCCTGCTGATTCCATAGGTGGTGTATTATTCTGTCAAGGCGTGCTGTAGGTGCAGTGGCGGAATCAAATGCAGGACGCAGACGGATAATCCAATAGACTTGTATTGAGCCGAAAACACGGCAAACGGACAACACTTGCCCGAAGGCGAAATACGCACGAAGGCGAAATGGAAACAAAACAGCGCACAAACAGGTGCGAAAACTCCAGCGCAGTGGAGAGAAGCTCAACCGAGCGAAACCACGTCTGACACAAACAATAATACACAACACCTGACACACACAACGGGAACTAAATAGGACACTAATGACACTAACTGAAAACAGGTGTGACAACACTCAGACAAAAGCAAACGAACATGAAACATACAACGGTGGCAGCTAGTACTCCGGAGACAACGAACGCCGAAGCCTGCCCGAACAAGGGAGAGAGGCAGCCTCGGCCGAAACCGTGACACCAAGGAGCTCTCCAAACAGGTCAGGGACAAAGCTATGGAGGAGTACAGATCAGGGTTGGGTTATAACATCCCACGGAGCACCATTAAATCCATTATTAAAAAATAGAAAGAATATGGCACCACAACAAAACTGCCAAGAGAGGGCCGCCCACCAAAACTCACGGACCAGGCAAGGAGGGCATTAATCAGATAGGCAACATAGAGACCAAAGATAACCCTGAAGAGATTGGAGTATCTGTCCATAGGACCTCTTTAAGCCATACACTCCACAGAGCTGGGCTTTACGGAAGAGTGGCCAGAAAAAAGCCTTTGCTTCAAGAAAAAAATAAGCAAACAAGTTTGGTGTTCACCAAAAGGCATGTGGGAGACTCCCCAAATATATGGAAGAAGGTACTCTGGTCAGATTAGACTAAATTTGAGCTTTTTGGCCATCAAGGAAAACGCTATGTCTGGCGCAAACCCAACACCTCTCATCACCCCGAGAAAACCATCCGTGAAGCATGGTGGTGGCAGCATCATGCTGTGGGGATGTTTTTCATCGGCAGGGACTGGGAAACTGGTCAGAATTTAAGGAATTTAAGGAATGATGGAATTCTTGAGGGAAACCTGTTTCAGTCTTCCAGAGATTTGAGACTGGGACGGAGGTTCACCTTCCAGCAGGACAATGACCCTAAGCATATTGCTAAAGCAACACTTGAGTGGTTTAAGGGGAAACATTTAAATATATTGGAATGGCCTAGTCAAAGCCAGACCTCAATCCAATTGAGAATGACATAAAGATTGCTGTACACCAGCAGAACCCATCCAACTTGAAGGAGCTGGAGCAGTTTTGCCTTGAAGAATGGGACAAAATCCCAGTGGCTAGATGTGCCAAGTTTATAGAGACATACCCCAAGAGACTTGCAGCTGTAATTGCTGCAAAAGGTGGCTCTACAAAGTATTGACTTTGGGGGGGGGGGGGGGGGGGGGGGGGGGGGTGAATAGTTATGCACGCTCAAGTTTTCTGTTTTAATGTCTTATTTCTTGTTTGTTTCACAATAACAAATATGTTGCATCTTCAAAGTGGTAGGCATGTTGTGTAAATCAAATGATACAAACCCCCCCAAAATCTATTAAATTCCAGGTTGTAAGGCAAAAAAATAGGAAAAATGCCAAGGGGGGTGAATACTTTCGCAAGCCACTGTATGTATGTGCGTTTGTGTTGTGTCGGCGGTTACATGTGTCTGTCAGCAGAGGATCACTGGTTTCAAGCCCAATATGGGGACAGGGACAGAGGAGGAAGCTACACTGTTAGCAGCACACTGACGTTCATTTCACTTGTGCCGTGACCCGGATCAGCAGTTGGACTCAGCTCAACGGTTGGCATGTTGTCAAGTAGGGCGGTCACGTCTGACTGCGAGCAGAGGACCACTGGTTCGAGCCCAGTATGGGGACAGGGACAGTGAAAAAAAACTACACTGTTAGCAGCACAGGAAGCTGTAAGACATACATTTCCTGCAGGACTTGCTGCCTTCTCTTCGCACAGGTCAATGAGGATGCTGTCCTGGTCAGGGCCTCTGCCCTTGTCTATGAACCAGCCCCCTGCAGACACCTTGGTGCCAGAACTATGGGGGGTGGACTGAGCCTGAGCTATTCATGAGGTTGATGGGCTGGTCAGACAAGGGATAATCAGAAGGAAAAACAAGTTTAGTCTATTAGCGTATAATCCTGAAGCTCTTTGCCATTTATTATATTACATAGTAATAAGCAACACATAAGGATGGTACACCTGACAAATGAATGCTATGGAAAGAGGTAGTAGAGGATTATGTACTGGTTGTTCGGGAAGGTGGAGGCTGTTATAGCAGCAAAGGGGGGGACCAACTCCATATTAATGCCCATGATTTTGGAATGAGATGTTCGACGAGCAGGTGTCCATATACTTTGGTCATGTAGTGTAGTTGCAGGTTTCCTAGCTCTGGTCCAGGGCATTCGTGCACAGTCCTCCACTAATGAACGGTTAGTGGAGGAACCAATAAACGGAAGGTGGAGGAACGCGCACTAACGACATGGACCAGAGCTACAGGTTTCCGGACATTATGGAAGAGTGGCAACAAATGCATAATGCATCTGTGGTTTCTTTGTAAATGTGATTTTGTGTCATGGAGGCTAGTTCACACTTAATTTAAAAAACGTTCACAAATTTTACTTTTTATTGTAATAGGGCCTATTATACTGTTAATTGGGCAATCTGGGATTCAAACTACAACAAAGGGTTCCCCTGCCAAGTTTTTGGTAAACAGCTGAGGCATATGTGGCTGGAACATTTTTATCACTCTCAAATTCATAGATGGAGCTCTGACGATAAATGAGATCAAAATTATAGTTTGTTTTGATGCTATACAGTGTTTGTTTACAATGACATTGTTTACAAATTTGATGTATCAAGCCCAGATTGCCCCTTTAATATGTATATAGCCCCTCCCTCTAAAGCAATGCCTGCATTATAAAGGAAATAGCTGCTGCAAAGTAGGTTTGATATAAGTTGCAGCCAGGTTGCCTATCAATTATTTACATTTACATTTTAGTCATTTAGCAGACGCTCTTATCCAGAGCGACTTACAGTTAGTGAGTGCATACATTATTATTTTTTATATATATATATATATATCTTTTATTGGCCCCCCGTGGGAATCGAACCCACAACCCTGGCGTTGCAAACACCATGCTCAACCAACTGAGCTACATCCCTGCCGGCCATTCCCTCCCCTATCCTGGACGACACTGGGCGCTGCCCCATGGGTCTCCCGGTCGTGGCCGGCTACGACAGAGCCTGGATTTGAACCAGGATCTCTAGTGGCACAGCTAGCACTGCAATACAGTGCCTTAGACCACTGCGCCACTCGGGAGATAATCATTATGATTATGACATAATCATTATGACACCATTGAATTCAACGTCAGCACTGTCCATATTTTGCACAGTTCAAAAGCACTTTGGTGCCCAGGCTACTGGATGTGTTTTAAAGTAGCATAGACATAAAGCAAGTTTTTGCAAATAACTTGACATTAGGCCTTACATTATAATGGAATGTAGTCTAATGGAAAGCAGCTAAAGCTCTAGCCATATCTATTGACTAAAAAGAGAAGACGTTTACCAATCTGAGTTAATTGTGGAGCAGCAGTGATACAACTGTTGGAAGAGAAAGCACATAAGAGCCCCTCAGATATGGACGACTTCTGCTGTCTAATCCTCGTCAATTTCCTGAGGAATCTCTGAGTATGTCCCATGTGCTTCAATAGCTTACCTTGCATAAAAGCACTCTGAACAACTGCAAAATGACTTTTTTATTTTTTATTATTCATCAGGCAATGGAAAGCGATCCATGAAGCCATTGGAGACCATGTAATTTTATCTGTCAACTTTTGATTTTGATAGGACAACTCTGATAAGGCATTGTACTGAGTGTACAAAACATTAGGAACACCTTCCTAATATTTAGTTGTACACCCTTTTGCCCTCAGAACATCCTCAATTAGCCGGGGCATGGACTACAAGGTGTCAAATGTGTTCCACAGGGATGCTGGCCCATGTTGACTCCAATGCTTCCCAAAATTGTGTCAAGTTGGCTGGACGTCATTTGGGTAGTGGACCATTCTTGATACACACGGAAAACCGTTGCGCGTGAAAAACCCAGCAGCGTTGCAGTTCTTGACACAATCAAACCGGTGCGCCTGGCACCTACTACCATACCCCGTTTAAAGGGACTTAAATATTTTGTCTTGCCCATTCACCCTCTGAATGGAACACATACACAATCCATGTCTCAATTGTCTCAAGGCTTAAAAATCCTTCTTTAACATTTCTCCCTCCCTTCATCTACACTGATTGAAGTGGATTTAACAGGTGACATCAATAAGGGATCATAGCTTTCACCTGGATTCACCTGGTCAGTCTACAGTGCCTTCAGAAAGTATTCACACCTTGACTTTTTCAACATTTTTGCTGTGTTACAGGCTGAATAAAAAATGTATTAAATAAATAAAAATTCACTGGCATATATACAATACCCCATAATGTGAAAGTGGATTTGAAGAGGCAATAAGTATTCAACCCCTTTATTATGGCAAGCCTAAATAAGTTCAGGAGTAAAAATGTGCTTGACAAGTCACACAAGTTGCATGAACTCACTCAGTGTGCAAATTCACTGATGTGGCACCATGGAAAGCTCAGTTTGTTGTTTTGGAAAGTTTGTTGTTTTGAAAGTGTATTGTAAAGTTTCTTAGCTCGCTACTAACTTTTGAGTTTGGATCCCGCGACGCAGTTGGCATCAGTTGCTAGGACTGCTACTCTCTGTCCAGTGATCCTGCCGGGTCTGTGGAGCTATTTGGCGTAGCTAGCTAGCCTATCAAGCTAGCGGGGTTTTCTTGAGGGCTTGAACGCAGGCCGCGACGCAGTTAGCCATTGTGGCTGGGACAGCGGATTGTCCCAGGTTTGTGGCTGTCTAGATCCCTGCTGTTTGTTGTTATTTTCAATCTTCCCTGTGACCTGCCCTGTCTGGAACTGAGAGGAGTAACACCGTAACCTACGTTGCTAGCTACCATGACAAAGACCAAAGCCGGTGGGAGTACCGTTGAGGACAGTGGTGTCTCTCTATCACAGGTGAAGGATCTTTTAAAGGAACAAAAATAGTTCTACAAGCAGTTGTTACAACAACAAGAAAATAGCTTCAAGTGTTTTGTCCAAATGCTGGTGAATTCAGCTAATAAAATAATGGACGACCTGACCAGAGAGGTCCAGGACCTGAAGAACAGTTTGCAGTTCTCCCAGGGTCAGCTCGATGAGTTGAAACAGGAGAACGGCAAGATGACAGCAATCTAAGTCCTTGAGAGAGGACATCAGTTCTTTGTGTGAATCCATGATAACAATGACGGAGAGGGACAATCAAGGCAGAACAACATGGTTGTGGACGGAATTGCAGAATCTTCACATGAGACCTGGACGGAGTATGAGGACAAAGTGAGGAAAATGATCTCTGAGAAATTGAAGATGGACCACAGGAAGATTGAGGTGGAGCGCGCCCACAGCACTGGAAAACCCACCACCTGCCCAGGTGACAGGCCCAGGCCGATAGTGGTCAAGTTGCTGAGGTTCAAGGACAATGTACAGTGGGGAGAACAAGTATTTGATACACTGCCAATTTTGCAGGTTTTCCTACTTACAAAGCATGTAGAGGTCTGTAATTTTTATCATAGGTACACTTCAACTGTGAGAGACGGAATCTAAAACAAAAATCCAGAAAATCACATTGTATGATTTTAAGTAATTAATTTGCATTTTATTGCGTGACATAAGTATTTGATACATCAGAAAAGCAGAACTTAATATTTGGTACAGAAACCTTTGTTTGCATTTACAGAGATCATACGTTTCCTGTAGGTCTTGACCAGGTTTGCACACACTGCAGCAGGGATTTTGGCCCACTCCTCCATGCAGACCTTCTCCAGATCCTTCAGGTTTCGGGGCTGTTGCTGGGCAATACGGACTTTCAGCTCCCTCCAAATATTTTCTATTGGGTTCAGGTCTGGAGACTGGCTAGGCCACTCCAGGACCTTGAGATGCTTCATACAGAGCCACTCCTTAGTTGCCCTGGCTGTGTTTCGGGTCGTTGTCATGCTGGAAGACCCAGCCACGACACATCTTCAATGCTCTTACTGAGGGAAGGAGGTTGTTGGCCAAGATCTCGCGATACATGGCCCCATCCATCCTCCCCTCAATACGGTGCAGTCGTCCTGTCCCCTTTGCAGAAAAGCATCCCCAAATAATGATATTTCCACCTCCATGCTTCACGGTTGGGATGGTGTTCTTGGGGTTGTACTCATCCTTCTTCTTCCTCCAAACACGGCGAGTGGAGTTTAGACCAAAAAGCTCTATTTTTGTCTCATCAGACCACATGACCTTCTCCCATTCCTCCTCTGGATCATCCAGATGGTCATTGGCAAACTTCAGACGGGCTTGGACATGCGCTGACTTGAGCAGGGGGACCTTGCTGCAGGATTTTAATCCATGACGGCGTAGTGTGTTACTAATGATTTTCTTTGAGACTGTGGTCCCAGCTCTCTTCAGGTCATTGACCAGGTCCTGCCATGTAGTTCTGGGCTGATCTCTCACCTTCCTCATGATCATTGATGCCCCACGAGGTGAGATCTTGCATGGAGCCCCAGACCGAGGGTGATTGACCGTCATCTTGAACTTCTTCCATTTTCTAATAATTGCGCCAACAGTTGTTGCCTTCTCACCAAGCTGCTTGCCTATTGTCCTGTAGCCCATCCCAGCCTTGTGCAGGTCTACAATTTTATTCCTGATGTCCTTACACAGCTCTCTGGTCTTGGCCATTGTGGAGAGGTTGGAGTCTGTTTGATTGAGTGTGTGGACAGGTGTCTTTTATACAGGTAACGAGTTCAAACAGGTGCAGTTAATACAGGTAATGAGTGGAGAACAGGAGGGCTTCTTAAAGAAAAACTAACAGGTCTGTGAGAGCCGGAATTCTTACTGGTTGGTAGGTGATGAAATACTTATGTCATGCAATAAAATGCAAATTAATTACTTTAAAATCATACAATGTGATTTTCAGGATTTTTGTTTTAGATTCCGTCTCTCACAGTTGAAGTGTACCTATGATAAAAATTACAGACCTCTACATGCTTTGTAAGTAGGAAAACCTGCAAAATCAGCAGTGATTCAAATACTTGTTCTCCCCACTGTAGCTGTTCTGGAAAGAGCCAAGAACTTGAGGAACGTATATCTTCCTCAACAAGGACTATCCGGAAGCTTTGCGCCAGAAGAGGAAAGAACTTATCCCAGCCATGAAAGCTGCCAGAGCGCGTGGGGACATTGCTTACATCTGTTATGGCTTTTCAACCTCTGCCATATCGTGGATTCAGAGATATCTATCTAACAGAATTCAAGGGTTTTCTTTAATGGAAGCTTCTCTGTCAAACATGTAAAGTGTGGTGTACCGCAGGGCAGCTCTCTAGGCCCTCTACTCGTTTCTATTTTTACCAGTGACCTGCCACTGGCATTAAACAAAGCATGTGTGTCCATGTATGCTGATGATTCAACCATATACGCATCAGTAACCACAGCTAATGAAGTCACTTTAACCCTTAACAAAGAGTTGCAGTCTGTTTTGTAATGGGTGGCCAGTAATAAACTGGTCCTGAACATCTCTAAAACTAAGAGCATTGTATTTGGTACAAATCATTCCCTAAGTTCTGGACCTCAGCCAAATCTGGTAATGAATGGTGTGGCGTTACTTGGCGTTACCTTAGATTATAAACACTCATGGTCAAAACATATAGATTCAATGGTTGTAAAGATGGGGAGAGGTCTGTCCGTAATAAAGAGATGCTCTGATTTTTTGACACCATACTCCAAAAAGCAAGTCCTGCAGGCTCTAGTGTTGTCTTAACTTGATTATTGTCCAGTCGTGTTGTCGAGTGCTGCAAGGAAAGACCTAGTTAAGCTGCAGCTGGCCCAGAACAGAGCAGCATGTCTTGCTCTTCATTGTAATCAGAGGGCTGATATAAATACTATGCATGCCAGTCTCTCTTGGCTAAGAGTTGAGGAGAGACTGACTACATCACTTCTTTTTATAAGAAACATTAATGTGTTGAAAATCCTAAAATTGTTTGCATAGTCAACTTACATACAGCTCTGACACACACTTACCCCACCAGACATGCCACACAGGGGTCTTTTCACAGTCCCCAAATCCAGAACAAATTCAAGAAAGCGTATTATATAGAGCCATTATTGCATGGAACTCTATTCCATCTCATGTTGCTCAAATGAACAGCAAACCTGGTTTAAAAAAAACAGATAAAACAACACCTCACGGCACAGCGCCTCTCCCCTATTTGACCTAGATAGTTTGTGTGTATGTATTGATATGTAGGCTACATATGCCTATTTCTATTGTTGTAGTTCTGTCCTTGAGCTGTTCTTGTCTATTAATTTTCTGTATTATGTCATGTTTCATGTTTTGTGTGGACCCCAGGAAGAGTGGTTGCTGCTTTTGCAACAGCTAATGGGGATCCTAATTAAATACCAAAACTAGTGTTTAACATGATTTTTGCATGACTGCCTCATCTTTGTACCCCATATATACAATTATCTGTAAGGTCCCTCAGTCGAGCAGTAAATTTCAAACCCAGATTCAACCACAAAGACCAGGGAGGTTTTAAATTCCTCTCAAAGAAGGTAACAACAGTCAACAACATTGTAGTTACTCCACAATACTAACCTAATTGACAGTGAAAATATGGAAACTTTTGCAGAATAAAAATATTCTAATTGCAACAAAGCACTAAAGTAATACTGCAAAGAATGTGGCAAAGCAATTCACTTTTGTCCTGAATACAAAGTGTTATGTTTGGGTCAAATCCAATATAACACATTACTGAGTACCACTCTCAATATTTTCAAGCATAGTGGTGGCTGCATCATGTTATTGGTATGCTTGTAATTTTTAAGGACTGGGGAGATTTTCAAGATAAAAAATAAATGGAATTGAGCTAAGCACAGGCAAAATCCTAGAGGAAAACCTGGTTCAGTCTGCTTTTCACCAGACACTGGGAGATTAATTCACCTGAAATAACCTTAAACACAAGGCAAAATCTATACTGGAGTTGCTTACCAAGAAGACAGTGAATGTTCCTGAGTAGCCGAGTTACAGTTTTGACTTAAATATACTTGAAAATCTATGGCAAGACCTGAAAATATTTGTCTAGCAATGATCAACAACCAATTTGACAGAGCTTGAAGAATTTCAAAAATAATCATGGGCAAATGTTGCACAATCCAGGTGTGGAAAACTCTAAGAGACTTACCCAGAAAGACTCACAGCTGTAATCACTGCCAAAGGTGCTTCTACAAAGTATTGACAAAGTAACATTTCTAAAAACATGTTTTCACTTTTTCATTATGGGATATTGTGTGTAGATGGGTGAGTTTATTTTTTAAAATCCATTTTGAATTCAGCCTGTAACACAACAAAATGTGTACTTTCTGAAGGCACTGTATGTCATGGAAAGAGCAGGTGTTCCTAATGTTTTCTACACTTGTATGTGGACTGAATAGTAGATCTATGTTACTGGGTTCATCATATAAAACGTTTTAAATCGCAACAAAAAATGATGCACTCTTTTTCTTAAAACAGATGACCAAAGTGCAGTTTGGCAATGTATACCAGAAGATACTGGAGATGGTTTCTGTGATTGGACTACATATTCTCCTGCCAGCCCTTGCACAGATTTTTGAGCTTGACGAAAGCTTTGAGGAACAGGCAGCTGCCTTTGAGCAGAAGAGGGTGGACTTGATTTGTGACTTCAACCACCTGACCAGGGACTTGCGAAAGGGTGGCAGTGGTGCATACTACTACAGGTCCCATTAGCCCACTTCCCACTCCTCTTCTAGGAGCCAAGTTGACAACCATACTGTACTTCTACCTAGAATTGTTATGCCTATCCTACATAATACTTATCACTTCAAAGTTCCCAATACCAGCTAAATGCAGGCTTTAAATGTAATGTGATAACCCTAATAAGTTCTCTACTGCAGTGTAGAATGTTTGTCAACATTATCCTACAGCATATACAAATACATACTGAAAAATTTAAATGAAAAATATATCTACGAAAATGTATAAGTTTTATGATGATTATGGCCAGAAAAGGAGATAGTAACCACACATATTACCACCATTTAGGAATGATATGTCATTCCAAAATTGGATAATTCATCAGTCAATGTCTGTACATCAGACACAAGTTACCAATGTTTGTGTTTATTTTAAGTTCCCAGAGCTCATTGCATAGGTCACATGGAAGAGAGGCTTCCATGACTGAGCCCCTAAAATAAGTATTTGGGATCACAGAAAGACAGTTCTACAGTCACTGGATGATGAAGCTCACTCTTCCTATAGCTCACCTGAATTGACCAGAGCTCTGGTGGGGGGGGTCGTCTTAAATTAATCTTCAGATATATCCTGAGTGACGGGCAGTATGGCATGGAGGACACAGAAAAGATGGTCGGTGTGATCACTCGCACGCTGCGGAAGTTGGCAGTGTCAAAAGTCAAGATCACTCTGCGGAAATAGATGGGGAAATTGAGTCCTTCCTTGGACCATTGACAGATGAGTTATTGACTGCCATGGTTGACACCATGGAAGAATGCAGACTCATTGTAGGGAAGAGGACATGGGGCAGTTGACATGCTTGGAGAAGTTGCACAAAAAGTCAGCATTTTGTCATCACCAAAGGATCTGGAAGACTCACCTGCAGAAGAAGAGACCAACAAGAATGTATACCCTGACTCTATGTTGAGCCAAAATATTAGAATACTTTCAAGTCCAGAGTTCAAGACTGAAGCATGGAAGGCTGTCAGTGGAACTCGCCGAAATAAATGGGATAGTTTGTCACGCTCAGGCTTTGTTAATTCCTTTAAGCAGTCAAGTGCTGTTGCTAGCCAAATACTGTAGATATGAGTGATACTATAGAGTCCCCATCGGCTTTCCTCTCACTGCAGCGTGCTCATTCTAAAGCCACTGTTATTATTCAGACTTTTGTAGATGATATGGAGAACTTAGTAGAATCCATTAAATGCACTTCAGAGGACAATGCAAACCCACTCAATGCCACACAAAGTGGTCTTAAGTCTTCTACGAAAAATAAATACTCTGAAGCTCTACAAATGTGTCTCAGAATCATTAGCCAAGCCAAGCCAGTAAAAAATCCATATTACAACCTATGTTGTGATAATTGCGTTGTTTTCTCTATAACCCAGGGGTGTCAAACGTCCGGCCCGCATCAGGCCCGCAAACGGGTTTAATCCGGCCCGCGAGAAGATTTTGTAAAGTATAAAAATGTGCTGCAATTTTTCAATAAAAGAAACTGCTGTTCCAATTGTGTCCACTGGATGGCGCAATAGCAATTGTGTTAAGCAAGCACTACTGTTTATACCGGGGCAGAGCAAATAGGTCAAGCAAGTGCAGCCAGTCCGGATGAGCTACTTTGTTTTGCCCGCGATATTTATTACGGCTTCTACTTTTAACATTATGTGCTTTGGCACCCTCATTGCCCCAATATGTCTCTGTCAAAAAAGAGAAAAGTGGACGCAGAGTGCAGAGTGTTCCAAGAAAAATTGTCATCCTTCTATTTATTCACGGAATTGAATGGGAAAGCTGTATGTTTGGTGTGTTCACAGCATGTTGCAGTGCTGAAAGAATATAACCTTCGTCGCCACTATGTGAGTCTTCATGCCGACAAATACAAAAAAAAAAAAAAAAAAAAAAAATGTATGCACGCATGACTGTAAGTCGCTTTGGATAAAAGCGTCTGCTAAATGGCATATTATTATTATTATTTATTATTAAATATGACAACTTTCAAGGACAGCGGAGAAGAGAGAAGGTGAATGAACTGTTGGTGGGTCTGAAGAAACAGCAGTCTGTGTTTACTCACAGCCGAGACATCAGTGACGCTGCAGTGAAAGCTAGCTACCTCATTGCTAATGAAATCGCAGTGGCTTCAAAACCATTTAGTGAGGGTATATTTGTAAAAACATGCATGATGAAGGCAGCAGAGATTGTGTGCCCTGAAAAGCACCAGGCTTTTGCAAATATCAGCCTGACAAGAAACACAGTTGCAGACAGGATTTCCGATCTTTCAGTGGATTTCGACAGCCAGTTGAAGCAAAAAGTAAAGTCATTTATTGCGTTTTCGGTTGCAATTGATGAAAGCACGGACATTACAGATGTTGCACAACTGGCCATTTTCATCCGCGGAGTTGATGACACATTGACCGTCACGAGGAGTTCGTGGAGTTGGTGCCGATGACAGATACAACGACAGCAGCTGATATTTTCACTGCACTCGTCGGCGCGCTGGACAGGGTCGGAGTGGACTGGTCCCGCGCTGTCAGCCTGGGTACAGATGGTGCGCCCTCAATTATCTGGAAAAAGCAGGCTTTGTGACAAAGTTCAGAGAGAAAGTGCAATCTGCAAATGGAGGACGTGATTTTTGGACTTTTCACTGTATTTTGCACCATGAGGCTTTGTGTTGCAAGTCATTAAAGATGGATAACGTCATGAAGGTGGTCATCCAAACTGTTAATTTCATCCAATCCAGAAGCCTGAATCACCGTCAGTTTGACAGCCTTCTCAGAGAGAAAGACCACATCTATGGCCTGCCATACCACACTGAGGTAAGATGGTTAAGCCGAGGTGCTGTGCTGAGGCGTTTCTTTGATTTATGAGAAGAAATTGAACAGTTCATGGAAGAAAAGGGCAAACCAGTGTTAGAATGTAATTCCGCAGAATGGATGCAGGACCTTGCATTTATGGTGGATGTTACAGAGCACCTGAATAACTTGAACAAACAGCTGCAAGGGCGCAACAAAGTTGCCACGCAGTATTATGACAGTATACGTTCTTTCAAGTTGAAGCTGTCATTGTGGGAGACGCAACTCGCCGGTGGTGATGCAGCTCACTTCCCCTGTCTGAAAAATGTGTGCGCGACCCAACATGTGGCAGACATGAAGCGGTTCAAAGATAAAATTACGGGACTGTTAAGGGAGTTTGAGCAACGCTTTCAGATTTTTGGTGAACTGGAGAAAGACTTCAAAGTTTTTTGTTCGCCATTCACCGTGAATCCCTCTGATCTGCCCGTCAGCATCCAACTTGAAATAATAGACTTGCAGTGTGACTCGGATTTGAAGGGCAAATTTGCCGCAGCTGGCTTGGACACATTTTATCAGAATCTCTTGCCAGGTTACCCCAACTTGACAGCCCTCGCTGCAAAACTGTTGTGCATGTTTGGAACCACATATCTTTGTGAGCAAGTTCTCTGTAATGAGCATAAATAAAACAAAGCTGCGCTCAAGGCTCACGCACAAGCACTTGAATCACATCCTGAAGTTGGCTGCCACTCAGGATGTGACGCCTGATATTGATGCGCTGGTGAAAGCTAAAAGATGCCAGGTATCAGGAGTCAAATAAACTATGCAACCCCACTTAAAGTGCTGCATGAGACACCCTGATATAGTTCTGTGATCTGTGATATACTTCTGTGAATCACTGAGGCATTGTGTGTTTGTGTGTTGTTTGTCCTCAGAATTTCAAATAACTTGAGGTGTTTTATGATTAATAGTGATGTTGTGCTTTTGGACACACTGTCCTCAGGCTCCAGCTTTATGTTTATATGTTTTTATGTTGATGTGCTATTGTTTTTAATTGATTTTATTTTATTTGTATATTTAACCTATTCTTGACTCAGTGGTTCTTGCACTTGTTTGGGGAACAGGATTTCATTATTTGTATCTACATTTCTGCCTGAGAAATGACACCCTGATATAGTTCTGTGATCTGTGAAACAGTTATGTGAATCACTGAGGCATTGTGTGTTTGTGTGTTCTTTTTCTTTAGAATTTTCAAATAAACTTGAGGTGTTTTATGATTAATAGTGATGTTGTGCTTGTACTATTTTGGACACACTGTCCTCAGGCTCCAGCTTTATGTTTTATGTTGATAGTATTAAAACAAAGAAAACAATCTGAAGTTGTTGTTTTTAAGTTATATATACCATGATTTTACCGGTCCGGCCCACTTGGGAATAGATTTTCCTCCATGTGGCCCCTGAGCTAAAATGAGTTTGACACCCCTGCTATAACCCATGCATTCATACGCCAGCCTGATATACAATAAGGCAGTGACAACAAAAAGACAACAGTCACACAGTGGCGGAATAAATTCAACTACACATATGTTTGTTTCATCACAAAACCGGATAGCAACATCTGTCTGGTGAAGTCCGCAAAGCAAATATTGCATGTAACAAACAGTTAAAAATCATCAAATCAACAAGGCTATATATGCTTAGTTTAATACACTGAAAACAAACTTAAAGATACACTGTACCAAAAACGATTTAGTCCAATCAATGTTGCTAAATGTCATGTGGCTGTCCATGGACTGATTTCTGTCTGTGTGTGTGCGTGCGTGTGCAAGTATTAAAATATTTTGACTCAACCTACTTGTAGACTAGTTGAATGCCAATGCCATCCTCCTCTCTTTCATGTTGGCAAAACGGTCTATGGCTCTGTCATACAGTACACTTTTAATTTTTGGCCAACATTGAACCAGCGAATTAGCTAGCTGATTAACATTCACAAGGCCGCAGAGCCAGACGGATTACCAGGACGTGTACTCCGAGCATGTGCTGACCAACTGGCAAGTGTCTTCACTGACATTTTCAACATGTCCCTGACTGAGTCTGTAATACCAACATGTTTCAAGCAGACCACCATAGTCCCCGTGCCCAAGGACTCTAAGATAACCTGCCTAAATGACTACCGACCCGTAGCACTGACGTCTGTAGCCATGAAGTGCTTTGAAAGGCTGGTCATGGCTCACATCAACAGCATTATCCCAGAAACCCTAGACCCACTCCAATTTGCATACCGCCCCAACAGATCCACAGATGATGCAATCTCTATTGCACTCCACACTGCCCTTTCCCACCTGGACAAGAGGAACACCTACGTGAGAATGCTATTCATTGACTACAGCTCAGCATTCAACACCATAGTGCCCTCTAAGTTCATCACTAAGCTAAGGATCCTGGGACTAAACACCTCCCTCTGCAACTGGATCCTGGACTTCCTGACGGGCCGCCCCCAGGTGGTAAGGGTAGGTAACAACACATCTGCCACACTGATCCTCAACACGGGGGCCCCTCAGGGGTGCGTGCTCAGTCCCCTCCTGTACTCTCTGTTCACCCATGACTGCATGGCCAGGCACGACTCCAACACCATCATTAAGTTTGCCGACGACACAACAGTGGTAGGCCTGATCACCGACAACGATGAGACAGCCTATAGGGAGGAGGTCAGAGACCTGGCCGTGTGGTGCCAGGATAACAACCTCTCCCTCAACGTGACCAAGACAAAGGAGATGATTGTGGACTACAGGAAAAAAAAGAGGACTGAGCACGCCCCCATTCTCATCGACGGGGCTGTAGTGGAACAGGTTGAGAGCTTCAAGTTCCTTGGTGTCCACATCACCAACGAACTATCATGGTCCAAACACACCAAGACAGTCGTAAAGAGGGCACGACAAAGCCTATTCCCCCTCAGGAGACTGAAAAGATTTGGCATGGGTCCTCAGATCCTCAAAAAATTCTACAGCTGCACCATCGAGAGCATCCTGACTGGTTGCATCACCGCCTGGTATGGCAACTGCTTGGCCTCCGACCGCAAGGCACTACAGAGGGTAGTGCGTACGGCCCAGTACATCACTGGGGCCAAGCTTCCTGCCATCCAGGACCTCTATACCAGGCGGTGTCAGAGGAAGGCCCTCAAAATTGTCAAAGACTCCAGCCACCCTAGTCATAGACTGTTCTCCCTGCTACCGCACGGCAAGCGGTACCGGAGTGCCAAGTCTAGGTCCAAAAGACTTCTCAACAGCTTCTACCCCCAAGCCATAAGACTCCTGAACAGCTAATCATGGCTACCCGGACTATTTGCACTGCCCCCCCACCCCATCCTTTTTACGCTGCTGCTACTCTGTTAATTATTTATGCATAGTCACTTTAACTTTACCCACATGTACATATTACTTCAACTATCTCAACTAGCCGGTGCCCCCGCACATTGACTCTGCACCGGTACCCCCCTGTATATATAGCCTCCCTACTGTTATTTTATTTTACTTCTGCTCTTTTTTTCTCAACACTTTTTTTGTTGTTGTTTTATTTTTACTTTTTTTGTTAAAAATAAATGCACTGTTGGTTAAGGGCTGTAAGTAAGCATTTCACTGTAATGTCTGCACCTGTTGTATTCGGCGCATGTGACCAATAACATTTGATTTGATTTGATTTGATTAACGTGAGCCTAAAAGGGCTAGGCTACATATTGAACTTCAATCGTCTCAGGCCATTGGCACAACATATACATTTATGGTTAGATCAGAAGTCAGCAGGAACTAAATGAATTCCAAACTGCTAAACGAGAGCTCTGAATATCTCAAATTCACCATGCAGACTGATGAGAGAAAAATAAACTACCTGGACTTATGGATCATCAAAGAGAATTATGCATTACACACAGACTTATACACAAAGGCCACATACCCTGCTACGTGTGGATAGTATGCATCCCCTTCCCCTCAAGAATGGTCTACCATATAACCAGTTATGCAGGGTTAAACAAATCTGTGGCCACCAGTCAGATTTTGACAGCAATGCTAAGAAAATGACAGATATATTCAAAATGAGAGGCTACAAGGACACAACTCTTGATGCTGCAATGATGAAAATATCTCAAAACCCGGGAGAGGAATTGCTAAAAACTAAACCAAAGAAGAAAAACAACGCAACAGTCTTTTGCACTAAGTACACCAAGTGTTCAGAGAAAATGAAAGCAATCCTGAAAAAGCACTGGCATAATCTGCAATCAGAAAAAACAATTGCACACCTCTTTAAGGAACATCCACTGGTGGTCTATAAGCGTGGTCACAATATTGGGGATAGCTTAGTGAGATCTGACCTGCCCCGAGCCCACTCAGACACTCTTGACACCCATTCCAAATGGAAACTACAAATGTGTCTCATGCACACAGTTCAATAGCACTACAAAAACATCCTTCTTCAGACACCCACATACAGGTAGAAAAATCCCTGTTAGGGGTATAATCTCATGCAAGACAAAGGGAGTAATCTATCTCATTACCTGTACATGTGGGAAAGCCAACGTAGGACAAACGAAAAGACAATGAAAACAAAGCATAGCTGAACACCGCAGCTCAATCAGGTGTAAGAACACTGACTATCCAGTAGCAGCTCACTTTGTTGAAGCTAACCATCCTATCTCCTCCCTCAAATACACAGGCATTGAGCATGTTGCTCTACCAAGGAGAGGAGGTAACATCGAGACCCTACTACTACAGAGGGAGGCCTACTGGATATCCTATTTAAAAACATTGACCCCTAGTGGTCTGAATGTTGACTTTGATCTCAGGCCCTTCTTACGAACAATTATTCTTATAAATGAATATATTATTTCTACAGCTTACACCCAATATGTTCCCCCTGTTGATGATGCTTATTATGCATTATGGTTGAACCAAAATATTATATGTAACAAAAATGTTCTGAAATTGGAAACAATGAAATATGTGAAATTAAATTAAAACAATAATTATGTTGATGCTAATATTATGTACACTATCTAATTATGTTTCCATATGATAACAAATAGCCAAATATATTCAATGTGCTGTAAACTATTGTCTTTTAACAGTTTCACTCAATTCATTCTAAATCGACCTAATAATTATGACACACCCCTCACTATTGTCATTGGTTGCACTAATTGCACTGTTTGTCTAAATAACCTGGTTCAAGCATTCATGACATTACCCTGAAGAAGGCACAGTGATGCCAAAACGTTTAGTGTTTTACCCAATAAATTACTCGAAGTTTCTATATATATATATATATATATATATATATATATATATACACTGCTCAAAAAAATAAAGGGAACACTTAAACAACACATCCTAGATCTGAATGAATGAAATCATCTTATTAAATACTTTTTTCTTTACATAGTTGAATGTGCTGACAACAAAATCACACAAAAATTATCAATGGAAATCAAATTTATCAAACCATGGAGGTCTGGATTTGGATTCACCCTCAAAATTAAAGTGGAAAACCACACTACAGGCTGATCCAACTTTGATGTAATGTCCTTAAAACAAGTCAAAATTAGGCTCAGTAGTGTGTGTGGCCTCCACGTGCCTGTATGACCTCCCTACAATGCCTGGGCATGCTCCTGATGAGGTGGCGGATGGTCTCCTGAGGGATCTCCTCCCAGACCTGGACTAAAGCATCCGCCAACTCCTGGACAGTCTGTGGTGCAACGTGGCGTTGGTGGATGGAGCGAGACATGATGTCACAGATGTGCTCAATTGGATTCAGGTCTGGGGAACGGGCGGGCCAGTCCATAGCATCAATGCCTTCCTCTTGCAGGAACTGCTGACACACTCCAGCCACATGAGGTCTAGCATTGTCTTGCATTAGGAGGAACCCAGGGCCAACCGCACCAGCATATGGTCTCACAAGGGGTCTGAGGATCTCATCTCAGTACCTAATGGCAGTCAGGCTACCTCTGGCGAGCACATGGAGGGCTGTGCGGCCCCCCAAAGAAATGCCACCCCACACCATGACTGACCCACCGCCAAACCGGTCATGCTGGAGGATGTTGCAGGCAGCAGAACGTTCTCCACGGCGTCTCCAGACTCTGTCACGTCTGTCACCTGTGCTCAGTGTGAACCTGCGAGAGCACAGGGCGCCAGTGGCGAATTTGCCAATCTTGGTGTTCTCTGGCAAATACTAAACGTCCTGCACGGTGTTGGGCTGTAAGCACAACCCCCACCTGTGGACGTCGGGCCCTCATACCACCCTCATGGAGTCTGTTTCTGACCGTTTGAGCAGACACATGCACATTTGTGGCCTGCTGGAGGTCATTTTGCAGGGCTCTGGCAGTGCTCCTCCTGCTCCTCCTTGCACAAAGGCGGAGGTAGAGGTCCTGCTGCTGGGTTGTTGCCCTCCTACGGCCTCCTCCACGTCTCCTGATGTACTGGCCTGTCTCCTGGAAGCGCCTCCATGCTCTGGACACTACGCTGACAGACACAGCAAACCTTCTTGCCACAGCTCGCATTGATGTGCCATCCTGGATGAGCTGCACTACCTGAGCCACTTGTGTGGGTTGTAGACTCCATCTCATGCTACCACTAGAGTGAAAGCACCACCAGCATTCAAAAGTGACCAAAACATCAGCCAGGAAGCATAGGAACTGAGAAGTGGTCTGTGGTCACCACCTGCAGAACCACTTCTTTATTGGGGGTGTCTTGCTAATTGCCTATAATTTCCACCTGTTGTCTATTCCATTTGCACAACAGCATGTGAAATTTATTGTCAATCAGTGTTGCTTCCTAAGTGGACAGTTTGATTTCACAGAAGTGTGATTGACTTGGAGTTACATTGTGTTGTTTAAGTGTTCCCTTTATTTTTTTGAGCAGTGTATATATATATACACAGTGGGGAGAACAAGTATTTGATACACTGCCGATTTTGCAGGTTTTCCTACTTACAAAGCATGTAGAGGTCTGTAGTTTTTATCATAGGTACACATCAACTGTGAGAAACGGAATCTAAAACAAAAATCCTGAAAATCACATTGTATGATTTTTAAGTAATTAATTTGCATTTTATTGCATGACATAAGTATTTGATATATCAGAAAAGCAGAACTTAATATTTGGTACAGAAACCTTTGTTTGCAATTACAGAGATCATACGTTTCCTGTAGGTCTTGACCAGGTTTGCACACACTGCTGCAGGGATTTTGGTCAACTCCTCCATACAGACCTTCTCCAGATCCTTCAGGTTTCGGGGCTGTCGCTGGGCAATACGGACTTTCAGCTCCCTCCAAAGATTTTCTATTGGGTTCAGGTCTGGAGACTGGCTAGGCCACTCCAGGACCTTGAGATGCTTCTTACGGAGCCACATCTTAGTTGCCCTGGCTGTGTGTTTCGGGTCTTTGTCATGCTGGAAGACCCAGCCACGACCCATCTTCAATGCTCTTACTGAGGGAAGGAGGTTGTTGGCCAAGATCTCGCGATACATGGCCCCATCCATCCTCCCCTCAATACGGTGCAGTCGTCCTGTCCCCTTTGCAGAAAAGCATCCCCAAAGAATGATGTTTCCATCTCCATGCTTCACGGTTGGGATGGTGTTCTTGGGGTTGTACTCATCCTTCTTCTTCCTCCAAACACGGCGAGTGGAGTTTAGACCAAAAAGCTCTATTTTTGTCTCATCAGACCACATTACCTTCTCCCATTCCTCCTCTGGATCATCCAGATGGTCATTGGCAAACTTCAGACGGGCCTAGACATGCGCTGGCTTGAGCAGGGGGACCTTGCGTGCGCTGCAGGATTTGAATCCATGACGGCGTAGTGTGTTACTAATGGTTTTCTTTGAGACTGTGGTCCC
The DNA here is from genome assembly GCF_964263955.1 of Coregonus lavaretus. Classification (NCBI taxonomy): domain Eukaryota; kingdom Metazoa; phylum Chordata; class Actinopteri; order Salmoniformes; family Salmonidae; genus Coregonus; species Coregonus lavaretus. Next base: position 47,356,866 of record NC_139988.1, read on the forward strand.
AGCTCTCTTCAGGTCATTGACCAGGTCCTGCCGTGTAGTTCTGGGCTGATCCCTCACCTTCCTCATGATCATTGATGCCCCACAGGTTGAGATCTTGCATGGAGCCCCAGACCGAGGGTGATTGACCGTCATCTTGAACTTCTTCCATTTTCTAATAATTGCGCCAACAGTTGTTGCCTTCTCACCAAGCTGCTTGCCTATTGTCCTGTAGCCCATCCCAGCCTTGTGCAGGTCTACAATTTTATCCCTGATGTCCTTACACAGCTCTCTGGTCTTGGCCATTGTGGAGAGGTTGGAGTCTGTTTGATTGAGTGTGTGGACAGGTGTCTTTTATACAGGTAATGAGTTCAAATAGATGCAGTTAATACAGGTAATGAGTGGAGAACAGGAGGGCTTCTTAAAAGAAAAACGAACAGGTCTGTGAGAGCCGGAATTCTTACTGGTTGGTAGGTGATCAAATACTTATGTCATGCAATAAAATGCAAATTAATTACTTAAAAATCATACAATGTGATTTTCAGGATTTTTGTTTTAGATTCCGTCTCTCACAGTTGAAGTGTACCTATGATAAAAATTACAGACCTCTACATGCTTTGTAAGTAGGAAAACCTGCAAAATCGGCAGTGTATCAAATGCTTGTTCTCCCCACTGTATATATATATATATAGATAGATAGATAGATAGATAGATAGATAGATAGATAGATAGATAGATAGATAGATAGATAGATAGATAGATAGATAGATAGATAGATAGATAGATAGATAGATAGATAGAGAGAGACTATTTATAGCTTACAGTTTATTCGCCGTTAGTCAGCACCTCTACATAAAATAATTTTCTCTGGGTGTGCGCCAGCTCATGCTTTTCATTAGATCAGAATCGCCGTCAAGTCCAAATCCCTATCTCCATCCATGGCGTGGGAAAGGGCCAATTTAGCAAGCGAGCTACTGCAGGACATCAACACAAGCAGACCAGAAATGAAAATTACGTTTGCTTGGATGTGATTTGATTGGTGTGAAGCCAAATCCAAACTGGTCTCCCTTGGGGGGGGGGGGGGGGGGGGGAAGCGTTTTGCTGCACCGGGACAACCCACTGTTGAGCTCAACGCCGATTGGCTATTTTTGTTATTTTTTTTTATCAATTGAGGCCAAATGCTTGCTGGCATCAATCAATCAAATGCTACAGCTGCAACATGTCATACTCTTTTGGTCCAGACAGCATCAGATACATGGGCTACACATACAGAGACAGAGGGGCGCTGTTTCCCTTGCTCAGATGATTTCTCCAGTGAGATTCAGCCACTTGCGAATTGATGGAAAATTATGAAAACACAGAAAGATAAAATATTTTATAATTGTTATTTTTTTTATTGGTCAAATATTTGGCAGCCATGCTTAGAATGCGGGCTCAGCGGAATAATTTTTTTCAGTCAGCCCCTATTTTCCAAAGAAATGGTGGAAATGTCCATCCATGATCTACCACAACCAAGCCTGAGTGAGGCTCAATTGTCTTCTGTCAATGTTCTTTCAGAGGCAACTAAGATCATAGAGTGATTTGTGGCAGATGTACAACACATTGTACAGGCCATTGAAGCTGGTGACAACATGGAGCAGGCTGATATAGCCTGACCAGCGAGCACACAGAAATACACATCATTCAATTAATCTGACCTGAGTAACTTAAAGAGCGGACATCGTACTAGGAAACAGAAAATCTATTCTGCCACCAGTGGATTATTGAACATCATGCAGAGTAAACTTGCAGAGTTTTTCACTCTGGGGTCGGTCACCAATTCACTGTCATCTCAAGAAGAACCCCTACAGGAGGTCAGCTCTGGGGAAGTTGAGGCCCTCCATACAGGTCCCAGTGACTCTCAGGTTAGCCAAATCAACCTCGACACCAGTACCAAGGAGGTCATTGATGAGATCCTGACCACTTTCAAGGCTGAAGAGACAAAAGTGGAGTCCTCAACCTCTATTGGCACAAGGTCTTCTGATGAGTCCCTTGCAGCTTGTCTGGTCGTGGATGGCATGTTAACAAATCTGGATACATTTTCGATCTCAAATTCCCCCTCATCCTCTGACTTTGAGCTATCCAGTCATCAAGATTCTTTGGAAACTTCTCCCCAACTCTCCCCTGCAAAGTGGAGTACCACCAGTGCGACCTCTACAAATATAATTGCAACTATCGAGAGGATTTCAACAAGTCCCAGGCCACTGAGGCTGTGGCTGATGTGCTACTTACATCTTCCACCAGGTTTCCCACATCAATATCCTCTCTCACCTCAGAGCAACTGTCTTTCACCACTTCCCTGAATGTGGAATCTAAAGCCACTGACATGGTAGAGACATTTGTCATATGAAATGTATTGTCCGCCGGGCATTGTGCAACAAAGGGACAGTCTTTGCCCATTATGCTCAGACTCAAGCAAAGATTACAGCATAAGATGCACAACTTTTACACTCCACTTTTGGCCCTCACAGACAGAGGTAAAGCCACATGTCAAGCAGAAGCGCCTTCAGAGCAAGGTGAAACCATGCCTGCTCCAGCTTTGATCCAAAGCTCTCCTGCCTCCAGCAAGTGAGCCCATGCTACAGGTAGTGACTCCATGCTACAGCTCATCTGGTGTTGTAATTCTTCGCAGAGGGCAAAGTGAGAGTTCCAGACCAATGATGGCTCTTACAGGCCCTGTGATGAGTCATTTCTTTGATATTTCATCAATTTACAGTTATATGCATACTTTCATCATTACACATGAATCCGTTATTCTTAAGCAGCTGTGTGAATGTGATGAGTATGTGATAGAATTTTTTTGTACCATCATTTGCTCTCTTTTTGTTCCTGCTCTCCTCCGTCTATCTCTAATCACAGGTGATGAGCTGCACCTGTGACAGAGGGGAAGTGTATTTATTTGGGTGCTAATGCGCGGGGCTTCAGGTCTCCTGGGTTCTGGGCCTGGGAGAACATGTGAGAGGGTGTCTCTGTGAGGAGCCCTTCTGTATTGCCATTCGTACCATGATTTGTTTCTTATTTTCAGCCATGTAAGAAGTTACAGTGGGGAGAACAAGTATTTGATACACTGCCAATTTGGCAGGTTTTCCTACTTACAAAGCATGTAGAGGTCTGTAATGTTTATCATAGGTTCACTTCAACTGTGAGAGACGGAATCTAAAACAAAAATCCTGAAAATCACATTGTATAATTTTTAAGTAATTAATTTGCATTTTATTGCATGACATAAGTATTTGATCACCTACCAACCAGTAGGAATTCCGGCTCTCACAGACCTGTTAGTTTTTCTTTAAGAAGCCCTCCTGTTCTCCACTCATTACCTGTATTAACTGCACCTGTTTGAACTCGTTACCTGTATAAAAGACACCTGTCCACACACTTAATCAAACAGACTCCAACCTCTCCACAATGGCCAAGACCAGAGAGCTGTGTAAGGACATCAGGGATAAAATTGTAGACCTGCACAAGGCTGGGATGGGCTACAGGACAATAGGCAAGCAGCTTGGTGAGAAGGCAACAACTGTTGGCACAATTATTAGAAAATGGAAGAAGTTCAAGATGACGGTCAATCACCCTCGGTCTGGGGCTCCATGCAAGATCTCACCTCGTGGGGCATCAATGATCATGAGGAAGGTGAGGGATCAGCCCAGAACTACACGGCAGGACCTGGTCAATGACCTGAAGAGAGCTGGGACCACAGTCTCAAAGAAAACCATTAGTAACACACTACGCCGTCATGGATTAAAATCCTGCAGCGCACGCAAGGTCCCCCTGCTCAAGTCAGCGCATGTCTAGGCCCGTCTGAAGTTTGCCAATGACCATCTGGATGATCCAGAGGAGGAATGGGAGAAGGTCATGTAGTCTGATGAGACAAAAATAGATCTTTTTGGTCTAAACTCCACTCGCCGTGTTTGGAGGAAGAAGAAGGATGACTACAACCCCAAGAACACCATCCCAACCGTGAAGCATGGAGATGGAAACATCATTCTTTGGGGATGCTTTTCTGCAAAGGGGACAGGACGACTGCACCGTATTGAGGGGAGGATGGATGGGGCCATGTATCGCGAGATCTTGGCCAACAACCTCCTTCCCTCAGTAAGAGCATTGAAGATGGGTCGTGGCTGGGTCTTCCAGCATGACAACGACTCGAAACACACAGCCAGGGCAACTAAAGAGTGGCTCCGTAAGAAGCATCTGAAGGTCCTGGAGTGGCCTAGCCAGTCTCCAGACCTAAACCCAATAGAAAATCTTTGGAGGGAGCTGAAAGTCCGTATTGCCCAGCGACAGCCCCGAAACCTGAAGGATCTGGAGAAGGTCTGTATGGAGGAGTTGGCCAAAATCCCTGCTGCAGTGTGTGCAAACCTGGTCAAGACCTACAGGAAACATATGATCTCTGTAATTGCAAAGAAAGGTTTCTGTACCAAATATTAAGTTCTGCTTTTCTGATGTATCAAATACTTATGTCATGCAATAAAATGCAAATTAATTACTTAAAAATCATACAATGTGATTTTCTGGATTTTTGTCTCTCACAGTTGAAGTGTACCTATGCTAAAAATTACAGACCTCTACATGCTTTGTAAGTAGGAAAACCTGCAAAATCGGCAGTGTATCAAATACTTGTTCTCCCCACTGTATATTAAATATCCCTTTAGTTTTCGCATGATACAACGTGGTCCTGAGAGGTCATCAGCCGAATTCTGCTCTTACATCATAAGTCAGAAGTGTCGAAGGAAGAGTGGTCATCCTCTGCTGGGAAGAGGACATCTGAGGAGTCGCTAGTAGCAACTAAATTTGTGGATAATATCATAGTCTAGCTAAATAATATATCTGCATCTAGGTCCTCCTCTTTACATAGTTTGTGTGTTTCCTCAAATGGAGTTAATGGTGCGCTTTCGAAAGAGGACTTTCAGAGGAAGGCCACTCAACGAATGGGAAGAATCCTCATCAAGTCAATGAACATTTTCTCAACCAGTTCTCACAACACAGAGTCTCTCACCAATGTGGTCAGATGCAGGCAATCCGATTTTCACATTTTGCAGGGTGTCCCCACCACTTCCATTATGAGTATGGACACAACAGCCTTTAATATTGTTGGAACCATAGTGGATGGTGTGAAAAGCCTGTTACAGACCACAGAGTCCTCTTGTATTCTAAGGCCTACAGACTCTGTGCTTCTCCAGGGTTCAAAAGATTCAGCGACGTCATGCACAGACACACAAACTAGTGTTGTCTCTGAGATGAAGACTTGGTCTGTAGCACAGACTATTTTCAAGTCAACAGAGAATGCTGGGGGGTGGGAAGGGGGAGGTTGTCTCTCAGCATTAGAAGTCAGCTCTCAAAAGCAGCGCTACTGTGGCTGATGCCCAAAAAAGTATCAGTCTAATCTTAGTGACCATCCAGGAGGGAATGTCTGAAGACATGAAGACGTCAGGGGAGCTTGCCAGACTTCATAATATTGCGGCCTCTATGGTGAAAACTGTTGAAATGGTTCACTGTGAAGTCAATGAAGAGCTGGAGTACAAGCCACCCAGGAACACCTCCTCCTTATCAAGGTCTTCATAAAAAACTATCTAGGTCACTGGACCAATTTGAAATGTCACTCCCAGGGACCCCCATTCCAACTGAGGTACCAGTCAATAGTTATCCAATTGTTAGGATTACAACTATTGACGTAAGTGATGCTGCAGTCCCAGACATTGGAATCATGTCTGACTTTGTGAGTACCATTCTGGATTCTGTAAATCCAGCTGGACTACAGCAGGTTCCTACTGATTCTGCTTCGAATAGAATGGAGGAAGTCATCGCCGAGGGGACAGTTTGATCTATGTCCCATCAACTTGTTGAACTTCAGAACCTAATTATGAAGCACAAACAACTGTTTAGGATGGAATCAGTCGCATCTGGGAAAAGTGTATCAGATACTGTCCTATCAAAAACATGTATGAGGCAAAAACTAGCAGGGAAGCTGTTCTCCTCTGAACCTATTTATGCTTTTTGTTAAAAAATTATGCAGAAAAGCTAATCCATGCCTTTGTCACTTCTAGATTAGACTACTGCAATGCCCTACTCTCCGGCTACCCGGATAAAGCACTAAATAAACTTCAGTTGGTGCTAAACACGGCTGCAAGAATCCTGTGTTACGGATACAGGTATCCTGTGTTTTTGTGTGTTTCTACTCCTTCTGCCCTAATCACAGGTGTCCTGTATGTTCCTGATTGGTGGTCGTTGAGGTGTCTGCTGATTGCTAAGGTGGACCAATCAGTGAACATTCCTCTGCATAGCACCACCTGTTGCTGGGTTTTTCAATCACACATCCCATTGTATAAAAACCAGTCACTTGTGTTTGTTGTTAGAGAGAGACTATTTCCGTATGTGAGTATGGACACTGTGGTGTCCTGTTTTTGTTTACTCACTAAGTTGCTGGTTACTCTGGTTGGTAATTTTGTTAGACTACTTTTTTGTATATGAGTAATGGATACTGTGATGTCCTGTGTTTAGAGTACTCATTAATTTGCTGGTTACTCTGTTTGGTAACTTTGTGTGTTTCTGGGAAAAGGGGAGTTTGAGCTAGCGGCCCTTGGGCATACATTTCCCGTAGAAAGAACTGTCTATAAACACTAGTTAGACCTGAGCGGACCACCCACTGTATTTTTTTTATGAGTAGCAGTAGCCTAGCGGTTCTTGAGGCAGGCAAGATCAGTTTAGGGGTGTTTTACACTATTGTTTCATTTCTTGGGTCCTGCTCAGCCCTTTTTCCCAAACCTTTACCGTGTGTTCAGAAATAAACCATTTATGTTTGACGGTAGTTCATGGTTGTTGTGTAATTTTTGTTCTCCCTGTTCCATGTCACACTCCTAATTTGCATGATTTATGTTACGGGTCTCATGTCCATCCACCCTAGATGTTTAGAGCCACGGGGTTCGTAACACCTGACTAGAACCAAAAAATGTAATTATATTACTGCAGTGCTAGCCTCTCTACATTGGCTTCCTGTTAAGGCTAGGGCTGATTTCAAGGTTATACTGCTAACCTACAAAGCATTACATGAGCATGCTCCTAACCATCTCTCCGATTTGGTCCTGCTGTACATACCTACACGTACGCTACGATCACAAGACGCAGGCCTCCTTATTGTCCCTAGAAATTCTAAGCAAACAGCTGGAGGCAGGGCTTTCTCCTATAGAGATCCATTTTAATGGAATGGTCTGCCTATCCATGTGAGAGACGCAGACTCTGTCTCGACCTTTAAGTCTTTACTGAAGACTCATCTCTTCAGTAGGTTCTATGATTGAGTGTAGTCTGGCCCAGCGGTGCGAAAGTGAACGGCAAGGCACTGGAGCGACGAACTGCCCTTGCTGTCTCTGCCTCGCCGGCTCCCCTCTCTCCACTGGGATTCTCTGCATCTGACCCTTTTACGGGGGCTGAGTCACTGGCTTACTAGTGCTCTTCCATGCTGTCCCTAGGAGGGGTGCGTCACTTGAGTGGGTTGAGTCACAGACGTGATCTTCCTGTCCAGTTTTGCATCCCTCAGGCTCGTGCAGTGGAGGATATCTTCGTGGGCTATACTCAGCCTTGTCTCAGGGTAGTAAGTTGGTGGTCTGTTGATATCCCTCTAGTGGTCTTAGGGCTGTGCTTTGGCAAAGTGGGTGGGGTTATATCCTGCCTGGTTGGCCCTGTCCGGGGGTATTGTTGGACAGGGCCACAGTGTCGCCCGACCCACCCCTGTCTCAGTCTCCAGTATCTATGCTGCAATAGTCTATGTGCTGGGGGGCTAGGGTCAGTCTGTTATATCTGGTGAAATTCTCCTGTCTTATCTGGTGTCCTGTGTGAATTTAAGTATGCTCCCTCTAATTCTCTCGCTCTCCCTCTTTCCCTCCCCTCCCGGAGGACCTGAGTCCTAGGACCATGCCTCAGGACTACCTGGCCTGATGAATCCTTGCTGTCCCCAGTCCACCTGGTCGTGCTGCTGCTCCAGTTTCAACTGTTCTGCCTGCGGCTAGGGAACCCTGACCTGTTCACCGGACGTGCTACCTTGTCCCGGACCTGCTGTTTTTCGACTCTCTATCGCTCTCTACCGCACCTGCTGTCTCGACCTCTGAATGCTCGGCTATGAAAAGCCAACTGACATTTACTCCTGAAGTACTGACCTGTTGCAACCTCTACAACCACTGTGATTATTATTTGACCCTGCTGGTCATTTATGAACGTTTGAACATCTTGAAGAACAATCTGGCCTAAAAATGGCCATGTACTCTTATAATCTCCACCCGGCACAGCCAGAAGAGGACTGGCCAACCCTCAGAGCCTGGATCCTCTCTAGGTTTCTTCCTAGGTTCCTGCCTTTCTAGGATTTTTCATAGCCACCGTGCTTCTACATCTGCATTGCTTGCTGTTTGGGGTTTTAGGCTGGGTTTCTGTTGATGTAAAAAAGGGCATTTTAATACGATTGATTGATTGATGCCTTTACTGAGGAGGCAATGGAAAGTTGTTTCCCCCTCTTCTCATCCCTTCTGTGTCCTGGGGGGTAGATCAGGAAGCCTCAAAGGCTCCAACCGGTGTCTCTGGTCTACAATACTGCTGTGAATCTGTTCACAAAGGCTATGGCCCAGCAAGTGATGGACAACTTCTCCCAGCTTTTCTGATCCCTCAATGGAGATGGAGCACATAGGAAACAAAGGAACATCTGAAGATGGGGCCAACATCCATGACAGAGAGGTCTAAGGTTGAGAAACAGAGCGATGTCATGCTAATTCCGGCTGAAGCTGTCCAGAAAGGAAAAGGGAGATTCAGCTTCCTGTCAAAGACGTTCAAGACCAACTCTAAGATAGACAAGAGATATACAGATGTCCTGGTTATTATTATATTATTTAACTGTAACAATACAAATATTCTGGCTCAGTTGTCATTGAGCTACCATGTGAAGTGTAGAAAGAGTTCAAGAAATGTATTAACAATATTAGCCATTAACATTTGTCTTTTTCGTGGTAACAATTAGCGGTCCAAGAAGAGCAGCAAGAAGAACATCCAGGCCTTAGAGGCAGCACAGGACCGGGCTAAGATTGCCCACGAGGATGACATTTGCATTCGTAAATTCATACATTAAGACCCTTCTACTCTAGGATTATGTTTAAATTAAGTATAAATAATTTATAAAAGGGTTCCCCAACTGGCGGCCCATGGGTGATTTTATTTACCTCCCAAGTTTTCTGAGCAATTTTTTAATTGAGTTTTATTGTTGGACATAAAATACTTAAAAACACAGGCAAATCAGCTCCATGGGCCCGATTCCGACTTACGAAATGACACCTTTCTTACTCACGCCTTTCCTACGCACATCTCAGTAGTTGGTATTCAGAGTTACCTTATGTAGGTGCTTAACGGGCTTGCAGGCGGGGTTCCCTTGCGCGCGCTGAATAAATGGCCATGTTCGAGACGATTAAAACCACAATGTATCATGGGTAAATTGTGACTGACTGATCTACAAATAATCATGAATCGTTATTTATGATGCAAGGTGATTTGTAGATCAGTCAGTCGGCAGTTGCCTGCAGTCGTTTTGATGCTCTTGAACACGGCCAATGTAATTCAACTGCTGAAAACCTTCCCACTTGGTGGCCAACAGATTTTCTCGTGGAGTTTTCATTCAATGGGGTTCAGTACATTTATCTTAAGCCACCCCTTTAAATACGGTGTACCTTTTAGTTTGAATTTTGTCGACAGACTCGAAAGAACGTGTTCAGACTATTAGGGATCAATGATAGAAATCCATCTAAATATATGTCTTTGTTTCAGCACCAATTGGTAGATTTAAAAATACTTTGATCTTGTAGATTATTTAGGGTTAGGAAAGTATTTATCAATCATAAAAAACTGGTTTGGATAGCCTTTACACACGAAAGAAAGAAAACGGTGGTTTGATTAATTCAGAAAATTGCCACATTCAGATCTTTAACCACTGGTAATGTTGGAAGATTAGTGTACATATAATTATAATAGGGAGAATAGTGTACAATAGTAGGCTATACCCTCTACTATTGCCTGCACTAACCATGGAACTGTGTGATGACACAGCCAAGTATTGAGCCATGTGTCGGGTTCAAACTGTTATGACCTGGTCTGCGCTCCACTCCATAACAATTTAAGTAGCCTACATGTCTTTTTTAAAATATATTATTAACTGTTACTAATTATCCTCAGCAACAACCACATGGCAGTGACAGTGTTTACAGAGGACGCAAATGAAGGTAAATGAAACAATGGAATTAAATGGAATGATAATGTAGGATATACCAACTAAAGGGACCTAACAGTAAATTGGCAGTTGAATACAGTTGAAGTCGGACGTTTACATACACCTTAGCCAAATACATTTAAACTCAGTTTTTCACAATTCCTGACATTTCATCATAGTAAAAATTCCCTGTCTTAGGTCAGTTAGGATCACCACTTTATTTTAAGAATGTGAAATGTCAGTTTACATACACTCAATTAGTATTTGGTAGCATTGCCTTTAAATTGTTTAACTTGGGTCAAACGTTTCGGGTAGCCTTCCCCAAGCTTCCCACAATAAGTTGTGTGAATTTTGGCCCATTCCTCCTGACAGAGCTGGTGTAACTGAGTCAGGTTTGTAGGCCTCCTTGCTCTCACATGCTTTTTCAGTTCTGCCCACACATTTTCTATAGGATTGAGGTCAGGGCTTTGTGATGGCCACTCCAATACCTTGACTTTGTTGTCCTTAAGCAATTTTGCCACAACTTTGGAAGTATGGGGGTATGAAAAAAAAAAAAGTAAGTCGCTCTGGATAAGAGCGTCTGCTAAATGACGTAAATGTAAATGTAAATGTATGCTTGGGGTCATTATCCATTTGGAAGACCCATTTGCGACCAAGCTTTAACTTCCTAAATGATGTCTTGAGATGTTGCTTCAATATATCCACATACTTTTCCTTCCTCATGATGCCATCTATTTTGTGAAGTACACCAGTCCCTCCTGCAGCAAAGCACCCTCACAGCATGATGCTGCCACCCCCGTGCTTCACGGTTGGGATGGTGTTCTTCGGCTTGCAAGAACCCACCTCCAAACATAACGATGGTCATTATGGCCAAACAGTTCTATTTTTGTTTCATCAGACCAGAGGACATTTCTCCAAAAAGTACGATCTTTGTCCCCATGTGCAGTTGCAAACCGTAGTCTGGCTTTTATGGCGGTTTTGGAGCAGTGGCTTCTTCCTTGCTGAGCAGCCTTTCAGGTTATGTCGATATAGGACTTGCTTTACTGTGGATATTACTTTTGTACCTCTTTCCTCCAGCATCTTCACAAGGTCCTTTGCTGTTGTTCTGGGATTGATTTGCACTTTTCGCACCAAAGTACGTTCATCTCTAGGAGACAGAACGCATCTCCTTCCTGAGCGGTATGATGGCTGCATGGTCCCATTGTCACGCCCTGACTCTGGAGACTCTTATTTGTTGAGTCAGGGTGTGTATATTCCATGTTGTGATTTTCTATGTTGCATTTTCTATGTTTAGATCTAGTATGTCTAGATCTATGTTGGCCGGTGTGGTTCCCAATCAGAGGCAGCTGTCGCTCGTTGTCTCTGATTGGGGACCATACTTAGGCAGCCTATTGGCACTAGTGGGTTGTGGGATCTTGTTCCGGTTAAGGTATGTTGTGTTGTGCTGCCTTGGACTTCACGGTTTGTTGTTTTGTCGGGTGTTTATTCATTTAAATAAACATGTACGTATATCACGCTGCGCCTTGGTCCGTCCCGTCTGTAAACGAACAGGACAGAAGATCCCACCAAACGAGGACCAAGCAGCGTGTCCAGGCAGAGCGGATGGCCATGTCACAGGTGGCCAATTTGTGGTCATGGGAGGAGATATTCGCGGGGAAAGGACCATGGGCGAAGGTAGATGCCCAGGCAGGAGAGGAGCAACGGCAACACAGAGGAAGCCGGTCGAGGAAGAAGCCCGAGAGACAGCCCCAATAAAAATGTTGGGGGGGGGGGGGGGGGGCTAAAAGGGTGGTTGGCGGAGCCTAGTGTTAGAGCAGAGCCAACTCCCCGTACTCACGCGAGAAGGCGTATGACTGGGCAAGCTCCGTGTTATGCGGAGCTACGTACTGTGTCGCCAGTGCGCCGGCACAGTCCTGTACGTCCTGTGCTTGCACCACGCATGTGCCGTGCGAAGATGGGCATCCAGCCAGGACGGGATGTGCCGGCTCAACGCTCCTGGTCTCCAGTACGCCTCCTCGGTCCCGCATATCCTGCGGCAGTTCTACGAGCTGTATCGCCAGTGCGCGTGCACAGCCCAGTGCGTCCTGTGCCAGCGCCCCGCACGTGTAGTGCGAAAGTGGGCAGCCAGCCAGGACGGGCTGTGCCAGCTCTCCGCTCCAGACCTCCAGTCCGCCTTCGCAGTCAGGTCCGGCCTGTTCCTGCTCCTCGCACCAAGCCAGTGGTGCGCGTTGCCAGCCCGGCCCGGCCCGTTCCTGCCCCTCGCACCAAGCCAGTGGTGCGCGTCGCCAGCCCGGCCCGGCCCGTTCCTGCCCCTCGCACCAAGCCAGTGGTGCGCGTCGCCAGCCCGGCCCGTCCTGTTCCTGCCCCTCGCACCAAGCCAGTGGTGCGCGTCGCCAGTCCGGCCCGGCCCGTTCCAGCCCCTCGCACCAAGACAGTAGTGCGCATTGCCAGTCCGGCCCGTTCCTGCCCCTCGCACCAAGCCAGTGGTGCGCGTCGCCAGCCCGGCCCGGCCCGTTCCTGCCCCTCGCACCAAGCCAGTGGTGCGCGTCGCCAGTCCGGCCCGGCCCGTTCCTGCCCCTCGCACCAAGCCAGTGGTGCGCGTCGCCAGTCCGGCCTGGCCCGTTCCTGCCCCTCGCACCAAGACAGTAGTGCGCATCGCCTGTCCGGCCCGGCCTGTTCCTGCCCCTCGCACCAAGCCGGTGGTGCGTGTTCCTAGTCCGGTCCGGCCCGTGCCTGCTCCTCGCACCAGACCAGTGGTGCTGTTGTCCAGTCCGGCACGGCTCGTGCCTGTTCCACCGGTGCCTGATCCAGCTCCGGTCAGCTGCTCCAGTCCGGAGCCAGAGCAGTCCGCTCCACCGGTGCCTGATCCAGCTCCGGTCAGCTGCTCCAGTCCGGAGCCAGAGCAGTCCACTCCACCGGTGCCTGATCCAGCTCCGGTCAGCTGCTCCACTCTGGAGCCAGAGCAGTCCACTCCACCGGTGCCTGATCCAGCTCCGGTCAGCTGCTCCACTCCAGAGCCAGAGCAGTCCACTCCACCGGGGTCCAGTCCAGCTCCGGTCAGCGGCTCCACTCCGGAGCCAGAGCAGTCCGCTCCACCGGTGCCTGATCCAGCTCCGGTCAGCGGCTCCACTCCGGAGCCAGAGCAGTCCGCTCCACCGGGGTCCAGTCCAGATCCGGTCAGCGGCTCCACTCCGGAGCCAGAGCAGTCCGCTCCACCGGTGCCCAGTCCAGCTCCGGTCAGCGGCTCCAGTACGGAACCTGAGCAGTCCGCTCCACCGGTGCCCGGTCCAGGTCCGGTCAGCGGCTCCAGTCCAGACCCAGACGTCAGCCCCTCTCCAGGTTCGGGGTCTCCCACACCAGGGTCCAGACAGGGCTTGGAGTATAGTGGGATGAAGGAGAGGGGAAGCAGCGCGCCGAGGTCCAGACCAGACCAGGGGCGCAACAGGGAGGCGGAGAATAGGTGGTTGTCACGCCCGGAGCCGGATCCGCCTCCGAGGCGGAATGCCCACCCGGCCCCTACCCTGTTAAGTAAAGGTTGTGCGGTCGGAGTCCGCACCTTTGGGGGGGGGGGGGTTACTGTCACACCCTGACTCTGGGGACTCTTATTTGTTGAGTCAGGGTGTGTATATTCCTTGTTGTGATTTTCTATGTTGCATTTTCAATGTTTAGATCTAGTATGTCTAGATCTATGTTGGCCGGTGTGGTTCCCAATCAGAGGCAGCTGTCGCTCGTTGTCTCTGATTGGGGACCATACTTAGGCAGCCTATTGGCACTAGTGGATTGTGGGATCTTGTTCCGGTTAAGGTATGTTGTGTTGCCTTGGACTTCACGGTTCGTTGGTTGTTTATTCATTTAAATAAACATGTACGTATATCACGCTGTGCCTTGGTCCGTCCCGTCTGTAAACGATTGTGACACCCATGGTGTTTATACTTGCGTAATATTGTTTGTACAGATGAATGTGGTACCTTCAGGCGTTTGGAAATTGCTCCCAAGGATGAACCAGACTTGTGGAGGTCTACAATTGTTTTTCTAAGGTCATGGCTGATTTCTTTTGATTTTCCCATGATGTCAAGCAAAGAGGCACTGAGTTTGAAGGTAGGCCTTGAAATACATCCACAGGTACACCTCCAATTGATTCAAATGATGTCAATTGGCCTAGAAGCTTCTAAAGCCATGACATCATTTTCTGGAATTTTTCCAAGCTGTTTAAAGGCACAGTCAACTTAGTGTATGTAAACTTCTGACCCACTGGAATTGTGATACAGTGAATTATAAGTTAAATAATCTGTCTGTGAACAATTGTTGGAAAAATTACTTGTGTCATGCACAAAGTAGATGTCCTAACTGACTTGCCAAAACTATAGTTTGTTAACAAGAAATGTGTGGAGTGGTTGAAAAACGAGTTTTAATGATTCCAACCTAAGTGTAAACTTCCGACTTCAACTGTACGTGTTGTTATTAGGCCTACTGATGGACGATACTGATGGCTAATATTTAACATTATAGAAAGTTGGGGTAGCCTATAATTAAGACATTCGAGAGTGCCCATCCCTGCAAGTTAAAACGCTGTACAATTTCAATTCTGCATAATGGAACAGCATTTCATATACTTTATTGTTGGGAAAAGTTGATATGCTTCAGTTTGCTGCCATATGACTGGTTTCACATTTGTCTCCAGCGATTATAAGGTAAAACATATCTAAAACAAGTGTCATATATATTTAAAATTCCCTTCTTCAAATGGATTACTTATTTACCTAGCTCTTATCAAGTTGTAAATTACAGTGCATGTCATTTTTATCCGAAAAAATTAAGTAGATGCTTTTTCCACTTGGAACTGGTAGGTTCGCTACATTTTAGTCATTTAGCAGACACTCTTATCCAGAGCGACTTACAGTTAGTGAGTGCATACATTATATTTTTATTTATTTGTTTCATACTGCCCCCCCGTGGGAAACAAACCCACAACCCTGGCGTTGCAAACGCCATGCTCTACCAACTGAGCTACATCCCTAGACCTTATTCATGGTTTCCTCGCGTGGAATTATTAGGGAATTAATTTAAGGTCAGAATTTGGTGTATCTGTAGACACACCACCGCCACAACTTCATTTATTCGATCTCCACCCAAACGAATAGCAGCATTTATTCGATCTCCACCCAAACGAATGGCAGCATTTATTCGATCTCCACCCAAACGAATAGCAGCATTTATTCGATCTCCACCCAAACGAATAGCAGGTGAACAGCACGTTATTCTCATGCTTAAGTTCAAGGTCATAGAGAGAAAAGTGCATAAAAAAAGGCATTACGTTCCATTAACTCAGGTCGGAATCGGGCCCCAAGTGATTTTAATTTTGGAAATGTGTTCCAAAGTATTCCCACTTAACATAGAGCTATAAAAGAGCAATACAGTGCCTTCAGAAAGTATTCAGACCCCTTGAATTTTTCCACATTTTGTTCCTTTACAGCCTTATTCTAAAATTGATTAAATAAAATAAATTCCTCAGCAATCTATACACAATAGCACATAATGACAAAGCGAAAACAGGTTTCTATACATTTTTGCAAATGTATAAAAAAATAAACCTTATTTACATAAGTATTCAGACCCTTTGCTATGAGCCTCGAAATTGAGCTCAAGTGCATCCTGTTTCCATTGATCATCCTTGAGATGTTTCTACAACTTGATTGGAGTCAATTCAATTGATTGGACATGATTTGGAAAGGCACACACCTGTCTATATAAGGTGCCACAGTTGACAGTGCATGTCAGAGCAAAAACCAAGCCGTGAGCTCCGAGACAGGATTGTGTTGAGGCACAGATCTGCGGAAGGGTACCAAAACATTTCTGCAGGATTGAAGGTCCCCAAGAACACAGTGGCCTCCATCATTCTTAAATGGAAGAAGTTTGGAACCACCAAGACTCTTCCTAGAGCTGGCCGCCCGGCCAAACTGAGCAATCGGGGGAGAAGGGCCTTGGTGAGGGAGGTGACCAAGAACCCGATGGTCACTCTGACAGAGTTCCAGAGGTCCTCTGTGGAGATGGGAGAACCTTCCAGAAGGACAACCATCTCTGCAGCACTCCACCAATCAGGCCTTTATGGTAGAGTGGCCAGACGGAAGCCACTCAGTAAAAGGCACATGACAGCCCGCTTGGAGTTTGCCAAAAGGCACCTAAAGACTCTCAGACCATGAGAAACAAGATTCTCTGGTGTGATGAAACCAAGATTGAACTCTTTGGCCTGAATGCCAAGTGTCACGTCTGGAGGAAACCTGGCACCATCCCTACGGTGAAGCATGGTGGTGGCAGCATCATGCTTTGGGGATGTTTTTCAGTGGCAGGGACAGGGAGACTAGTCAGGATCGAGGCAAAGATGAACGGAGCACAGTACAGAGAGATCCTTGATGAAAACCTGTTCCAGAGCGCTCAGGACCTCAAACTGGGGCGAAGGTTCATCTTCCAACAGGACAACGACCCTAAGCACACAGCCAAGACAACACAGGAGTGGCTTTGGGACAAGTCTCTGAATGTCCTTGAGTGGCCTAGCCAGAACCCGGACTTGAACCCGATCGAACATCTCTGGAGAGACCTGAAAATAGCTGTGCAGCAACGCTCCCCATCCAACCTGACAGAGCTTGAGAGGTTCTGCAGAGAAGAATGGGAGAAACTCCCCAAATACAGGTGTGCCAAGCTTGTAGCGTCATACCCAAGAAGACTCGAGGCTGTAATCGCTGCCAAAGGTGCTTCAACAAAGTACTGAGTAAAGGGTCTTAATACTTATGTAAATGTGATATTCCCATTTACTGTTTTTAATAAATTAGCTAACATTTCTAAAAAACAGTTTTTGCTTTGTCATTATGGGGTATTGTGTGTAGATTGATGAGGAAAAAAACAATTTAATCGATTTTAGAATAAGGCTGTAACCTAACAAAATGTGGAACAAGTCAAGGGGTCTGAATACTTTCCGAAGGTGATCGTATACAAATGTAAGCAAGGTTTGAAATTATTATGTTTTAGTCAAATATATCTGTTTCGACTTCTTGTGGTCAATTTGCAGTCTACAAATTATTTGTAATTATGTTCTAGTTGATGATCCCTGGTTATAACATTTTAATCCACAATGTTATTGGGCTTTTATATACATACTTCCAGTTCCAAATGCCTCTGCCACTATACAGTAAATAGAAATGTTGAGGGGAAAAAGTTTGATGGAATTGAAATCATGTTCATGTCAACCCTCTCTCCCGTCTCTTGCATCGCACATTGTGCCAGAAGCTGACATGTCTTTCCTCCACCTCTCAACCGCAGGAGAAACCATGCAAGCGGTACCTGTTTGTGAGGATGTTTTCAGCCCTCAACTGTTTCAAAAAGGCCTCCAGCAACTCTAGAGTAAGTCTAATCATTAAATATCAAAATATATGTAATTGTAGCTTTGGTCTTTTCAGAATCTAATATATCACACAGTGATGAACGTAACTGTCTGAAATGTGTAGCAATATTCTTGTAATTCAGAAATGCTATTTGTTATCAAGCCAAAAGAAGCACAAATTAAAATCATACACAGTAGGCTATCAATTTGATACACACACAGAGAGGACATGTGAGATTGAGCAAGTGGACAAAAACATAAGTGGGCTAATGATGTACACGGAGTTTCTCCCTCCTTTGCCCTCAGAACAGCCTCAATTCGTCGGGGCATGGAATCTACAAGGCGTCGAAAGCGTTCCACAGGGATGCCAGCCCATATTTACTCAAATGCTTCCCACAATTTTGTCAAGTAGGCTGGATGTCCTTTGGGTGGACCATTCTTGATACACACAGGAAACTGTTGAGCGTGAAAAACGCAGCAGCGTAGCAGTTCTTGACACACTCAAACCAGTGCGCCTGGCACCTACTACCATACCCCGTTTACCTTACAGAAAGATGGTAACTAAGAATTCCCACTTAGTTTCTATCCTGATAGGATCCAATGACGTTGGCAAGATCATATGCGCTTAATGGACTTCCTCCGTCAATTACTGAGACCTAGATTATAAGAGGACAATACATGTCAAGAATTACAGGAGAACTTCTCCATTATAAAATAATTCCATCACAACAGTTTCACATCAGGGAGAAAAACACAGTACAAGCCTGAAATGAAAGTTGACTTTTAATTGCAAAAAGACATTACATAATATTTGCAGCACTAAATCAAGGTTGAACAAAGTGAAATATAAAACACAAACAAAATGTGGCCATGGCCCAATATGAGAAGGTTTTTTAATAAACAAAAATGGGATCAGTGGCTGGCAGCAAAACAATTCTGGACATGATAAATGCTGTATTCACCTGGAACTTCCTGTCCTCCAACAGCATTTAATGAAAATGTGCTGTTATCCACTACAACACAGAAAAACAAATAGTTGAAAAAAGACAACCCCAAAAGGAGAGAACAGGTCAGAGGAATACAGTTTCTTTCGAACTTTAAAAGCTACAACTTCTGAAACAACAGCAATGATGCCAAACTTACCTAAGGTCATCCACAGAAACAATCAAACCAGGACATGCAGCAGCTAAGACTTCTCATCCTTTTCATTTGTCTTTTTTTTCTTCTTCTTTTTGTGGCCTTTAGATTTGCCTTTCTCATCATCACTGCTGGAACTGCTTTCTCCATTATCTTTATGCTTTTTGTCACATACTTCCACGGTGGGCTTTCCTTTGGTCTCAACCTTGTCCGGTTTCACCCTACCATGTTTCCCACTGGCAGGGCCAGAGGAAGCAGCGTTAGAGCCCTTATCCACCCTCCCCCTGGCCTTTTGCAGACCTGGTGGGGTGTACCCGCAGACCATAATCATCTTTATCCTGGGGCTTCCAGGTTGTTCCTCTTTGACGTAGATCTTCTCCCTGTCGTTCCTGTAACCCTTTTGGCACACGTCTAGTTTGCGTTTAAGATCAGGATGCCTCTGATCTCTTGGGTCTCTCTGGTCCCTCTGCTTTGGGTCCAGGGGGTGTCTGCTGTGATGGCTAGGGTGTCCTCTGTCATGTCCAGGTCATCTGTTTCCATGCTTCTGCTATAGACAAGGTGAAACAGTTTGGGATTATAATATCGAAAATAGTATCTGGATGTGTGTAAGTCCTTCAGCTTTTGTACCGAAAATAACACCTACCACAATTATTTTTGGGAATTTGACTGGAGTGGACTGGAAAAAAAACTCATGTTTATACTGAGGGGTGATCCAGGTTATGAACAATGCAACGGTTTAACTAGACTATTTATTTGGTCAATTCAGTGTAATTTATACAGTTGGGTTAGTGTGTGGGGAGAGAGAATGTAGTTAGGTTCTTGCCATGCTAGGCTCATTCCACTGGTGGGTTGCTGCATGGCTCTCAGCAGTAGTCATGTCTCCAAAGAACTCCTCACACTTCTGGCAGTTGAACCCGATGACAGGAATGAAAAAGCTAGACCCTGAAAAATATAGGAATGAAAAAGCATTTAAAATCAAATCAAATTGTATTTGTCACATGCGCCGAATACAACAGGTGTAGACCTTACCGTGAAATGCTTACTTACAAGCCCTTAACCAACAATGCAGTTCAAAAAATAGAGTTAAGAAAATATTTACTAAATAAAGTAAATCCGGGTGGCCATTTTATTAATTGTTCAGCAGTCTTATGGCTTGGGGGTAGAAGCTGTTAAGGAGCCTTTTGGTCCTAGACTTGGCGCTCCGGTACCGCTTGCCGTGCGGTAGCAGAGAGAACAGTCTATGACTTTGGTGACTGGAGTTTTTGACAATTTTTTGGGCCTTCCTCTGACACCGCCTATTATATAGTTCCTGTATGTCAGGAAGCTTGGCCCCAGTGATGTACTGGGCCGTAAGCACTACCCTCTGTAGTGCCTTACGGTCGGATGCCGAGCAGTTGCCATACCAGGCGGTGATGCAACCGGTCAGGATGCTCTCGATGGTGCAGCTGTAGAACTTTGTGAGGATCTGGGGACCCATGCCAAATCTGTTCAGTCTCCTGAGGGGGAAAAGGTGTTGCCGTGCCCTCTTCACGACTGTCTTGGTGTGTTTGGACCATGATAGTTTGTTGGTGATGTGGACACCAAGGAACTTGAAACTCTCGACCCGCTCCACTTCAGCCCTGTTGATGTTAATGAGGGCACGCACCCCTGAGGGGCCTCAGTGTGGAGGATCAGCGTGGCAGATGTGTTGTTGCCTACCCTTTAGAATACATTTTATTAGCAAGTAATGATAGAAACAACAAATAAATACATATATTATCTAGATAGAGAAAGACAGGTCTATAATGAATAATACTGTACCATCCTGCTTTAGCAATTCCTCCAGTTCCTTCATAAGAGTCTCTTTCCTTTTCATTTGGTCATGTCTCGATCTCCTCTGACTCTCCTGGTCATCTTTGCTCTAGAAAGTCCCATTTCATCAGAATATTAAAATGCAGTGTTTTCCAGTTTAGACATCACAACATGCTATACACAACATACATCAGGAGTAATTATCATCAGCAATAATGAGTTTTATCTCAGAGAAAAGAGTGTGATTGGAATGATACTGCCAGGTAAATTACCCTTTGTTTGTCTGAATTCCTCTGGGAATGGTTGCTATCATGTGGATCACTATTGGCCCTTTTCTCCCTTGTTGCTAAGAAAGAAAGTGAAATGCAATTAGTCACAAAAGTATTATACTGTAGATTCACATTTTTCCTGATATAGTGAATGTGTTGTTTATAGACTGCTCTAACCTTTAATAATGGACTGTAAAGACTCCAGTGCTTGTTGTATTGGTGCTGTTCCAAGTGCTGGCGAGGCCAGTCTGGGCTCCTGTGATGCCCCAGCTACAAGAGGAAGAGGCAACGCTGGTGCCGGTGATGGCAGTTTCTCCTCCTGCTTTGGCATCTTCCCATCCTTCTGCTGCTGCAGCTTGATCATCTTACTGATCTCCGCCGTACCCAGACTCAGCCCGATGTTCTTCAGCATGGTCTTGATCTTCTCACACTCCTTCACAGTGGGGGCGGGGGCAGGTTTCACATCAGGAGCAGGGACAGGCTGTACCCTCTGCTCAGGCCTCACACTGGACAGGACAAGTTGAGGAGGCATCTTGAAGTCCTGGATTTCACCATGGTTCCCGAACAGAGGCATGCTTTGATAGTAAGTAGGGCCTGCCGGTGAGACCTCTGCAGAGCTTTGCTGGGTAATGGTTGTGGACTGTGCAAAAGGCAGGGTGGCAGAGCGTTGTTTTGCCTGGTTATCCTCATTCCCATAGAGGAAGTCCTCCTCAACCTTCTCAGGCTTCTGAACAGGCGAGACCTCCCTAGTCCCCTGCAGCCAGAAGAAGTCACAGCACACTCTCCCGTGGGGGAGGAGATTGCTGTCAGTTTCCTGCTGTCTCATCTGGGGAACTTCCTGTCCGCTGACTGGATTAGGCCCATCTGGGACTTTAAGAAATTCCTGTCTTCTGGCCAAGACTGGCCCACCTGGAATACTGCTGCTCTGTATTTCTCTGCTGAAGTTATTGGCCTATGGAACAAATAGAAAAGACAAAGGGTTTTATTGTGAGAATTTATTTTACATTTGTTAGATTGCCTAGCCTTCTTCACTGCAGATATAATTGATAGTTTTACAGCAAAATGGGTCTTGCCAGGTTTTAGAAGATTAATTAACTTAACATGACCCATGTCCTTCTCATATTACACCTGGATTGTGAGAATGGCATTCTTGATGGAAGGCATACTGTCCTCCAGTTGCTTGCTGTTTATAACCTGTTTGAGGCCCTGGAGCAGGTCATTGTGTGCGGAGGCGTGACTACTGATGCTACAGCTCCGACTGGGGCTCCTTCTGTCCCTGTGGTCTGGGTGATGGTCCACTCGGCCCTGACTCTTTCCACGGCTGCGACTCCTACTCCTTGCTCTGCTTTTGCTCCTTGCCTGACTTTTCCCTCAGCTACGGCTCCTACTACGAGCCTTGCTTTTTGTTGGTGCTGTCATCTTCAGGACAGGAATACCGGCTTACTTAACGGAGGAATAAACACACATGTTCATCGTTGGTGTTTTAACCAGAACACGGGAAAATGCCCATTCTTTACTTTCGCACATGCGCAGTTGTACATCTCTCATAGGGCATGACTGTACCAGTGTAAGAACACAATTTATAACATATTAGTCTATATGTTAACACCCCCACTTGCTCTTATACTGTACAAGTCGTATTCAACCTAACTATCAACACATTTAGCTTACAGTTAAACATCTCACAAATGTCAGTTTACATTCCAAACATATAACCCAAGAATTTTTCATTTTTGAACTTCGTTACAGGTTTAGTCAAAACATCTGCAACCATGTCTCTCCCGTTGGACAATATTCAATACTTATTTTGCCATCACTGAGTGCAGATCAAATGAAATGATATCTGATGTCAACATGTTTACACCTCTGACGACATACTGGGTTCTTTGACAGAGCAATTGCACCTTGGTTATCTTCAAAGATTGTTACTGGTGCATATTGGCACTCACTATCCATCTGGCCCAATAACTGTACAAGGTACAAACTTTCTTGTGTAGTAGCAGCCAGTGCCATGTACTCTGCTTCACATGTAGATAAAGCTACAGTTGGCTGCTTCTTAGACCTCCATGAAATAACAGGTCCACATTTAGTTAAACTAAAACAATACCCTGTTATGCTTCGTCTGTCACTTTGATCTGCTGCCCAATCAGCATCACTATATGCTACGAGGTTGAGTTTTTCCACCCCCTTTTTGTAACACAACTCCTGATTCATTGTCCCCTTCAAGTACCTCAACACATGTTTAGCTGTTATCCAGTGTTGCTCTTTTGGTTCTGATAGGTATTGTGACAGCTTGCTGACAATCCAACTGATATCCGGTCTTGTACATGTCATAACATATATCAAGCTGCCTATCACTTCACGATACCTTTTTGAATCAATAGGTTCACCATCACCATCAAAGTCTGTTTTTTGTTCACATGGTGTTGACCTTGTTTTACAGTCTGACATACCAAACCTTTCCAGTATCTTGGTTATGTACCTTGTTTGGCTCATCTTTATTTTCCCTTCACTTTGTGTAAAATCAATGCCTAGGAAATGTCTAAGCCTCCCAAGATCTTTCATCTTAAATTTTTCACTTAACATTTCTTTTACACTTGTGAGTGAGTCACTATCACTAGCAGCGATAATTAGATCATCGACCCAAATTATCAAAATGATCCTTTCTGTTGCAGTTTGTTTGTTTGTAAACACAGTGATCAGCTGGGTTCTGTGTAAAACCATTTTCACTAAGGTGATCATGCAACATTTTGTTCCAGTTCCTTCCTGACTGTTTCAGGCCGTACAGTGACTTGTTCAGTTTGCAGACTAGTTGCTCACCTGTATCTGACCTGACTTCAAAACCCTCTGGTTGCTCCATGTACACTTCACAGTCAATAGGAGCATGTAGATATGCTGTTTTGACATCCATCTGATGTAACTCTAAGTCATACTGAGCTGCATCAAACAACGTACTAATGTCATATTTGCAGTTGGAGAAAAAGTCTCCTTATAGTCTATTCCTGCCACTTGACTATATCCCTTTGCAACATATCTTGCCTTGTATGTCTCAGTCTCATCTGAATTGTTTTTGACCGCATAGACCCACCTGCCCCCCACTGCATTTTTACCCTCTGGCAGTGTGGTCAATGTGAATGTATCATTTTCCCTAAGGGAATCCATCTCCTCCTTCATAGCAGTAGCCCAAATCTCTGATTTTGGTGAAATCATTGCTTCTTTGAAGGTTTGTGGTGCATTGCACATTACTCTGTAGCAGTAGTCAACACTAGGTGGTATCTGGTCATCACACTTCACTTTACACTCATAGTCTTTTAAGTACTGGGGCTTCTTCCTCTCTCTGTCTGGATAGCGTGGACTCTGACTATCTGAAGTCTCGATTTGCACATCTTGTGTCTCTTCGGAATTTTGATCTGCCATCTTGGCTTTTGGCATGGGGGATTCAAATCTCTCCCCATGAAGATCATCACTCATTTCCAAATCTGTCTGAGTTTGGCGTTCGACTACACCTTTTGTAACGAACTTGACTAATCTGTTTTTAAGAACTTTTCCAGTGTCTGGGTAGTAGACTAGGTATGCTGGACTATTTTTATCATACCCGACAAAAATACCCTTTTCACATCTTGAGTCCAACTTTTTCTTGTTCTGTCTGTATGCATAGCAAACAGATCCAAATTCTTTCATCTTTGAAAGATCAGGCTTTCTCCCAGTAAACATGTAGTGTGGAGTCTGTCCTACACGCTTATTGTAACACCTATTGCGAATTACTGCAGCAGTCATTACAGCATATGTCCACAATTTCTTTGGTAGGTTGCTCTCAAGTAGCATGCATCTTGCCATTTCAAACAGTGTTCTCCAATTTCTCTCAGCGGTCCCATTTTGATGGGGTGAGTAAGGGGCTGAAGTTTCATGTCTTATGGCATTCTTACTGAGCAGTGACTGGAACTATTTGGCTGTGTACTCTGTGCCATTATCTGACCTGACACACTTTATTTTTCCATAAGGGGCCACATCAGCAATAAACTTCTCAGTAGCTTTTACAGTATCACTTTTTGCTTTTAGGAAATACACAAAAACTGCCCCTGAATAATCATCCGTAAATGCTAGAGTATATCTGAACCCATCTTTCGCCTCTGGCTCAATAGGGCCAGCCAAATCAGTGTGCACAAGCTCAAGAGCTGCTTTTGCCTTTTCATCAGGCTCTCCGTTTCTGCTCTGAACACATTTTCCCTGTGTGCAGATTTCACAGTTGAGGGTAGATTTGTCAATCTTACCTGTGATTTTCATTCCCTCTGTCACATTTTCTAACTTTGACACATCCTCAAAATTACAGTGGCCAAGAATTTTGTGCCATGTGTGAATATCATAACACCCATGACATCCATCATCATTTTCATCACTTACAGTGTTAAGATAGTAAAGTCTATCGTACTCCTCGATGTCAAAAGTGGTACCGTTCTTGTGGATGAGCTTGTTACACCCCTGTCGAAAGTTGACTGAAGCTCCGTTGGCTGTCGCTGCTTTAACAGAGAAAATGTCCTGTGGAAACGACGGCACGTACAGCGCCTTCGTCAGCGTTGTTTTCACCCGACGACCCGTGTTGTCTCTCGGGTAAACCTCCGCTGCACCTCTCCTCTCCGCGACACCATTCGTTCTTGTTCCGTCAGCCAGCTCCACGGAATGTTTTTCCGGTTTGAAAGTCTCGTCAAACTCCTTAAACTTCCCGATGTCCGTGACTATATGTGACGTTGCTCCCGTATCAACCATCAGCCCTTTTTGTTTCAGTCCACGAACCTGACAGTCACTTATTTTGAATGCAAATGTGTGGCCTTCAGCATCTGTTGCTTGTTTCACATTGTCTCTTCTTTTTCGTCTGCAATTTGTGTCAGTATGAGTGGAGCTCTTGCAAAAACTACACCACTGTCTCCGTTCTCTGTGCTCTCCAGTAACGGTACATTCCCGGGCCTTGTGCCCTTTCTGGCCACAGTTGAAGCAGGTTATCTCGGTCCCTTTATCTCTTCCTCTTGGCTAGCTAACTTTAATGTTACTTGCCTTCATCACGTTGTCGTCAGTGGAAATGGCGCTAAACTTCTCGGTGCTTTCATAGCTCCTCAACTTGGTTTTGAACTTGCCATAAGTTGTCGGCTCGTCACTCTGCGTTATGTGGATGGCAAACGGCTTAAATGATTCGGGCAAACCTTTCAGAATCATTGCAATCAACAGCCCGTCACTTAAAGTCTCTTCAGAATTCCTCAGTGCTGTAATAGCCGTCTCAGCACAAATGATATAATCCGTAACACTTTCGTCACTGGCTTTCTGAAGAGAAGTTAGCTCAGTGTAGAGGCTAATCACACGTGGCTTCCCTTTACCTCCATAATGTTCCCTCAATATCTTCAACGCTTTTCTCCCATCATCTGCTGCTTCTCTCATTATCAGGGAAAGACTTATCATCCAAAACCTGTATCAATTCGGCGTAGGCTTCTTCATTTTTCTCTCCGTCTTCTTCATCTTCATCCACGCTCAATATGGTGGCCTTTAGCCCTAGCAAACGCAAGTGTCCCAAAAACTTCGTCTCCCATAACTCGTAGTTTTTTTTCATCTCCGTCGAAACATAATCTATTCCATCGGCTTCCATGTTCCCTCCTGGGCCCATAACCTGTTGGTGCTGTCATCTTCAGGACAGGAATACCGGCTTACTTAACGGAGGAATAAACACACATGTTCATCGTTGGTGTTTTAACCAGAACGCGGGAAAATGCCCATTCTTTATTTTCGCACATGCGCAGTTGTACATCTCTCATAGGGCATAACTGTACCAGTGTAAGAACACAATGTATAACATATTTGTCTATATGTTAACACTTTTGCTTCTGACCTGGCTCTTTCCACGACTGCGACTCCTGCTCCGTGGTCTGCTTTTGCTTCTTGCCTGGCTTTTTCCTCAGGTACGACATCTGCTGTGCGGACGGCTCTTGCTTCTCACCTGGCTCTTTGCTCGGCTCTTGCTCCTGCTTTCCTTTGCTGGACTACGAGATTTGCTCCAGAGTCTTTGCCTCTCATAGCCCCAGTCTTCTGGTACACCTGGTGCCTTGACTGGCTTCCCTGCGTCCGACAGGTTGACTCCTTTGAGGAAGTCAGGGACTGGCTTATTGGCTGCAAGGCATCTGAGGAATTATTCACCAGCCGTCAAGTTCTCACTGATATACAAGTAAAAGCTGTTTAGATTCCTGTCCATTGCAAGCAGTTATAGTTGAATGAGGTTGTGAACTAGGGGGCGATTCCACGCCAGCGTAGGTGGAAAACATTGTGGGTATCTCAGATTGTTCTGGCAATTCTCACATAGAATCTTTATTGGGAGGAAGGATGTGTGACATGCTTTTTACATTTGTATCACAAACCATTGTTTTGTTTTTTGATCATTATGAAAGTGGCCATTTTAGGCCCTTTTTAGACCTATGCATGCCTCCTATGATCCATGAACCATACATGATAGAGACAACATCTTGATGTCATTATACTCCTTATAGTGTGCTCTCAAATATGGAGCATGTCTAGATTCTGAAATACAATTTTTCACATTCATTTATTCAACATTAAAATATGAATATTAAAATCCTTAAGAGTCTAAGTAACATAATCCCTATGAAAATATGTCAGTTTAAGGTAGAGATCTGTTTTTTTGCATGGGCTGCGTCTCAATCCACCACATCCGCCTATGTCAGTCTTCTGTATCTGCTGTGGAAGGTGGCCGAGTTAAATTCTCACTAATACGTCTGTAGAGTCTGTGGAAAGAGACTCTCACAAAACACGATAGTGTTCTCGTTTTGTTCTACATCCCCCACAAGTGTCACAGGACTTGTCTGAAGGTAACCCACACAAATGAATGGAAGTATAAAGGTAGTTTTGTGCCAACAAATATAAGACGCTAAATGTGTCCAAAAAAACTAAAACATTTCCTGAGCTTTCTTATATCTCCTAGATATAGGACAGACACTTCAAAACCCTATTCCTTAAGATGTATTTTTTGCCTGTCTTTTTTGCCATTGATGAATATGTTATTCAATGCATTTCTATGGGCTATAGTAGTAAAGGCCATTTTATACTTAGAATTTGACATTATAGTTCACAGCCCTCCTTTTGGATTGCACATTCAGCAAATCACCAGCAGAGGGAGTTCCCTTTAAATCAGTTTAATGTTAGTCCAGTGGATAGGTGCAATAATTGTGCATTTTATGATAAATTATCAAACTTGATACACTAATACTACATACCTTAAGGAACATTTCTAATGTCTGGGAAGCCTGTCAGTCAACCAGGGTGGCCATTTGAATAAAATGGTTGCCATTCGGATTTCCTGTTAGAAGAAAACAGGGTAAAATCATTCCAAACAATATAAAATGACTTTGTAATGTTATCTATCCACTACATATACCCCACAGATGATATAGACAACAATTCTGAGCATAAAGTACTCTTAAGACCATAATGGGGGTCATATTGAGGTCATTTTGACCATAATCCAGCAGCTACACGAAATATCACACACAGCTAGGGCATGTCTAAAGAAGTATTTTTGGCTATATTGCTATCACATATTTTGTCCCCCCTTGCGGCCATTTCCAATATGGCCACTAAACAGCTGCCTGGGGCCATATTGGACACATTAAGATATTTCCATAAATGATTGGTACAGCCCAATGATGGCTTAAAATGTTTGAGGGGGTCTGGCAAACACAATATTTTGACCTCCCCACATTATAATTGGTAGAGGAAGTGTAAACTATAACATAGCTGATTCGCTAAGAGCATAGCTGATTCGCTGTTTAAACAAAGGTTAGCCATGTGTTGGCAAAAATTAATATCCAAGTCAAGAAAAGCTTACCAGCAGCCAGCTGCACTTGCCGCACTGGTAGCCTATTCACAGGTGCTTTTTCAAAACCTATGTCAGATAATCCAGCAAAGCCCCGTTTCCACTGGTACTTAAAATTAGGGCCAAATTCGAGCTGGCTCAAATGGAATTCTGAAATTTGAGCTGGGTCGAGGGAAACCCGAGCCAGCGCAGCCCTGTTTCACAACTGGTGCCAGATCGATTAGAATTTGGGATGGTGCCGGAGTTACTTTGCAACCACCAGCTGATCACTGCTGACACCACAGATAGGGTTAGTTATAAAAATCTTTGCTGACACCACGTTTAGCTAGCTCGTCTGGGCTTGTTGCTGTTAGCTATCACATAGACAAGCAGTACTGCAGTAGTTAGACATGACACAAATTACCACCATAGCTGGAACCTTCATTTATTTTTGCCCAACACAAACTTTTATGAGAACAGTCAGCCCTCGAATGATCGCTACCTAACATTAGCTTGCAAATCAGGGTTGAAACAAGCTAGCTAGCTAATGTGAGCTAGCAGAAATTTTAGCTGGCCGTCATATTGAAAGCTAGCTAGCTACATCATATCAAACCTGTCATCTGGTTTGCTTGGTTAGCTAGCTAGCTAATAGTCAATGCCATTGCAAGCAAGGCAGGAATTAAGCTAGCTAGCTAGCTAGCCTGTTATGCTAGCGATGACGCTAATCATTTTGCTAGCAAGCTAAATACACTGAGCAAAAATATACCCAATAAATTACTGGGAGTTTATACATAGTGTGCGACTATATTAGTTTTTGTAGCTTGCAGAAAAATATAAACGCAACATGTAAAATATTGGTCCCATGTTTCATGAGCTGAAATAAGAAATCCTACACATTTTCCATACGCACAAAAAGCTTATTTCTCTCAAATGTTGTGCACAGATTTGTTTACATCCCTGGCCTGGCTCCCAAGTGGATGGGCCTATGGCCTCCCAGGCTCACACATAGCTGCACCCCTGCCCAGTTATGTGAAATCCATAGATTAGGGCCTATGAATGTATTTCAAATTCACTTATTTCCTTATATGAACTGTAACTCAGTAAAAACGTTGAAATTGTTGCATTTATATTTTTGTACAGTATACATGGCTCTGAATCTGGCAGGAGTATGGGGTAAATTGTTTTTAAAAAATGGTGAAGCTGAATTAAATTCTTCAACATCTTGCTAGATAGCAACATTAGCCAAGCCAGCTGCACAGTCACATATTGGCTACCTAGCAACATGACATATCTAATTTCTGGAGGCAGTGGAAACGCAATTCGAGCTAGCCTACCTACTAAGGCCAGCCCAACCCGGGTTGACTTCAAAGTGCCAATTGAAACGGGGCTTAAGTGTAATTGGCTCCAATGAGTGTAATTTGCTCAATAGTAGGAGTTAAGAAATAAAGTTGCTATCATTAGAAATAAGATATTATCCTCTTTTCTACTGTAGGTATGTAATTCAAAATGTGTATTATGTTGCTAGCAATATTCATAAAAACATTTAAATCAAAATATATATTTTTTCCACTTTTATTTTGTATATATTTTTCGCTGACCCCGGTTGATACCCCTGGTCTAGCCTATTCATAGACGCTAGCTAACTCTAGCGTCTATTCAAGAAGGTAGCCTATCTTAATAATAAAATATAATATGCCATTTAGCAGACGCTTTTATCCAAAGCGACTTACAGTCATGCGTGCATACATTTTTTTGTGTATGGGTGGTCCCGGGGATCGAACCCACTACCTTGGCGTTACAAGCGCCGTGCTCTACCAGCTGAGCTACAGAGGACCACAGGACCATCTTCCCGGCCGGGGGTGTTTGTTAAGAGCCCTGACGTTCAGTCTGAACGTTAACACACATCACTTGCAGTACAGTTTTGGAAACACAAGGACATTATCTTAGGGTTCCCACACGGCCATATATATATATATACTGAACAGCAATATAAACGCAACATGTAAAGTGTTGGTCCCCTGTTTCATTAGCTGAAATAAAAGATCCAAGAAATGTGCCATATGCACAAAAAGCTTATTTCTCTCAATTTTTGGCCACATTTGTTTACATCCCTGTTAGTGAGCATTTCTCCTTTGCTAAGGTAATCCATCCACCTGACAGGTGTGGCATATGAAGAAGCTGATTTAACAGTATGATCTTTACACAGGTCCACCTTGTGCTGAGGACAATAAAAGGCCACTCTAAAATGTGCAGTTTTGTCACATAACACAATGCCACAGATGTCTCAAGTTTTGAAGGAGCGTGCAATTGGCATGCTGACTGCAGGAATGTCCACCAGAGCTGTTGCCAGATAATTTAATGTTCATTTCTCTACCAAGAGCCGCCTTCAACATAATTTTCGAGAATTTGGCAGAACATCCAACGGGCCTCGCAACAGCAGACCACGTGTACCCCACCAGCCCAGGACCTTCACTTCCGCCTTCTTCACCTGTGGGATCGTCTGAGACCAGCCACCCGGGCAGTTGATGAAACTGAGGAGTATTTCTGTCTGTAATAAAGCCCTTTTGTGGGGGAAAAACAAATTATGATTGGCTGGGCCTGGCTCCCACAGTGGGTGGAAATCCATAGATTAGGGCCTAATTTATTTATTTCAATTGACTGATTTCCTTATATGAACTGTAACTCAGTAAAATCTTTAAAATTGTTGTGTTTATATTTTTGTTCAGTATATGAAAAATATTGTTAAAACCAGTTAACAGTGTACAGTAAGTGTATATTTTGCATAGTGAAATTATTTTTATGTGAAAGTAGAGGGCTTTATGTTTCCAAAACCGTATCGCAAGCGAGATTTATTAACGTTTCTACATACCTGCCAACTTTTCAAAACACTTTGGAGTGAGATTTTGTCCTGGGTCCGCCTGGGTCCTGCAGTCGGTGAAAAGCAATTGCACTGCCTGCGTCTCAGAACTGCGGCCGCCTTGATCTCATGAGGTTATCGTTGCCCGCGTGTGCATGAGTCGGGATCAAGTCAGACACAAATCTAACCAGCATGCATTGGGCGGTGATCGCCGGTGATCGATTCTGCGCAGACCTGGCTCATCTCAAATGAGCCTCTTGTCTATGATCTGTCGGCATGGTTATACTGGCCTGTGGCCTTCTTGGAGGCCTTGATGATATCGGAGGGGGGCTCCCATTTGAAGCAGGGCTCCAGATTGGCCATCTTTATGGTCATTATTGAGGACAGGGTGCCATCCAATGCTAGGCTGTTTCTTCTCTTGGTTTTGTTCAGTCTCACAACTGAAAACACCCTCTCAGCATCTGCGTTTGCATGGGGCAACACCAGGACAAGCTTGGCGACGGCAGCAAGCCTCTCGAATTCTTTGGCTCCTGTCACCTATGGAAAATGCACCAAAACACAATGGAAAAACATACCTTGATTTTTGATTGATTAATACTGTGAGTATACTGTAGGTTGATCCATTAACAAAGTTCAGATAAAAACATTCATAATTTGCAACATGCATGACACATATATGCATGCAACAATTTTAAGCAACAGATGTAGCCAAGCCACACCTGCCAAAAGGAAAGACAAAAAAGGAAAAAATGTTTACCTTATGCTTCCGGGTTGCCATTTCAGCCCAGAAGCTTTCCATTTCAGTTTAGTCCTGCAGGGATATCATTGGCATGGTCTGATAATTTAGAAACTCCTCACCCAGAAGGTCATGCTCCTCTGGTCAATGGTATGGGAGGAGATGGGGAAACCTATTTATGAAAGTAGAGTTACAAGTTGTTACGTTTTAGGTATATAGTCATCAACCAGCAGCAGTTCATACACATCTTTGAGGAGAAGCCACATAAGAATATCTCATGTGCAGTTTAGGAGTGAACACACCTCATCATAAAACACAGGGTATTTTAGCTAAGATGATAGACAATAATTAGAGAAAAAAAAACTAACCTTTCAACAAAGTACAGGACATCTTCGATGTCACTTTCAGCCCTCTGCCGTACATCTACAAATTGTGCGTGCTTGATCAGTGGCTCTTCCAGTGGCAGCTTCTTAAGTGCATAGTCCACAGCACTTGTCAGGAAACACAACACAGCTTCATGGAATGAATCCACCTGCTGTGGTGTGATGTCACCCTCATCGAGTAATCTGTTAAGTTTAGCCCTGGTTGTGAACCCAATGTTCAACTTTCTTCCTGTCACAGATACAGCATATCGGTATAAGGTACAAGGCTAAATATCACAGTGTTTGATCATAATAATAGTCAAATACTAACCTGGTAAATGGTTTGCCTTTTCTTCAAAGGCAATTTCACAAGGCTCCTCATGGCACTGCAGAGCTGCTGGAACCATAAACTTGGAACATAGCTTGCGTACGAATTTCACCATCTATAACAGACATTTACAAAAATAGTAGGTGAAACCTGTTTTAGAGGATCCCTGCAGATATCAGCAAGAAACACAGAATGGAAAAAAACAGCAAAATCCAATCCCACCTCATCATGTAACAAAAATATTGATGACTGCTCTCTCTGAAGCAGCAAGTTGAAAGAAGTGAAAGTTGGTACGGTGGCTTGGAAGAACAGCAGGTACACTTCTGTCATGGGGTCAGTGAATGTCTGCACAAGTCTCTTGAACCTGGCCTGATTTTCATATTGAATCAATCAATAAATAACACAAAACAAGAGGTTGTCATTAATACAAGTATGTGACTAACAATCCATGTAGTTGCTGCATAATGAAATTGAAAATTGATGACCATACTAGCAGATTTGTAGTAGCTGGCCAGAGGTTCATACAGCCTCAGGATCCTGGTCACACAACGTTCAAGGCTTAGCCAACGGACCGAGATATGCAGGAGGACCTCCATGTACTCCGCTTCATGGAGCTCACAAAACTCTGTTTTAGACATTAAATCCATATCATATATTTTCTACAGCTCAGCATTTCAGTATTACACTTAATAGTATCAAACATGCATACCTGTCAGGTATCCTTTCCGATTTGTGCTACCCTTGAACCAGTAACCGATGTCCACTACCATATCCTCCAAATCAAAACCGGACACCTGCAATGCATAAATCAATCATAACACATTCAGTCAATGCACGTAATTAGGATACAAATAACAAGTTACATGTAAAGATAAATCAGGCCTTAACTCACTTTAAAAAACCTTTAAAAAATCCCACTCCTGCAGCTTTGGCGGTGTTATGTGCCACATGACAAGGACAACCATGAATATAGGTGTTGGGATGCTTCTGGAGCACCCTAGAGGCAATGGAATTACGTGGTCCAATGTTCACAGCTGCATTGTAAACAGAGACCAATGCAGTTCTCCCAAGGGATGCCATGCTCCTCTATGGTGGAGTTAATTTTGGTGAAGATCTCACTTGCTGTCCCACACCTCGTCCCACTTGTTGTGCACATATTTAAAAACTGGTGGACAACTTTGCTGCCCATGAAGACCCGGACAGTAAGCGGGTTCATCTTTTCCACTCCTATAATGACAAGTTAGAATCATACAGATGTTCATGTTATTAGATGTTTAAAAATACACAAAGCACATGTTTTGCAGAGGAGAAAAATCTCAAATAGTTTGTGAAATACCAGTGTCATTCGACCCATCCGTAACAAGGGTATACAGGGCTTTTTTTCATCTCCTTCACAAGCTCCTGTGTGAAATATGGCGCGAGTGCTTCATTGGTAATGCAGGATGACTTAGTCCTGGCACACCTGTACTCCTGCGCTGTCTTCGAATCTCCGAAACATTCTTTTAGGAGAGGCCCCAGGTGGTCCGCAAAGGCTAGGGGGACGTTGTGAACTACCAACCCAGCTGTCATTTTGACCTCAGCCCTTCTTGTCTGTAAGAAATTAAAAATTATTAATCCTCCCAAAAGACCATAGTTTATTTAAAATAGACGCCTGCGATAATAGGGCACAGGTAAAAAACACATTCAGCAACTAAGATCTCAAATTAAGAAAACTGGACTGTACTACACTGAAATACAAACCACAAATTAGTCAAAACTATCAACCATGACTTTACCGTGATCAACTAGAACACAAAACTCTTGACTGAACCTTGACAGAATTATTACACATATCATACTTAACCTCTTGTGCAGACATACCCCCAACAGATGGAACGGCCATTGCATATTGGGATATTGTGGCTGTGGACTGGAGAGCTCGTTGCTTATCTTGGTGGCCTTTGCATTTTATATGGCGCACTACATCTGTCACACCCTGGTGGCAACATGAGTTTTCAATACGGCAGACTGCACACCAGTAGTGCGTGTTGAGGCTCCCTCTGGTAATAAATGGCCACTAAGAGGTCCACTCATTTTTGAAAATGGATTTATATGTTGCTGCTCCAGCCAGAGCACGACTCTTCTGGCCCTGCTGTTGGATTGGGGGGGGTCTCTTCTGTCTGTCCCTCTGTGCCTTCTTCCATCTGCCCTGTTGGTTGTTCTATTTGTCCTGTCTGTTGCTCCTCTGCATGTGCGTCAATCTGTCCTGTCTGTTGCTCCTCTGCATGTGCGTCAATCTGTCCTGTCTGTTGCTCCTCTGCTTGTTTGTCAGTCTGTCCTGTCTCCTGCTCTCTCTGTCCTTTGTGTTGCTCCTCTGTCTGTTGTCCTGTCGTTTCTATCAATCGTTCTGGCTGTTCTGTCAGTGTGTTTGTCTGTCTTTTCTCACTTGGCTGGTTCTTTAAATAAAATAAAAGGTTTCGCTTTTGTCCTGGCAAAGGTCTCTTACGGGACATCTTTGAAACCTTAAACAATTCAAATGGTCATGTTGGTTTAATAACTCTACTCTCAGTTACAAAAAGATACCTACTTCTATTGCACACATTTCCTGTATTTATGTTAAATTCTTTGGAATACATCTTACCTGTTCGAAATCAGCTGAGTTTACATTCACCACACTAAATCATGTTCACACGCACAAACAAATAATTTCTTTCAATATTTAAAGTTTAAGAGAGTGAGTATTCAATTAGACATTTCATTGTTACATACCTAGTCTCAGCTCAGCTTCTTATCAGACTTCTTGAGGTAGTGACCGTTTCTTCTCCGGTTGACTTTCGCGGCAATGGTATCTCTTCTTCTGTTGCTAACTTCGGGGTGCAGCACATACGGTTCAGTGGCGCTCATCAGCGCCATCTACCGTCGGGGAGTTTGAAAAAAGGAACGAACGAGTCAAGGCCGATTTTTTTTGCGTGAGAAATTGGATGTGTGGCGTGAGTGCGTGTGAAAACAGGCAAAAACGTGTGTCACACGGCGAAAGCGTGAGAGTTGGCAGCTCTGTTTCAAAACGTTAACAGAGCGTTGGGTTTGTAGTTCCCAGGAATAAGGCAGAATGCCACATCGGGTTCTCAAGAGCATGTACAGGTCTAAAAAGGGCCCTAAAATAGCCACTTACATCATGATTTTGTAAAAAATAGTTTGTGATACAAATGTAAAAACACTGTCAAACATGCTTCCTCCCAATTACGTTTCTATGTGAGAACTGCCAGAAAAATCTGAGATACCAAAAATATATTTCTGCCTATGCTGACGTGGAATCGTCCATAAAAATTTCACAAAATCCATGAACCTTGCCATTTCCCCACCTCTCCTCTCTTTGACGTGGTTCCAAAGGATTGGTGGACCACTGCGGCATCTTAAACTGCTGTGTGTCTGGTGGGAGAATCTGTTGACTGTCCAGACTGATCACTGTACTGCGGTCAATGGAGAAGCTGCTGCAGTGTGGGGTCTGGTTGAGATACAAACAACATATCAACATAGTTAGCTGACCATTGTAATCATCAACATTTTGGTGCGTTGGCTGTGTGCACCATGTCTACCAGTATCCTAGTTAAGCATAAACCAAGTAGTTAGCTAGAGTAGCGATCCCAACAGCAAAAGACTTGATCAAGAAACGAACTCGACTTGTTGAGAAGCACATTCGCTGACACGTACATTCATATAATGCTCTCTCGTGGGCCTGTGGAGGTTTTCACCGTGGAACATGGGGTGGCGGGCAGAAGGGCCCTCCATAGCAGGGACCGGGTGGAGGTAACAGTACATGGCGGGGTAGGTGGACAAACAGAGCAGGGCTCCGGTGTTCTTCCGGATTGAGAAAACCACGAAACATTGTCGCTGTCAAATGACCATGGCAATTCAATTAATGATAACTATCAATCTTATCAGGGATACGACCAAATGTCTAACAAATAATTTACTGAGCTACCGTTAGGTGCCACGACCGTGTCAGAGTTTCTAAACAGAGGCGCAGCATCGCGAGACTTCCGGGAACGTTTGCAAAAACAGACCAAACCTGGGTTTGAGAAGTCAGTGAGTGAAACATTCTTCCTTAGTTGTTAATTTTCTCGAAATCTAAAGGCACAAACTAGATTCGAGCCAATGTCTTAGGTAGTTGAACATGTTATTACTCCAACCTCGTGAAAGTGACACGTTTTCATTTTCGTCAAAAACAACTTTATATCGAAGCCTGCATTTCAAAATAAAAGCCCCCACTGGACCTAGGATTAGCAATAGCATTACACGTTAAACTATACTAATTGATTACATTATCAATAATTCATTGATATGAGGTGCTAAATTGGGTCCACTTGTTTTCAAATTAAGTGTACAAAACTGGTGGTCACAACTAAAGCTGAAATACGACCAAATAAACAAATAAGATTTTATTGCTCACCACTCATTCATTCACACATCCAAAAGTTTTTCTTACATCCAAGTATGTACACAATTTTGTCTATAAGCAGCATTAGGTGTTGTCTTTCATATAAGTAACAGAGGAGATACCAGTCAAAACTATTTGCAACAGCAAAAAACTTCAGGGACTCCAGCTTCTTTTTACCCCATTCCTAGTTATAACAAGCTAGCGTAAACAAAGTGCAAAACCAAAAAAGCACTGCTTTCTTTTCAAGTATTAATCAAATTCAATAAAACTAAGGATGGTCTATAATACTTCCACAATTGTCAGCTTACAATATGTAGATATGATATATACAGTGCTGTGAAAAAGTATTTTCCCCCTTTCTGATTTTCTCTATTGTTGCTACTTAATGTTATCAGATCTTCAACCAAAACCTAATTAAATAAATGGAACCTGAGTTTACAAAAAAAATACATTTTTTAATTTATTTAATTAACAAAATTATGTAACACCAAATTCCCCTGTGTGAAAAAGTAATTGCCCCCTTACACTCAATAAGTGGTTGTGCCACCTTTAGCTGCAATGACTGCAAACAAATGCTTCCTGTAGTTTTTGATCAGTCTCTCACATCGCTGTGGAGGAATTTTGGCCCACTCTTGCATGCAGAACTGCTTTAACTAAGCGACATTTGTGGGTTTTCAAGCATGAACTGCTCGTTTCAAGTCCTGCCACAACATCTCAATTGGTATTAGGTCTGGACTTTGACTAGGCCATTCCAAAACTTCAAATGTGTTGCTTTTTAACCATTTTCATGTAGACTTGATTGTGTGTTTTGGATCATTGTCTTGCTGCATGACCCAGCTGCTCTTCAGCTTCCGCTCACAGACGAATGGCCTGACATTCTCCTGTAGAATTCTCTGATACAGAGCAGAATTCATGGTTCCTTCTATTAAGGCAAGTCGTCCAGGTCCTGAGCAGCAAAGCATCCCCAAAACATCACACGACCACTACCATGACCACTACCATGCTTGACCGTTGGTATAAGGTTCTTACTGTGGAATGCAGTGTTTGGTTTTTGCCAGGCATAATGGGACCCATATTGTCCAAAAAGTTATACTTTTGACCCATCTGTCCATAAAACATTCTTCCAAGAGTCTTGATGATCATCCAGGTGCTTCCAGGTGATTTTTGGCAAACTTGAGTCAACATTTTGGACGAGATGAGTTCCATTATGTCTGGTGAAAACCAAACACTGCATTCGAATGTAAGAACCTCATACCAACGGTCAAGCATGGTGGTGGTAGTGTGATGGTTTGGGGATGCTTTGCTGCCTCAGGACCTGGATGATTTGCCTTAATAGAAGGAACAATGAATCAGAGAATTCTACAGGAGAATATCAGGCCATCCGTCTATGAGCTGAAGTGCAGCTGGGTCATGCAGCAAGACAATGATCCAAAACACACAATCAAGTCTACATGAAAATAATAAGCAACACATTTTAAGTTTTGTAATGGCCTAGTCAAAGTCCAGACCTAATCCCAACTAAGATGTTGTGGCAGGACTTGAAACAAGCAGTTCATGCTCGAAAGCCCACAAATGTCGCTGAGATAAAGCAGTTCTGCATGCAAGAGTGGGCCAAAATCCCTCCACAGCAACGTGAGAGACTGATCAAGTCATTGTAGCTAAAGGTGGCACAACCAGTTATTGAGTAAGGGGGCAATTACTTTTTCACACAGGGGAATTGGGTTACAAAACTTTGTTAATAAATAAAATAACTGTCCATTTTATTTATTTATTTGTAAACTCAGGTTCCCTTGATCTAATATTAGGTTTTGGTTGAAGATCCGATAACATTCAGTATCAAAAATAGAGAAAATCAGAAAGGGGGCAAATATTTTTTTTTACAGCACTTTCAAATGATCTCCAAGATAAGGCTTGATAATTAGTGTAACAATGGCAACCATTGGCTTTAGATAGTGAAACACAGCATAAACACAAAAGCACTCACGTATGTAAAAGAACACATGGGAACAGTCATTTGTAACATAGCCATGGGATTCTGAAAAAGTCTGGTTTGTATGAGCTCTCATGTCATGCATGACTGGGACCTTCTCTTCAGTTGGAGACTGGTCACTCCACATTTCTTATTTTGTTCAGGGAAGAAATTATAATAACCATGCTGTATATTCATATTCACATTTAGAAAATAAGGCGTTTTCACTTCATTCACATCGGAAAATAGTCTTGCATGACCTCTGCTTCAGTGGCCTGCACTGTTTTCAACTAGTGTAGTTTCTGCTCCCCTGGCTAAAGCCTGCTTGATTGTACTGCTGGCCACCCTGCTGGAAGAACTGTTCAAACTGTCCTCCTTGGTTAAAATTATGACCCCCTCGCCCTCCCCAGCCTCCCCCCTGTCCTCTTCCCCTACCATCACCTCTTCCTCTATCACCTCTTCCCCTACGACCCCCTCCACCACCCCTGTCCTGGTGGCGACCACCATCTTGATCGTGGTTGTCGTGTTGGTAACCACCTCCTCGGCCTTGATGCCCTCCTGCAGGGTAACCAGGGCCCTGAAAGCCCCCTTGATAGTTTTCAGCCCCGTAACCTCCTCTCCCCCCACCCCCTTCCTGGTAATGGCCCTGGTAACCACCACCTCTTCCTCCGTCCGACCAGCCTCCCTGCACTTTTCCCCCTCTGGCGCCCCCTCCTCCACCCCTCCCGCCCCTTTCATAACCCCCTCCTCCACGCTCGTAACCCCCTCGGCCCCCCTGAGAGTGCTGGTCGTAGCCCCCCCTGACG
Organism: Coregonus lavaretus; assembly: GCF_964263955.1. Classification (NCBI taxonomy): domain Eukaryota; kingdom Metazoa; phylum Chordata; class Actinopteri; order Salmoniformes; family Salmonidae; genus Coregonus; species Coregonus lavaretus. The sequence continues at coordinate 47,397,008 of NC_139988.1, forward strand.
CCTCCTCGTCCACCTCCCTGAGGGCCATCCTGCCTCTTCTGCCAGGTGGGCATCTCTGGTGGGGGCGCCTCGATCTCGGTGGGTCGCCCACCTCTGTCTGGCACGCGTCCCATCAGAACCTGCTCAACATGAAACAAAAAAAGAAGACCAATCGTTCATGTTCATCAAGAGAATGTGTACAAGCCAAGGGGTGTTTTCTGACATAAGGTCTATCTACAAGAAACTCATGGACAATTTGGACACAGATATAAAATAGGAATACATTTTTTAAAAGTTAGTCAAAATTATCAAAGTTACAACAGATTGCCATAGATTTTCTGTTAATTACCAAAATTAGTGAAGATTCTGGTAACTTTGGTAAATTACCAGTAGCTTTGCATTTGCAACCCTATTTCTGACAGCACAGCCAAAGTAGCCTAAATAATGTTCATATTTTTTTGACATGAAGTATGAAAAAACTATGTGACAGCAGCACGCAAGGTGACAATGAGATAAAGGTTAACAGTTAGCAAGTGCTAAGTACAAATCTGCTCCCTACCTTGTTAATGGCACAAGCAGTGCGCTCCCTCATCCTGCCACTACTTGTGCGCATAATCTTGGAGAGGTCCTCTCGTGCAGCAAAGAGGTGAGCCACAGAGACTTTGCTCTTTGTGGCTAGGGTTGAACGCAGAGGTGGGTATACATTGGCCAGCTTTTCAGCATGTTTCTGTGTAACAATAGAAGTACATCATTCTTTACAGTACTCAATTGTTTACATCAAAAACATTTTTTGTGAATGCTGTAAATGAATAACAAACTACAACCACAACCAGTTATACTTTGAATAATTGTAACAATCTTCCCAGTACAGAGGTCTCACCTTAGCTTTGTCCGACCAACCAAAGGACTGAACGGTCACGTCAAGACGTTTCAACAACATCTTCCTTCGGACTTCATACTCATTCACAAGTGCTTGATTGATGGCTTCAATTTTGTCCTGTAAAAGAGATCATATGTACAATGTACAGTATAGTATGCCGCTTAAGAATGTTTGTTGTTGTAACTAAACACATATTCAACCAAAAATATTTTAGTTTGAAGTGGGAAATGTATTCCGCTATGCACATCTTTATTGTTTTTAAGAGTCATACAAAGTGAACTGGTCCAAGTGCCTTCTTCATCAGAGGACCCCCAACATGAGTTAATGGCACTTTGGTTAGAGCTTCTTTCAGCTGAGGAAAAAAGGAAAGACATTAATGTTGGGGAAAAACAGACCTTAGCTAAAGTGGAGCTGCATCCAACAAAAAGACACAGACCTATCATGAAATCAAGAAAGCATTCTGCCATAGCCTGGTGTGACATGGACTGACCTTCTTCTCGATCCCACTGAAGAACTGGAACATGGTGATGTTGGCTGGGGGTTTGGACATGCCCAGGGACACACAGATCCCCTTCAGCTCCATAAAGACAACACTGCCCCTGGCCTCCTGGGCTGCCTTCTGAGGCTTGTTGACCTGGATCATCCTTGAGGCCTCCAGCTCCGAGATCAGAAAGTCTGAGAGAGAGAACATATCATTCAAGAGGCAATCATCATACAGTCTTAATATGAATTTGTTAAATGATAGGGAAACTGACAACACAGAGAGAAGCTGTTCACATACTGATGAGCAGTAGGCAATTTGTCTTGTTGAGGAGCCTCTGGGTAACATCTCCTGTGATGAGGACCTTGTAAGGACATGCCAGCTCAGAAAGAAGACCACTCATCTCCAGCTGGAACCCCTCTGCCTCACTGGGACCTGGGTGGGGTAGATGGAGAGTTCGTGCAAGAACTCAGGGAACTACAATTACATTTTTTAATTAAGTTTACAAACACTGAGATGGGTTAAGATGAAAACCGACTCACAGTTGGTGGCATGGACATTCTCCTCCAGGTGACAGTAGAGCTTGAGCTCTGAGACGATCCAGGCACACAGCTTGGTAAACTCTGGTGCTGGTGCTCCCCCGCTCACCGCAGCCTCCAGTGGTCCATCATCCAACAGAGGGCCTTGGTACCTGAGAAAACATTGACAGTAACCTCATAAGACTTTCACTAAAACCCACACTTACCAGTTTATCTAGCTAGTCCTTAACAAAAGAAGCTGCATGTGTGCTTCAATTGACAAGGTCCCCTTACTGGACTGATTTGACTGTGAATAGCAACCAGACATGAGATAAGTGGGACCTTCTGGCATATCTACTATATTCCAGCTTCAGTGTATATTCATAAAACTGAGGCGGTGCCAGCCCTCTGATTGTGCCCGCTGAATCGCAACATCAAACGGTTGGCATGATAGGGTATACATTCAGCCAAAGTAGATATGTCGTGACGCTGTCACCACTTATACAGTGCATTCGGAAAGTATTCAGACCCCTTGACTTTTCCACAGTTCGTTACGTTACAGCCTTATTCTAAAATTGATTACATTTTTTAAAATCCTCATCAATCTATACACAATACCACATAATGACGAAGCGAAAACAGGTTTTTAGAAATTTTTGCAAATGTAAAAAACGGAAATACCTTATTTACATAAGTATTCTATAGTATTGCTATGAGACTCAAAATTGAGCTTAGGTGCATCCTGTTTCCATTGATCATCCTTGAGATGTTTCTACAACTTGGAGTCCATCTGTGGTAAATTCAATTGATTGGACATGATTTGGAAAGGCACACACCTGTCTATATAAGGTCCCACAGTTGACAGTGCATGTCAGAGCAAAAATTGAAGAAGTTTGGAAGCACCAAGAATCTTCCTTGAGCTGGCCGCCCGGCCAAACTGAGCAATCGGGGGAGAAGGGCCTTGGTCAGGGAGGTGACCAAGAACCCGATGGTCACTCTGACAGAGCTCTGGAGTTCCTCTGTGGAGATAGGAGAACCTTCCAGAAGGACAATGGGAGAACCTTCCAGAAGGACAACAATCTCTGCAGCACTCCACCAATCAGGCCTTTATGGTAGAGTGGCCAGACGGAAGCCACTCCTCAGTAAAAGGTACATGACAGCCGCTTGGAGTTTGCCAAAAGGCACCTAAAGGACTCTCAGACGATGAGAAACAAGATTCTCTGGTCTGATGAAACCAAGATTGAACTCTTTGGCCTGAATGCCAAGCGTCACGTCTGCAGGAAACCTGCCACCATCCCTACGGTGAAGCATGATGGTGGCAGCATCATGCTGTGGGGATGTTTTTCAGCGGCAGGGACTGGGAGACTTGTCAGGATTGAGGGAAAGATGAACGGAGCAAAGTACAGCGAGATCCTTGATGAAAACCTGCTCAGGACCTCAGACTGGGGCGAAGGTTCACCTTCCAACAGGACAACGACCCTCAGCACGCAGCCAAGACAACGCATGAGTGTCTTCGGGACAAGTCTCTGAATGTCCTTGAGTGGCCCAGCCAGAGCCCGGACTTGAACCCGATCGAACATCTCTGGAGAGACCTGGAAATAGCTGTGCAGCGACGCTCCCCATCCTACCTGACAGAGCTTGAGAAGATCTGCAGAGAAAAATGGGAGAAACTCCCCAAATACAGGAGTGCCAAGCATACCGAAGATGACTCGAGGCTCTAATCGCTGTCAAAGGTGCTTCAAAGTACTGAGTAAAAGGTCTGAATACTTATGTAAATGTAATATCAGTTGGGTTTTTTTATACATTTGCACTTTTTTTTTTTTACCTTTATTTAACTAGGCAAGTCAGTTAGGAACAAATTCTTATTTACAATGACGGCCTACACCGGCCAAACCCGGACGACGCTGGGCCAATTGTGCGCCGCCCTATGGGACTCCCAATCACGGTCGGTTGTAATACAGCCTGGAATCAAACAAGGGGGTCTGTAGTGATGCCTCAAGCACTGAGATGCAGTGCCTTAGACCACTGCGCCACTCGGGAGCTTTTTGCTTTTTTGCTTTGTCATTATGGGGTATTTTGTGTAGATTGATGACGGGGATAAAAAAAAAAGAATAAGGCTGTAACGAATAAGGCTGTAACGTAACAAAATGAAGAAAAAGTCAAGGGGTCTGAATACTTTCCGAATGCACTGTATATCCATAAAAATTATGCCAGCTGATTCATGATTTCGACTGGCTGAGAAACGCTGCCTGACTGTCACGTCCCGACACGTTCATTACTATGGGACAGCTGGAGATCGAATTTGAATATTGAACCAATGTTGCAAATGTCGGAGAGACAGAGATCAAGGTTTATACAAATCTTCACTGTTGAAACTAAATGTTAGTCTAAAAGAAACGTGAGATAATGTCTAGATGCTTTTTATAGTGTTGATCAAATTCATAAATTGCCTGGCTGGGCTGATGAGACCGTGGATTGCGCAGTCAGATGGAACAGAATAAATAGTCATTTTAACGTCATAGATGAAAAATGTATGCACTCACTAATTGTAAGTCGCTCTGGATAAGAGTGTCTGCTAAATGACTAAAATGTAAAAATGTAGATTTAGCCGGTGGTAATTTGTGGAATAGACACCGGCTGGAATGCGGTTTTAACCAAATCAGCATTCATGATTAGAACCACCCGTTGTGTAATTGTATTCACACTGCCCTTGCCTTTGAATGAGGACTGAACTATTTTGCCAGTTCACTTCACCTATTTTGTGGTCAGAGTGCTCTTTGCATTCAAATTGCTATGTTATATATAACTTTTTCCAACATTCACTCAATGCACTCTGGGTTTTTACAAAGTGCAGGACAAGCCATTCCATCAGATTGTGTTGGGGAGTAGTAAACTACATGTAGTGTAACTAGTAATTTAACTACATTTTACAGTAACTTTTTCCCCCCCATGTAGTGGTGTAGCTAACTACTGGAACTACTCACTACTTTTTTTTGCAAAAAAAAGATAAATGGGATAAGTTGGCAGGAATTTCCTTTCTTTTTTTGGTGGCAGACCAGTCTAAATCTCAAATGAAACAGTTTGTGTTTAATAGGCTAAAATACTCATTCTGTTAACATCTGACTCCAGAGTGATTTGTTCTTGCAATTTGTAGTCTATGACATTTCAGATTTAGATAATACTTTTTCACGTAGTAGTTTGGATGTAGTTGACTATTTTCTTAAGTAACTTTAGTTAAGTAAACTATATTTTTCTTAAGGATAGCTTTAGTGTAGCTTAACTTCTTCCAGTGTGAAGTAATTGGTAGCTTGGTAAACTATATTTTCAGAGTAGCTTCCCCAACACTGGTTATCGGACAGCTAGATAGACTTACTTACATTTTGGAAGCTAATAGATTGCATTTAGTTAAAAGATAAGGCATAATAATTATAATCAGAAGATAATATTAACATGTAAATATTATTGGTAATAGAATAACTAGCAGAAGAATACTGCAGATTAAATAATGATTGATTTTGTGGTTAGTGCTATCCGGGATCATGGGACATCCCTACCCTAAATCCTAACCTTAACCCCTACCCTAATCTTAACCATTTTAAATGGCTACTTCAATGGGGTAACATCAGAGTTTGGACGTCCCAAGGATCCCTGATAGCAAGGGCCTTGATTTTGTATCCTATGTTGTGATTCTCACCAAATATGTCGTCTTCTTACACTTTTCAAACCACACAATCGAATAAACCGCTTATGAAGCTCTTTTAGCCTCTAGATCACATATAGCAAACAAATAATCGAAACATTGTGTCAGTACAAAACGTCACACATATTTGTGCATTGCTGTGCATCTTTGACAACCGCTAATCAATATCCAAAAACAGCACACATTTTTTCCACGAACCTGCACATTATCATCTCTCTTTTGTGGCACCAATGTGAGGGGTTATGGCAGGGAAAACGGTGTTGCAGTAGTCTAGTGCAGGGTGTCCCAAACTCGGTCTTGGGCCGCTCTTGGCACTACACAGCTGATTCAAATAACCAACTCATCATTACATTTTAGTCATTTAGCAGACACTCTTATCCAGAGCGACTTACAGTTAGTGAGTGCATACATTTTCATACTGGCCCCCCGTGGGAAACTAACCCACAACCCTGGCGTTGCAAGCGCCATGCTCTACCAACTGAGCTACAGGGGATTACATCTAGTTCTGATTATTTTAATCAGTTGTGTAGTGTTAGGCAGTGTTTGACTTGAACTGAAATAGGTGCCGGTACTCATTTTGGGTGCCAGTAATGTTTACAATTAGATGCAGGAGCTCCAGAATACTTTTGAGATACTATTCTTTAAGCGGTGCAGGAGATCAAGCAGTAGAACATTTGAGGGTATTCAGCTCCGGTGAGCTCCTGCCCAAGTCAAGCACTGGTGCTAGGGCAAAACCCAAAACCCAAAGTGTGAAGGGGGCAGGACTGTGTTTGGGAAACCCTGGTCTAGTATGTAGTGCGGGAATAATGACAAGCGAACCTGGGTAATGTTTGTGTTCACATTGCGCAAAAAAAAAAAAAGGAACGGACCATGGAATTCAAGCGAACCGAACTCAGACCAACTCTTAAGATGGTCTCAGTTCGGTTCACTTCGGTGGCTCTTTTGAGGGGTCTGAGTTCCTTTGGAGTATTCACACTGCACAAAAAATTCAGTGAACAGCACTGAGTTCACAAATTGTCTGAAAGGGACCAAGTGTGAAAACACCCTTAATGTAACCACGATTGAGTTCCGACCCCAGTGCAGCTCAGTGTAAACTAGCGTAACGGTAGGATCGTTATCTTATGACAATTTACTGCTCAGCCAAATGTCTCTGGTTGACAGCCGTACGATGACAGGCAGTCAACTTAACAGCGAAGTTAGCTGGCTAGCGAAAACATAATCAGATAGACTAAATAAAGACTATTCTCATCGAAAAAATTGTTAAACCTACCCCAGATCTTCCATTGAGTCACGAATATTTGTTTCCATTTCAGTGATTAATCTTCAATTGATTAAACCACAACAACAAGCTGAAATTTCACTGAAGTACAACACTTGTGCTGGGTTGGCATGCTAGGGTCCTAACCTGACCTCTTACCAGCGATAGGGCTGGCCGATACAATGCCTGTGCAGATTGCCTCATCGAGTAGGATTTACATTTTCAAGTATTAGTGACGTGCTATAATCATTTGACGTGCACCGAATAAAAAATACAGCCGAATAAATTTCCCATACAGGTACAAAATATATATTTGGATCCTGGAGACAGGGTGCCAGGCTGCCAGCATAGATATAAAAACATGGACCATGCAACCTACAGATACAGTCATTGAAAGAGATAGAGAAAGCTGTCCTCTGCCATTTGTGTTATAACTCTAGCTATAAATGGTCGTATCGGCCCAGACAAGGTCTCTCCAGCCAGCACTGCGCTGACCAGCTCCACTGTTTTCACGGACATAGGCCTATTCAACCAGTCACTAGAATAATGCACTGTTCCTGCCTGTTAAAAATCTTGCATCATTGTTCCAGTCCCGAAAAAACAAAAGGTGTCCTTCCTGAACGACTACAGACCTGTAGCGCTCACCATAAAGCGCCTGGTACTGTCACATCTCAAAACCATCACTGACGCCTCCCTCGACCCACTCCAGTTTGCCTACAGAGCTAACAGGTCTGTAGACGACGCTGTCAACATGGGCCTACACTACATCAAACACCTCGATAACCCAGACATATGCAAGGATATTGTTTGTGGACTTTAGCTCTGCGTTCAATACCATCATCCCAGAACTCTCAGGATCAAGGAATGAATCTAGTACTGAAAGCATAAGCTACAGGTAGCTAGCACTGCAGTGCATAAAATGTGGTGTGTAGTTTACTCAAAGAGAGAGAAAGACAATAGTTGTACAGTTTTAAACAAATACATGTCTTAAAAAATGAAGGAGAAGCAGCAGAGAGAGAGATGCAGCTAGCTAATTTAGACTACTTAAACACCCGGATCAAACAGAGAGGAATGTTATTTATGTTAGCTAGTTGGCTAAGGCTATCCAACACTGGAACTCTTCCAAGGTAAGCTTTCGGTTGTATTAATTTATTGCCACTGGAGCTTGCTGTACACTGTACTGTGTGATTGTAGCGGGTTTACTAACGCGTTAGATCTAGTAGCTATGTTGACTATGACGTTAGCTAATATGGTGACAATAATGTAGGCTGTGTGTAGCGGTTAGCGGTTATGGTATGAGGGTTTGGCTTAGAAAGGTTTTTTCGCCTGGTCACAGACAGCTATTGTGTTGTGCACTGAAGTTCACAAGCGAAGGGAAAAGGTGAGAGGAGGAGAGCGCGTAGATGCGAGAAGGAATTATACAATGAGCAAAGTGATGATGCTGTTTGCATGTTGCTGCTATGAAAGTGAACTGTGTGTGTGCGGGTGATCTGGGGTGTATTAATTCCGCCGATTCTCTTGAAAAATGTTTCTTAAACGGAAGCAAACAGAACCAAACGAGGATAAGCCTACCTGAATTTGTACAATATAAACTCTCGTTTGCAACTCTTTGGACTAATGATTACAGCCTAGATCAGCTAGATGTAGGCAAGAGTGTGCAAGGAGGTTTTGAATGTGTGTCTGTCACCTTGATTACTCCAATTTGTCTCTCGACCTGTGCACCTAAGTTATAAACTTTCATTCGTCGGCTAGGTTGTAGCAACCTCATGATGGGTATAGGGAACATTAGAGTATCATGTAGTAGCCTAAACCTATCTATGTTACATTGAAGTTGGTGAATGGAATATGATATGCTCTAATAGAAATAAGGCCATGCTCATAAAAATTAAAAGATTGTCCTCCCTAATCTTAAACGGCACCGACCGCCATTGCTGAACGTGTCCAGCTCCATCTGTCAGTGGATCACTGACTTCCTGTCCAACATGACACACGTGAACGCCAAGGTAACCTGTCTAAATGACTACCGCCCCGTAGCACTCACATCTGTAGCCATGAAATGCTTTGAAAGGCTGGTCATGGCTCACATCAACACCATCATCCCAGAAACCCTGGACCAACTCCAATTCGCATACCGCCCAAACAGATCCACAGATGATGCAATCTCTATTGCACTCCACACCTTTCCCACCTGGACAAAAGGAACACCTACATGAGAATGCTTGTTTATACACTGCAGCTCAGCGTTCAACACCATAGGGGCCCTCCAAGCTCATCACTAAGGTTAGGTCTCTGGGACTGAACACCTCCCTCTGCAACTGGATCCTGGACTTCCTGAGGGGGCCGCCCCCCAGGTGGTGAGGGTAGGCAACAACACATCCGCCACTCTGACCCTCAACACGGGGGCCCCTCAGGGGTGTGTGCTTAGGTCCGCCCTGTACTCCCTGTTCACCCACGACTGTGTGGCCGCGCACAACTCCAACACCATCATCAAGTTTGCAGATGACACGATGGTGGTGGGCCTGATCACCAATGACGATGAGACAGCCTATAGGGAGGAGGTCAGAGACCTGGCCGTGTGGTGCCAGGACAACAACCTCGCCCTCAATGTGGGCAAGACAAAGGAGCTTATCATGGACTACAGGAAATGGAGGGCTGAACACGCCCCCATTCACATCGACAGGGCTGTAGTGGAGCGGGTTGAGAGCTTTAAGTTCCTCGATGTCCACATCGCTAAGGACCTATCATGGTCCAAACACAACAACACAGTCGTGAAGAGAGATCGACAATGCCTCTTCCCCCTCAGGAGGCTGAAAGGATTTGGCATGGGCCCTCAGATCCTCAAAAAGTTCAACAGCTGCACCATCGAGAGCATCTTGATTGACTGCATCACCGCTTGGTATGGCAACTGCTCGGCATCCGACTGCAAGGCACTACAGAGGGTAGTGCGTGGGGTCGAACTCCCTGCCATCCAGGACCTCTATACCAGGCGGTGTCAGAGGAAGGCCCTCAAAGACTCCAGTCACCCAAGTCATAGACTGTTCTCTCTGCTACCACACGGCAAACAGTACCAGAGCGCTAAGTCTGGGACCAAAAGGCTCCTGAACAGCTTCTACCCCCAAGCCATAAGACTGCTAAATATACTGAACAAAAATATAAACGCAACATGCAACAATTTCTAAGATTTTACTGAGTTACAGTTCATATGAGGAAATCAGTCAATTGAAATAAATGCATTAGGCCCTAATCTATGGATTTCACATGACTGGGAATACGATATGCATCTGTTGGTCACAGATACCTTTAAAAAAATGGCCTCACAATGAGCCTCAGGAACTCGTCACGGTATTTCTATGCATTCAAATTGCCATCGATAAAATGTAATTGTGTTGGTTGTCCGTAGTTTATGCCTGCCCATACGATAACCCCACTGCCACCATGGGGCACTCTGTTCACAACATTGACATCAGCAAACCGCTCGCCCACACGACGCGATACACGTGGTCTGCGGTTGTGAGGCGGTTTGGACGTACTGCCAAATTCTCTAAAACGACATTGGGGGCAGTTTATGGTAGAGAAATGAACATTCAATTCTCTGGCAACAGCTCTGGTGGACATTCCTGCAGTCAGCATGCCAATTGCACGCTCCCTCAAAACTTGAGACATCTGTGGCATTGTGTTGTGTGACAGAATTGCACATTTTAGAGTGGCCTTTTATTGTCCCCAGCACAAGGTGCACCTGTGTAATGATCATGCTGTTTAATCAACTTCTTGATATACCACACCTGTCAGGTGGATGGATTATCTTGGTAAAGGGGAAATGCTCACTAACAGGGATGTAAACACATTTGTGGCCACAACTTGAGAGAAATAAGCTTTCTGTGCGTATGGAACATTTCTGGGATCTTTTATTTCAGCTCATGAAACATGTGACCAACACTTTACATGTTGCGTTTATATTTTTGTTCAGTGTAGTTAACCAAATAGCTACCCGGACTATCTGCAGTAACCCTTTTTACACTAACTCGTTTTGACTCTATGCGCACACACTGGACTCTACCCACACACTCATACATACTTACACTGACACTTCAACACATACACACACACACTCACACATATCACTTACACACAGGCATACATTTTCCACATACACACTTACACACTCATGACATACACTGCTGCTATTCTCTATTATCTATCCTGTTGCCTAGTCACTTTACCCCTACCTACAGTGCATTCGGAAAGTATTCAGACCCCTTGAATTTTTTCCACATTTTGTTATGTTACAGCCTTGTTCTAAAATCAATTCAATCGTTTTCCCCCCCTCATCAATCTACACACAATACCCCATAATGACAAAGCAAAAACAGGTTTTTAGAAATGTTTGCTAATTTATAATTTTTTAAAAACAGAAATACCTTATTTACATAACATTTTACATTTACATTTTAGTCATTTAGCAGACGCTCTTATCCAGAGCGACTTACAGTTAGTGAATACATTTTTTTTTTTTTATACTGGCCCCCCATGGGAAACGAACCCACAACCCTGGCGTTGCAAACGCCATGCTCTATCAACTGAGCTACATCCCTGCCGGCCATTCCCTCCCCTGCCCTGGACCAATTGTGCGCCGCCCATGAGTCTCCCGGTCGCGGCCGGCTGCGACAGAGTCTGGATTCGAACCAGGATCTCTAGTGGCACAGTTAGCACTGCGATGCAGTGCCTTAGACCACTGCGCCACTCAGGAGCTCGAGTATTCAGACCTGCTATGAGACTCGAAATTGAGGTCAGGGGTATTCTGTTTCCATTGATCATCCTTGAGATGTTTATACAACTTGATTGGAGTCCACCTGTGGTCAATTAAATTGATTGGACATGATTTGAAAAGGCACACACCTGTCTATATATGGTCCCACAGTTGACAGTGCATGTCCGAGGAAAAATCAAGCCATGAGGTCGAAGGAATTGTCCGTAGAGCTCCGAGACAGGATTGTGTCGAGGCACAGATCTGGGGAAGGGTAGCAAAACATTTCTGTAGCATTGAAGGTCCCCAAGAACACAGTGGCCTCCATCATTCTTAAATGGAAGAAGTTTGGAACCACCAAGACTCTTCCTAGAGCTGGCCGCTCGGCCAAACTGAGCAATCGGGGGAGAAGGGCCTTGGTCAGGGAGGTGACCAAGAACCCGATGGTCACTCTGACAAAGCTCCAGAGTTCCTCTGTAGAGATGGGAGAACCTTCCAGAAGGACAACCATCTGCAGCCTCCACCAATCAGGCCTTTATGGTAGAGTGGCTATACGGAAGCCACTCCTCAGTAAAAGGCACATGACAGCCCGCTTGGAGTTTGCCAAAAGGCACCTAAAGGACTCTCAGACAGGATTCTCTGGTCTGATGAAAACAAGATTGAACTCTTGGCCTGAATGCCAAGCGTCACGTCTGGAGGAAACCTGGGACCATCCGAAGTACAGAGAGATCCTTGATGAAAACCTGTTCCAGAGCATTCAGGACCTCAGACTGGGGCGAAGGTTCACCTTCCAACAGGACAATGACACTAAGCACACAGCCAAGACTGTGCAGGAGTGGCTTCGGGACAAGTCTCTGAATGTCCTTGAGTGGCCCAGCCAGAGCCCAGACTTGAACCCCGATCTAACATCTCTGGAGAGACCTGAAAATACCTGTGCAGCGACGCTCCCCATCCAACCTGACAGAGCTTGAGAGGATCTGCAGAGAAGAATGGGAGAAACTCAGGTGTGCCAAGCTCGTAGCGTCATACCCAAGAAGACTCAAGGCTATAATCGCTGCCAAAGGTGCTTCAACAAAGTACTGAGTAAAGGGTCTGAATACTTATGTAAATGTGATATTTCGGTTTTTATTTTGAATACATTTGCAAAAAAATCTAAAAACCTGTTTTTGCTTTGTCGTTATGGGGTATTGTGTGTAGATTGATGAGGGGAAAAAATCATTTAATCAATTTTAGAATAAGGCTGTAACGTAAAAGAAAGGGGGAAAAGTCAAGGGGTCTGAATACTTTCCGAATGCACTGTATATGTACATATCTACCTAAATTTCCTTGTACACCTGCACATCGACTCGGTACTGGTACAGAGCTGTCATTGCTCATTGTGTTCCTATTTGTTTTCTATTATTATTTATCATTTTTCAAGTATTCTGCATTGTTGGGAAGGGCCTGTAAGTAAGCATTTCACTGTTAGTCTACACCTGTTGTTTACGAAGCATGTGACAATTAACATTTTATTTGATTTATGAAGCTAGAAAACACCTTCGGACTCATTATCCCTCAGCATCGGAGCGCCGCAAGGATGCGTGCTTTCACTTCTACTCTACTTACTCTACACCAACGACTGCACCTCCAACAATTCATCTGTCAAACTACTCAAGTTTGCAGATGACAACACTCTGGTCGGTCTCATCACCGACGGCGATGAGTCCATGTACCATGGAGAGGTTGACCGGCTAGTGGCCTGGTGCAGTCGCGATAACCTGGAACTCAACACAGACAAAACTGTGGAAATGTTGGTTGACTTCAGAAAACGCCCCCCACCATCTTTCCCCCTCGAGATCGATGACTCAGCTGTTAGCACTGCTGAATCATTCAAATTCCTGGGGACCATCATCTCCCATAACTTCAAGTGGGAGGACAACATCACAGCGGTCACCAAAAAGGCACACCAGCGGATGTACTACTTGCGGCAGCTGAAAAAAACTCAATCTTCCAGTCAATCCTGATCCGGTTTTACGGATCAATCGTTGAGTCCATCCTCACCTCCTCCATCACCGACTGGTTTGGTTCTGCCTGCTGCAAGGGCAAACTGCAACGCATTGTCTGGTCTGCAGAGAGGGCTTCCACCTGCCCTCCATCAAGGTCCTGCACGACTCCAGGGCAAGGAAGTGTGCAGAAAAGATTATCGCCGACCCCTCCCACCCTCTCCTCCAAAAATTCACCTCTGGCAGGCGGTTCAGGTCACTCGTTACCAAAACCTCCCGCCACCTGAAAAGTTTCTTCCCAGGGGCTGTGGCCCTCACCAACTGGCCATCTGGCCCATAGAGACTAGAGGACTATGAACTTTATGCTGAACACCGCATCAAGCCATCTCTGAACTGTACACGAAATAACTGCACTATACTGCATTGCACTCTGTCCATTTCTCTGGGTCCCATTATGTCTGGCGAAAACCAAACACTGCCTTAATAGAAGGAACCATGAATTCTGCTCTGTATCAGAGAATTCTACAGGAGAATGTCAGGCCATTTGTCAGTGAGCTGAAGCCAGGGGCGCAACTTTCACTGGGGACGGGGGCTGAAGCTGAAGTGCAACTAGGTCATGCAGCATGACAATGATCCAAAACACACAATCAAGTCTACATGAAAATGGTTAAAAAGCACCAAAAAAAATGTTTTGTAATGGCCTAGTCAAAGTCCAGACCTAATCCCAATTGAGATGCTGTGGCAGGACTTGAAACAAGCAGTTCATGCTTAAAAACCCACAAATGTCACTGAGTTAAAGCAGTTCTGCATGCAAGAGTGAGTTTTTTCACTGCACTGTATCTCATAGTAAGTCATTATTATGAGATAGTAATTGACTTAATATCTCATTATGACTTATGATTTTAATTATGACTTACATATCTCATAATAAAGACTAATAATTATGACTTACTATCTCATAATTATGACTTACTATCTCACAACTCATAGTCAGATTTTATTTTTTTCGTGGGGGGAATGAGCTTCCATATCACTTACTATGTTTGATTTACGATGATAAATTGTAGATGGTCTGTGCCATTTGGCCACCACTAGGGGGTGGTGTCTGATAACACATATTTTCCATGTTTACATTTTATAGTTTAGAGAAAGGTTTCACCTTTCACTTTAGATGTCAGTGATTTCAGACATCTAAATAGAACATGAAAGGCATTTTTCCAGATGTTGCCTACCCTTTCTTTGCAGACTAAAGGCATATCTTGAAGATTTAAATGAGATCTAAATAGACCTGTACCTGCTCTCTGTGGGAGACATCCTGTTGTGGACACCCCATCTTCCCTCTCTACGTCCCACTGGTTCAATATGTAAAAAATACTGGTGGTACTCCATTCTCCTATTTTCTGTTTTTATGAGATAGAAATGTGGGCAATGTCCCAATGGGCTCCGATACAAGAGTCTGATAAACAGGAGTAGATTTTTTATTTGGCCGTTTACAGTGTAAAGGTCGACAGATTACATGCCACATATGGAGAAACAGAACTCTTATCACTCCAGGTGTTTATCTTTAACCCTCCCGTTGTCCTAGGGTCAAAATGACCCGCCACTGTGTTGAACCAACTTTATTTAATTTTTATATTTTTTGGATCATTTGTGAGAAGGAGGCAGTGATACTTTCTTTAAAGTCTCACTGCCTCCTTCTCACAAATGATCCCAAAAATATAAAAATTAAATAAATTTGGTTCAACACAGTGGCGGGTCATTTTGACCCTAGGACAACGGGAGGGTTAAGACATGTGCCCCCCAGTGAAGGTACAACACACATAGGCCTACTAAGCAGAGATGGAGAGAGAAGACAGAATTGGAAAATCAACCCATAGCACATGGTCCACAAGATGGAGCAGGACAACATTGAAACACAGTGTAGAGCAGATTTATACATAATAGTGAAATATGAAAAGATATGGGAAATGAGAAGCCTACTAACAGCAGATGGTTCATAGGAATAATGTAAAACTTCTATAAATACAGTATATTATCATCACTTGTTTTTCTATTTTTTTTCTTTTGTACAAAAATACACAATGTTTTTAAAGACCATAACCCCAACATAATCCATCAAGGTAATACGTTTAACACATAAATAAAAAAGGTCATTTTGATCAAGGTAATGTGTATATTTGGATGTGGCCTATCAAGTTGCAGCGAGAGATCTGTCCCGTAATAAATTAATTATGATTTTCTGGGTAAAAATGCATTCATATTATATACATAAATCCAGTATTCAAGTTATGATTCGTTGGTGAATTTTGCCTCTAATAATGCATCTGATATTGGACTGGAGTGACAGTTTTCTGGCCTCAGAATATGTATTGGCTTTACTTTTCCCTCAAACATAATAGACTGTATGTCTACTCGGTCAGCAGGTAACAGGGCTAGAGAAGGTACATTGCACTGTTTAAAAAATACACAAGCAGTAAAACCATTTCCATATGATTGGTTTCAGGATGCACTTATAAAGCTTTGAATGAGAGTTTACTGTGGTAACCTTCAATAACAATTTGACAATTCTAAACTGAAAACTAGGTGCTGAAAATCTGTAGTTTTATGCTGTACATTATAAAAATGTGTATACATTTGCCACATCAACAAATAAAATAAAATAGGCACAGAATGGCAAAATAAACAATGCTACAAAATGCTCTCCATAAATTAGACAGTACGAAAATAGATGACAAACATACAATCAAGTGAGATAACACACTTTTCTCAAGTAGACCAGTTAATGATAATAGTGTCATCAATAATTTGACTGAAATAATATAAAGTCTTGTTGGAATGTGTCCCGAATACAAAAAAAGTATGTTGTTGCAGAAGTGAAGTTGCCATTGTCGTAATATTCCTTATAAACATGATAACTCAGAACCTTTTTCAAAGCAAGCAATAAAGTCATTTTGTGGTAACTACATTACATGACCAAAAGTATGTGAACACCTGCTCGTCGAACATCTCATTCCAAAATCACAGGCAATAATATGGAGTTGGTCCCCCTTTGCTGCTATAACAGCCTCCACTCTTCTGGGAAGGCTTTCCACTAGATGTTGGAACATTGCTGCAGGGATTGCTTCCATTCAGCCACAAGAGCATTAGTGAGGTCGGGCACTGATCTTGGACGATTAGGCCTGGCTCGCAGTCGGTGTTCCAATTCATCCCAAAGGTGTTCGATGGGGTTGAGGTCAGGGCTCTGTGCAGGCCTGTCAAGTTCTTCCACACCGATCTCGACAAACCATTTCTGTATGGACCTCGCTTTGTGCACAGAGGCATTGTCATGCTGAAACAGGAAAGGGCCTTCCCCAAACTGTTGCCACAAAGTTGGAAGCACAGAATCGTCTAGAATATCATTGTATGCTGTAGCGTTAAGATTTCCCTTCACTGGAACTAAGGGGCCTAGCCCGAACCATGAAAAACAGCCCCAGACCATTATTTCTCCTCCACCAAACTTTATAGTTGGCACTATGCATTCGGGCAGGTAGAGTTTTCCCGTCCGTGATTAATCACTCCAGAGAACGCATTTCTACTGCTCCAGAGTCCAATGGTGGCAAGCTTTACACCACCCCAGCCGACACTTGGCATTGCGCATGGTGAGCTTAGGCTTGTGCCAGGGAAACCAGTGGAGGCTGCTGATGGGAGTACGGCTCATAATAATGGCTGGAACGGATCAAATGGAATGGCATCAAACACATGGAAACAATGTGTTTGATGTATTTGATACCATTCCACTAATTCCACTCCAGCCATTACCACAAGCCTGTTCTCCCCAATTAACATGCCACAAACCTCCTATGTAATACAGGGAACACCACAAAGCCTGTGATACACTACATTTATAAGACAAATGTTACCGTGTACTGCACAGGAGGTTGGTGGCACCTTAATTGGGGAGGACGGGCTCGTGGTAGTGGCTGGAGTGGAATGGTATCAAATACATCAAACACATGGTTTCCATATGTTTAATGCCATTCCATTTGCTACGTTCCAGCCATTATTATGAGCCGTCCTCCCCTCAGCAGCCTCCACTGATGGAAACCCATTTCATGAAGCTCCTGACGAACAGTTCTTGTGCTGACGTTGCTTCCAGAAGCAGTTTGGAACTCGGTAGTGAGTGTTGCAACCGATAACAGACGATTTTTACGCACTATCTGCTTCAGCACTCGGCAGTCTCGTTCTGTGAGCTTGTGTGGCCTACCACTTCGCGGCTGAGCCGTTGTTGCTCCTAGACGTTTCCACTTCACAATAACAGCATTTACAGTTGACCGGGGCAGCACTAGCAGGGCAGAAATGTAAAGAACTGACATGTTGGAAAGATGGCATCATATGACGGTGCCACGTTGAAAGTCACTGAGCTCTTCAGTAAGGCCATTTTACTGCCAATGTTTGTCTATGGAGATTGCACGGCTGTGTGCTCGATTTTATACACCTGTCAGCAACGGATGTGGCTGAAATAGCTGAATCCACTAATTTCAAGGGGTGTCCACATACATTTGTATATAAAATGTATGTGAGTGTGAGACAAGCAGGGACTTCAGAGGTCAGATTAGTGCCATTCATTAGTGTAACATTATACATGCACGTGTATGTTCTCAATACCCGATACGTAACAACCCCAGTAGAGCTATATAAGATCTGGCACCAAGATCAATGAGAACTTAAGCAGACCAATGTACTCAAAAGCAGCTCAGCCAAGAATATGGAAATAACCTCTGTGGCATCACAACACTTTGCTGTCCTTGATTTCAGCCAGGTATGATGATGTTGTGGGTTTAGGAGACCTTGCAGGAACAACACATTATCCATGAGTAGTCCAGCAGCAAAGAGAGTGATATTGCTCTGACTCGTGTCACCCACTAAGCACTGAATCGTTGTCATCCCTTAAAGGCCCAGTGCAGTCAAAAACGTGATTGTCCTGTGTTTTAATACAGTATATTTCCACACTATGAGGTTGGAATAATACTGTGAAATTCTGAAAATGACGATAATGCCCTTTGCGTAAGAGCTGTTTGAAAAGACTGCCTGAAATTTCAGCCTGTTTTGGTGGGATGGAGCTTTGGCCTGCCTGGTGACATCACCAGGAGGTAAATTAGTTGATAGACCAATAAGAAAGAGAGTTCTAAACCTCTCTGCCAATAACAGCTAGTTTTCCCCTCCCCACTCAGACAACTTCCAGACAGTTCTAGCAAAATACTTGCTTGAGAAATTGCTCCCTGCTAAGAATCTATTATTGTTTCTTTTTGAACATTTTAACTGCAAAACAATCACAGTAAGGTACCTAATTGTATTTTTTAATTTAATTTTATTATTATTATTATTATTATTTTCTTTTTTTGGGGTGGGTAGATCAGCTTTAATATTGCAGATAGATTGTAACTTCCATCAATGTAATTGTCTGCATCACTTCCAATCCCCCATATGTTTTTTGTTCTCACAAAAAAAAAATATATATATATATATATATATATATATATATATATATATATATATATATATATACATACAAATACATATACATACATATATACATATCCTTTAAAAAAATATATTTCCCTTTATTACTTTCCAACCCCACCACCCCTTCCCTAATTGGAGTAAACTAGTGAACAACAACGCTTAGGCCTCTACTTCCAGCTTATACATACTATATACATTTTATGGACACAGTCAATTTTACAATAATTCTATTTTGTTTGTATTTACTACTGAACTTCCTCTACCCTCAACCTCTCCGATCATTTTCATGATGTCCATCCGGTTTGCTTCTACAGTGGGGAAAAAAAGTATTTAGTCAGCTACCAATTGTGCAAGTTCTCCCACTTAAAAAGATGAGAGAGGCCTGTAATTTTCATCATAGGTACACGTCAACTATGACAGACAAAATGAGGAAAAAAAATCCAGAAAATCACATTGTAGGATTTTTTATGAATTTATTTGCAAATTATGGTGGAAAATAAGTATTTGGTCAATAACAAAAGTTTCTCAATACTTTGTTATATACCCTTCGTTGGCAATGACACAGGTCAAACGTTTTCTGTAAGTCTTCACAAAGTTTTCACACACTGTTGCTGGTATTTTGGCCCATTCCTCCATGCAGATCTCCTCTAGAGCAGTGATGTTTTGGGGCTGTCGCTGGGCAACACAGACTTTCAACTCCCTCCAAAGATTTTCTATGGGGTTGAGATCTGGAGACTGGCTAGGCCACTCCAGGACCTTGAAATGCTTCTTACGAAGCCACTCCTTCGTTGCTCGGGCGGTGTGTTTGGGATCATTGTCATGCTGAAAGACCCAGCCACGTTTCATCTTCAATGCCCTTGCTGATGGAAGGAGGTTTTCACTCAAAATCTCACGATACATGGCCCCATTCATTCTTTCCTTTACACGGATCAGTCGTCCTGGTCCCTTTGCAGAAAAACAGCCCCAAAGCATGATGTTTCCACCCCCATGCTTCACAGTAGGTATGGTGTTCTTTGGATGCAACTCAGCATTCTTTGTCCTCCAAACACGACGAGTTGAGTTTTTACCAAAAAGTTCTATTTTGGTTTCATCTGACCATATGACATTCTCCCAATCCTCTTCTGGATCATCCAAATGCACTCTAGCAAACTTCAGACGGGCCTGGACATGTACTGGCTTAAGCAGGGGGACACGTCTGGCACTGCAGGATTTTAGTCCCTGGTGGCGTAGTGTGTTACTGATGGTAGGCTTTGTTACTTTGGTCCCAGCTCTCTGCAGGTCATTCACTAGGTCCCCCCGTGTGGTTCTGGGATTTCTGCTCACCGTTCTTGTGATCATTTTGACCCCACGGGGTGAGATCTTGCGTGGAGCCCCAGATCGAGGGAGATTATCTTGTATGTCTTCCATTTCCTAATAATTGCTCCCACAGTTGATTTCTTCAAACCAAGCTGCTTACCTATTGCAGATTCTGTTTCCCAGCCTGCTGCAGGTCTACAATTTTGTTTCTGGTGTCCTTTGACAGCTCTTTGGTCTTGGCCATAGTGGAGTTTGAAGTGTGACTGTTTGAGGTTGTGGACAGGTGTCTTTTAAACTGATAACAAGTTCAAACAGGTGCCATTAATACAGGTAACGAGTGGAGGACAGAGGAGCCTCTTAAAGAAGAAGTTACAGGTCTGTGAGAGCCAGAAATCTTGCTTGTTTGTAGGTGACCAAATACTTATTTTCCACCATAATTTGCAAATAAATTCATTAAAAATCATACAATGTGATTTTCTGGATTTTTTTTTCTCAATTTGTCTGTCATAGTTGATGTGTACCTATGATGAAAATTACAGGCCTCTCTCATCTTTTTAAGTGGGAGAACTTGCACAATTGGTGGCTGACTAAATACTTTTTTTCCCCACTGTATATGCCATATCTTTCTAACTGTGCTCTTTCACAAAAGCTCTCAACCTATAACCTATATACTTATTATGGACACAGTATGCATTACATTAGTTATCTTGTTGTTATTAGTTGTTGTTAGTTGTTATTAGTCCCATCCTTCAGCTCCATTCAACACCTCCCATCTATCTCTTAACACCATCCATATTGGATTTCTATTTGCCATATATCTTTCAACTGTACTGAGATGTTTCACAAAAGTTCTGAACCCTTCTATTCTCATTGTTTCTACAGATTGTAAATTGAAAATAAACATTTTTGCTAAAAGTATTATTATATTATTGATCGATTGACTATGACTTTTCAGATCACCCAGTAGTGCTATCTGCAGGGTTAGATGGAGCTTTGGCCTGCCTGGTGACATCACCAGGAGGTAAATTAGTTAATAGGAAAGAGAGTTCCAAACCTCTCTGCCAATAACAGCTAGTTTTCCCCTCCCCACTCAGACCACTCCCATACAGTTCTAGCAAAATTCTTGCTTGAGAAATTGCTATTCTAACCCTGCAGTCCTGTTCTTGTCTCTGTCCTACTGTGTCGAACAGAAGGTCAGACCCTATTGTCTCTACAGAGTTCTCCTTGTCAAACTCACCTGCCCGTACCTACTTGTCCCTACCTTGAAAGGGGTGGAGGCCCTGCAAGAAGTCTTTCTACAGATGAAAATAAACTCCCTCCCCTTACGTAACCTGCTGTATCCTTGGTGATGGAGGAACTGACCTGCTCACTCAACTGATGCCTGGCAACCACAGCACGAGCACCTGGGCTCACACCTGGTGCCACTGTAAGCAAGTGTGTAATCAGTGCTCCACTGACTGAGGGCTTAGTGGAGATTCCATTACCTCTGCCTGAATGCAACAGGCTTGATCCTTCAGCTGATTAAAATAGGTCAAAAGTCACTCAATGGTGTCTCTATGTATGTGGACAATGAGAAACATTGTTGACCCATATTCACATATCTACATTCACACATCTACATTTTAGTCTACAAATGTATTCTCACTTTGCATCTCCCACCCAGTCCATCATAAAATGTTCTCAATGTCCTCAAAACGTCAATCAAACATTATTGCAACTAAGCCACGTGACCCAAATAACTTAATGGTATTATAGTTGCCCTTTATGATTGTTTCAACAAATCAACAGTAAATAACACACATTAGATTTTAGCAGACGCTCTTATCCAGAGTGACTTACAGTTAGTGAGTGCATACATATTTGTTTTATATATTTTTTTCATACTGGCCCCCCATGGGAATCGAACCCACAACCCTGGCGTTGCAAGCGCCATGCTCTACCAACTGAGCTACACGGGGCTAGGAAAGAGAGTTCCAAACCTCACTGCCAATAACAGCTAGTTTTCCCCTCCCCACTCGGACCACACATATGTGCACCACAGACCACACACAAATTAAATAGGAAGCATTTACATGCTCCGACATTCATACAGGCACAGGTGGATACCTGCTCATTTACGTTCAGTCAGTCAAACACTGGTGAGCCCCCTTTGAGCCCCAACAAACCTAAAATCACATGTACTGTAAGTAGTCCAGGATCATTTTCCAATGAAACTGATGGGGTGTGAAGGCAAGGTGTGTAGAGCTGGGGTGCATTGAGGACAAGGGCTTTTTCAGTTCCACCATTCACATCTCTGGTTCGGGATTAAGCATCAGTATTCATATGTGGTTCACTGAAGACCTGTCTGTATAGGTCAGAGGAAGTCCATCCTACTCCAGGTCACCAAACGGGGGCCTCAAGCAGCCAAGTACTTCGCCCAGTAAGAAGAGCTTCCTGAGGCGGGCTTCCGAGGGCCTCCTGGAGCCCTGGGTTCGGCCCTTGGTGTCTCCAAGTCAGCTGTCCTGTGGGCAAGAGGAGAGACACGCACTGTAGTCACTTACTCAGAGCTCACGATAGAGGAGAGAAGACAGGAACACACTAGCCAGTTATTCCCATGAAGTCACTACTGTAAAGAGACATTCAGTTATTGTAGACTTGTTTTTCTTTACGATTAGATTGCCTACAGTGGCAACAAATTGGCCAATGGTATGGATTACGTTCTTAAGGCTGGGCCTAAAATAGTGTATAAGAGATCATACAAGAGGTTCTGTAGTGATTCCTATGTTGAAGATGTAAATAATATTTGCTGGTCTGTTGTGTTTAATGAGGAGCAACCAGACGCCGCACTTGACACATTTATGAAATTGCTTCTTCAAGTTACTATACACAGCAAAAATGTAAACGCAACATGCAAAAATGTCAACGATTTTACTGAGTTACAGTTCATTTAACGAAATCAGTCAATTTCAATAAATTCATTAGACATGGGAGGGCATAGGCCCACGCACTGGGGAGTCAGGCCCAGCCAATCAGAATGAGTTTTGCCCCACAAAAGGGCTTTATTACAGACATAAATACTCCTCAGTTTCATCAGCTGTCCGGGTGGCTTGTCTCAGACGATCCCGCAGGTGAAGAAGCCGGATGTAAAGGTCCTGGGCTACACGTGGTCTGCAGTTGTGAAGCCGGTTGGACATACTGCCAAATTCTCTAAAACGACATTGGAGGCGGCTTATGGTAGAAAAATCCACATTAAATTATCTGCCAACAGCTCTGGTGGACATTCCTGCAGTCAGCATGCCAATTGCACGCTCCCTCAGAACTTGAGACATCTGTAGCATTGTGTTGTGTGACAAAACTGCACATTTTAGAGCGGCCTTTTATTGTCCCCAGCACAAGGTGCACCTGTGTAATGATCATTCTGTTTAATCGGCTTCTTGATATGCCACACCTTTCAGGTGGATGGATTACCTTGGCAAAGGAGAAATGCTCACTAACAGGGATGTAAACACATTTGTGACCAACATTTGAGAGAAATACACTTTTTGTGCGTATGGAACATTTCTGGGATCTTTTATTCCAGCTCATGAAACATGGGACCAACACTTTACATGTTGTGTTTATATTTTTGTTCAGTATAATAAGCATGCACCCATTAAGAAACTGACTCTAAAAACTGCTAAATCCCTGTGGATTGATGAGAAATAGAAGCATTTTATCGTTGAGAGGGATCAGGCAAAAGGAATGGCAAATAAGTCTGGCTGCACAGCCAATTGGCAAACGTACTGTAAATTGAGAAATCATGTGAATAAACAAAAAGAAGAAGAAACTGTACTATGAAACAAAAATAAATGTAAAGGATTTTAGTAAAAAGCTTTGGAGCATTATAAATAATATTTTGGGCAAAAAGGCAAACTCAGCTCCATCCTGCATTGAATCAGATGGCTCATTCATCACAAAACCCTCTGATATTACCAACTACTTTAATGACTTTTTCACCTACAAACCCCGGATAGACTGGTCCACGGGGCGGCTCATCCTGGAGGGAAGCTCCGCCTCCGTCCTGTTCCAGTCTCCACCGACCACTCATCAGCCCAAACCACCGTCCCAGACCACCAGTCCTCACCTCTTCCCCAGGTCCCGCACTCCAAACCGCCAACCGCCCTAGTGGCAGTTGCCAACGGGAGGACGGCGGCTACAGACTCCTTCACCGGCCCAGACCTGGCAGGCGTTCCCCGGGAGTATTGGGATCTGGGGGAGGTGGTTAGTAAGAGGCGTGCCAAGGGCCTACCTCCTCACAGGCCATACGACTGCGCTACTGATCTCCTGCCGGGTGCCATGCCCACACGAGGGCGATTGTTTTCCTTGTCCTGGCAGGAGACGCTGGCCATTAGGGAGTATATCGACGAGGCAGTCGTCGAGGGTCACATCTGTCCCTCTACCTTACCCGCGGGAGCGGGCTTCTTCTTCGTGGGGAAAAAGGACCGCATTGATTACCGGGCGCTCAACGACATCACGGTTAAGAACTGCTACCCACTCCCCCTGATGACGACAGCATTCGAGTCATTGCAGGGAGCCCGGGTCTTCACCAAGCTGGACTAAATACCTACAACCTGGTGAGGATTCGGGAGGGGGACGAGTGGAAGATGACTTTTAACACACCCAGTGGGCATTACGAGTACCAAGTCATGCCGTTCGGTCTATTCAACATGCCTGCGGTGTTCCAGGCATTGGTCAATAACGTGCTCCGGGACCTCCTCGACTACAGCGTCTTCGTGTATTTGGATGACATCCTAATATTTTCAAAGGACATTAGTGAACACCAGCAGCACGTTCGGCAGTTCCTCCAACGCCTTCTCCATCATCACCTCTACGTCAAGGCAGAGAAGTGCATGTTCCACACAGAGACAGTCTCCTTCCTGGGGTTCATCGTCACCCAGGGGGACCTACGGATGGACCCAGCCAAGGTCAGCGCGGTACTAAATTGGCCCCAGCCCTCATCCCTCAAGCAACTACAACGGTTTTTAGGGTTCGCAAATTTTTATAGGCGATTTATTCTCAATTTTAGCTCCCTGGCCGCTCCCCTGACAGCCCTCACCCAGATGGGCGTGCAGTCCTCCGCCAGGACCCCGGAAGCGGGGAACGCATTTGATGCGCTTAAGCCGCGCTTTACATCGGCCCGGGTCCTAGGGCATCCTGATCCGTCCCTGTCGTTCATTTTGGAGGTGGATGCTTCAGACGTTGCGGTGGGAGCAATCCTGTCCCAGCGGTTCCTCATGGACAGTAAGACTCACCCCTGCCCGTTTTTTCTCCCATCGGCTGTCCCCGGCGTAGCGGAATTACGACGCAGGGAACCGTGAGCTGCTAGCGGTCAAGCTCGCCCTGGGGGAGTGGAGGCATTGGCAAGAGGGGGCCGCCCATCCATTCGTCGTATGGACTGATGATAAGAACTTAGTCTACATTCAGGGGGCCAAGAGGCTCAACTCGTGCAAGGCCAGGTGGGCGTTGTTCTTCACCAGGTTCCAGTTCACGATCTCATACCATCCGGGGTCGAAGAACATCAAGCCTGACGCACTCTCCCGGCATTTTAACCCTGTGGACCTGGTGGAGAGGGACGACCCCATTGTCCCCAACACCCTGATTGCTGCCCCTGTTTCGTGGGGAATCGATAGGCTGGTCAGAGCAGCGCTACGGCAGGAGCCCGATCCGGGCGGAGGTCCATTGAGGAGGATGTACGTACCCAAGAGAGGTGGGCGCACGCGTCCGACCTCACCAGCCATCCGGGGGGCGCCAGGACGTTGGAGTTCCTGCGTAGGAGGTTCTGGTGGCCATCAGCTGAGGGGGATACGCACGCCTTCGTGGCTGCTTGCCCGGTGGGCGCGCGCACGAACAGCTCACGTCAGCCCGCTGCAGGGCTGCTCTGACCCCTGCCTATCCCCAAGCGCCCCTGGTCCCACATCTCGCAGGATTTCATTTCCGCCCTACCCCGCTCTGATGGATATACAGTCATCTTGGTCGTTGTGGACCGGTTTTTCGAAGGCTGCCCACTTCATTCCCCTTCTCAAACTCCCTTCGGCCCGGGAGACGGCTAAGTTGGTGGTGCAGCATGTTTTCCGGGTCCACAGCCTTCCCCAAGATGTGGTGTCGGATCGGGGTCCTCAGTTCGCCTCCAGGTTCTGGAAGGCGTTCGCCACCTGCCTCGGCTCCTCCGTCAACTTGTCTTCTGGCTTCCATCCCCAGTCGAATGGGCAGACGGAGCGTGTCAACCAGGATCTGAAGGGGGTGCTGAGGTGCCACACCTCCAGCAACCCAGCTACGTGGAGTCAGCGACTGGCGTGGGCGGAGTACGCCCATAACAACCTTCTCTGCTTGTCCACCGGCCTTTCCCCCTTCTAGTGCCAATATGGGTACCAACCCCCCCCCCCCCCTTCTCCCCTACTCCCCGAGCAAGAGGAGGAGGCGGCGGTCCCGTCGGTCCCACATCATTCGCTGTCGCCGCACCTGGAACCCAGCCCCGGTTTTTCGCCTGGGACAGAGGGTGTGGCTCTCCATGCGGGATCTTCCCCTCCGCGTGGAGTCCAGGAAGCTGTCCCCCCGGTTCGTCGGGCCATTCAGAGTGGTCTGGCGAGTCAACCCAGTGGCCTACCGCCTGCAACTTCCCCCCACCATGCGGGTGTACCCCACGTTCCATGTGTCCCTCCTCAAGCCCGTCGCCACCTGTCCCCTGGCTCCCCCACATGAAAGGCATGACCTCTGTTTTGTTTTTAGCACAGGCTGCACACACTTCTTCAGTCTCTCATTCACAATTTCACAAGCACTTGATAATGCCTTAAATTTCCCGGCAGCATCCCCTTTGTGTGGCCGTAATGCTCCCTAAAAAAATCCATGCCTTTTGCGGCCAGTGTCCGTTGTGCCCTTGAGCTGAATATAATAATTATAATTCCCTTCTCCCGGCTGCGTGCTCCGAAGCACCTCTCACTCACATGGCTCTCTAAGATATCTCATTTCTTATTAGCCAATGCCCGTCACGTGATCGGGTCCTTCTCACAGGCTACAAGTGAAGACAGACACATCAGGGATGGAACTCCTTATCCAATTCTGAGGCGCATATTGAAGATGTTGGAAGAACTGTCCACATTTACCTTTCGTCAGCCAACAAGATGAGTAGGCCTAACGAACAGCAAAAGCACTAGCTTATGTCAATCTACTATCCCCCATAGTACAAAAGCTGACCTTTTCTATTCTGTGCGAGAAATAAATATTCCAAACATAGTCTGGGACAGTTGTGGGATGCGATAGAACCCAAATTAATAGAAACACTAGCATCAAAAAAACTTTTAAAAGCAATGAGGCTGACGCAACAGATCAGAACGTTTAGCTTAAAATGTTGATAAACTATTAGGCTATTTGTTCACATTATAAGTGCAGCAATGCACACACGGCAGTAGGCTATAAGCACGAATGTTCCAAAATGCAATCAATTAGGGAGAAAACACCATTCTCAAAAGTGACCCCAAATGCGATTATGCATGTAATGCTTTTGTTATAAAGGTTCATTTTTATGGTGATAATTATCTTCCCCAAACTTGAAACTCACGCGCTGCATATTGTCATGACTCTCTCCTTAGTGAGGATCAAATGTGCCAGAGCAGCTTGGCAAATGGCTGACAGATAGCCAGACCCCCCACCTCTCCCACAGGAGAGGAAGAGGGGGAGTTGGGCCAGATTTATGACTTAACAGCCGGTCATAAATAGTTTGCAGAAAAGGACTCATTTTGGTCTCTAGTATGGGAAGAAAGAAATCTCTTTGTTACAGAGAGACTCTTGCCGCCTAAAAACTCTAACATCAAAAGATTGGACATTGGAACATTGTTGTTGATATCCAAATGTTTGGAATGGTCGGTGGGGATCTAAAGAATAATCATGTCATATTGTTTATTGTTCTGTGATGTCATAAAGGATGGTATTACTAAATAACTGTATCTCTGAAAGTGTACACATTTCAGGTATCAGGTTTGCATCTAAATGTTGTATAAAATATATAATTAAATATGAGAATACGTTTGTGAAGATAGCAATGTGATTTTAGCCTTCTAAATTAGATACAGTGGGGGTAAAAAGTATTTAGTCAGCCACCAATTGTGCAAGTTCTCCCACTTAAAAAGATGAGAGAGGCCTGTAATTTTCATCATAGGGTACACGTCAACAAAATGAGAAAACAAATCCAGAAAATCACATTGTATGATTTTTAATGAATTTATTTGCAAATTATGGTGGAAAATAAGTATTTGGTCAATAACAAAAGTTTCTCAATACTTTGTTATATACCTTTTGTTGGCAATGACACAGGTCAAACGTTTTCTGTAAATCTTCACAAGGTTTTCACACACTGTTGCTGGTATTTTGGCCCATTCCTCTATGCAGATCTCCTCTAGAGCAGTGATGTTTTGGGGCTGTCGCTGGGCAACACGGACTTTCAACTCCCTCCAAAGATTTTCTATGGGGTTGAGATCTGGAGACTGGCGAGGCCACTCCAGGACCTTGAAATGCTTCTTACGAAGCCACTCCTTCATTGCCCGGGCGGTGTGTTTGGGATCATTGTCATGCTGAAAGACCCAGCCACATTTCATCTTCAATGCCCTTGCTGATGGAAGGAGATTTTCACTCAAAATCTCACGATACATGGCCCCTTTCATTCTTTCCTTTACACGGATCAGTCGTCCTGGTCCCTTTGCAGAAAAACAGCCCCAAAGCATGATGTTTCCACCCCCATGCTTCACAGTAGGTACGGTGTTCTTTGGATGCAACTCGTGTTTGTCCTCCAAACACGACGAGTTGAGTTTTTACCAAAAAGTTCTATTTTGGTTTCATCTGACCATATGACATTCTCCCAATCCTCTTCTGGATCATCCAAATGCACTCTAGCAAACTTCAGACGGACATGGACTGGCTTAAGCAGGGGGACACGTCTGGCACTGCAGGATTTGAGTCCCTGGCGGCGTAGTGTGTTACTGATGGTAGGCTTTGTCCTCTTGCTCAGTTGTGCACCGGGGCCTCCCACTCCTCTTTCTATTCTGGTTAGAGCAAGTTTACGCTGTTCTGTGAAGAGAGTAGTACACAGCGTTGTTCGAGATCTTCAGTTTCTTGCCAATTTCTCGCATGGAATAGCCTTCATTTCTCAGAACAAGAATAGACTGACGAGTTTCAGAAGAATGTTATTTGTTTCTGGCCATTTTGAGCCTGTAATCGAACCCACAATTGCTGATGCTCTAGATACTCAACGAGTCTCAAGAAGGCCAGTTTTATTGCCTCTTTAATCAGCACAACAGTTTTCAGCTGTGCTAACATAATTACAAAAGGGTTTTCTAATGATCAATTATCCTTTTAAAATGATAAACTTGGATTAGCAAACACAGCGTGCCATTGGAACACAGGACTGATGGTTGCTGATAATGGGCCTCCGTACGCCTATGTAGATATTCCATTAAAAATCTGCCGTTTCCAGCTACAATAGCCATTTACAACATTAATATTTCTGATCAATTTGATGTTACTTTAATCGACAATAAAATTGCTTTTCTTTTGAAAACAAGGACATTTCTAAGTGACCCCAAACTTTTGAACAGTAGTGTATCTTCTAAGAGTTTATTTCGGGAGATGGTAACTTGTTAAACAACTTCTTCAGTGGTACCCCAAATTCCTAATGAGTTGATTTAATCGAGTGACAATTAAACATACTTAGTTGATTAGATAAATAACAGTCATCACATTGTAGTGTCTAAACAGTTTATGACTTTGCTGACGTTTGCAAATGGTGTGTTAGAGGAAGTTGACTCAGCTTGCGGAAGCATCTGGAAAGCATTACTATAGGGGCCCCCTAAAACAGAGGAAGTCTGTTATGTGAAGGCCTGGGATTGGTTTATGGGAAAATCACCCATATCATGTTACATATTATAAATACCATGGTTGGAACAAAGGACGGAGAGGAACAACATATTAGAGATTGGGTCAGTTGTTCTCCAGATGTCTGCAGGAGTCTGTAAATTGACGCTGAAATCTTTGATGTAATAAACTATTATAATCAAGGACAGTGTCAGCGGATTTCTTGTCATCACAGCATAATTAGCATCGTTATTTCGATACCACAGAATGGCGATGAGGAACTTTGGGACGTGTTGCGTCTCTCCAGCGTTCCATTCATGAGCTACGAAGTGACTCCCGCTCAAGATGCCGGCACATAAGGTGAGATTTCTCACAATTTTGGGCGCTGGTCGGTTCGTTTGCTTATGTGGGTGTGTGCGCTGAGGAGATGTACCGTTTGAAAGACTTATGTGTGCACTTTGCTGTTATTTGCTGTGGGATAAGAATCCATTCTAAATTTCTAAATTTGTTTGCGTTGAAAACAACGCAAACAGGGGGGAGTGTCTATAGGAATTGATAACACTGGGCACAGGGATATTTGGCTTGAATAAAATTGAAAAAGAATAGAATGAAGGAATAAGGCCAGGAACTAAGGAAAAATGTATACTAATTAGGACGTTGTTGATCTACGGAAGACCTCAAACGAGGCGATCATTAGGATGGGCCGAAAATCCTGAAAACTCAGTAGGTTGATTTTTAAGGTCAGTTCTGGGAACTGGAATTTGTGGTAGATACATTCGGTTGCAAGTTACCCCTCGA
This sequence comes from Coregonus lavaretus, assembly GCF_964263955.1. Lineage (NCBI taxonomy): Eukaryota > Metazoa > Chordata > Actinopteri > Salmoniformes > Salmonidae > Coregonus > Coregonus lavaretus. The sequence continues at coordinate 47,428,004 of NC_139988.1, forward strand.
CTTATAGTTGACGAGGTATATGTTCGATGTAACCTCTCATTGAATATCTGCAAACTCGAGGTAGCAGAAATTTAGGAAGGAACTATGAGAAATAAGGAACGACGGTAGCATGCTTTAGAGGACCGTAGGAACGGATGCATTCCTCTTGAATTGTGTGTGTGTGCGGATTAAAAAATAATAATAATAATAAAGACGTCTCTGTTGTGTTTCAGCTGTGTGTTGACTCATGTTATGATAATAATAATAATAATAATAATATGCCATTTAACAGACGCTTTTATCCAAAGCGACTTACAGTCATGCGTGCATACATTTTTTTGTGTATGGGTGGTCCCGGGGATCGAACCCACTACCTTGGCGTTACAAGCGCCGTGCTCTACCAGCTGAGCTACAGAGGACCACATGATAAGATTTATGTTAGAGATATATACAAATATGTTTTGGTTGAGAACAGGGGTTTTAGTTTTTTGTAAGGAAATATGTTAGTTAAGGTTAAAATCTTATGAGTCTCCATTAGCGAGAACGTTAATAATTGTTAAAAAACTATGAGCCCCCTGGGAGGAAGATAAGGTTAAAATCTTATGAGTCTCTATAAAAAGAGAACGTTTAATAACTGTTAAAAGATTATGAGCCTACAGGGGGGATTTTAAGAGTGTATAGAGATGTTTTGTAATGGATAAGAAAATAACTATAAATCTGCAGATTAGGATAAGTGAAGATAAGAAACTTCGAAATAGGATTTGTGTTCTATGTTCTGTGTTGGTTTGGGGGGTTTGTTAAATGTTACTGTTTGTCTGTGTTGGAAATAACGGAGGGGCAGCTGGTCTGTGTACTTTCTGTTGTTTAGCTTGGAGAGAGCTGCTTGGGAGCTCTTCTCACTCTGAAATCGCACTGGTGAATGAACTGCGCATGTGTGGGATTTTATGAGTTTAGAGTTACGTAGAGCAAATATGCCACTCCCCTGCCTGCACTGAGCTGCTGTGACATGCAGACAGAGAAGGAGGGGGAGACTTACACACAAATAAAGTATTCTGTTTGTTAAATCGGCTGTTGCTTAACGATGAAACTATTTGATTGAGATCTATTGAATTTATAAATGAGAGATATGTTGACGGATTAAAAATAAAAATAATTAAATAAATAAATAAAATAAAATGTTATTGAGCTATTTATAATATTCCTGAGTTAAGCTGTTTGCTTATTTCTTAGCGCGAGTGTGAACATAGGTATGTCTAAAAGGGTATTGTATGGTTGAAATAACCCACTGAGTGCATAAAATACTAAATTCTTGTCTGTTCCTTTGTTCTTCTGTCATGTGAGAGACGAGAAGGAGGAGACAGAGAGAGAGAGGAGGTGCTGACCAGTGCGTCACGCGACAGTGTGTGCTGCTGCGGATCCAGTCCAATCAAGGCCAGTACTGTTCTGTTCACAAAACGTACCTTCCCATACAGGATATTGTGTGTGCCTAGCATATTTCATGTTGTGACAATTTGACAGGGACTTGGCAACAGACTGATCAATTGATGTAATTAAGAATTGCACATTGGAGTTTTTTGTGCATGAGTTGGTTTGATTAGAGTTGTGTTGGAAATCCAGCACTGACATTATTCTGTAAAATTAAGGTAATTGGGTGATTATTAAGCAATTGGTTTGTGAGTGCTGTAGTGTTGCTGGATTACAGGTCTTTCTTTTTTGGTTGCTCTGAAGTTGACTACTTTCATTTACTTTTCCTGATCGGATGTGGTAAGATTGCCACTAATCAATAATTTGGTAAAATAAAATAAAATAAAAATTAATTAATTAATCAATTAATAAAAATAAATAAATATATTGATTAATTAATTAATTTTTAAAAAAGGGAGGGAAACATAAGCTACAGTCTAAAGTATTTTCTGGTTTACAAAGTAATTGGTTTAAAATAATAATAATAATAAAATAATTCACAATAAAGGAATATAGAAGAGTTGTTACAATGGGGAAAAAGGACATCAAAACTATGAAAGTAATTACTCCTGTTGATGTAGTAGAAAATAGTAATCCTCTAGTTAATGGTATTGCAAGGTTATCTGGAAAATGGAATAAACGTTGGCCTGACATTGAACAACCATGGCCAGTGGAAGGGACTCTTAACCCTGACGTCATCAACATAATGAAAGTGCTTGAGTCGATTTATAAGGCAGATCAAAAGAAGGGGAAAAAAGGGAACAACGTAAAGAAAAGAGACAAAGAGAGCTGGGTGTTTGAAAATGAAGGACAAAAACTGATAAAAGATACCAAAGATAAAAGAAACAGAGGTATAGAGAAAATGGCAAAAGAGGTGAAGGTGACATAAAAACTAATGGCAGAAGTCAATACACCTTTCTCACATACGGATTCAGCAAAAAGACCCCCACCTTACGAGGAAGAAGTAGAGTTTAAGGACGTCTATCCTCAGCTTCCAGTGATCATTCAGGAGGGTGATTATTGCATCAGAGATGAAGATGAACCAATAATAGAGAGAGGACAAGCAGAAACGACCATAAAGATGAATCCAAACTCCAAAAGTAAGAAGAAAACGAGATGTCTGGAAACTAAGGGTGGAGTGAGGTTCAGGAGGATGGAACTTGAAGATGATGATGATCAGAGTGATTCAGAAGAGATCATGGGTGGATATGACCCTGTGATCAGACGGAGGTTGGCCAGAGCGGAAAGAAGGGGTGATGGAAGTTGGAAGGAGAAGAATACAAGAGATTCGATCTCTGATGAAAGTGAAGATGGAGACAGCGATAAAGATTTGGAGATTAAAGGTGCTTCATATTCAAGAGGATTTTATCCTACAATGATTAGCACAGAAGAAATAGAAAGAGATATAGACCGATGTGTATCATGCCTGGATAAGGCGAATAATTTAGAAGAAGTAAGAGAACTGGAAGAACAACTCAAGAAGCTGAAGATACAGAAGAAAGAACTGCTGAGAAAAGGATCCCAAGAATTGGAGAAGAGGTATACATTGAGGCCAAGGAAAGAGAGCACAAGTAAGAAGATGATGCCAGTGATAATTTGAGGACAGAACCTGGAGTATAAGCCTTTGCAGAATACCGATATGTCAGATATACTTGAGAAGCTGCCTACTCTTCAAGATGGAGCATATCCTTGGATTTCAAAATTGGAAGAAATTACGGTGGGAACACAGTCTGCCATAGGAGATATTAAGAGACTTTAGGCTAATCTCCTTGGGATTCCATATCCCAATGAATTTTTCAAAGAGCTGGACTTAATATATATGTGGGGACTGCGGTGAATGATCCTGAATTGTTGGCTGCAAGTAGAAATCGGCTGTGGAGAGCACTGAAAGATATGTTTCCAACAAATGTGCATCCTGACAACATTCTGATTGACCCACTAGGACAACAAGAAAATCCGAGAGCCTATGTGTCAAGAGTTCATCAAGTGTGGAGAAATATTACCGGAAATGATCCAGATGTGAGTCAAATTGAGCAGTCAATTTTGAGAGCTAAACTGCAGATGGGACTGCCCTCACCAGTAAGGAGCAAACTGGCAGAGGTGGTTGGACTTGGAAGCATGACAAAAGGTGTCTATACAGATCATATAGCCCATCAAGTGGATCTGTACAGGAAAAAGGAACACAACAAGAAAGAACAGGACTAAGAAACTCTCAGAAAACTCAATCAAATACAACTGGTGGAGAATAAGAAGGAGAAGAAACAAGCTTTGGTTATGCAGAATCAGTGTGCACCAAATCAACAATCACTGCCACAGCTTCAACCGGACCAGTTCCAACCGCAATTGTACCAGCCACCAATAGCGGTACCAGTTGTTTCATATCCGCAGCCAGTTTCTGGACAGACACAGAATTGGAGAGGAAGAGGACGAGAAGGCTTAGGAAGAGGAAGAGGAGGAAGATTTAAGCCATACTTCCAGCAATCTTCAGAAGTGTGTTATAATTGTGGACAGGTTGGTCACTTTGCCCGTGAGTGTAATGGGCCAGGAGGAAACACCAGAGGGAATTTCAGAGGAAGATACAGGGGCCAGTCAAGATCATCTGGAGGACCGGTGAACCCTTATAGGGGCCCGGAGCAAGGATTCTAGGGGTGCCCAGAAGATCCGAAAGGGGGGTGTCAGCTGGTAGCATCAGGACCGGAAAAAGATCCAACAATTGAGGTGAAAATAAACAACCAACCATTGGAAGTGATGGCGGATAGCGGAGCTGCTTTTACCTGTGTTCGGCCTGAAGATGTTACACATCTCCCTATGTCCAATCAACTAATTAGGACAATCGGATTTGAGGGAGTGAAACAGCTGATTCCTCTTACGGAACCAATTGAGCTCTGCTATAAAAATCAGAAAATTACAATACCCATACTGGTATCAGAACATACACCTATTGCATTGTTGGGAAGAGATGCATTGTGTAAGTTGAACTGTACAATAAAATGTACACCAGACGGCTGTCTGGGAGAAGTGCCAAAGGAAATGGTTTACCAATTGTTGATGATGACAGAGATGGATTCTTCTACAGTTTTCTGGATTGGAAATCTCAGTGAAGATTTTTTGAAGCAGGCTAAGATATGGGAGAAATCCATTGTGACAAATATGCCAGATGCGAGGCTTCGGGAATATCCATTTCATTGTACGCTCAAATATTTCAAGAATGCTGCCCAATCGAACTCAGAGGAATGGTTGAGTCATCAACCAAAGAAAGTTCAACTCAGCTCATGTTGCATAATTTTAGGACCACAAGGAGCAGCTATGAAGATAAACACAGACGATTATCTGGATAAAGAATTTGAGATTGAGAAGAGTGTGCCACATGTGACCTTGTTGGTTTCTGAAGGCTATGAGCAGAAGCAAATAGGAGAAATGATGACAGAAGCAGAGAAAGCTGTTTTCGTACCGATGAAAGAGAATTTGGGGATTTGGAGGAGTGAAGATCAGCGATTTCTCAAAATAATGATTTCGGCTCAAGGACAAGGAGAGCCACAAGCTGTACGGATGACACATGAATCTATTTGCAGTGTGAAGATGGATTCAGACCCTATGAAAGAGGAGATGTTGCAACAAGTTCCAGAATGTTTGTGGTCTCAACACAGTACTGATATTGGACTTGTGAAATCAGCCCAATTGAGGTGAAAGTTGAACTTCGACCAGGAGCCAGACCTCCTTGGAAGAATCAGTATCCATTGAAAGATGAAGCAATCCAAGGGATTGAACCACAAATTGAAGGACTTTCGAAAGCAGGTGTTTTGAAGACAATAAAAAATCCTCAGAGTAACAATCCTTTGTTGTCTTTGGAGAAACCATGAGGGGTTGATAGTAGCGCCTCTAGACCTATTAGGTCTGATGATTCAGGAAGCACATGGGTTAGCTAATGTTGGGGGGAGGTTAGGAGAAAGATCACAAAGGAGTATGGTTTTTGGGCACCATATTTGCTTGAACAGGTTGACTATGTCATAGGCAGGTGCACAATCTGTCTGAAAAATAATGTTCGCAGGGGTGTGACTGTTATTCTTGGTTACATTCCTACACCAAGAGGTGCATAGGATGTCCAACCAAGCTAAAATATGCTCAATCGGTTGCCAAGTTCTTGTGTAAAGAAGTCATAAGCAGGTGGGGACTACCCGATCGAAATATCCTCAAATTAGTGGGAAAGAGTTTTGTGGATAAATCAGTGAAATGGTTTTTGAAAAAATTGTCAGACTAAAAAGTTATGAAAACTAGGGTTGAAGTAACTCTAGGACAGTCAGCTCAGCTTCCATGTCAGTGCATGAGAGAGAACAGTGGTGAAGGGAAATTTAGAGTTCAGTGGGAAGATAGCTATGGCAGGAGTTTAGATCTGTTAGGAGCAGTTGAATTGAGAAAGTAGGCGTTGCTGAATGATAAGAGAAGACTGAAGATTGAGGGTGATTGCAGTCTCTATGTGTACAATTCCCAGCAGGAGGATCAAGGTGATTATAAATGTATTTTTTATAATCCACAGTTTGAAAGTGAGGGATTAGAGTTGGGACTGAGAGTTAATATAGTGACACTAGTGGTGATAGATGGAAATACAAGTAAAGAGCTCCAAGCTGTAGGGAAAATAGATGAATCAACAACAATGACATCAACACTTCAGCCTAATACAACAACAGTGAGAAGCAATTCAACTCTTTCAACATTGACAGTTATTAAAGCTATAAATGTATCACATTTGATTACAATGGCGCCTCAGAAAATCATTCCAACACCAATTTTAGAAGAAAAGACTGTCATTAGGGTTAGGATGGGTGGCACAGCTCATCTTCCTTGTAGATGTGAGAGACGGAGTGGGGGTGGTGACATTCCTCCCACGTGGAGAGATAATTATGGAGAAGAAGTGTTGTTATCAGGACCAGAAGTAGAAGCTGTTTCATCTAGTCAAAGGAAGTATATTTTGTACAACGATATGAAGCTTATTTTGCGTAATGTTACATGGGAAGATCAGGGAGAATATATGTGTACTTATTTAGAGCCAGCGTTAAAATTTGTTCCGGTTAAGAATTATTGGTTAAAAGGCTATGTAACTCGTAAGGTGACGCTTATGATGGAAGATTTAAAGTCTGTTGAAGTTTCCACAGTCACCAAAGGAGTTCAGGAGCAGTATATTACAGTAGCCACTCCAACAGTAAATAATACACAGAGGCCATCTGTCACTTTCCCACTGGAAATAATTAAGAGTGTTAATACATCAACTAAAGCAACTATTTTAACAGTAACTTTGAAAGAGATTAATGTTACGACGGCGATAACACATTTCGGAAATGTGACACAGACACCAACAACAACTTTTCTGAAACTAAAGGATGTAGTAAGAGTGACTCAGAAGTTTATGATACGGATGGAGAGTGCTGTGAATGGTAGTAAGGATAGTGTTGAAATAGGAGAGCAGATGGTAGTAGAGAATGATGTAGATTCATCTGAAATAGTGCAGAATACTATCCTGGAGGTAAAGGATGAGTTCTTTAATTTTGATGGAACACCAGAAGATATATCTGATCAATACCGCTCGTTAGGGAAGAGAGAAATTAAATGGAAGGCATATGGATTTGATTCTTCTGTTTTGCAAATTAAAGATGGATGGGCAGGTAGGAATCTATGGTTCCAGCAGTTAACTCATTCTGTAAGATCAGTGTGGAATCTTGAGGGTCCATGTCTGTTGAGAATTCCAGCACCAGGCACATGGGGTTCAATCTTAGAGACGGTGGCTCAACCTCTATCAAGTACGTGTCAATCTTATGCTTTATCATGGCTGTTGTATCAGCAACAATCATTAACAGATATAATGATGTCGTTGTCGAAGCATTTGTTTAGGCCTAGGTTTAAGTGTTCTTGGTTAAATGAAGTACCCTATGTGAATTTGTTAGATCAGAAGGAAAATCAGTTAACAGCGATTCCTGAAGCATTGGAGGTGAAACCCGTGAGGGCTAAAAGCTGTTTTTGTTCAAATAAAACATATGATGGACCGGGTATATTTATGGGAATATCAGATTGTGATGATTATATGATGACTTTGGGTAAGCATGAACGTAAGGTTAGTAATGAGAAATATAATTTAACTTTTTATGTTCCATTTAGTAAGAAGAGCAGGACTTTGATGGTGAAAGATCAGCTTTTGCCTGGCAATGTGACTATTGGGAATTTTAGAGATATTTGGTGGGTTTGTGGTGATAATGCATATATATTCTTACCCTATGGATGGAAAGGATGTTGTTACATGTCGACGTTGAAGCTTCCATATGAGGTTTTTACCATTCAAAGAGGGGAAGCACCGGACACAGATAAATCTGATTCTAGGTTTGGAAATAGGGTGAAAAGGGACATGGCGAAATTTCATAGTCTGGAAGCCTACCATTGGAGGATAAGTCTAGGAGAGAAGTGGGGACTTGGACTTTTTCCATGGTATGGTGTAACATTTTTGGCAGATCCCATTGATAATATTACCTATACTTTGCAGGGTTTTGCAAATGAAACGATAAGAGGGTTTAACCTTCTGTCAAATACTCAAAGAAGTCACAGACTGACACTGTTGAAACATGACATGGCTCTTGACTATATTTTAGCAAAACAAGGTGGCTTATGTTTGGCTATGAACTTGACGGGGGATGATTGTTATACTTTGATCCCCGATAGTTCCGATAATATCACTAGTGTTATAGATGCATTGAAGAATATAAGGGATGCGTTTGGTAGATCTGAAGGAGCTGGATGGTCAGCGAAGGCTTGGTTGCAAGATCAGTTAGGCCCAGTGGGAGCAGTGATAGTTCAGATTTTAGTGGCCGCTCTTATAGCGCTGTGTGTGATGTTTTGCTTTTGTACTTTGTTATTGACTTTTGCGAAGGCTATGATATTGAGATGGATTGGAGTTGTGATGCCTGGAGACAACACTCAGATGCCATTGTTAACTGTTACTGATCTAGATGGAGATAAACAAGTGGGACTGGATGGAGTATTGATGGATAGATATCCATTTTGAATATCCGATCATTTCTCACGTCTTTACATATTATTGTGATATTTAGTATTTTCTTATGAATCAAAGGGGGGAAATGGAATGTGATTAATTTTATATATCATTTTTATATTATTGTTGATATTGATGTTTTAATTTGCATGTGTTGTTTTGCAAAAGATACTGGTTGGTGTTTTCTTTTCTTCCAGAAGCATATGGGGGAATGTGTAGAGGGGATTCAAATACTCAAACATGGACAATATGAATGGACTGGAGGAAGTGGAACAAGGAAGGTGTGGAAATGTTCAGATTCCATCATCGACGTTGCATTGAAAGTCGACACTGCTGAGGAGATGCAGTGTAGTGGACTACATTCCAGTGTCTGCAATGATATATAGACATATTTGCATGTGTAATACATAATTTGTGTCATATTCTTTCTGTATTAATTTTTGAAGAATGATGTTTTCTGTTGTTGGGTACATATGGGGACCTCAGATGTTTTTGTTTATTTCGTGGATGCTTAGGGATATTGGGTCTAGGCAGGGACAGAGAGAATCCACAGGAGGGTCCGATGGGTCGACCAGCCTGAATGTGGACATTTTTGATTGTATGTTGTTTTCTGAGGCTTTCATGTGTATTCAATTGCATCATAGTTTAAAATGCATTGATAAAGATTCATGAATTGATCTGGAGTACTTAGGTGGTCGCCTGGGGCAGAGGGGCCGTGAGAGAATTTTACTGTCTTGACTGATTGATGGATATTTGGAAAGAAAGCTGCCAGACAGGTTTTTCGCTCTCACACTCCATAAAGATTTGTTCATATTTCATAGAAATGTATTTACACTCCATAGAAAAATGTGTTTACTCTCCATACATTTTGGTTTATTGCTAAAGTTACTCAATAAGAACAATTGTTATTTGTCATAATCCTATTCTTTTTGTTTTCGAGACTTAATTAGTCTCGAAGGGGGGAAATATGTAGTGTCTAAACAGTTTATGACTTTGCTGACGTTTGCAAATGGTGTGTTAGAGGAAGTTGACTCAGCTTGCGGAAGCATCTAGAAAGCATTACTATAGGGGCCCCCTAAAACAGAGGAAGTCTGTTATGTGAAGGCCTGGGATTGGTTTATGGGAAAACCACCCATATCATGTTACATATTATAAATACCATGGTTGGAACAAAGGACGGAGAGGAACAACATATTAGAGATTGGGTCAGTTGTTCTCCAGATGTCTGCAGGAGTCTGTAAATTGACGCTGAAATCTTTGATGTAATAAACTATTATAATCAAGGACAGTGTCAGCGGATTTCTTGTCATCACAGCATAATTAGCATCGTTATTTCGATACCACAACATTAATGCAAGTCACGACAGTATGTATGCTAGTTAGGCTCGAACACCCGTTGTAAAGCAGATTAATGTGCTTAATTTTAAGAATGTATTCAGCCACTTTAGTTGTGATACAAACCTTATCAAAAGATATAGGCCTATGGGCTAGGCTACATGAGTTGTGCGACTATGATTAGTCGCAAAAAAAGGCATACGCCATTTCCTGCCTTACTGCACACAAGCTGGGCATCATTCACAAGTGATATGCTAATATTGTCACCTATCAGACTATTCTTGATTTAATCTTGTCTTTACATATACTAAATAATATATGTTTGAAATTTGTTTTGATTTAGAATGGACCATTATCATGCACCTGTCTTGAAATAGGGGCAGTGGAAAAAAAAGACATGTCATCTATGCACTTAAATAGCGACTGGAGGACGCTTTTCCCGTGGTTTATTTTCATGCCAGCCAGGTAAGCTATACTCCTGTTGTAAAGAGAAGCAATGTGCTTAATATTAGGAAAGTTGAAAAATAAATTTAGTAAGCCTATAGAAAGCTGATGGGATCCTCTTTTTAATAGAGGCCATCAAAACTCTGTTTTCTCACGCAATTGCAATAGCCCATAGAAATGTTGCACAACATGAGCTCATGGGCTCTCATGAAGTGTTTGATTAGATTTTCGATACATTTGCATTGATGTCAGTGATTAGAGGGACAATAGAGTGCTGAGTACTATGCAGTTAGCAAGTTTGGTAGGCTACTAATGACCATCAGCCGCATCAGAGCTTGGAGAAGCCTAATTACCGTGACTAAACGCTCATGTGGAATTTGACTGCCGTCATGACTCGTGACCGCCAGTGTGGCTGTAATATGCACACCTTAACAGTCCTAACTCTACACACACACAGTAATGTTACGATATTGTGGATTTTATATTGTATATTTGTAATAATTGAGTAATAATGTAATGTATTTTATGATGTTTTATTTTATTTATGATGTAGGCTGTTGTGTTTTGATGTAATTGTTTTAACCCTATTTGGACACCAGGAAGAGTAGCTGCTGCCTTGTCAGCATCTAATCGGGATCATAATAAATACTAAATACAATATCTCATAATGGGATAAATCAATATTTGGTAGTGAGTTTTGTTGAGGCTCCTAGGATGGAAACCACTTGCAAATACTTTTGATTAAATGTCTAAAAATAGAGGAGCCAGCATGTTTCCAAGTCACCTCCAGCCTTTCATGTACAGTGGGGAGAACAAGTATTTGATACACTGCCGATTTTGCAGGTTTTCCTACTTACAAAGCATGTAGAGATCTGTAATTTTTATCATAGGTACACTTCAACAATGAGAGACGGAATCTAAAACAAAAATCCAGAAAATCACATTGTATGATTTTTAAGTAATTAATTTGCATTTTATTGCATGACATAAGTATTTGATACATCAGAAAAGCAGAACTTAATATTTGGTACAGAAACCTTTGTTTGCAATTACAGAGATCATACGTTTCCTGTAGGTCTTGACCAGGTTTGCACACACTGCAGCAGGGATTTTGGCCCACTCCTCCATACAGACCTTCTCCAGATCCATCAGGTTTCACCTCCCTCCAAAGATTTTCTATTGGGTTCAGGTCTGGAGACTGGCTAGACCACTCCAGGACCTTGAGATGCTTCTTACGGAGCCACTCCTTAGTTGCCCTGGCTGTGTGTTTCGGGTCGTTGTCATGCTGGAAGACCCAGCCACGACCCATCTTCAATGCTCTTACTGAGGGAAGGAGGTTGTTGGCCAAGATCTCGCGATACATGGCCCCATCCATCCTCCCCTCAATACGGTGCAGTCGTCCTGTCCCCTTTGCAGAAAAGCATCCCCAAAGAATGATGTTTCCACCTCCATGCTTCACGGTTGGGATGGTGTTCTTGGGGTTGTACTCATCCTTCTTCTTCCTCCAAACACGGCGAGTGGAGTTTAGACCAAAAAGCTCTATTTTTGTCTCATCAGACCACATGACCTTCTCCCATTCCTCCTCTGGATCATCCAGATGGTCATTGGCAAACTTCAGACGGGCCTGGACATGCGCTGGCTTGAGCAGAGGGACCTTGTGTGCACTGCAGGATTTTAATCCATGACGGTGTAGTGTGTTACTAATGGTTTTCTTTGAGACTGTGGTCCCAGCTCGTCCTGTAGCCCATCCCAACCTTGTGCAGGTCTACAATTTTATCCCTGATGTCCTTACACAGCTCTCTGGTCTTGGCCATTGTGGAGAGGTTGGAGTCTGTTTGATTGAGTGTGTGGACAGGTGTCTTTTATACAGGTAACAAGTTCAAACAGGTGCAGTTAATACAGGTAATGAGTGGAGAACAGGAGGGCTTCTTAAAGAAAAACGAACAGGTCTGTGAGAGCCGGAATTCTTACTGGTTGGTAGGTGATGAAATACTTATGTCATGCAATAAAATGCAAATTAATTACTTAAAAATCATACAATGTGATTTTCTGGATTTTTGTTTTAGATTCCGTCTCTCACAGTTGAAGTGTACCTATGATATAAATTACAGACCTCTACATGCTTTGTAAGTAGGAAAACCTGAAAAATCGTCAGTGTATCAAATACTTGTTTTCCCCACTGTATATCCAAATATTCTTAAGGTAGATGACCTAATAATACCATTAGTGCCTCAGGTTATAACAGCAGGATTTGTCTCGATAAAATACTCAATGCTCTGCTTTTGAGCCAAAATATCAGGTCTTTATTTAGCCTCCTTAAACTGATGAAAATCAACTTTTTGACACAAGCCACCTTCTTTTTTGTTGTTGTTGAATTTTCATTGTTGGACATGAAACACTGTAGAAACACCAGGAAATCAGCTCCAAGTGATTTTAAATTTTTAAATATGTGCTCAAATATTCCAAGGCATAATAGAGAGACATATGTGATTGTATACAAATAATAAATAATAATTGATTGGATTTAGGCCTACAGTTGAAGTCAGAAGTTTTCCACCATAATTTGCAAATCAATTCATTAAAAATCCTACAATGTGATTTTCTGGATTAATTTTTCTCAATTTGTCTGTCATAGTTGACGTGTACCTATGATGAAAATTACAGGCCTCTCTCATCTTTTTAAGTGGGAGAACTTGCACAATTGGTGGCTGACTAAATACTTTTTTTCCCCACTGTATATCCACATAATTTTCCTTCATCATGATGCCATCTATTTTGTGAAGTGCACAAGTCCCTCCTGCAGCAAAGCACCCCCACAGCATGATGCTGCCACCCCCGTGCTTCACGGTTGGGATGGTGTTCTTCGGCTTGCAAGCAACCCCCTTTTTCCTCCAAACATAACGATGGTCATTATGGCCAAACAGCTCTATTTTTGTTTCATCAGACCAGAGGACATTTCTCAAAAAAGTACCATCTTTGTCCCCATGTGCAGTTGCAACCCGTAGTCTGTCTTTTTTATGGCAGTTTTGGAGCAGTGGCTTCTTCCTTGCTGAGCGGCCTTTCAGGTTATGTCGATATAGGACTCGTTTTACTGTGGATATAGATCGTTTTTAACCTTTTTCGTCCAGCATCTTCACAAGGTCATTTGCTGTTGTTCTGGGATTGATTTGCACTTTTTCGCACCAAAGTACGTTGATCTCTAGGAGACAGAATGCGTCTCCTTTCTGAGCTGTATGACAGCTGCGTGGTCCCATGGTGTTTATACTTGCGTACTATTGTTTGTACAGATGAACATGGTACCTTCAGGCGTTTGGAAATTGCTCCCAAGGATGAAAGTCTACAATTTTGTTTTCTGTGGTCTTGGCTGATTTCTTTTGATTTTCCCATGATGTCAAGCAAAGAGGCACTGAGTTTTAATTTTTTTAATTTTACCTTTATTTAACTAGGCAAGTCAGTTAAGAACAAATTATTATTGACAATGACGGCCTACACCGGCCAACGCTGGGCCAATTGTGCGCCGCCCTATGGGACTCCCAATCACGGCCGGTTGTGATACAGCCTGGAATCGAACCAGGGGGTCTGTAGAGACGCCTCAAGCACTGAGATACAGTGTCTTAGACCGCTGCGCCACTCGGGAGCCCAAGCCACTCGAGTTTGAAGGTAGGCCTTGAAATACATCCACAGGTACACCTCTAATTGACTCAAATTATGTCAATTGGCCTATCAGAAGCTTCTAAAGCCATGACATCATTTTCTGGAATTTTCCAAGCTGTTTAAAGGCACAGTCAACTTAGTGTATGTAAACTTCTGACCCACTGGAATTGTGATACAGTGAATTATAAGTGAAATAATCTGTCTGTAAACAATTGTTGGAAAAATTACTTGTGTCATGCACAAAGTAGATGTCCTAACCGACTTGCCAAAATTATAGTTTGTTAACTAGACATTTGTGGAGTGGTTGAAAAACGAGTTTTAATGACTCCAACCTAAGTGTATGTAAACTTCTGACTTCAACTGTATTTAGCACTTTTCCACAAACTGAGGTACTCAAAGCTCTTTACATAGTAGGGGGAAACTCACCTCATCCACCATCAATGTGTAGCACCCATCTCAGTGATGCACGGCGACCATCTTTTGTGCCATAACGCTAACCACACCTCAGCTATCAGGTGGAGAGGTGAGGAGTGGCCATGATGGAATGTGGCCAGGTTTGGAATTTAGACATGACACCAGGGCGAACACCCCAGTGGTCTAGTGGAGGGTATACGCAGGTATACCCACTTACTTTTCAGTGGGCTTTTCGTATACTCACTTCTTGATCCTCACTGATACGTATCAAAGTAGTGTAGTGGAGGTATGCGCTGTATCAATTAGTAGGGCTGATAGAACAGATCAGAATGTTTAGCTTAAAATGTTGATAAAACTATTATTTCTACACATTGTAGGCGCAGCAATGTCCACACGGCAGTAGGCCTATGCGTAAATGTTCCAAAATGCAATTTGGGGAAAACACCGTTCTAAAATGCGCACCCCACATGCAAGCGGTTTTATGGACAGAGATGGAAATATCCGTTAGAAAGAGGGGGGATTTAAAATGCAAGAACTTTCATGGGTTGCTAATATGATTAGGATAATGCATTTGGCAGCTAGACAATTAAAGAAAGTTGAAAGAAAACCAATTGAACAGGAGAACACATATGAGTAAGTCTTTATTAAAATAATTGCCTCCACATTTCTATAGTGGGATTTTGGCTATAGGCTACTTTGAAGTAAGGTAAGACATGCCTCATAATATGAAGTAAAACATCCAGGTTTCAAACAATTAAGAAACAGGAAACATTTTGTGATGAGATAGGCCTAACAGTCTTCTGGTAGATGGAAAGTGGCCATTTCTTTTGCAAACCCCATCTCATGTGCTACACTGCTAATCAAACAATACTAAATTAAGGGTAACTACTCTCAAAAATCTAAATGTCTTAGATTTTCACATAACTCAAAAGTGGTCTCCTGATGTGATTTAAGCATTGTTATGGGCTTAGAATTGTGTTGTTTTTCTGTTAAGAAAAAGTGTGACTTTGAGAACAAAAACCTGAAAGAAATTGGGAAAATCTTAAACCTGTGAATTTCGGACTCAAATTCAATAGTAGGCCTACTATTAGCATACTGCACAGTACAGCTAGGATTGGCCTAACTGTGAAAGACGATTATGTGATTCATCATTTATAGGTCATTCAGAGTGTATGTCTCTGTTTCACCACTACATCACTGGAACACCCCTACTCATACAGTAAGTGCGATTAGATTTTGAATGACCACAGAGAGTCAGGACACCTGTATTAACGTCCCATCCGAAAGGCAGCACCCTACACAGGGCAATTTCCCCAAATGAAATCAAGGTTTGAAAAGATTATGTTTTAGTCAGATGTTATATCTGTTTACGCTTCTTGCGGTCAATTTGCAATCTAAAACTATTTGTTTTATTATGATCTGGCCCCCCGACCATCCGCTCAAGAAAAAATTGGCCCGCGGCTGAATCTAGTTGATGATCCCTGATCTAGATCATCTCCCAACGAATGAAAGAGAAAATGCCACTCTGTGCCCTGTATCTGAATCCCTTGTTTCCAAGGGGAGGGAAATAAATGAGGCTTTAATAACAAAATATGATGAGGTTGTGAGGCCATAGGTAAAATGGCCTCATCATTCAATGCATTATTCTGCATCCCTGAATCTGACCTGGCCAGATTATCCATTTGGGGCTTGATAAGAAAATATTTATAACACAATAACTGTAAGGATGTTATTGGGCTATTATTAGAAAGAAAAAGACAAAGTCTTCAAACATGCATGAGAGAGGATCAACATGAACAAACAAAATGTGGATAATAACCACTTGAGGGAGAAGGAGTGGTAATGGGAGACTCAATGTGACATATGTTGTGTCACAGATAATTAAAATCGTAACCTTCCCCTAAAGACACAAAACAATACACACACACAGGTACTCACACATACTCACACTTTCCAACACACAGACCAAAATAAAGAGATCCCCTGACCCATCTACACACCCAACACACAGACACACACACACACAAACACCTCAGCGGCAGTTACCTTCTCTCTGTGTGGTGTTATCCCGTTTTGCACCACCTCTGCAGGTCTGTCCGTCTGCTCCTGGGATTCCCGCCGACTCCTGGGCTGCTCCTGGGCCTCATTCTCCCAGCGGGCAAAGCCTTTGCTCTTGGAGGCCTTCCGGTGTGGTCGGTACTTCATTTTTGGGAAGGTGTGGGAGCCCCCGTCCCCAGCCCCCCAGGTGTTCTCTGGCCACAGGTGCTCTGTCTGCGTGGCCTGGCTGGTGGTGGCCCGCTGTAAACTCACAGAGATCCGCTGGGCCGAGCCCGTCATCAGGGTGATGGACTTATGCTCCAGGTCAGAACCTCCAGGTGTCACTGAGGGGAACTCAAACATCTCGTCCTCATCTGCATTGATGACAGTATGACAGGAATGAAATACACTGACCAAGACCATGTTAGTTGAAACGCTGTTGGCATATCACTGAAGTGTTGCTTTACCTTTGCAGGTGGGCATGGCGGGGCTGCTGGGTAGAGAGCTGTGGGTGAGACCTCCATGGGAGACACGTTCCAAAGAGGTGGAGTGCGGCAGCTTCCTACAGGCCAGCACCAACAGCTCCCTGCACTGCTTATGGCAGTTCACGCCACAATCTGAAACAGAACACATAACAGTACTGTCAGGCCAAAGCCCTCACAGTGCATGTATTGAAAAATCCCAAATGTCTTAAATATGTAGTTCTAAGAATAATAGAAAATAGGCCTATACACATTACAGTCCATAGAGCATACCTTTGCACTTGTATCCCTGTTTGATTATTCCCCAGAGCTAAGAGCAACAAGTCCGGAGGGAGGTGGAAAAAGACAAAGGAATGTTAGAATTTGTAATGATGGAAGCATATTCATGCTGCATTATGGTCAGAAGGGGCAGTGTAAACCATTGTGTAATACCGTATTTTTTTTCAATCGCTTTGGTGCAATTTGCAGAAGTACAGTGAGGGAAAAAAGTATTTGATCCCCTGCTGAATTTGTATGTTTGCCCACTGACAAAGACATGATCAGTCTATCATTTTGATGTTAAGTTTATTTGAACAGTGAGAGACAGAATAACAACAACAAAATCCAGAAAAACGCATGTCAAAAATTTTATAAATTGATTTGCTTTTTAATGAGGGAAATAAGTATTTGACCCCTCTGCAAAACATGACTTAGTACTTGGTGGCAAAACCCTTGTTGGCAATCACAGAGGTCAGACGTTTCTTGTAGTTGGCCACCAGGTTTGCACACATCTCAGGAGGGATTTTGTTCCACTCCTCTTTGCAGATCTTCTCCAAGTCATTAAGGTTTCGAGGCTGACGTTTGACAACTCAAACCTTCAGCTCCCTCCACAGATTTTCTATGGGATTAAGGTCTGGAGACGTGCTTCTTCTTGAGCCACTCTTTTGTTGCCTTAGCCGTGTGTTTTGGGTCATTGTCACGCTGGAATACCCATCCACGACCCATTTTCAATGCCCTGGCTGAGGGAAGGAGGTTCTCACCCAAGATTTGACGGTACATGGCCCCGTCCATCGTCCCTTTGATGCAGTGAAGTTGTCCTGTCCCCTTAGCAGAAAAACACCCCCAAAGCATAATGTTTCCACCTCCATGTTTGACGGTGGGGATGGTGTTCTTGGGGTCATAGGCAGCATTCCTCCTCCTCCAAACACGGCGAGTTGAGTTGATGCCAAAGAGCTCGATTTTGGTCTCATCTGACCACAACACTTTCACCCAGTTCTCCTCTGAATCATTCAGATGTTCATTGGCAAACTTCAGACGGGCCTGTATATGTGCTTTCTTGAGCAGGGGGATCTTGCGGGCGCTGCAGGATTTCAGTCCTTCACGGCGTAGTGTGTTACCAATTGTTTTCTTGGTGACTATGGTCCCAGCTGCCTTGAGATCATTGACAAGATCCTCCCGTGTAGTTCTGGGCTGATTCCTCACCGTTCTCATGATCATTGCAACTCCACGAGGTGAGATCTTGCATGGAGCCCCAGGTCGAGGGAGATTGACAGTCTTTTGTGTTTCTTCCATTTGCGAATAATCGCACCAACTGTTGTCACCTTCTCAGCAAGCTGCTTGGCGATGGTCTTGTAGCCCATTACAGCCTTGTGTAGGTCTACAAACTTGTCCCTGACATCCTTGGAGAGCTCTTTGGTCTTGGCCATGGTGGAGAGTTTGGAATCTGATTGATTGATTGCTTCTGTGGACAGGTGTCTTTTATACAGGTAACAAGCTGAGATTAGGAGCACTCCCTTTAAGAGTGTGCTCCTAATCTCAGCTCGTTACCTGTATAAAAGACACCTGGGAGCCAGGAATCTTTCTGATTGAGAGGGGGTCAAATACTTATTTCCCTCATTGAAATGCAAATCAATTTATAGCATTTTTGACATGCGTTTTTCTGGATTTTGTTGTTGTTATTCTGTCTCTCACTGTTCAAATAAACCTACCATTAAAATTATAGACTGATCATTTCTTTGTCAGTGGGCAAACGTACAAAATCAGCAGGGGATCAAATACTTTTTTCCCTCACTGTATGTGGTACACTTTCACAACTCATAGTACAAAATTCAGTAACACTTTATTTGGATAGTCCATCTGTAGATGCTCTACATACTATCATTAACATTTCAACTAACTATCTACTAACCCTAACTCTAACCCTAACCTTAACCCTTATCCTAACCCTAACCCTAAACCTAACCCTAACCATAACCTTAGCCAGCAGTTACTTATCAACAGATAGTTTGTTGATAGTATGGCCATCTGTAGAGCATCTACAAATAAAGTGTGACCCAAAATTCGAAACAGATCATCAAAAAGGCAGTTGTTTCAAAACTTTAAGCACATTTTCAATTGACTAAGTTTATCACTCAAAATCACACAGTCACTTTTTCACCAAACAGTTTCATCTAAAGTAATTGCCTTTTACAATGCAATGCTCACATTTTTATATGATTTTCTTCTCATTTGTTAAAACCCATTTTACTATTACTTAATCCGACTGCTTTTAATTGATAATCACTTAACCATTTGTTAAACCTACAGTTTTTTTTACTGGTTTGTCTACTATAGATTTTGAGAACTACATAATGAAAATGTATGTTTGTAAAGTATTAGTATAAAATTTGATATATACTGTAATGTACTATTATGACTTTACTTCACAGTAAGTTTTTAAAAATCTAATATTGACAAGAACAGAGATGTACTGTATGTAATGCATCCTCTATACAGTAAACATGTATCCAAAATGAAGTTGCTAGGGTATTTCTGATGGGGGGGATTTCACACTGCTTTCCTAAAATTGCATTGAGCAATACAGTACTGTAATACTGTGATGTATGCCATTTACGTAGCAGGCGTTTTATCCACAGTGAGTCCACACATTTTTTTAAGTGACCCTAGGGGAAATCGAACCCAATACTTTGGTGTTGCTAGTGCCATGATTTTACTAACTGAGCCACACAGGACCACTACAATTCATAAGTACAATACAATAATGTAAAATAAAATACATGATTGCAATACAAGTGGAAGGTCTATGATCGCCGTCCCTATGAGCATGCCACCCTCCTCCAGGCCATGGATGAACATGCAATGACATCAATCCAGATCTATGTCAGGCTTGGATTACCCATGCCAAAAGGTTTTTCCCCAGGTGCATGAACAATGAGGGCATTTACTGCGATGTCGATGAGAACCTATAGCCAAATGCTCAAGACAGGCTTGATGCGAACTAGTGCCTGCTAAACGTTATGTTTCTTTCATTCATTTAATTTGTTTTATTTGACTACAGTACACTTATGTTGTAATTATATCTGAACAATATATTTTTGCATCAATGATTGTGAAAGCTGTCTTCAATGATCACACATTTGATCACACATGGGATGGAAATTATGGAAATGTGATTTAACATTTTTGACGGGTCAAATTTGATAGGTAGTGTAAGTGTATTGCCTAATGTGAAAACAGTGTAATGTACTGTACTTTACAGTACTGTAGCATATTACATTCAAAGGGCAATTTTTAAACATGTATCTTGCATTTTTCTGCTATTGAATTAAATTGTTGTTTAAACAACTACATTGAAAATATATCATTATGTTGTGTTCTGGTGATTCAATCAATGTTCTCATGGTATTTCACAGTAAACTTGTATTTTGTTTGTGTGGTGAAAGATGTCTCCAAACAAAATGAATGCACAAGTGTTACCAGTTTGGAGTTTTGTACTAAAAGTTTTGAAAATTCACCACATACTTAGCATAGCACCAAAGTGATTGAAAAAAAACAGTTAACAGTATACAATGTCTCACAACATACTTCCTGTAAACTTGTGTGTGTGTGTGTGTGTTTTATTTGTGTGCCTGTGTGCATGCTCATTTAAGAATAGGAGGACTTATCTGTAGAAATTCTCATTTATTTTCACTAAGTGATGCCTAAAACAACACAAAAATAGAAAGATAGAGGGAACATAATTTGTGTACATATTTTGACACGCAACAAGAACTCTTCTCTCGTGTAAGATGTGCATGCTTTCATTGTTGACTGTGAGTGTTGCCATCACCATGTAAATTGCATTATGTTCCGCCAACACTAGTCAGTGTTGTTTCTTATAAACTTTAATAAACCAACGTAGCCTGCAGTCATGTCAACATATTGCATCTCTGTATTTTGAATGTGGTCCTCTGTAGCTCAGCTGGTAGAGCACGGCGCTTGTAACGCCAGGGTAGTGGGTTCGATCCCTGGGACCACCCATACACAAAAATGTATGCACACATGACTGTAAGTCGCTTTGGATAAAAGCGTCTGCTAAATGGCATATTATATTATTATTATATTTGAATCCCTCTATACACTGTGAATAATCTCTGTCTCAACTTCTTCAAGGAATAAAGATGGACATCTTCTCTCAGCACTGTATCATTTGGTAGCTGGCTGAGGGCTTGCACTAATTTGATGGCAATATATAGCACAGAGTTTCTGACAGAAACAACCAGAAAGCCTATACTTTTCTTCCAACCAAAACTGCACCGTGTCTCTGAGCATA
The DNA here is from genome assembly GCF_964263955.1 of Coregonus lavaretus. Lineage (NCBI taxonomy): Eukaryota > Metazoa > Chordata > Actinopteri > Salmoniformes > Salmonidae > Coregonus > Coregonus lavaretus. The sequence continues at coordinate 47,449,416 of NC_139988.1, forward strand.
AACAGTTCATGTTTCTCTCAAGGTGCACAGTATACATACAAATCCAGCACAGTGCTCGCAGAAGGTAGGCTTCAGATACGTCATCTCCGTAAAGTTGTGGATAAAACCAGGGCCCATTTTACACTGGAGCAAGGGGTTGGCCCTCAGGAAGTAAGCCATCATCTCATCCTTACTAATCAGGCCATCCCTGGAGTAGAGGAGAGGGGGGGGGGGACAGAGAGAAAGACAAAGAAAGAATACAGATGATAAGATGGAGAGAAAGACAGCTCTTGTTATGCAAACGTGACAGTAAATCCCAACCCTTATTTTGTGTCTTATCCAGACATGGAGAGACCTACAACAATGCTCTAGATTAGACACCCAGTTGGTTTGTGGCAGCTCCAACCCCTGCATGTCTCCAGTCTCCCTCCTAAGGAGCTCAGCCTCCCAGACCTATTTCCTGAGTCATGGAGCTGCTCATGCGACCTGAAATGTGATTTGAGGCGTTCCAGTGAACAGATGAACCACACAGGACACGAGGGCAGAGCACTGTGGGTGGCGCTGCGTGTCCTTCATGGGCTGCCATAACCTTCACCACCCCCCTCCTCAAGCCATGGTGACAAAGCACCACTCCCAGTCAAGGCAGGGCAGGGCTAAAAGCAGATATAACTCTGTTGTGACTTCAGAGTGTTTTCCTGCAGATTTACAATAGGAGGTTTGACAATACCAAGGACCTCATTCATACTGTAACTTTGTGTGGTGAAAAATGGGTGATGATGGCCAGTTATCTTGCTGTGAAATCACAGGGTTTTTAGAATACCCACAGTTGCAGTCTTCTTGCATCTTGGATGCTCGTAACTGCTTTAAAGGCAAATATTAAACAGGCACAAGAATCAGATTACTGTGTTTGTGTATAAGAGATCGGGAGAGAGATATGGGGTGCATGTGTGAAAGGCAAACAAGGTGAGATATATGGGGAGATGGGTTAGGTGTGGAAATGTGAAAATGTGTTTGCATGTGTGTATGTGTGGAACTTGAATGTGTGGGTGGGTGCGTGCATGCTTGTATGGGTTGGGTGTGCGTGTGTGTGTGTGTGTGTGTGTGTGTGGGTGCGTGCTCGGTGCCTGTGTGTGTATGAGTGAGAAAGAGGCAATGTGAGAGAGTGTTTGTTGGTGACAGAAAGAGGGAGATAGAAGTGGAGGATGAGGTGGCTTAGCTGTGACACTTCTGAAGCTGTCATATTTCAATGGTAGACAGGGTCACTCACTTGTCCTTGTCCAACACACAGAAGGAGTCCAAGAAAGGAAAGTTGGCAGCAATACTCTCAAAGTCCTCCTGAGAGATGTAGCCATCATGGTCATGGTTGTAGTTCCTGAATACAGACTTCTCAGAGTAAGACAAGAACAAAGGACTTCAAATGATTTACAAGCACCAGCAATTGTTTTAGTCATAATTTAGTAGTTGCTGTGAACCATTGTGGAAATGGTTCATATACCTACTCAAATATTTGGTATTGTGACAAAAATAGCCACAGACTGATTCTTGAAATAATGTATGAGCTATTTCTGAATGCGTAACTCATCCTGTAGATAATAACATTTTGAAGTGTTTTTTTTAAACTTAGTTTTCTACAACAATGTCATTTCATCAGTCAATAAGAGTTTCAGTTCAGACCACAGCTGTGCTATGTCCTCCTGGACTTTATTCAAGAGACTTTATTTATGCAGATCAGTGTTACTGTAATGGAAGCAACTTACATCCACCACCTTCCTGATGTGCTTGTTCACCACACTGGGGTCAGGTTTGGTTGTCACACCTGATGCCCAGTCCAGAAGGGCCATTGGCTTGTTAGGGGTTGTCGGAGAAGTAGGCTGTGGAGTGGGAAAAGCTGGAGTGAAGATAGGACCACTCAGGTATCCAGTATTATTTATATTCTTTATACATTTCAGTTGATATTTCTAATGACAATAGATCCAACAATACAGCCTATAGACCCAACATGGTGACTTACCAAAGACTTTGGGTTCCGTGGTTCCCTTAGCAAGGATAGCTCATATATCTCATCTTCAGTGTAGTAAAGGTCTAGAGAGAGCTGGGGAAATTGCTTACGATTAAACAGTGTTTCTGCAATAATGAAGCCATTTATTATCATGTTACTCTTCTGTATGATCCTACAAAATGTGGTTTGAGACCCCCTGAAGTGAAAAATGTGACAGAACGATTAACAAGTCAATTTCCTGTTGACGGCGGACCTTTTAGGCCGGGACACTCACGGTGAGCAGGTAGATGAGGTCCATGTTGGGTTCCACGTGGGCTGCAGCACTCTGAAGGGACACCAGTTCGTTGAAGGTGAGGTAGAGCTGCTGCATCTTTACGATGTTCACCTTGTTGTCGTTCACCCAGTCGGGGAAGACCACGTGCACGGCAATCAGGTCCTTCAGGTGGACTCCCAGGATGGGGACCTTGAAGCCTTCGGAGTCTGAGAAGGCCTTGCGGTAAGCACAGTAGTTCCCATTGGAAGAGACCAGCTCCGTCATCTCATTCCAGATCTGATGGGAGGGGTAGGATGGCAGGAAGTAGTGGACAGGATCGATATTAGATACAGCACCGGAAAGAAACAGAGAGAGTGACCAGTGTCGGGGAAGCTACTCTGAAAATATAGCTTACCAAGTTACCAATTACTTCACACTGGAAGAAGTTAAGCTACACTAAAGCTACCCTTAGGAAAATCTAGTTTATTTAAATAAAGTTACTTAGAAAAGGTAGTTCACTACTTCCAAACTACTTACTAGTGAAAAAATATATTTGAAATGTCATAGACCACAAATTGCAAGAACAGATCACTCTGTAGTCAGATGTTAACAGAATGTGTGATTTAGCCTATTAAACACAAAAAGTGAGAATTAGGTACACAAAAAGGGTTTTATGTGAGAATTAGGCAGGTCTGTTGCCGAAAAATAAAGGAAATTCTTGCCTACTTCAGCTTCTGCAAAATGTAATTAAATTACATGTAGTTCACAACTCCCCAAAACTGAATGTAACATCAAATGGCAGGAAATGAAGACGATATAAATGATGCGTGGTGTGCTTTCTGAAACCATCACTACATGGCAGTTGATGAATTGACCTAAATTGATCCTTAGCAGATGCTAAATGATTATGACCATGATCTAAAGTAAATTAAAATGTAGAACCCCATCAGATGATATTAGTGAGGCTGTGACAGAGCAGAGGCAGGCGTATGTGGTGACCTTGTTGACCTCGGGCGCCAGATGAGAGTGGGTCTCCTTCAGACGAGAGACTGAGCTGTGACTCAGACCTCCCACCACGGCCATCAGCGTATTAAAGTTCTGCAGTTGGAGGAGTTTCTGAAGGACAGAGTGGCATGGAAAAAAGTGGAAGAGAGGGGAGGTAGAGGGAGATTTTAGAGAGATAAATAGAAAGATAGAGAGAAATAGAGATAACGAGGAAGAGAAAACAGGGCAAGAAAAAATTACAATAAACAACAAACATACCTAAAATACATTTTTTTATTATTATTTTTTTTACCCCATTTTTCTCCCCAATTTCGTGATATCCAATTGTGATCCAATTACAATCTTGTCACATTGCTGCAACTCCCCAACGGGCTCGGGAGAGGTGAAGGTCGAGTCATGCGTCCTCCGAAACATGACCCGCCAAACCGCGCTTCTTAACACCCACCCGCTTAACCCAGCCGCACCAATGTGTCGGAGGAAACACTGTCCAACTGACGACCGAAGTCAGCCTGCAGGCACCCGGCCCGCCACAAGGAGTCGCTAGAGCGCGATGAGCCAAGTAAAGCCCCCCCGGCCAAACCCTCCCCTAAACCAGACGACGCTGGGCCAATTGTGCGCCGCCCTATGGGACTCCCGGTCACGGCCGGTTGTGACACAGCCTGGGAACGAACCCAGGTCTGTAGTGACGCCTCAAGCACTGCAATGCACTCGGGAGGCCACCTAAAATAACCTTATTTCAAAACAGTAAATAAAAGAACATAAACCAACATAAATTAATGTCTTTACACTGTGCTTATGGAATCAATAGCATGAGGGGAAAGTGCTTGAACATCTTATTTGAAAAATGCGAGAAGCTTTGCATGTAAAAAACAAAAAAAACAAAAATAGCCCTCTTGAGTTAAGGATCGGACCCTTTTTTTCAATTTTCGCCAAAAATGACATACCCAAATCTAACTTGCGTGTAGCTCAGTACCTGAAGCAAGGATATGCACAATCTTGATACCATTTGAAAGGAAACACTTTGAAGTTTGTGGAAATGTGAAATTAATGTAGGAGAATATAACACATTAGATCTGGTAAAAGATAATACAAACAAAAAAAAATGTGTTTTCTATTTATTTTTTTGTTCCATCATCTTTGAAATGCAAGAGAAAGGCCACAATATAATATTGTAGTTTAGGCGCAATTTAGATTTTGGCCACTAGATGGCAGCAGTGTGTGTGCAAAGTTTCAGATTGATCCAGTGAAGCATTGCAATACTGGACTATTTTGTATCAAGTCTGCCCAAATGTGCCGAATTGGTCAATTGATACATTTTCAAGTACATAACTATAGATAACATACAAAAATGATATGGTTATACAAAATGTAAGTTTACACACTCCCAGGAATGTCATACATGATGGATCATTAGCTTATACACTAACTTTCATACATCTAGATGGCCGGGCGGGGTGGGTGTGGAGCCAGAGACAGCAAGGGTTCAAACTGTAGAACCCAGTTCCTACATTTTAATATAAAAATGGATTTCATCAAACAAAACTATGCTACATTTTATCTCTGGGAGCCTCAGGATGACAAATCAGAGCAAGATTACTGAATGTAAGTACATTATTTACCTTCAGAGGTGAATGTATCAAACCAGTTGCCGTGCTACGTTTTTTTGTTGTTGTGCACTCTCCTCAAACAATAGCATGGCATTTTTTCACTGTAATAGCTACTGTAAATTGGACAGTGCAGTTAGATTAACAAGAATTTAAGCTTTCTGCCCATATAAGACATGTCTATGTCCTGGAAAGTTTGCTGTTACTTACAACAGTCATGCTAATCACATTAGCGCATGTTAGCTCAACCGTCCCGTATACGGGACACCGATCCCGTAGAGATTAAACAGCCACGCTTCTGCATTTAAAGGGAAGGCCATTTCACTATAGCTGACAGATTACCTGCATAAACAATGGAGGCAGACATGAGCATGAGTGCTAGTCATTAGTCTTCTGAATATTTCCTTTATCTATATCCTGGTAGATGATAATGGAGGGAGAAGCCCCTGGTCTCTGGTGAGATTGAGAGGCCTAATAGCATGCATGATGCTTAATGTCTGTTAAGAAATACAATGTTTTCTCCCCCCCCCCCCCCCCCATGCACACAGCAATTAGACATGGAGAATCACATTAATAGCGATTAAGTGTTATTGCTGGAGGGATGCCCTGTGCTTACATTGTCTTACGTCAGATAGCGCGAGGATTCCGCCTGCACTGATCTGTTTCGTTTCTCGCAAAGAGCAAGGGGTTTGATCAAAAGTAATTCAACTACAATGTACCATCATAACTTTTTAAAATACTATGTTCGTTCGAGTTCAAGGTTACTTATATAATGATTATTGTGAAAGCTGTCGTGGATTAATTTTGAGATACGTTGTGATATGCAACCTGCTAAAGAGCATTAAGAAATACAATAAGCTATAAGACTAGACTTAAATTGTTGATAAGAAGGGTAACACTGAATCTTAGCCCTGATTCTCATGTTGGCCCTTCTCAACTCAGAGAACTGGTTGATAAAAGGGTAATTCATCTGAAACTGAGATTGATCCACAACTTCCTGTATGGCATAGTCCCCATGTATCTAAAAAGCTATTTTACTTCAGTAAGGGACTCACATTCTTACGCCACCAGAGGCAGTGCCAAGTCGTTTTAAGTTTTGGTATATGTATCTGTTTTCGGGTTGTCACACAAAATCAAATCAAAAATACATGAGGAAAGCATATAGAGAAGGCCTTTCTATAAGAGAAAAGAAAGCATGTGTGGGCAGCAGTAGATTTTAATGACCGAAGGGTGTTATGATCTAATTGACAATGTTCCAACTCCATTGATACAGATGATTTAATGCAAGTCTGGCTCAGCTAACTGTCTAATTAATATACGATACATGCTCAATATTGAACCATGAGTCCCTCTCCCTTCCTCTGCTGTTCTTTCTCCTTCAGGATGTTCACATACTTATAATGAGAGATGTTCTGCACATAGAGGTGGCGAAAGAAACCCCCTATTCATTTAAAGTGTTACAGTGCCGTACAGTTAATGAGAATTTATGCCTCAAGATATTGCCCTCACCTCCTTTACAATTGTAATTAACAATCTAACTATTTAGACAAACACTTTATATTTAGACTACTATTTACTATCTAACAATTGTCAGAGTGGGCGGGTTTAACACTCATTGGAGAAATGAAATTGTGAGGAGTTCTGGAATATAGGATGTAAGTGGAGAGAATGAAGAAGCGTGAAACAGCACCACCCCAGCTGTCAGAGAGAGAGAGAGAGAGAGAGAGAGAGAGAGAGGAGAGAGATACCATCTCTCTCTTCCTACCTGGGCCACATTGATGTATTTGGTGATGACCTCAGCGCGGTGTTGGGGTGTCAGCTTACTGAGCACCATGAGCTGAACCCACTGGGACACTCCGTTGAACAGGGCGATGGAGCGCTCCAGCGTTGGGTTGTCCACCACACATCCGTGCATCACATAGCTTTGGTAGTCTGTGAACTGGGTATGGCGGTTGGAGAAAGAGAGAGTTAGTGTACGTGGTACAGTGGGGGAAAAAACTATTTAGTCAGCCACCAATTGTGCAAGTTCTCCCACTTAAAAAGATGAGAGAGGCCTGTAATTTTCATCATAGGTACACGTCAACTATGACAGAGAAATTGAGATTTTTTTTTCAAGAAAATCACATTGTAGGATTTTTTATGAATTTATTTGCAAATTATGGTGGAAAATAAGTATTTGGTCACCTACAAACAAGCAAGATTTCTGGCTCTCACAGACCTGTAACTTCTTCTTTAAGAGGCTCCTCTGTCCTCCACTCGTTACCTGTATTAATGGCACCTGTTTGAACTTGTTATCAGTATAAAAGACACCTGTCCACAACCTCAAACAGTCACACTCCAAACTCCACTATGGCCAAGACCAAAGAGCTGTCAAAGGACACCAGAAACAAAATTGTAGACCTGCACCAGGCTGGGAAGACTGAATCTGCAATAGGTAAGCAGCTTGGTTTGAAGAAATCAACTGTGGGAGCAATTATTAGGAAATGGAAGACATACAAGACCACTGATAATCTCCCTCGATCTGGGGCTCCACGCAAGATCTCACCCCGTGGGGTCAAAATGATCACAAGAACGGTGCGCAAAAATCCAAGAACCACACGGGGGGGACCTAGTGAATGACCTGCAGAGAGCTGGGACCAAAGTAACAAAGCCTACCATCAGTAACACACTATGCCGCCAGGGACTCAAATCCTGCAGTGCCAGACGTGTCCCCCTGCTTAAGCCAGTACATGTCCAGGCCCGTCTGAAGTTTGCTAGAGTGCATTTGGATGATCCAGAAGAGGATTGGGAGAATGTCATATGGTCAGATGAAAGCAAAATAGAACTTTTTGGTAAAAACTCAACTCGTCGTGTTTGGAGGACAAAGAATGCTGAGTTGCATCCAAAGAACACCATACCTACTGTGAAGCATGGGGGTGGAAACATCATGCTTTGGGGCTGTTTTTCTGCAAAGGGACCAGGAAGACTGATCCGTGTAAAGGAAAGAATGAATGGGGCCATGTATCGTGAGATTTTGAGTGAAAACCTCCTTCCATCAGCAAGGGCATTGAAGATGAAACGTGGCTGGGTCTTTCAGCATGACAATGATCCCAAACACACCGCCCGGGCAACGAAGGAGTGGCTTCGTAAGAAGCATTTCAAGGTCCTGGAGTGGCCTAGCCAGTCTCCAGATCTCAACCCCATAGAAAATCTTTGGAGGGAGTTGAAAGTCCGTGTTGCCCAGCGACAGCCCCAAAAAATCACTGCTCTAGAGGAGATCTGCATGGAGGAATGGGCCAAAATACCAGCAACTGGTAGAGCACGGCGCTTGTAAAGCCAAGGTAGTGGGTTCGATCCCCGGGACCACCCATACACAAAAATGTATGCACACATGACTGTAAGTCGCTTTGGATAAAAGCGTCTGCTAAATGGCATATTATATATATATTATTATATTGTGAAGACTTACAGAAAATGTTTGACCTGTGTCATTGCCAACAGAGGGTATATAACAAAGTATTGAGAAACTTTTGTTATTGACCAAATACTTATTTTCCACCATAATTTGCAAATAAAATCATAAAAAATCCTACAATGTGATTTTCTGGAAAAACAATTCTCATTTTGTCTTTCATAGTTGACGTGTACCTACAGTGGGGAAAAAAAGTATTTAGTCAGCCACCAATTGTGCAAGTTCTCCCACTTAAAAATATGAGAGAGGCCTGTAATTTTCATCATAGGTACACGTCAACTATGACAGACAAAATGAGGAAAAAAAATCCAGAAAATCACAATGTAGGATTTTTTATGAATTTATTTGCAAATTTTGGTGGAAAATAAGTATTTGGTCAATAACAAAAGTTTCTCAATAATTTGTTATATACCCTTTGTTGGCAATGACACAGGTCAAACGTTTTCTGTAAGTCTTCACAAGGTTTTCACACACTGTTGCTGGTATTTTGGCCCATTCCTCCATGCAAATCTCCTCTAGAGCAGTGATGTTTTGGGGCTGTCGCTGGGCAACACAGACTTTCAACTCCCTCCAAAGATTTTCTATGGGGTTGAGATCTGGAGACTGGCTAGGCCACTCCAGGACCTTGAAATGGTTCTTACGAAGCCACTCCTTCGTTGCCCGGGTGGTGTGTTTGGGATCATTGTCATGCTGAAAGACCCAGCCACATTTCATCTTCAATGCCCTTGCTGATGGAAGGTTTTCACTCAAAATCTCACGATACATGGCCCCATTCTTTCCTTTACACGGATCAGTCGTCCTGGTCTATTGCAGAAAAACAGCCCCAAAGCATGATGTTTCCACCCCCATGCTTCACATTAGGTATGGTGTTCTTTGGATGCAACTCAGCATTCTTTGTCCTCCAAACACGACGAGTTGAGTTTTTACCAAAAAGTTCTATTTTGGTTTCATCTGACCATATGACATTCTCCCAATCCTCTTCTGGATCATCCAAATGCACTCTAGCAAACTTCAGACGGGCCTGGACATGTACTGGCTTAAGCAGGGGGACACGTCTGGCACTGCAGGATTTGAGTCCCTGGCGGCGTAGTGTGTTACTGATGGTAGGCTTTGTTAATTTGGTCCCAGCTCTCTGCAGGTCATTCACTAGGTCCCCCCGTGTGGTTCTGGGATTTTTGCTCACCGTTCTTGTGATCATTTTGACCCCACGGTGTGAGATCTTGCGAGGGAGATTATCAGTGGTCTTGTATGTCTTCCATTTCCTAATAATTGCTCCCACAGTTGATTTCTTCAAACCAAGCTGCTTACCTATTGCAGATGCAGTCTTCCCAGCCTGGTGCAGGTCTACAATTTTGTTTCTGGTGTCCTTTGACAGCTCTTTGGTCTTGGCCATAGTGGAGTTTGGAGTGTGACTGATTGAGGTTGTGGACAGGTGTCTTTTATACTGATAACAAGTTCAAACAGGTGCCATTAATACAGGTAACGAGTGGAGGACAGAGGAGCCTCTTAAAGAAGAAGTTACAGGTCTGTGAGAGCCAGAAATCTTGCTTGTTTGTAGGTGACCAAATACTTATTTTCCACCATAATTTGCAAATAAATTCATTACAAATCCTACAATGTGATTTTCTGGATTTTTTTTCTCAATTTGTCTATCACAGTTGACGTGTACCTATGATGAAAATTACAGGCCTTTCTCATCTTTTTAAGTGGGAGAACTTGCACAATTGGTGGCTGACTAAATACTTTTCCCCCCCACTGTATGTATAGTACCGCTGAGTAAATAACACAGACGTCATTGGCATATACAGTACTGTGCCCTCCATCGCTGGTGAATTTACAAGTGAACTACCCAGCAAATAAAACTAACTGAAATGTAGAGCAAACGTATCTAATAAAAATTTGATTTGATTTGATTCTGTGGTGGTGTGTAATTATCCTGGGGATGAAGTTAGTTGACAGCCAAAGCTTTGTTCTTGTAGTTAGTAACAGAACTAGAGGGGCCAAAAAAAGAGTTCTGTGGAAAAAGCACTCTTGGAAAGAGTGTTGAGGAAAGTCACACACAGGGGTTAGATAGGGATGAAAGGACCCCAGCAGGTGGATCGGTTCTCAGGGCAAGTGTCTTTTTCCACCAGGGACACTCACTGATATCCTCCTGATGGACTTGTACTCCAGGAACGTGAGGTGTTCAGCCAGCTCCATGGGCTCTAGGTGGTCAAAGAGGAGTGAGGCTTTGCCCTTCTTGGCCTGCTTCTTCCTCTGGGTCAGCTTTCTCATCCAGTCATATGATGGGCTAGAACGAAATACACACAATCTGTTGAAACTTGAAACTCTCTAGTGACTGTGTGTGTGTGCTTGTGTGACCGTCCTTGGGTAGTCCCTCACATGGTGGAGATGTCAATGAGTTTGTTGTGTTCCTCACAACCCAGCTGAGCCGCCACGTCTCTGAACTCCTCAGTGAGGCGGATAAGGCCCAGGTCCAGGTTAAACTCTGCAGGGAACACCGTAATCCAGTACCTGACACACACACACACACACACACACACACACACACACACACACACACACACACACACACACACACACACACACACACATGAATGGCTGATTTAGCACTAAAAAAGTATTCAGACCCCTTGACTTTTTCCAAATGTTCTTACGTTACAGCCCTATTCTGAAATGGATTAAATAAAATGTTTCCTCATCAATCTACACACAATACCCCATAATGACAAAGCGAAAACAAGTTGTTTGACATTGTTGCAAATTTATTAAAAATAAAAAACAGAAATACCTTATTTACATAAGTATTCAGACCCTTTGCTATGAGACTCGAATTTGAGATCAGGTGCATCCTGTTTCCATTGATCATCCTTGAGATGTTTCTAGAACTTGATTGGAGTCCACCTGTGGTAAATTCAATTGATTGGACATGATTTGGAAAGGCACACACCTGTCTATATAAGGTCCCACAGTTGACAGTGCATGTCAGAGCAAAAACCAAGACATGAGGTCGAAGGAATTGTCTATAGAGCTCCGAGACAGGAATGTGTCGAGGCACAGATCTGGGGAAGGGTACCAACACATTTCTGCAGCATTGAAGGTCCCAAAGGCACCCAAATGACTCTCAGACCATGAGAAACAAGATTCTCTGTTCTGATGAAAACAAGATTGAACTCTTTCGCCTGAATGCCAAGCGTCATGTCTGGAGGAAACCTGGCACCATCCATACGGTGAAGCACGTGGTGGCAGCATCATGCTGTGGGGATGTTTTTTAGCAGCAGGGACTAGGAGACTAGTCAGGATCGAGGGAAAGATGAACGGAGAAAAGTACAGAGAGATCCTTGATGAAAACCTGATCCAGAGTGCTCAGGACCTCAGACTGGGCCGAAGGTTCACCTTCCAACAGGACAACGACACTAAGCACACAGCCAAGACAACGCAGGAGTGGTTCGTGACAAGTCTCTGAATGTCTTTGAGGGGCCAGCCAGAGCCCGGACTTGAACCCGATCGAACATCTCTGGAGTGACCTGAAAATAGCTGTGCAGCGACGCTTCCCATCCAACCTGACAGAGCTTGAGAGGATCTGAAGAGATGAATGGGAGAAACTCCACAAATACAGGTGTGCCAAGCTTGTAGCATCATACCCAAGAAGACTCGAGGCTGTAATCGCTGCCAAAGGTGCTTCAACAACGTGCTGAGTAAAGTGTCTGAATACTTATGTAAATGTCATATTTCTACAACTTGTTTTTGCTTTGTCATTATGGGGTATTGTGTATAGATTGATGAGGGGAAAAAAACAATTTAATCAATTTTAGAATAAGGCTGTAACGTAACAAAATTTGGAAAAGTGAAGGGGTCTGAATACTTTCCGAATGCACTGTATGTTGCAGTTATACAATATGTTTACTGTTAGCATGTGTACATTATGTCCGGACAGTCTGACTGAACATCATAGCGCATAGCTCCAAGCAGCAGTGCCTGTAGAATATGAATGATTCACAATGATATCATAGTCTCAGAGGGCAAAGGCAGAGTTGAGGGTACTGATCCTGCACAAGAACTGCCGTGGGCTCCTTGCTCAGTGATTTGTAGTGTGATGTGGCTAATGGGAGTGGTGAGAATGGCAAGTCTAGCAAACATAGTCAGAAACGTGGCCTAGATTTTATCAACCCAACAAATCATGTTTCCCTAATATGGAAATAACAAATGAATACAGAGAACCATTAACAAGATAATGGCCATTGTGGTATTCCCCCTTCAGATTCAAATTAACTGCAAAATAACATGAACTTTAATATGGCCCCTCCTTACAGTAGTTAACATTATATTCAGATTATTTATTTAGTCTCTGAATTTCATATAAAGGTTGCACACAAAATAATAGGACAGATGGATTGGCAGACAGTGGTGGAGAATTACTTTAAAGGGGTTACCAGTGAAATAAGGGTCTGTGTATTCTGTTAAAGATTACCTGAGGACGTTTTGGGGTAAATAATGGATCACAAGACTCCTGATTCACTAAATGCTTTCGCCCCAAGCAATATCTCCACTTTAGATGGCAGGCAGCGGTCCACGTCTCATGAGGACAGCCACTGGCTGTCATTTTTAATGACATCTTCTCATCCCTCATTGCACCAGCCAGTCAGTCACAGAGCCCCGAGAGAGGAGCACACAACCTGCACTGCATTTTCAGCCTAGCAATACAAAACATCTTCAATACTGAAGAGCTCAGAAACTCATGGGTATGTAGTAGTGTTTTATTTACCTCATTAAATAGCAGATCTTCAGTCTCGTTCTTTGGCACTCATCTCCATGGCAGTCACGGTACGTGGGGTTGTGTCAAGGATAGTTTAGCACTTTTTGGAGACAGTGTCCGAAGCCCTATTACAAATGGACACACATTCCAAATTTCCAACAACCCCCCTCCCCCAAAAATATAACAATAAAACAACATCTTTCACAAGAAGCAGCTGTATATTTATCAGTTGGACAAAATGTCTCCTCTAATGAAGAATAACTCAAGTGTTCAAAAAGGAATGCCCAGTATGTGGAAATATAAAAACAATGAAAGGTCTGGCCATGTAATGAATCTCTCCACCAATGAATGTGTGCATTTTCTAAATAATTGTCACTTGGCCAATGTTTTACGTCCTTGAACCGTTGAAATATACAGGTAACTGCCAAAATAAAGGAAACACGTGAGTAAATGAGGGATACAAAGCATATTGAAAGCAGGTGCTTCCACACAGGTGGGTTTCCTGAGCTAATTAAGCATTTAACATCCCATCATGCTTAGGGTCATGTATAAAAAATTCCCTGAATTTTGCAACTCTAACCATGGCTAGAAGAAGAGATCTCAGTGACTTTGAAAGAGGGGTCTCAAAAGGAGCATAGGGGGTTTAAAGATGAGGGTGTCGCATTCCTCCAATAGAGTTCCAGACACCTGTAGAATCTATGCCAAGACGCATTGAAGCTGTTCTGGTGGCTCGTGGTGGCCCAACGCCCTATTAAGACACTTTATGCTGGTGTTTCCTTTATTTTGGCAGTTACCTGTAGATCTTAGAAGTAGTTTTGGAGAGGCCTTGGGCGTGGAGCCAGGTCTGCAGCGTAGCCTTTCTATATCACTTTCAAAAGGAACTCAGCTGTTTCTCTGCCAAGGATATAGTCACAACCATGCAGCAGAGCAGGCTAACCCCTGCCTTCTCTGTGGTACTATGAAACTCTCCCAGCATGGAGGGTCAGGATGGATGCTTAATGGATGTATACATGACTGTGGAAAACACACACAATCAATTGGTCTCGCCTTCTCTCAAGACGACTGAAAAATATTCTCATGGGCTAACTCACAAACAAGGAGGCGAATAAATGTAGGAGCTAAAATACATCTCTCAGCAACAGCTGAAGGACAACGATAAGTACTGTATATTTTGTTGGATTAATGAAAAAGCAAAAAGTGAGAGGAAGGGCAGAATAGTGCCTTTGTATTCTGTCATATGAAAGAGGCTCTCTGCTCTGGCTCTCCTCTGAGGCAGCTTCATACTGCATGGAGAAGGTAAGATTTTCCGCAAACTGGTCCCAGGGGGCCAGTATGAAAAATTTATGCACTCACTAATTGTAAATCGCTCTGGATAAGAGCGTCTGCTAAATGACTAAAATATAAATGTAAATTATATTTCACTTCCCATACGGTGAGGTTAGGATTGGAGGTAGGGTAATCGCTAATCTGACTCTAGATCTGCAGTTAGGGGCATCCTCCATCTGGAGCACCACAGCCATTACTCCAACCACAAGCAGGGAAAAGATGGGGTTCATCAGTCATCAGTGGAGAGGCCTGACACTAGGCATTGTAATATCTCAGGGTGTCTTTCCAGAAGCAAAGATATCAAAGCACTTAGTGGTATGGCGTCTCCAGGAAAACACTGTCCAGGACCCTGCTAACTGAATCAGATTAAAATGCACAGTCATGGCACACTAGATAAAAATCACAAAGAGGAATGGAATGCTAACAGCTATCGATTCGATCCAGGTTGCACTTCCTTTTGAAGTGGTTCTTTATCTCTAACATTGCTCTCAAATGCATTTGCACTTAACATGTCTTATTCTTCCTGTTTTGTCCCATGGAATAAATATTGTGGATCTAAATGTTTTCCTCATAACCCTGGACTATCGGACCACCATCTTATTACGTTTGCAATTGCAACAAATAATCTGCTCAGACACCAACCAAGGACCATCAAAAGCCATGCTATAAATTATCGGACAACCCAAAGATTCCTAGAGGCCCTTCCAGACTCTCTCCACCTACTCAAGGATGACAGAATACAAAAATCAGTTAACGACCTAACTGGGGATCTAAATGTAACCTTGCATAATACCCTAGATGCAGTCGCACCCCTAAAAACAAAAAATATTTGTCACAAGAAACTAGCTCCCTGGTATACAGAAAATACCCAAGCCCTGAAGCAAGCTTCCAGAAAATTGGAACGGAAATGGCGCTCCACCAAACTGGAAGTCTTCCTACTAGCTTGGAAAGAATATACAGTGCAATATCGAAGAGCCCTCACTGCTGCTCGATCATCCTACATTTATTTTTGACTATGTTGAACATAATAAATGGCTCCCTATCCTCCGGATGTGTACCAAACTCACTAAAAGTGGCAGTAATAAAACCTCTCTTGAAAAAGCCAAACCTTGACCCAGAAAATGAAAAAAACTATCGGCCTGTATCGAATCTCCCATTCCTCTAAACATTTTTTGAAAAAGCTGTTGTGCAGCAACTCACTGCCTTCCTGAAGACAAATAATGTATACGAAACGCTTCAGTCTGGTTTTAGTCCCCATCATAGCACTGAGACTGCACTGGTGAAGGTGGTAAATGACCTTTTAATGGCGTCAGACCAAGGCTCTGCATCTGTTCTCGTGCTCCTAGACCTTAGTGCTGCTTTTGACACCATCAATCACCACATTATTTTGGAGAGATTGGAAACCTTAATTGGTCTACAAGGACAAGTTCTTGCCTGGTTTAGATCTTATCTGTCGGAAAGATATCAGTTTGTCTCTGTGGATGGTTTGTCCTCTGACAAATCAATTGTATGTTTTGGTGTTCCTCAAGGTTCTGTTTTAGGACCACTATTGTTTTCACTATATATTTTACCTCTTGGTGATGTCATTCGGAAACACAATGTTAACTTTCATTGCTATGCGGACGACACACAGCTGTACATTTCGATGAAACATGGTGAAGCCCCAAAATTGCCTACCCTGGAAGCCTGTGTTTCAGATATAAGGAAGTGGATGGCGGCAAATGTTTTACTTTTAAACTCGGACAAAACAGAGATGCTAGTTCGAGGTCCCAAGAAACAAAGAGATCTTCTGCTGGATCTGTCAATTAATCTTGATGGTTGTACAGTCGTCTAAAAAAAAAATGTGAAGGACCTCGGCGTTACTCTGGACCCTGATCTCTCTTTTGACGAACATATCAAGAATATATATATCAGAAACTTTTTGTCCAAAAATGATGCAGAAAAGCTAATCCATGCTTTTGTCACTTCTAGATTAGACTACTGCAATGCTCTACTCTCCGGCTACCCTGATAAAGTACTAAATAAACTTCAGTTAGTGCTAAACACGGCTGCTAGAATCTTGACTAGAACCCCAAAATGTGATCATATTACTTCAGTGCTAGCCTCTATACACTGGCTTCCTGTTAAGGCTAGGGCTGAATTCAAGGTTTTACTGCTAACCTACAAAACATTACATGGGCTTGCTCCTACCATCTCTCCGATTTGGTCCTGCCGTATATACCTACACGTACGCTACGGTCACAAGACGCAGGCCTCCTTATTGTCCCTAGAATTTCTAAGCAAACAGCTGGAGGCAGAGCTTTCTCCTATAGAGCTTAATCTTTATGGAATGGTCTGCCTATCCATGTGAGAGACGCAGACTCAGTCTCGACCTTTAAGTCTTTACTGAAGACTCATCTCTTCAGTAGGTCCTATGATTGAGTGTAGTCTGGCCCAGGGGTGCGACAAACCGCCCTTGCTGTCTCTGCCTGGCCGGTTCCCGTCTCTCCATTGGGATTCTCTGACTCTTACCCTATTACGGGGGCTGAGTCACTGGCTTACTGGTGCTTTTAATGCCGTCCCTAGGAGGGGTGCGTCACTTGAGTGGGTTGAGTCACTGACGTGATCTTCCTGTCCAGTTTGTCGCCCCTATTACGGGGGCTGAGTCACTGGCTTACTGGCTTACTGGTGCTTTTCATGCCGTCCCTAGGAGGGGTGTGTCACTTGAGTGGGTTGAGTCACTGACGTGATCTTCCTGTCCAGTTTGTCGCCCCCTCGGGCTCGTGCAGTGGAGGAGATCTTTGTGGGCTATACTCAGCCTTGTCTCAGGGTAGTAGGTTGGTGGTCTGTTGATATTCCTCTGGTGGTGTGGGGGCTGTGCTTTGGCAAAGTGGGTGGGGTTATATCCTGCCTGGTTGGCCCTGTCCGGGGTTATCGTCGGACGGGGCCACAGGGTCTCCCGACCCCCCCTGTCTCAGCCTCCAGTATCTATGCAGCAATAGTGTATGTGCCGAGGGGCTAGGGTCAGTCTGTTATATCTGGTGTTATTCTCCTGTCTTATCCGGTGTCCTGTGTGAATTTAAGTATGCTCCCTCTAATTCTCTCTCTCTCCTTCTCTCCCTCCCCTCCCGGAGGACCTGAGCCCTAGGACCATGCCTCAGGACTACCTGGCCTGATGACTCCTTGCTGTCCCCAGTCCACTTGGTCGTGCTGCTGCTCCAGTTTCAACTCTTCTGCCTGTGGCTATGGAACCCTGACCTGTTCCCCGGACGTGCTACCTTGTCCCAGATCTGCTGTCTTCAACTCTCTCTCTCTACCGCACCTGCTATTTCAACCTCTAAATGCCCGGCTATGAAAAGCCAACTGACATTTACTCCTGATGTACTGACCTGTTGCAACCTCTACAACCACTGTGATTATTATTTGACCCTGCTGGTCATTTATGAACGTTTGAACATCTTGAAGAACAATCTGGCCTTAAAATGGCCATGTACTCTTATAATCTCCACCCGGCACAGCCAGAAGAGGACTGGCCAACCCTCAGAGCCTGGTTCCTCTCTAGGTTTCTTCCTAGGTTCCTGCCTTTCTAGGGTTTTTCATAGCCACCATGCTTCTACATCTGCATTGCTTGCTGTTTGAGGTTTTAGGCTGGGTTTCTGTATAGCACTTTGTGACATCTGCTGATGTTAAAAGGGCTTTATAAATACATTTGATTGATTGATTGATTGATTGACTGTAGTTTTCATAGGACAATCTGCCTTAACCCAGAGCTGTGCGATCAACCAATCATAATTGGTTGCTAGAAATGACACAAACAGTTGACTGATATACTATCCCTCAAAATAAACAATATTTTGTATACTCAGGAAAAGTCACTCAGGGTTAGTCAGTGTCCACCCAGAAAATACATTGGGCACAGTCAGGGAACACAGCATTCCATAGCGCCCATATTGTATACTCTGCCATATCTAAACACAACCAGAAAGGCTCTAAATGGCGTATGACAACTGTTCTTTGTTGGTCTGGTGAGAATCCACATGGAAGGATATATCATGAGCAGCTTCCCGGCCAGCTCTGTGGATGTGACATACCAGCGGTGCATCAGCAGCAGGGTGCGAGGGAGCTGGTTGGACTGCAACTCCCCATTGTCATCTGTGGAGAGGGATCACACCATAGAAAAGGAACAATTAGAACACATCTACACTGAGTGTACAAAACATTATAAACACCCGCTCTTTCCATGACATAGACTGACCAGGTGAATTCAGGTGAAAGCTATGATCCCTTATTGGAGGAGACAGATTAAAGATGGATTTTTAAGCCTTGAGACAATTGAGAGATGGATTGTGTATGTGTGCCATTCAGAGGGTTAATGGGCAAGGCAAAATATTTAAGTGCCTTTGAACCGGATATGGTAGTAGGTGCCAGGCGCACCAGTTTGAGTGTATCAAGAACAGCAACGCTGCTGAGTTTTTCACCCTAAACAGTTTCCCATGTGTATCAAGAATGGTCCACTACCCAAAGGACATCCAGCCAACTTGACACAACTGTGGGAAGCATTGGAGTCAACATGGGCCAGCATCCCTGTGGAACGCTTCCGACACCTTGTAGAGTCCATGCCCAGACGAATTGAGGCTGTTCTGAGGGCAAAAGGGAGTGCAACTCAATATTAGGAAGGTGTTCCTAATGTTTTGTACACTCAGTGTATACTGTTTGGATCACATCACACACCACTGATATAGCTTCCCCACTGTGTTTCTGTGATTGGTTACTCACCAAAAGCCTGGATGCAGGCATCCAGTAGCATGTTGAGAGGGGCTGCCTTCCCCAGCGTCGATGATCCCATGGTCCCACAGGACGACTCCTCACAGCAGAGATGGGTTCACGGCCCCCGAGCGGGAGAACACATGGTACACCTCCACACCTGGAGGTCAGGGGTCAAAGCCTGCTCAGGAGCTCTCTGTGAGGAGAGAAGACACAGCCAGGCTAAACAAACATTGCTTACATCTCTTTCTAAGATTATTGTAAACACATGCAGACATGGGTGTGGATGTCGTTTATTCATCAGCACACAATCGTAATTTCTGTTCTAATTGTGGACATATACACACTAAATTCACCAGACGTATTTCCATATACATTACAAACGAACACTACATGGATTCTATACTAGGTTTTTCAATAAACTACAGTGGCTAGTGAAAAGAGGCGATGTAATAAGATAGCCAGTTCAGTGCATTCCTCCAGCATCATGCTCCTCTCCTCCACATCTGCAGGAGTTGGGCAGTCTTCTGAGAACTCCCATGGCAGCCATCCATGTTTTATGACTTTCTGATGTGCTAAGTGCGTGATACCACCAAAACAGCTCATGATTCCATACAAATTGCATAATACTCTTCTGGCCCAGTGAGCGCGACAAGACTACATCTGTCTACCATGGCCTGGTTGGGGACTGGGTTTATGTCATCTGGATACAGTGGTTTCTGTCTGTCTGACGAATATCAGTGATTGTCAGTTCATATAGTATCGCCACTGATACCAACACAAAGTTAAGTAAAGTACAGACAAGGTCATTTTAGAATGTTATTCTAGGGTTTTAGATTCCAGATTAGATTTGACAAGACAACAATAAAGGTTGATATAGCAGAGCGAGTTGTCTGTACTGATGACATTAGAGGTGGCATCATCGAGAAGTTTGGTTGGTGGTTTTGGAAACTGTGGCTGATTTGGATTGGTTGCAGTAGCGGTGCGTGGGTAAAATCACTGAGGAAGCCAAGCCAGTAAAAAATCCATATTACAACCTATGTTGTGATAATTGCGTTGTTTTCTCTATAACCCATTCATTCATACGCCACCGTGATATACAATAAGGCTGTGACAACAAAAAGACAACAGTCACACAGTGGCGGAATAAATGTAAGTACACAGATGTTTGATTCATTACAAAACCAGAGAGCAACATCTGTCCCCAAAGCAAATATTGCATGTAACAAACAGTTATATGACCTGCAACATGGTCAAGCAAGTTGTTTTTGACAGTTTACTAAACAACTACTGATTTAGAACCACAGAGTTACCTCAAGTCAGCACAAAGACAACAGGAGCACCACCTCCGCTATTCCAGCACCATTTCAAATTAAACATAATCAAATCAAGAAGGCTACATATGCTTAGTTTAATACACTGAAAACAAACTTAAAGATACCAAAAACAAAGATGCTAAATATCATGTGGCTGTCCATGGTACTGATTTCTGTCTGTGTGTGTGTGCATGTGTGCATGCGTGCTTGCAAGTATTATTATTTTTTGACCCTACATGTAGACTAGCAGAACGCCAATGCCATCCTCCTCTTTTTCTCTCTCTCTGTGGTCCTCTGTAGCTCAGCTGGTAGAGCACGGCGCTTGTAACGCCAAGGTAGTGGGTTCGATCCCCGGGACCACCCATACACAAAAAAAATGTATGCACGCACGACTGTAAGTCGCTTTGGATAAAAGCGTCTGCTAAATGGCATATTATTATTATTTCATGTTGGCAAAACGGTCTATGGCTCTGTCACACAATGCACTTTTAGTTTTTGTTGTCAAAGGCTACCTGGCTAAAATGCTTGCTAGCCTAACTTCCTCACATGGGCAACAATGAACCAGCTAAGTTAGCTAGCTAATTAATGTGAGCCTAAAAGGGCTAGGTTACATATTGAACTTCAATCGTCTCAGGCCAGTGGCACAACATATCAATTTGTGGTTAGATCAAAATCGCTGTCATAATTCTTTGTACAGGCCAATGATTAAGTCAAAACCACAAGTCCAAATCCCATCTCCATCCATGGCTTAGGAAAGGGCCAATTTAGCAAGCTAGATACTGCAGGACATCAACACAAACAGACCAGAAATGAAAATGATGTTTTGCTTAGGATGTGATTTGATTGGTGTGAAGCCAAATCCAAACTGGCCTCTCTTGGGGGGCGTTTTGCTGCACCAGGACAATCCACAGTTGAGCTCAGCTCAACGCTGATTGGCTAATTATTTTATATTTTTTTTATCAAGGTAGGCCAAATGCTTGCTGGCATCAATCAAATGCTGCGCCCGCAACATGTCATACTCTTTTGGTCCAGACAGCATCAAACACATGGGCTACACATACTGAGACAGAGGGGCGCTGTTTCCCTTGCTCGGATGATTTCTCCAGTGAGATTCAGCCACTTGCGAATTGACGGAAAATTATGAAAAAACAGAAAGACATTTTATATGTATATATTTTTATTGGTCAAATATTTGGGGAAGCCTGGCTATTCATAGTCATGAATACGCGCCACTGATTGGTTGAGATTGGCCTTGAAGCCAAACAAGTCATCAACCATTGAATAAGGATTAGAGGTGCATTGTGGAAGCAGGGGACCAAGTCGCTGTTGATTTGGAACTTGTTAATGGCTTTGTGTGTAATCTGTCACCTTGGTGAGGCGCATACAAGACGTCATCCATAAACCTTGTAATTGATTGTGCAACACTTATGTCAATATCAGAACTAGGGCAATTGGTGGGGGTTAGGGTCAGGAGTGGCATGTGTGTGTGCATGTGTGTGCACATGCTTTTTCAGGAAATGAAATCAAGCTCTTGTCCCTTGACTGTAAGGTGATTTGTGAGCTCTCTCTAGCTGCAGACAGAGTTGATAAGATCTTAAAAGATGGACATAGAATGGATGTGTTACCGTACGTGTAGTATGTGTCCTTCAACTCCGATTCATCTTCGGTGATGTTAAGATGGATGACGTCCATGGCCTTGACTGAAAGCAACCTTTCTTAATTAAGGCTCGGCGACAAACATAAATCAAGGCATAGTCTCGGATTGCCTTGGCGCAAACATTAATCAACTCTGCCATGGAGATTCATGTCAAGCTATCTACTTCAATCCCATCTCAAGCCTCCTATCTATCATAGTTTCAGATGCATTTGTAATATAACAAACTGATGTACACTAGTTACATGTATACGATGAATGCACTAACTGTAAGTCACTCTGGATGAGAGCGTCTGCTAAATGACTAAAATGTGAAATGTAAATGTTATTCAACATATAGTATATATTGACTTTGAATAGTAACATATTGCATGTATATTGATATATTGATAAATACATATTATGTCAATAGTCTTTGCAAAGGGAAGATTTGCATGAGGAGATTTGATCAACATTCAACTCAGTGGAAATATGTGCATCTGTTACGTTATTCCCCAGCCAATAGCCTATCACTGCACTGAAACAAAACAGCTGATGCTTAGAGTCGAACTGGACATCATGGCAGATATGCCCAAGCTTGTTCATCTCAAGCAATTACAGTTTATTAATAAGCATTGAAGGCACTAACAGCAGCCCTCCTAATAGATAAAATGTTGCTCCACTGTTTTCCATCACGATCTGCAACATGATTTCCACTTCATAGACTTGGAATATTGAAGCAATTACGAAAGCCATAGAAACTGGTCTAAAATCCTACTGATTTCTACCCCTTATTCTTGGTTATTTATCCTCCAACTCCCTGTGCAGTCAGTCACACAGTCTTCCCCTGTGTAGCTGGGCACAGAGCCAGAGTGTAGACAAATGCCAAAAGCCGTGCAGCCTTGGAGGGTTACACTTCAACCAGCTGAGAGGGGCACTGATAAATTAACAACCAAAGGTCTCCAACTCAGCTACTGCTCTGACTCCAGATTCACCATTCATTTTGTGCTTAACAACACAGGGCAGTGATGTACAGAAGCGTGCAGCACACGGCTCCTCACGTGAAGTCTGCTGCCTTGAGCCTTAGCCCAGGGCCCAAATTCACAAATAACTTCTTACGCAAAAAACTTAAGAAGTATCTTAAGAAAAAAATAAGAAGTTCATAAGATAGTTTGTAAGTGCAATTCCTCAACAATATCTTAAGATTGAATGATTTTCTTACGAACTTCTCAAATATCTTCTTACAAATCTTCTTAAGATGTTTGTTGCTAGCAACCGTTTTAGCTAGCTATCTAGCTAGCAATGGCAATCATGTTAGCATATTACTTACTGAGATTACTGTTCTAAAACATGTTCTTGGGTTTAAAATAATCAATACTGAAACTTTCAGATGAAGTGTGTCAGTGAATTAAACATGTTCAATTGCTTTCATGAGCTTTTTCTCTCACTACCCTGAGTTTAAGGCAAGGGTTTAGCTGTCTTGGAATTAATAACATTTCCAATTTTCAAGAATCTAATTTCTTGTTAACTTTTTGCTTAAGGAGAAACATAAGAAATAGCGTAAGAACATTTCCAATAACCTTTTTGAGGAATAGCAACTTTGCTTAACTTTCTTCTTAAGTCTATAGTTAAGGAAAAAGTGGCAGTTAAGAAGACATTTCTTCTTAAGAAGATTTTGTGAATCTGGGACCTTGGATCAATAAATTGATCAATTGTCCATTAAGTGGTAATCAGGCAGGCACCTCCAGCCCTACTCTCCACAGGGACACCCAATGATTCCTCCAGAGCTTGACCCCTTCTATCCCCCCTTAGTCACTCCCCTTGTCCAGAACTGATAGGAGCGGATGGGTGTAAGCAATATGGCGGAAACTACGTACAGTTGAAGTCGGAAGTTTACATACACCTTAGCCAAATACATTTAAACTCAGTTTTTCACAATTCCTGACATTTAATCCCAGTAAAAAGTCCCTGTTTTAGGTCAGTTAGGATCACCACTTTATTTTAAGAATGTGAAATGTCAGAATAATAGTAGATAGAATGATTTATTAATCACATTCCCAGTGGGTCAGAAGTTTACATACACTCAATTAGTATTTGGTAGCATTGCCTTTAAATTGTTTAACTTGGGTCAAACATTTCGGGTAGTCTTCCACAAGCTTCCCACAATAAATTGGGTGAATTTTGGCCCATTCCTCCTGACAGAGCTGGTGTAACTGAGTGAGGTTTGTAGGCCTTCTTGCTCGCACACGCTTTTTCAATTCTGCCCGCTCCAATACCTTAACTTTGCTGTCCTTAAGCCATTTTGCCACAACTTTGGAAGTATGCTTGGGGCCTTTCAGGTTATGTCGATATAGGACTCGTTTTAGTGTGGATATAGATACTTTTGTATCTGTTTCCTCCAGCATCTTCACAAGGTCCTTTGCTGTTGTTCTGGGATTTATTTGGACTTTTCACACCAAAGTACGTTTATCTCGAGGAGACAGAACGCGTCTCCTTCCTGAGCGGTATGACAGCTGCGTGGTCCCATGGTGTTTATATTTGCGTACTATTGTTTGTACAGATGAATGTGGTACCTTCAGGCGTTTGGAAAATGCTCCCAAGGATGAACCAGACTTGTGGAGGTCTACAATTTATTTTCTGAGGTCTTGGCTGTTTTCTTTTGATTTCCCCATGATGTCAAGCAAAGAGGCACTGAGTTTGAAGGTAGGCCTTGAAATACATCCACAGGTACAATGACTCAAATGATGTCAATTAGCCTATCAGAAGCTTCTAAAGCCATGACATCATTTTCTGGAATTTTCCAAGCTGTTTAAAGGCACAGTCAACTTATTGTATGTAGACCTCTGAGCCACTGGAATAGTGATACAGTGAATTATAAGTGAAATAATCTGTAAACAATTGTTGGAAAAATTGCTAGTGTCATGCACAAAGTAGATGTCCTAACCGACTTGCCAAAACTATAGTTTGTTAAAAATAAATTTGTGGAGTGGTTGAAAAATGAGTTTTAATGACTCCAATTTAAGGGTATGTAAACTTCCGACTTCAACTGTAGATATGGACACCTTAGTACTATAGTAGTACTTAGTACTATAAGGTACTACTGTATATGTAAATGGTAGTGAATGAGGACAGAGGGGGTAAGAGAAAACATTTCTCTAATGAAAAGCAGCCCTGCTTGACTCAGTATCACTATTTTATAATGCCATCGACAACACAAGTGAACCATAGAGAAATACGAGGGAGAGAAGCTTGTTCTGAAAATGTCAATTCAAATTGAACAGAATTCCTTCCTGTATTAAAGAATCGAAAAAGCCAAAACGGAGCCTCTATCTTGAAGGAAAGGGTCATATGTTATTTATGACATAATGCTTTAATCTTGTATTTTCATATTTGACTCATTTCCTAAACGCCTCATAAATATTTGATTGATTGTTTGGATGTGGATGTACGTGTATGCTCCTGCTCCAAGGATGGAAGCAGAAAGCCTGCTGAGCTACAGTTAGATGTTGCTTGTTTAAAGGACCCCAAGGTCACTATTTGTATCACAACCCAAGGCATGGTGCTTGTTTGCAAATAAAATGTTTTATCAAACAAAACCATTGATCAGAGCCCTTGGTGGATTCAAGGCATTGGCAGTTTAGTAAACAAAACCGTTCTGTTTTTCACAGAGCTTCGAGGGTTTTCCTAATGCTACTGACATGGATTCCATACTATTGGCCTTGGGTGCGAAGGCTGTATATTTCTTGCCACTAATGTTAATATTCCAAGAAAGTGTGTGTCACAGATTGACAGTAGATAATCTGTCTGTTTTCCAGGAAGCTTTACCATTGAGACCACTCTCTACACAGCTTTAAAACACTTAAATGGTCATTATAGGCAATCCCACAGCTAGACACACTGCTATATGAGTGTGGGCGCATTTGGGGTAAACACTGGAGTACTAAGGAAAATGGCTATTTCAACACAAAGGTGTCCTCCTATAGCAGCTTTGAGAGCACTATAGAAATATGAAACTGTTGTATATTATTTGTTGTTATCAGGAGGATAAGATTAATCCGGTAAAGTCACCTCAATACACACACACCTCTACAATCCCACCTGTTTTGACAACTACCACAATCACCATTGCCTGACCACCACTCTATTGATCCCAACACCTCTACCTGACCCAACCATGTATCTGAGTTGGCTGAGGTTACTGGCTGAGGTAATAACAGCAACTGATAACAACACAATAACAAACCCATTATTGCACATTAAAATATACTAGGGCGTTATAGCACAGTGAACTGTACAACCAACAATGTGGCTTTTATATGGATATCGTATAAGAGTAAAAGGAGCTGGACAGCTAAACCATTTAGATCATCATTGTAATTGCCCACTAAAATAATTGACAGGGGGCACCACTGACTTATGTCATCAAAATGTTTCTTAAAATAAATAAATATTATTTTGAAAGAATATCTGTCAAATAATTTGTACGGAGGGACCAGGAAATTTGGTGACAATGCAGACACAGTGGATGGATAAATCAAAGTTTAGCAGGTGTTATAGCTGTGCAGCAAAATGCTTATGTTACTAGATCCTAACAATGCAGTCAAATGTCAAACAGCTCAAATGTAAAGAAAAATACCCCAAAAGAAAGGCAAGAAATCAAGAACGGCGGGACGAATCCAATTAACAACCCAAATAGCACTGTAGCAGTATCAAAATGCAATCTATACATACAGTAAGAGTCAAACATTTGGACACACCTACTCATTCAAGGGTTTGTCTTTATTTTTACTATTTTCTACATTGTAGAATAATAGTTAAGACATCAAAAGGATGAAAGAACACACATGGAATCATGTAGGAACCAAAAAAGTGTTAAACAAATAAAAATATATTTTAGATTTTAGATTCTTCAAAGTAGCCACTCTTTTCCTTGATGACAGCTTTGCACACTCTTGGCATTCTCTCAACCAGCTTCTCCTGGAATGCTTTTCCAACAGTCTTGAAGGAGTTCCCACATATGCTGAGCACTTGTTGGCTGCTTTTCCTTCACTCTGCGGTCTAACTCATCCCAAACCATCTCAATTGGGGTGAGGTCGGGTGATTGTGGAGGCCAGGTCATCTGATGCAGCACTCCATCACTCACCTTCTTGGTCAAATAGCCCTTACACAGCCTGGAGGTGTGTTGGGTCATTGTCCTGTTGAAAAACAAATGATACTCCCACTAAGCGCAAACCAGATGGGATGACGTATTGCTGCAGAATGCTGTGGTAGCCATGTTGGTTAAGTGTGCCTTGAATTCTAAATAAATCACTGACAGTGTCACCAGCAAAGCATCCCCACACCATCACACCTCCTCCTCCATGCTTTACGGTGGGAACTATACATGCGGAGATCATCCGTTCACCTAATCTGCGTCTGACAAAGACACAGCGGTTGGAACCACAAATCTCAAATTTGGACTCATCAGAACAAAGGACAGATTTACACCAGTCTAATGTCCATTGCTCGTGTTTCTTGGCCCAAGCAAGTATCTTCTTCTTATTGGTGTCCTTTAGTAGTGGTTTCTTTGCAGCAATTCGACCATGAAGGCCTGATTCATGCAGTCTCCTCTGAACAGTTGATGTTGAGATGTGTCGGTTACTTGAACTCCGTGAAGCATTTATTTGGGCTTATCCTCTGCAGCAGAGGTAACTCTGGGTCTTCGTTTCCTGTGGCGGTCCTCATGAGAGCCAGTTTCATCATAGCGCTTGATGGTTTTTGCGACTGCACTTAAAGAAACTTTCAAAGTTCTTGACATTTTCTGGTTTGACTGACCTTAATTTCTTAAAGAAACTGTAGTTTCTCTTTGCTTATGTGGTCCTCTGTAGCTCAGCTGGTAGAGCACGGCGCTTGTAACACCAAGGTAGTGGGTTCGATCCCCGGGACCACCCATACACAAAAATGTATGCACGCACGACTGTAAGTCGCTTTGGATAAAAGCGTCTGCTAAATGGCTTATTATATATTATTATTTGAGCTGTTCTTGCCATAATATGAACTTGGTCTTTTACCAAATAGGGCTATCTTCTGTATACCCCCCTTACCTTGTCACAACACAACTGATTGTCTCAAGCGCATTAAGAAGGAAATACATTTTAACAAGGCATACCTGTTAATTGAAATGCATTTCAGGTGACTACCTCATGAAGCTGGTTGAGAGAATGGCAAGAGTGTTGAAAGCCGTCATCAAGGCAAAGGGTGGCTACTTTGAAGAATCTCAAATACAAAACATATTTTGATTTGTTTAATTCTTTTTTGGTTACTACATGATTCCATATGTGTTATTTCATAGTTTTGATGTCTTCACTATTATTCTACAATGTAGAAAATAGTTTAAAAAATAAAGAAAAACCCTGAGTAGGAATGAGTAGGTGTGTCCAAACCTTGGACTGGTACTGTAAGTATTATTGTGTTATAAAGTGGGATTAAAATTGATGTAATTTTATTTTTTGTCAATGATATACACAAAATACTCTGCAATGTCAAAGTGGAAGAAAAATATACCTTGATTAAATACACCCCCGGACTCAGTACATGTTAGAAACACCTTTGGCAGTGATTACAGCTGTGAGTCTTCTTGGGTATGTCTCATAAGAGCTTTGCACATCTGTATTGTGCAATATTTGCCCATTATTCTTTAAAAAAATTCTTCAAGCTCTGTCAAGGTGTTGGAGATCATGGCAAGACAGCAATTTTCAAGTCTTGCCATAGACTTTCAAGCCGATTTAAGTCAAAACTGTAAGTTGGCCACTCAGGAACATTCACTTGGTAAGCAACTCCAGTGTAGATTTGGCTTTGTGTTGTAGATTATTGTCTTGCTGAAAGGTCCATGCCTCTCTCAGTGTCTGGTTTAAAGCAGACTGAAGCAGGTTTTCCTCTAGGATTTTGCCTGTGCTTATCTCCATACCGTTTCTTTTCAACCTGAAAAACGCCTCAGTCTTTGCCAATGTCAAGCGTACCCATACCATGATTCAGCCACCACCATGCTTGAAATGAAGGAGGCATATACTCAGTGATGTGTTGTGTTGAATTTTCCCCACACATAAGGCTTTGCATTTAGGCCAGAAAGTGTATTCGTTTGCAATGTTTTTTTTTGCAGTATTAACTTACTACCTTGGTACATACATATGCATGTTTTGGAATTCTATATACAGTGGGGAGAACAAGTATTTGATACCGATTTTGCAGGTTTTCCTACTTACAGAGCATGTAGAGGTCTGTATTTTTATCATAGGTACACTTCAACTGTGAGAGACGGAATCTAAAACAAAAATCCAGAAAATCACATTTTATGGTTTTTAAGTAATTCATTTGCATTTTATTGCATGACATAAGTATTTGATCACCTACCGACCAGTAAGAATTCCGGCTCTCACAGACCTGTTCGTTTTTCTTTAAGAAGCCCTCCTGTTCTCCACTCATTACCTGTATTAACTGCACCTGTTTGAACTCGTCACCTGTATAAAAAACACCTGTCCACACACTCAATCAAACAGACTCCAACCCCTCCACAATGGCCAAGACCAGAGAGCTGTGTAAGGACATCAGGGATAAAATTGTAGACCTGCACAAGGCTGGGATGGGCTACAGGACAATAGGCAAGCAGCTTGGTGAGAAGGCAACAACTGTTGGCGCAATTATTAGAAAATGGAAGAAGTTCAAGATGACGGTCAATCACCCTCGGTCTGGGGATCCATGCAAGATCTCACCTCGTGGGGCATCAATGATCATGAGGAAGGTGAGGGATCAGCCCAGAACTACACGGCAGGACCTGGTCAATGACCTGAAGAGAGCTGGGACCACAGTCTCAAAGAAAACCATTAGTAACACACTACGCCGTAATGGATTAAAATCCTGCAGCGCACGCAAGGTCCCCCTGCTCAAGCCAGCGCATGTCCAGGCCCGTCTGAAGTTTTCCAATGACCATCTGGATGATCCAGAGGAGGAATGGGAGAAGGTCAAGTGGTCTGATGAGACAAAAATAGAGCTTTCTGGTCTAAACTCCACTCGCCATGTTTGGAGGAAGAAGGATGAGTACAACCCCAAGAACACCATCCCAACCGTGAAGCATGGAGGTGGAAACATCATTCTTTGGGGATGCTTTTCTGCAAAGGGGACAGGACGACTGCACCGTATTGAGGGGAGGATGGATGGGGCCATGTATCGCGAGATCTTGGCCAACAACCTCCTTCCCTCAGTAAGAGCATTGAAGATGGGTCGTGGCTGGGTCTTCCAGCATGACAACGACGCGAAACACACAGCCAGGGTAACTAAGGAGTGGCTCCGTAAGAAGCATCTCAAGGTCCTGGAGTGGCCTAGCCAGTTTCCAGACCTGAACCCAATAGAAAATCTTTGGAGGGAGCTGAAAGTCCGTATTGCCCAGCGACAGCCCCGAAACCTGAAGGATCTGGAGAAGGTCTGTATGGAGGAGTGGGCCAAAATCCCTGCTGCAGTGTGTGCAAACCTGGTCAAGACCAACAGGAAACGTATGATCTCTGTAATTGCAAACAAAGGTTTCTGTACCAAATATTAAGTGCTGCTTTTCTGATAAAATGCAAATGAATTACTTAAAAATCATACAATGTGATTTTCTGGATTTTTGTTTTAGATTCCATCTCTCACAGTTGAAGTGTACCTATGATAAAAATTACAGACCTCTACATGCTTTGTAAGTAGGAAAACCTGCAAAATCGGCAGTGTATCAAATACTTGTTCTCCCCACTGTATTTGTATTCTTCTTTTCACTCTGTCACTTAGGTCTTTATTGTGGAGTCACTACAATGTTGTCGATCCATCCTCAGTTCTCTCCCATCACAGCCATTGAACTCTAGCTGTTTTAAAATCACCAATGGCCTGATGGTGACATCCCGTAGCAGTTTCCTTCCTGTCCTGCAGCTCAGTTCAGAAGGACGACTGCATCTTTGATATGTTTGGGTGGTTGAATACATCATCTACAGCATAATTATACATTTGACGATGCTTAAAGATATATTCAATGTCTTGTTATGCAGTGTGGGAGTGCGGAAGCGGCAGATCGATGGAATCTCAAAGTACACCCCTTCTTATCTCAGGCAACGTCATTCCCCCGGTATCGGGGTCCACATTCGGAGCATAGCGCTCGCTCAGCTTGTACTGATTCAAGGCTCAAACATGTAGCTCATTAGCAAAAAAAATTCTCAAAACATTAATGTTCAAATGGAGTCGTATTATACCAGCCAATTAAGGTAACCAGTACAAACCTATCATCCATAAATAAAACCCCACCATTTTGAAAGCATAAACCTTAGCAGTCCTCAGATACTGTACATAGCTCAACAACACAGCATCTACAGTCTAACACAGGGATGGGCAATGTTGATGGGGGTGGGGGACACAAATAATCTGAACTCATGAGGGGCCGCAGTTGCTTGAGGGTCTGAGCATTCATACAACAGTGCAAGAAACTGTGAACACAGTTGGGCTACAACAAGACCCAAAAACAAAGCGAAGAGCCAAAGACCTGCAGTTCTGTTGGAGCTGAGGTTGTAACTTTCCTCTAGCATTACTCCACCTACCTAAGGAAGAACAGTCAGGTCCTACCACTTGTATCCACCACCTTCCACACATGGCCTCTGATTGGGAGACTCAAATCCACCTAAGGCCCGCTCCTACGCAGATCCATTCACTGGAAACACCAGCATACTGCTCCAGTACTTTGTATCTTCTCTGGTCTTTTCTGTGGCTGACCCACTTCTATTGTATCCTTCGCTCTCCTTGTACAGCGCAGCAGCTCACTCCTGCTAGACCGCAGATCTTTTGTCTATATGGCAAGTAGACTTCCTCCTATTCTTTCTGAACTTAGTTTTCCTGCCTCTACCTGACTGTTTCCCTGAGCTGGACAAAAAATAGGGCCCACACAAGGTAAAGTGGAATAGAGCAGGGCAGGAAATGTGTCACTATAAGAGTCTCTCTCTCTGAGAACTCACCCTTACTAACAGATGTCTGCTTTCACTCAAAGCAGGGGGGTATATGAAACTATATGGCCCTCAGCAATAGGAGTCCAATCAAATCCCCATCTCTGGAGCAGCAAAGACAGAGGCAGCATGGTCCAGGCCCATTCGTGTTCAGTCAACTTAAGTGTGTGTGTGAGAATGCTGCCAACCCAGCCCCCTCTGATGCTGCACACATTGTTTTGTCTCCTCATGAGAAAAAAAAAATCCCCTAAACAAAAACAAATACTGCATATCCTGCCGCTTGGACATGTAAGTAACACGCAACAATGGATCATGGGCTTCTACAGAACATCTGGCCATTAACTCTGCATTACCACTTGCATGTAGCCTTTTTAAATAAAGAGACAATATTGAGGCAACGTGTGACTTTTCCACACTAGCATTCATTCACGTATGGAGAAACAAAGGTGTTGTTTTAACTACTGTATGATTAGTCGTATTCCTCTAATACTTGTGGTCAACTATTCTATCAAGTAGGATCATTTCTTCTCCAAGAAGAGTGTATTGATGGCTATGGTTTTCTTGGGAATGGAAATCTTGCTAAAATTATTACTAATGATTAATGTCTCTGCCCTTTAGTGCAGTTAATCTGGCCCAACAGAATATCATTCCTTAAATCAAAAACCCACAACATTTGTCTCTGTGACTATGACAAATAGATTTACCCAGTTTTGGACTTTTTGACATTTTCAAAATGTTACAAACAACAATGGGCTCTATTCAATCTGTATCCGCTGAAGCGTTACAGATTGCGTGATATAAATGTAAAGGTAATATCCAATTAAGCCGACATATGCAGCGTTTACCGTAAATGCAGTCTCTGCTAACGCTGGAACATTGCCTTTAAATTTCAATCAAGCTGTAACGCTGAACTTCCGCGATATGGATTGAATAGAGCCCAATGTTGTCACCTGTCCTTCCTCTTCTAAATCACTCTGTAGTCTTCTGTATCATTATAAGTTATTCTTGTTTTGAAAAGCATTGTTGTACAGTAGGTCCCACTGTTGTGTCGTGTAGTTCACTTAATCTATTATGTAGCATCTTAGACTTACAAGGGTATGATTAATGTATGCAAGTCTTCATTATGTATTTGGTTCTCTTGTCAAGATACATCAATGTTTCAAGCTCGCTCAATTTCAGAGCGTTTGGCAACAAACAGAAAATGGCATCAACCAAAAAATAATGTGTTTCCAGCGATGGGGAGTTTTCCTACTGATCCAGTGGGATTGTCTCAGAGAGAGGAGGTGGACAACACACAGGATAATGTGTTGCATTGTGGGAAAGCTGGTTATTTCACATGAGTTGTGGCGAGCAGCTACCTGTAAACAAAGGTTCTTAAACATGGCCCACTGGTGTCTGGGGTGGGAGACTAAGTGTTTTTTGCTTTAACACAAATGTCATACGTGGTGGTGGGGGGGTAGTGGTGGGGATATTTCTCCCTGTCTCCTCCTATCAAATGGTGGCAGAACTGGCACGTGCACAAGCACACTCCTCAGACCCCCTAGAAAAGGGATTCTCAACCAGGGGGGCCCGGACCCTAGAGGGCCTCAATGAATTTTCCAAGGGGGTATTCATGGACAAGCAGAGAAGAACAATGAAATATTTATTTTGTGGAAGAGTACTGTCTGACTGGACAATTCCACAGAAAACTATAAATATATAGGTCAGAGGCCAGTTAAACTAGACATCAGCAAGTATAACGAGACAGTGTAGAAAGCCACAACTTCAAACTACCAGTCTTCTAAGTATAAACATTTTTATTCGTTCTAGCATGTTCTTAATATTGTCCAGGAAGTATTGCACCACTCACACACTGCCCTTAAAACCCATTAATCCCTGCCTTCCAGAGTAACAGACCACTCCCCTAACTGCCACCCTATGTGCTACCTACACCGCTCCCAACTGGAGTCTCCCTCTGTCAAGTTCTCTGTCGGCACAGTCAGTGAAACACAGACACCCCCGTAAGTGTGGAGCGAGTGAGCGCTACCAATCCACGCACGCACATACACACACACAGACACACACACAGACACAGACACAGACACACGGAAACACACTATAAATAGCCCCAGGGTTTACTGGAAACAAAAGCCCCGGCCCAAGGCCACTCTGCAAATAACAATCTGTGTAGCCTTGTTGGAGACAGAAGGAAGGACAGGGAAAGAGAGAGGAGTGTGTGAGTGAGAAAATAATGAGAGCGATAGAGAGAGAGAAGAGAGGTGTATGTGTGTGTGTGTGTGTGTGTGTGTGTGTGTGTGTGTGTGTGCGCGCGCGCGTGCCTCATGCCCATAGGGGCCACAAGGGAACGTTTCCCCTCAGATTTGTCTTTTATTTTATTTTATTTTTTATGTTAAATTAAGTATTAAACTTCATTTTTAAGTCCACATTTTATCATCATTATTTATAAAAAGATCTGTCTGTGGTATTTTGCAGAGGGGGCACACTGACCACGCAAAGAGCACCCCCCCCCCCCCATTCTCCCTAGTAAGTGGTTCCTTCCGAGGTGCACCACGGAGCGAAGATATGCTACGTCAGTGTCGATGGGTGCATGACGCCCCTGTGTGTGTGTGAGAGACAGAGAGAGAGAGGGAGATAACCAGGTAGCCATGATTAGCTGTTCAGGAGTCTTATGAATTGGGGGTAGAAGCTGTTCAGAAGCCTTTTGGACCTAGACTTGGTGCTCTGGTACCGCTTGCCATGTGGTAGCAGAGAGAACAGTCTATGACTAGGGTGGCTGGAGTCTTTTACAATTTTTAGGGCCTTCCTCTGACACCGCCTGGTATAGAGGTCCTGGATGGCAGGAAGCTTGGCCCCAGTGATGTACTGGGCCGCACGCACTACCCTCTGTAGTGCCTTGCAGTCAGAGGCCGAGCAGTTGCCATACCAGGCGGTGATGCAACCACTCAGGATGCTTTCGATGGTGCAGCTGTATAACTTTTTGAGGATCTGAGGACCCATGCCAAATCTTTTCAGTCTCCTGAGGGGTAATAGGCTTTGTCGTGCCTTCTTCACGACTGTCTTGGTGTGTTTGGACCATGATAGTTTGTTGGTGATGTGGAAACCAAGGAACTTGAAGCTCTCAACCTGTTCCACTATAGCCCTGTCGATGAGAATGGGGGCGTGCTCAGTCCTCT
Source organism: Coregonus lavaretus (assembly GCF_964263955.1). Taxonomy (NCBI): domain Eukaryota; kingdom Metazoa; phylum Chordata; class Actinopteri; order Salmoniformes; family Salmonidae; genus Coregonus; species Coregonus lavaretus. The sequence continues at coordinate 47,484,646 of NC_139988.1, forward strand.
TTTTTTCCCTGTAGTCCACAATCATCTCCTTTGTCTTGATCACGTTGAGGGAGAGGTTGTTATCCTGGCACCACACAGCCAGGTCTCTGACCTCCTCCCTATAGGCTGTCTCATCGTTGTCGGTGATCAGGCCTACCACTGTTGTGTCGTCAGAAAACGTAATGATGGTGTACAAGTATATGTTGTGAAATTGTTAGATATTACGTGTTAGATATTACTGCACTGTCGGAGCTAGAAGCACAAGCATTTCGCTACACCCGCAATAACATCTGCTAAACACGTGTATGTGACAAATACAATTTGATTTGTGTTAAGTATCAGCGTGGCAGATGTGTTGTTACCTACCCTTACCACCTGGGGGGCGGTCCGTCAGGAAGTCCAGGATCAAGTTGCAGAGGGAGGTGTTTAGTCCCAGGGTCCTTACCTTAGTGATGAGCCTTGAGGGCACTATGGTGTTGAACGCTGAGCTGTAGTCAATGAAGAGCATTCTCACATAGGTGTTCCTCTTGTCCAGGTGGTAAAGGGCAGTGTGGAGTGCAATAGAGATTGCATCATCTGTGGATCTGTTGGGGCGGTATGCAAATTGGAGTGGTTCTAGGGTTTCTGTGATAATGGTGTTCATGTGAGCCATGACCAGCCTTTCAAAGCACTTCATGGCTACAGACGTGAGTGCTACAGGTCGGTAGTCATTTAGGAAGATTATCTTAGTGATCTTGGGCACAGGGACTATGGTGGTCTGCTTGAAACATGTTGGTATTACAGACTCAGTCAGGGACATGTTGAAAATGTCAGTGAAGATACTTGCCAGTTGGTCAGCGCATGCTCGGACTACACGTCCTGGTAATCCATCTGGCCCTGCGGCCTTATGAATGTTGACCTGCTTAAAAGTCTTACTCACATCGGCTACGGAGAGCGTGATCACATAGTCATCCAGAACAGCTGATGCTCTCATGCATGCTTCAGTGTTGCTTGCCTCGAAGCGAGCATAGAAGTGATTTAGCTCGTCTGGTAGGCTTGTGTCACTGGGCAGCTCGCGGCTGTGCTTCCCTTTGTAGTCTGTAATAGTTTACAAGCCCTGCCACATCCGACGAGTGTCGGAGCCGGTGTAGTACGGTTCAATCTTAATCCTGTATTGACTCTTTGCCTGTTTGATGGTTCGTCAGAGGGCATAGCGGGATTTCTTATAATCGTCCAGGTTAGAGTCCCGCTCCTTGAAAGCGGCAGCTCTACCGTTTAGCTCAGTGTGGATGTTGCCTGTAATCCATGGCTTCTGGTTGGGGTATGTACGTACGGTCACTGTGGGGACAACGTCATCGATGCACTTATTGATGAAGCCAGTGACTGATGTGGTGTACTCCTCAATGCTATTGGAAGAATCCCGGAACATATTCCAGTCTGTGCTAGCAAAACAGTCCTGTAGCTTAGCATCTGCGTCATCTGACCACTTCCTTATTAACCGAGTCACTGGTGCTTCCTGCTTTAGTTTTTGCTTATAAGCAGGAATCAGGAGGATAGAGTTATGGTCAGATTTGCCAAATGGAGGGCGAGGGAGAGCTTTGTACGCGTCTCTGTGTGTGGAGTAAAGGTGGTCTAGAGTTTTTTTTCCTCTGGTTGCACATTTAACATGCTGGTAGACGTTAGGTAGAATGGATTTAAGTTTCCCTGCATTAAAGTCCCCAGCCACTAGGAGCACTGCCTCTGGATGTGCGTTTTCCTGTTTACTTATGGCCTTATACAGCTCATTTAGTGCAATCTTAGTGCCAGCATCGGTTTGTGGTGGTAAATAGACAGCTACGAAAAATATAGATGAAAACTCACTTGGTAAATAGTGTGGTCTACAGCTTTTCATGAGAAACTCTACCTCAGGTGAGCAAAACCTCGAGACTTCCTTAGTATTACATTTTATTTACCAGCTGTTGTTTACAAATATACACAGACCGCCACCGCTTGTCTTACTGGAGTCAGCCGTTCTATCCTGCAGATGTAGCGTATATCCCGTCAGCTGTATGTTATCCATGTCGTCGTTCAGCCACGACTCGGTGAAACATAAGATATTACAGTTGGTAGGATAACCTTGATCTTAGGTCATCCAATTTATTTTCAAATGATTGAACATTGGCTAATAGGATTGATGGAAGAGGCAGTTTACTCACTCGCCATCAGATCCTTACAAGGCACCCCGACCTACGTCCACGATATCTCTGTCTCTTTCTCATGCGAATGACGGGGATTTGGGCCTTGTAGGGTGTCTGTAGAATATCCTTTGCGTCCGACTCGTTGAAGAAAAAAACGTTGTCCAATACGAGGTGAGTAATCGCTGTCCTGATATCCAGAAGCTCTTTTTGGTCATAAGAGACGGTGGCAGAAACATTATGTATAGAATCAATTACAAATAACGCGAAAAAACACACCTAATAGTACAATTGGTTAGAGGGCTGTAAAACGGCAGCCATCTTCTCCGGTGCAATCAGAGAGAAAGATTACACGCATACCACTAACTTAATTAAACTACTATACTGTTTTAGCATCCTTTATGTTGATTAAGGAAGGACAGCTTGTTTGCAAGATGTGTGATCATCTTTACTGTAGGTAAGTTGCCGCACCCCCCACAACCCCCACATGTTTAACTACCTTTTATTAAATTCATGTCCTTTCATAAATCTCAATGAGTGATGACAGGCTGTCAGGGAGCCACCCCTCTGTGATGTCATACGTCACGCTCCAAACACACGCCATGGGAATGCTGGCATCGTGCCCAGCTAGATTTACTGGATGGACACACACACACATACAGTATATATACTGAACAAAAAAATATAAACGCAACATGCAACAATTTCAAAGATTTTACTGAGTTACAGTTCAGAGAAGGAAATCAGTCAATTGAAATAAATAAATTAGGCCCTAATCTATGGATTTCACGACTGGGGAGAGGCGCAGACATGGGTGGGCCTGGGAAGGCGTAGGCCCACCCACTCGGGAGCCAGGTCCACCCACTGGGGAGCCAGGCCCAGCCAATCAGAATGAGTTTTTCCCCACAAAAGGGCTTTATTACAGACAGAAATACTTATTGATATGCCACACCTGTCAGGTGGATGGATTATCTTGGCAAAGGAGAAATGCTCACTAACAGGGATGTAAACACATTTGTGCACAACATTTGAGATAAATAAGCTTTTTGTGCATATGGAAATTTTCTGGGATCTTTTATTTCGGCTCATGAAAAATAGGACCAACAATTTACGTGTTGCGTTTATATTTTTGTTCAGTATACATCAACACGCACACACACTTTTTTACGAAAGTTCATGCTTGCAAACATACACGGACACACGCTCACACCAAATACCACCTCATTTGCAACACTGCTTATCAGACCGGCCTTGAGGCTAAATTAAAGTAGTGCATCTCTCTACGTGCCTCAGACTGACACTTGGTCATATTTTGGCAGAGTTAAAAGTCACTGCAATGGTAGCAACTAATTTCCAGAGCTCATTAACAAATAAAGGGGCGGGATTTCCACCCTATTTCCTATAGGAAACACACTATCCAAAAACACCTGTTCCACAAACTCCTCTCAATCAAATAATTATCCTCCATCAACATTACACTGCACTCCTTTCTCACCCGTCTCCCTCAAGTCTCTACTCAACTTCAACATTCAGGTGAAAAGAGCCTTTGTTGATGTGCATTACAGCTCAGTTGCTGAGTATGACAGACACAGTGATAGTCTCCAGTCTCAGCTGGAGCTGAATTTGCTGAGTAGCATATTGTTCTTACCTCTGTCTCTTCTTCAGTATGGCTTCCTCTCAGTGGGACAGGAGTAGTTGAGTCCTGACTCTGGTCATGCTGTGGAAACTTTCCACTCAAGCTTAGACAGCACTGTATGCTGTGCGGTGCTCTCTGACAGTGTGAGCGACTCTCACTCTCAGCTGCTCTGGAGAGGCTAAACAAAAACAGCATGCTGTGAAGAAGAGAAGCATGTGATCACAGCCCGCTGTGTCTGTGTGCCTGCTCTCTCGCTCTCTTTCTCTAATGAACACTCTATTGAACACACTCCTTTTCTCTGTGCTCTACACTCTGAGCGCTCACTCTGAGCGCTCACTCTCCTCATACCAAATCTCTCACACTATTTCTGCTCTCTCTCTCACACACAAAAAAAGGATCCAAACATTTCAAAGGTCCCTGTATGCATGGCACTCAAAGGTACAGAAAGCCCCTTCTTCTCCAAACAGCTAGGCTGCCTACTACAGCTGAAACACACACACACACACACACACAATCTCTCCTCTCTTTCTCACTATCAATGCTCTCACACCATCTCTCCTCTCTTTCTCACTATCAATGCTCTCACACCATCTCTCCTCTCTTTCTCACTATCAATGCTCTCACACCATCTCTCCTCTCTTTCTCACTATCAATGCTCTCACACCATCTCTCCTCTCTTTCTCACTAGCAATGCTCTCACACCATCTCTCATCTCTTTCTCACTATCAATGCTCTCACACTTTCTCTCAGATCTCTCCTCTCGCTCTTTGGGGCTGAGTCTGGTGCAAGTCTCTCTCTCCCACTCATGACATTTGAAGCTATGTGAAGCAGTTCTGGCTGCAAGAGTAGAGTTGTATCAGCCAATCAAATGCTTCCTCCATACATGAACTTACGCATGCTCACACATTTTACGCATATTTTAAAAACACGTACGCAAGCAGGCATGCACATACAAACAAGCACACACACACACACACATGCCTGCCAAGCATTAGTCCCTTCATAGCCAATCTGTTTAATAATCCCATGTGGTTTGGATTTGAGAAAGAGAGTCTGTTCTGTTCAAATAGGAGCTGTATAAATCAGATAAGATACTTCTGTCTTCCTTGCCATGGTGGATAACAGGTTTACAGTCCAGACAAGACCTGCCCACTGCAAGTGGCTCTCAGAGCAAACTAACCTAACCCAGATACAGATGAGAGCTGTTAGTGATAGCCACTGATCTGTAGGGTGTTACAGGCTATGGTTTTTCTCTCCATTTCAATACGTCCGGATTAGGGGTGGAGAGCACTGATTGAAGTTACCCCGTTAGTTAGGATGTGTTTATGACCCCTCTATGGAAAGATGAGACTCTCACGAACACGATGGTGTTCTCCGTTTTGCTCTACGACCCTCAAGCGTCTTGGGACTCGTCTGAAGTCGGTACAGCTAAACACTAATATGACCCCTCTGTGGAAAGGTGAGACCCTTACGAACACGTACATGTCGTTGTTGTGCTCTAGGATGCCCACAGGCCTCACAAGATTCGTCTGAAGGTCCCCCAGTACCAGTTGAAAAATGAATGGAAGTACAGTATATATGGACACTGATTAGTGCCAAGAATAAGGGGTATAATATGTATAATGTATTTTTCTTATATTTTTTTTATGTTTCCTGATCTTTCTTATACCTCTCAGATATAGGACAGACACTTCAGAACAAACTTCCTTTAGATTTTTTTTGGGCTGCCCCAGAAATCTGTTGTTCCATGTAGTGAATCTGTTATTCAATGCACTTGTATGGGCTAATAGCAGTAAGGTTGGTTGGAGAGGAGATGTTGGGAGAGCTACACCTCACAATAGTGCTTCCACTTTAGGTAGACAAACTGTTTAGTTTGGTCCATATTCTTTGTTACTCCCAATTCTAAATTGGTGTAGGCTTTTCCTTTAGATTGTCTTTTTAGACTACATTTTTTTGTAGCGTTTCTGTCACTGACAACCAACATAAGGGGGTTATAAGACTGGTGAAATCAGTTTGAAAATGTAATAAGCAAAGAAAAAAACATGGATGCATTTGTGGAAAACCCTACTTGGGAGATACTAGATAAATGTAAGAAGGCAAATCTGATCATCATTGCAAAGCAATATGACATCAGTACGACATCTGCCCATTCAAAATAAGTTGTCAAATAGTTACTCGATGCTGTTTTGGTAGAGAAGGAAATACTCCTGGAGAGAGAGGATGATGAAAAGGGTGCTACAAGTAGCAGAGTAAACCCTGTAGACATGCAACTGAAGAGGGTAGAACTACAGGAAAAATTGGAGCAACAGAGATTAGAGTTTGAGTAAAAGAAAAGGGAACTCGAGTCAGAGCATGCCATTTGATTAAAAGAGTTAGATCTGGAAGCACTCCGTATCCATTCAGGCCATCATGCACACTCAACAGCGTTCCATCTTGGTCGGAACATCCGGCTTATACCGCCTTTCAATGTATATTTTACTCTGTTTGAGCGGATTGCCACGGCCCTAGAATGGCCACACAATATCTGGTCGCTGCTCCTCCAAAGTGTTTTGGTGGGAAAAGCTCAACGTGTACGCCACTCTATCTCTTGATCAGAGTTCAGATTATGACACTGTTAAAGCTGCTATCCTTCGGGCTTACGAGTTGGTCCCAGAGGCATACAGACAACAGTTCTATAAATTGTGAAAGAGAGTCGCAAAGTCATGTTGAATTCGCAAGGGAACAAGCAGGTCTTTTTGATCGGTGGTGTGCTTCTCAAGAGGCCGAGGACCTTGAGGGTTTAAACACACTCATACTACTTGTGCGGTTCAAGAATTGCCTTCATGAAAGGGTTGTTACCTACATTAATGAGCACAAGGATCTCACTCTCGAGAAAGCCGCAGTCCTTGCAGATGAGTTTGTGTTGACACATTAAACTACCTACTGATCCCGACACAAAAGACTATCCAGAGAAGTCACCTCCCAATACAAGGTTTCAGTCTTTTCCCCAGTGCCCAAAGACAGGGATGGGCAGAAAACTGGTTCTTCGTTTCCGCTAGTTCGTCATTAAGAGAAAGGCCAAACTACTGTGAGAAAGGCCATATTGTGTCATAAGTTGAAACAGAAAAATAAGAGAGAGAAAAAGCTGTTTCTTCTTGTGGGAGCCCTCCAGCCCATTAAGTCTCTGGTTGGGACTGGTTTATCTCCTAAACAAGATTTTGGATCAGATTTGTATGTACCCTTTGTTTCAGACGGGTTTGTGTCTCTGCAGAGTGGTGATGCTGTTAAGCAGCCTGTGAAGAAACAGCGGGACACTGGGGCAGCCCAGTCCTTCTGACACTTCAGCAACTGGTTACAGTGTTTTAGTTCAAGGCGTGGAGATACAGTTGAAGTCGGAAGTTTACATACACTTTGGTTGGAGTCATTAAAACTTGTTTTTCAACCACTCCACAAATTTATTTTTAACAAACTATAGTTTTGGCAAGTCGGTTAGAACATCTACTTTGTGCATGACACTAGTAATTTTTCCAACAATTGTTTACAGATTATTTCACTTATAATTCACTGTATCACTATTCCAGTGGCTCAGAGGTCTACATACAATAAGTTGACTGTGCCTTTAAACAGCTTGGAAAATTCCAGAAAATTATGTCATGGCTTTAGAAGCTTCTGATAGGCTAATTGACATCATTTGAGTCAATTGGAGGTGTACCTGTGGATGTATTTCAAGGCCTACCTTCAAACTCAGTGACTCTTTGCTTGACATCATGGGAAAATCTAAAGAAATCAGCCAAGACCTCAGAAAAAAAATTGTAGATCTCCACAAGTCTGGTTCATCCTTGGGAGCAATTTCCAAATGCCTGAAGGTACCATGTTCATCTGTACAAACAATAGTACACAAGTATAAACACCATGGGACCACGCAGCCGTCATACCGCTCAGGAAGGAGACGCGTTCTGTCTCCTAGAGATAAACGTACTTTGGTGCGAAAATTGCAAATCAGTCCCAGAACAACAGCAAAGGACCTTGTGAAGATGCTGGAGGAAACAGGTACAAAAGTATCTATATCCACAGTAAAACGAGTCCTATATCGACATAACCTGAAAGGCTGCTCAGCAAGGAAGAAGCCACTGCTCCAAAACCGCCATAAAAAAGCCAGACTACGGTTTGCAACTGCACATGGGGACAAAGATGGTACTTTTTGGATAAATGTCTGATGAAACAAAAATAGAACTGTTTGGCCATAATGACCATCGTTATGTTTGGAGGAAAAAGTGGTAAGCTTGCAAGCCGAAGAACACCATCCCAACCGTGAAGCACGGGGGTGGCAGCATCATGCTGTGGGTGTGCTTTGCTGCAGAAGGGACTGGTGCACTTCACAAAATAGATGGCATCATGAGGAAGGAAAATTATGTGGATATATTGAAGCAACATCTCAAGACATCAGTCAGGAAGTTAAAGCTTGGTCGCAAATGGGTCTTCCAAATGGACAATGACCACAAGCATACTTCCAAAGTTGTGGCAAAATTGCTTAAGGTCAACAAAGTCAAGGTATTGGAGTGGCCATCACAAAGCCCTGACCTCAATCCTGTAGAACATTTGTGGGCAGAACTGAAAAAGCGTGTGCGAGCAAGGAGGTCTACAAACCTGACTCAGTTACACCAGCTCTGTCTGGAGGAATGGGCCAAAATTCACCCAACCTATTGTGGGAAGCTTGTGGAAGGCTACCCGAAACGTTTGACCCAAGTTAAACAATTTAAAGGCAATGCTACCAAATACTAATTGAGTGTATGCAAACTTCTGACCCACTGGGAATGTGATGAAATAAATAAAAGCTGAAATAAATAATTCTCTCTACTATTATTCTATTATTCTGACATTTCACATTCTTAAAAGAAAGTGGTGATTCTAACTGACCTAAAACAGGGACTTTTTACTGGGATTAAATGTCAGGAATTGTGAAAAACTGAGTTTAAATGTATTTGGTGTATGTAAACTTCCGACTTCAACTGTAGGCTGCATGGAAGTTTATTTGTATAATGTGGAACTCGAGTCTGATCTTGTTTCTGTTCCTGTGGTCATTGGAGTGAGGCCTAGCCTACCTGTGTAGGGGTCACATTCATTTTGGGCAACGATTTGGCTGGTGTGATGGTTGTGCCAAATCATGTAATTTGTAAGGTGCCCAGAGTAGAGGAAACTGATGGGTTATCAGAGAAATACCCTAGAGTGTTCCCAGCGTGTGCTGTTACATGTGCTATGTCTAAGAAGATTGCCAGAGCAAGTCTAGTGTTGAGGAGGCAGGGGAAAGGGGATACCTAGTCAGTTGCACAACTGAATGTATTCAACCGAAATGTAACTTCCGCATTTTAATCCAACCCCTCTAAATCAGAGAGGTGCGGGGGGCTGCCATAATCGACGTCATCAGCGCCCAGTTGTTGTTGGGGGTTAACTGCTTTGCTCAAGGGCAGAATGGCAGATTTATCCACCTTGCCAGCTTGAGGATTCTAACCAGCGACCTTTCGGTTACTGGCCCAACGCTCTTAACCGCTAGGCTACCTGCCACCCTGAAAAATCCCACCATAATTGATCTGTTTGGGACGTTTATATGTGGTCCTGACTTCGGTAAACCTCCTGAGTTTACCTGTTCTTTGAAAACCCCAAAGGTGAGTGAGTTGGTAGGACCACTGAAAGAAGAAGGGGTCCCTACGGTTGACACTTCGATGTCTTGGAAGCAGCTGATTGCTGAACAGAGAACAGATGCTTCCCTCTCCCCTCTTTTTTCTGAGATACATCCAGAGATGGAGTTTGTGTGGGTTACTTTGACAGAGATGGTGTTCTGACGAGGGAATGGCTTTCCCACAGTACTTCTGGGCAAGAGAATTGGCCCAGTGTATCTCAAATTGTCATTCCAGATACACTCCAACAAGAGATACTGAGGTTGGCTCACGATGGTAGTATTGCAGGCCATCTTGGGTTCAACAAGATGCATTACCATATCTTGCGTAACTTCTTCAGGCCTTGTCTGAAACAGGATGTTGTGGCTTACTGTCAATCCTGTCACGTTTGCCAGTGGACAGGAAAACTGAACCAAACTGTGCCAGTTACACCTTTGCAGCCTATTCATTGGTTACACCTCCGTCGGTCACATCATGCCATTGTTATGAACGTTCTCAAGCCGCCCTCTACCGGCGGCGCCATAGTGGTGCCCTAAAGTGGTGATAAGCCCAGTCATTCTGGATGGAGGCTAGCTACTGTTTAGTCAAAATTACACTATAGTGCCAGGAAATATGATGACATTACTAAAATAGTCAAATATTTAGTTGGAAACAACTTTGCCAACATTATCATGTCGTCAAATTTACTTTAGACAGATGGCAATGTTGTCATTAGCTAGCAAAGTTTGTCAAAAATAGCTAGCAATGCGAACGTTCGCTAGCTAAAATTCGGTGGCCTCCCCTCAATCTTTTTTTTTGGGGGGGGGTGAGAAATATATATATTATTTTAAATATATATATTTTTTAATATATTTTATTTATTTATAATTTTCCCTTAACCCTACCACCCCTCCGCTAATTGGAATAAACTAATTTAATATATTATCCTTCTTTATTATTTTCCCCTAACCCTACCACCCTTCGGCTTTTGGAGTAAACTAATGGACAACAATACTTAGGCTGCCTTTTTAAAAAGAAATTATCACAATTTTCTTTTGCCAATTTTGGTCTTTAATGCAGGGCCGACAGAAAAGTGCCTTACCATCTCCCCTTTCCACTTGCCTCCTCCATTTTGCGGTAATGCTGCAATCAGTTGGTTGTAATTTTGGATAGAGCAGACAGTTCCATATATTTTTATTAACTGCATGTGTGACAACTCCACCAGTCCTATTTATGATATAATTTACAAAGATTATACCGTTTTTATTTATTTTCTTCAAAAAATATATATATCTTTTTTTATCAATTAGTATATTTGAGTTTAACCATAATATTTGTTCTAATATTTGATCTGTCTTTTCTGGTCTAGTAAACTGAAATTGCAACTAGCTTTCTATTGATTTGTCACGGAGACCGCCGAGGCTGCTCCTCCTCCTTGCTCGGGCAGGCTTCAGCGTTCGTCGTCCCCGGAGTACTAGCTACTACCGCTTGATGTTTTCGATGTTTGTTTAGTTATGTCTAGTTGGTGCACCTGTCTCGTATTCTGTCTTGATAATGTCTCCTATAAGTTCCCCTGTATTAGGTTTGCATTTTGTGTGTTATTGTCCGCCTGTCTTGTATGTTTAGGTTCTGTGTCTTTGGCTTTTGTGGGATTTACGCACTCGCGTATTTGTTACACCTCTTGTGTTTTGGAGGCTGTTATTTTGTGTGTACCTTAAGAGGTATTTAGTAAAGTCGTCTTGACTATTCCTCTGTGTCCTTGACTCCACCACCGCATCCACATCAGAACCTTGACAGAATAACACACCACCTATGGAGTCAGCAGGAGCAGCAGCGGCGGTGACCGAGTCACTCGAGGAGCGGGTCAGCAGCCAGGACGCCATGATCCAGCAACTCGGCGCCGCCATGCAAGAAGTCATGAACACCCTGCGCCGATTGGAGAGAGGAGGCTTGCCCACACCTCCTCCTACCGTACCACCACCATCGGCCAGCCCCATCATACCAGCTCCGGAGTCCAGTGGGATTGGCTCTCGCTCCCGAGGGCATATGATGGCACTGCAGCCGGGTGTCAGGGGTTCCTCCTTCAGGTGGAGCTCTACCTGGCAACCATACACCCGGCGCCCTCGGGATACGAGAGTGTTTCCGCCCTCATCTCCTGTCTCTCCGGCAAGGCTTTGGAGTGGGCCAATGCCGAATGGAGGGGAATAGACGCCGCCACCATCAGCTACGCGGAGTTCTCCCGCCGCTTCAGGGCTGTTTTCGATCATCCCCCAGAGGGTAAAGCGGCGAGGGAGCGTCTGTTCCACCTCCGACAGGGGAAGAGGAGCGCACAGGAGTTCGCCCTGGACTTCCGGACTCTAGCGGCGGATGCGGGGTGGAATGAGAGGGCCCTCATCGACCACTATCGGTGCAGCCTGCGAGAGGACGTTCGACGAGAGTTGGCCTGCAGGGACACCAATTTAACCTTCGACCAGTTAGTGTACATGTCAATCCGTCTGGATACCCTGCTGGCCACCCGCGGACGTCCGGAGTTGGGGCCGTCCATTCCATCCCCCAGCACCTCCAAGCCGAGCCCTATTGAGCTCGGGGGTGCTGGCGCTAGAGGAGGAGAGAGATCTGGAGGGAGGCCGTCCCCTGCACCAACTGTGGCCGTAGAGGACACACTGCGGTTCGGTGCTGGGGAGGGTCTCCAGGGGATCGAGGCAACAGGTCACGCACTGGGGAGTCATTTCAGGTGAGCGCTCTGTTGGTCACATGTGTATACCTGTAGTATTCCCCCAGGTTGCATCTCATTCCCAGCATAAGGCGCTAGTCGATTCAGGCGCAGCTGGGAATTTTATTGATCGTAATTTTTGTGTTAAGTTAGGGATTCCCCTCCGACCAGTAGATGTGCCTTTCCAGATTCATGCCTTAGATAGCCGTCCGTTGGGATCTGGGTTGATTAGGGAGGTCACAGCGCCACTAAAGATGAAGGCGCAGGGGGGTCATGAGGAGTTCATTCAGTTATATCTGATTGACTCTCCTGCGTATCCCGTGGTGCTGGGGCTTCCTTGGTTAATCACCCATGACCCCACCATTTCGTGGCAACAGAGGGCTCTCAAGGAGTGGTCTGCCCAGTGTGTTGGACGATGTCTAGGTGTTTCCGTAGGGGCGACCACGGTGGAGAGTCCGAACCAATTGCCCGCACTGCACATTCCTCCTGAGTATGATGATTTGGCACTAGTGTTCAGCAAGACTAGGGCGACGCGATTGCCACCTCATAGACAGGGGGATTGTGCGATAGACCTCCAGGCAGGTGCTGCACTTCCACGTAGTCATGTGTATCCTCTGTCTCAAGAGGAGAAGGTGGCTATGGAAACATACATAGCCGAGTCTCTGAGACAGGGATACATACGGCCCTCCACTTCCCCTGCGTCCTCGAGTTTCTTTTTTGTGAAGAAGAAGGATGGTGGGTTGCGCCCGTGTATTGATTACCGTAGTCTCAATCAGATCACTGTGAAATACAGTTATCCACTCCCTCTGATTGCGAGTATGACGGAATCATTACACAGAGCGCGTTTCTTCACAAAACTGGATCTCAGGAGCGCATACAACTTGGTGCGTATTAGGGAGGGAGATGAATGGAAGACAGCATTTAGTACCACCTCGGGTCACTACGAGTATCTCGTCATGCCATACGGGTTAATGAATGGTCCTTCAGTCTTCCAATCCTTTGTGGACGAGATCTTCCGGGATTTGCATGGGCAGGGTGTAGTAGTATATATTGACGACATACTAGTTTACTCTTCTACACGAGCCGAGCATGTAGCCCTGGTGCGTCGAGTGTTGGGTAGGCTGTTGGAGCATGACTTGTATGTCAAGGCAGAGAAATGTCTGTTTTTCCAGGAGTCCATCTCCTTCCTGGGCCATCGATTGTCCGCGTCAGGGGTGGAGATGGAGATTGACCGCGTTTCAGCCGTGCGTAATTGGCAGACTCCAACCACGGTTAAGGAAGTGCAGCGGTTTTTGGGTTTTGCCAATTACTACCAGAGGTTTATCTGTGGTTTTGGACAGGTGGCAGCTCCCATCACCTCCCTGCTGAAGGGGGGCCCGGTGCGTTTGCAGTGGTCAGCTGAGGCGGACAGGGCGTTTAGTAAACTGAAGGACCTGTTCACCTCTGCTCCGGTGCTGGCGCATCCGGATCCCGCTTTAGCGTTCCAGGTGGAGGTGGACGCGTCAGAGGCCGGTATTGGGGCAGTACTGTCTCAACGCTCAGGCACCCCCCCTAAACTCCGGCCCTGCGCTTTTTGCTCTAAGAAGCTCAGCCCGGCGGAACGTAATTATGACGTGTGGGACAGGGAGCTGCTCGCCGTGGTTCAAGCCCTAAAGGTGTGGAGGCATTGGCTTGAGGGGGCTCAACACCCTTTTCTCATTCTGACTGACCATCATAACCTGGAGTACATCCGGGCAGCTAGGAGACTGAACCCTCGTCAGGCTAGGTGGACCATGTTTCTGGCCCAGTTTGTGTTTAAGCTCACGTACATCCCAGGGTCCCAGAATGGTAAGGCAGACGCCCTGTCCCGGCGATATGATGCAGAGGAGAGGTCCATTGAGCCCACGCCCATACTGCAGGAGTCTTGTCTGGTGGCACCGGTGGTGTGGGAGGTCGATGCGGAGATCGAGCGGGCGTTACGCACTGACCCTACTCCTCCAGAGTGTCCGGTGGGGCGGACGTACATTCCGCTCGAGATTCGTGATCGCCTCATATATTGGGCTCATACGTCACCCTCCTCTGGACATCCTGGTATCGGCCGGACAGTGCACTGCCTTAGTGACAAGTACTGGTGGCCAACATTGGCTAGGGACGTGAGGGTTTATGTCTCCTCCTGCTCGGTGTGCGCTCAGTGTAAGGCGCCTAGACACCTGCCCAGGGGGAAGTTACAACCCCTACCTGTTCCACAACGGCCGTGGTCTCACCTCTCGATAGACTTGGTCACGGACCTTCCCCCCTCCCAGGGGAATACCACCATTCTGGTCGTTGTGGATCGGTTCTCTAAAGCCTGTCGTCTCATCCCAATGCCGGGTCTCCCTACTGCCCTACAGACTGCTGAGGCTTTGTTTACCCACGTCTTCCGGCACTACGGGGTACCCGAGGATATAGTGTCTGATCGGGGTCCCCAATTCACCTCTAGAGTCTGGAGGGCGTTCATGGAACGCTTGGGGGTCTCGGTTAGCCTTACCTCAGGTTTCCACCCTGAGAGTAATGGGCAGGTGGAGAGAGTGAACCAGGATGTGGGTAGGTTTCTGAGATCATATTACCAGGACCGGCAGGGGGAGTGGTCGGGATATATTCCCTGGGCAGAGATAGCCCAGAACTCCCTCCGTCATTCATCTACTAACCTGACACCTTTCCAGTGTGTGTTAGGTTACCAGCCGGTTCTGGCACCTTGGCATCAGAGCCAGATCGAGGCCCCTGCGGTGGACGAGTGGTTTCGGCGCTCGGAGGAGACGTGGAATGCTGCGCACGTTCATTTGCAGCGTGCCATCAGGCGGCAAAAGGCGAGCGCCGATCGCCACCGCAGTGAGGCTCCGGTGTATGCACCAGGAGACCAGTTCTGGCTCTCGACTCCAAACCTGCCCCTTCGCCTGCCCTGCCGGAAGCTGGGTCGGCGTTTTGTGGGGCCATTTAAAGTCCTGAGGAGATTGAACGAGGTTTGTTACAGGTTACAACTGCCTAATGATTATCGCATTAACCCCTCGTTCCATGTGTCTCTCCTCAGGCCGGTGGTAGCTGGTCCACTCCAGGACAGTGAGATACGGGAGACTCCTCCGCCCCCACTGGACATCGAGGGGGCTCCGGCGTACTCAGTCCGGTCCATCGTAGATTCGAGACGTCGGATGGGGGGTCTGCAGTATCTCGTGGAGTGGGAGGTAACGGACCGGAGGAACGGTGCTGGGTGCCTAGGAGGGACATTTTAGATCCCTCCCTCCTGACGGAGTTCCACCGGAGTCATCCTACGCGCTCTGCTCCGCGTCCTCCTGGCCGTCCCCGAGGGGGGGGTACTGTCACGGAGACCGCCGAGGCTGCTCCTCCTCCTTGCTCGGGCAGGCTTCGGCATTCGTCGTCCCCGGAGTACTAGCTACTACCGCTTGATGTTTTCAATGTTTATTTGGTTATGTCTAGTTGGTGCACCTGTCTCGTATTCTGTCTTGATTATGTATCCTATAAGTTCCCCTGTATTAGGTTTGCATTTTGTGTGTTATTGTCCGCCTGTCTTGTATGTTTAGGTTCTGTGTCTTTGGCTTTTGTGGGATTTACGCACTCGCGTATTTCTTACACCTCTTGTGTTTTGGAGGCTGTTATTTTGTGTGTACCTTAAGAGGTATTTAGTAAAGTCGTCTTGACTATTCCTCTGTGTCCTGCGCTTGACTCCACCACCGCATCCACATCAGAACCTTGACATGATTGTTTTAAAAATAGCGATATTTTGGATATGATTTCATTTTAAAATAACTGAAAGTGAGAGGTTGCAATCTGAATGAAGAGAAAAAGGCTATTCTTGAACTCGGGGTGAGCCATTCTTACTAATCTGCTAGAGAACCCATTTGGATTTAAGTATAGTTTTTGTATGACTAAAGCCTTTAGTGAGAGGTCCAATGATTTAATATTTAATAATTCCTGCCCTCCTAATTCATATTTGTTATATAAATAGGCCCATTTAATTTTGTCTGGCTTGCCGTTCCAAATAAAGTGGAATATTTATTGCTCATATAATTTTAAAAACAAGTCGTTAGGTGTAGGCAGGGCCATAAGTAAATAGGTAAACTAGGATATGACTAAAGAATTCATCAGGGTGATTTTTCAACAGGTGTTGTCCTTTCCATGGTAGTAAAATCGTATCTAATTTGGCTAACTTTCTATTCAAATGTATTGTAGTAAGATCCTTTCTTTCTTTCGAGATATGAATACCGAGTATGTCCACTTTACTGTGGGACCATTTTATTGGTTAACTACACAGTAATGTAAAAGTTGTATTTTTTAGAGATCCAATACATAATATGGTGCATTTATCATAATTCGGTTTTAATCCAGAGAGGTTAGAAAACGTATCTAGATTCTCTATGAGACTGTGCAGGGATTCAAACTGCGGATTTAAAAGAAAGCAACATGAATCGTCAGCATACAATGACGCCCTGGATTTCTAGCCCCTTGATATTATTGTTGGATCTGATTTTAATAGCTAACATTTCGATGGCCATAATAAATAGATATGCCGATAGTGGACAGCCTTGTTTTAATACTCTTGACAATTTAATACTTTTTGAGAAGTAGACATTATTTACTATTTTACACCTGGGGTTACTATACATAACTTTAACCCATTGTATAAGACATTCTCCAAAGTTAAAATAGTCCAGGCATTGATAAATAAATTCCAGTCATACTTTATCAAAGGCCTTTTCAAAGTCAGCTATGAATACCAGGCCTGGTTTCTCAAATGGTATGCCATCCAGCCCTGGAGTTTTCCCGGACTTGAAGGCTTTAATTGCATCTAGAAGTTCCTCCTCTGAGTCTTTCTGTATAGCTGTTAATTTTACACCTACTCATTCAAGTGTTTTTCTTTCTTTTTAATATTTTTTACATTGTAGAATAATAGTGAAGACATCAAAACTATGAAATAACACATATGGAATCATGTAGCAATGAAAAAAGTGTTAAACAAATCAAAATATATTTTATATTTGAGATTCTTCAAATAGCCACCCTTTTTCTTGATGACAGCTTTGCACACTCTTGGCGTTCTCTCAACCAGCTTCATGAGGTAGTCACCTAGACTGCATTTCCATTAACAGGTGTGCCTTCTTAAAAGTTAATTTGTGGAATTTCTTTCCTTCTTAATACGTTGTATTTTGAAAAGGTAGGGAGGTATACAGAAGATAGCCCTATTTGGTTAAAGACCAAGTCCATATTATGGCAAGAACAGCTCAAATAAGCAGAGAGAAACGACAGTCCATCATTACATTAAGACATGAAGGTCAGTCAATATGGAACATTTAAAGAACTTTGAATGTTTCTTCAAGTGCAGTCGCAAAAACCATCAAGCGCCATGATGAAACTGGCTCTCATGAGGACCGCCACAGGAATGGAAGACCCAGAGTTACCTCTGCTGCAGAGGATAAGTTCATTAGAGTTACCAGCCTCAGAAATTGCAGCCCAAATAAATGCTTCACAGAGTTCAAGTCACAGACACATCTCAACATCAACTGTTCAGAGGAGACTGTGTGAATCAGGCCTTCATGGTCGAATTGCTGCAAAGAAACCACTACTAAAGGACAGCAATAATAAGAAGAGACCTGCTTGGGCCAAGAAATACGAGCAATGGACATTAGACCGGTGGAAATCTGTCCTTTGGTCTGGAGTCCAAATTTGAGATTTTTGGTTCCAACCGCTGTGTCGTTGAGCGACATGGTGTGGGTGAACGGATGATCTCCGCATGTGTAGTTCCCACCGTAAAGCATGAAGGAGGAGGTGTTATGGTGTGGGGGTGCTTTGCTGGTGACACTGTCTGTGATATATTTAGAATTCAAGGCACACTTAACCAGCATGGCTACCACAGCATTCTGCAGTGATACGCCATCTCATCTGGTTTGGGCTTAGTGGGACTATCATTTGTTTTTCAACAGGACAATGACCCAACACACCTCCAGGCTTTGTAAGGGCTATTTGACCAAGAAGGAGAGTGATGGAGTGCTGCGTCAGATGACCTGGCCTCCACAATCCCCCGACCTCAACCCAATTGAGATGGTTTGGGATGAGTCGGATGGCATAGTGAAAGAAAAGCAGCCAACAAATGCTCAGCATATGTGGGAACTCCTTCAAGACTGTTGGAAAAGAATTCCAGGTGAAGCTGGTTGAGAGAATGCCAAGAGTGTGCAAAGCTGTCATCAAGGCAAAGTGTGGCTATTTGAAGAATCTCAAATCTAAAATATATTTTGATTTGTTTAACACTTTTTTGGTTACTACATGATTCCATATGTGTTATTTCATAGTTTTGATGTCTTCACTATTATTCTACAATGTTGAAAATAGTACAAATAAAGAAAAACCCTTGAATGAGTAGGTGTGTCCAAACTTTTGACTGGTACTGTATGTTATGTCGGAAAAAGTCAATTATAAATTATTCTGTACTAGTCAAAAACAAATTATCATCCCATTAGGCTTTGATTACATTTCCAATATCCTTGCCCATGTGGAAATTCTGTTACCCAAGACATTTCTCTCTGCTACCACACGGCAAGCGGTACCGGAGCACCAAGGGCAAAAGGCTCCTAAACAGCTTCTACCCCCAAGCTATAAGACTGCTGAACAATTAATCAAATGGCCACCCGGACTATTTACATTGACCCCCCCCCTTTTGTTTTTACACTGCTGATACTCGCTGTTTATTATCTATGCATTGTCACTTTACCCCTACCTACATGTACAAATTACCTCGACTAACCTGTACACCGGCACATTGACTCGGTACCGGTACCCCCTGTATATAGCCTGGTTATTGTTATGTCATTTTTTTTGTGTTACTTCTTATTTTATTTTTTACTTTCGTTTATTTAGTAAATATTTTCTTAACTCTATTTCTTGAACTGCATTGTTGGTTAAGGGCTTGTAAGTAAGCATTTCACGGTAAGGTCTACACCTGTTGTGTACCATAACATTTGATTTGATTTGATATAGATTAATGAGCCAAATCTGTTTATGGTCCAATAGCATATTTAAAAGGATCCACCTTCCTTGCGGATCTGTTTGAACAATTTGCAAATTATTGTTAGTTAATGTCACTCCTTTTGAGTTTCTTTGCCCATGGGAGAAATATATTTCGCCCCCCCAGTCCTTTTTCATACAAGGTGTAGAATGAGTTTCCTGTAAACAATATATATTATATTCCTTCTCTTTTAGCCAGGTAAAAACTGCTAAGCCATTACAATTATAACTAGCAATACTTATTTCACCACTTACCATAACGAGATACAAGTTTTGATTATACTTACCATCACTTCCTGTTGAACACGGAACGAGGGAGTGCTCGGTTTGTTGTTTTGAAAGTGTATTGAAAAGTTTCTTAGTAGCTAACTGCCTTTTGAGTTTGGATCCTGCGACACAGTTGGCGTCAGTTGTGTGAATCCCTCTTTTAGACCATTGATGAAAAGAGATAGGACGACCACCTAGGTCAGGGATGGGCATCTGGCCTTTTGAAGGCCCTTGGATCATTTTTTATTTTTTTATTTTTTTACTCAGTCGAGGTCTCAACTTACTGTTGCAATTTAGAATAGCAGAATACTACGCAAGGTGCAATTTCGAAATTTGGTTGTGCATCAGCAGTTTTTCTCTTGTTATGTCAGTCACTGATAGTCACTAAATTAGCCCATGTCAGCTAAACATGTTTAGATTGGTAAGTTAGTCTAGCAGTCAGCTATCTAAATTTAGTAATCATGGTCAATTTACCGGCCGGGGGGCCCCAATGGATTTTGTTAGTCAGTCTCACTCAGATATCATATGTGTTATAAAATTCATGATGTGATTGTCGGACAGCTTGCGCAAGAGGTTCTAGGGATAGAGCAAAAAACATTGGACTTAGAGGACAACCCTGGCTGCTATATCTGCCTATGTTGAATTAGGAAGAGCATATTTTGCCAGTTTGTACCATGGCAGTAGGATTGGCATAAAATACTTGAATCATGGATATGAATTGATCCCCAATTCCCATATGCTGTGGAACAATCCATAAATATTGGCACTCTAGGCGGTCAGAGGCTTTTTCTGTGTCCAATGACAATATGGCTGACGGAGAGTCAGTATTCATGGACCCATCAATAATATGGAGCAGGCGGCAGATGTTATCCGCTGCAAGTCGGGTTTTGATAAACCCTGTCTGGTCTTGGTGTACTAAAAAAGTAATAGAACGTTGAAGATGACGGGCGAGAACCTTTGCATACAATTTGATATCAGCGTTCAAAATCGATAGGGGGCGATAATTCCCATATCTTTTCAATATCAAATAAATGATAGAAGTGTTCACATCTCTATTGAAGAAGCCATTAATGGCATATTGAATAATGTTTAGAAGTAGTTGACCTAAAATTGTCCAGAGGGATAAAAATAACTCTGGAGGAATTCCATCAAAACCCGGGGATTTTCCAGTATTCATTGTTTGGATTGATTCTTTTAGTTCCATCAGAGTAATAGGGGCCTCAAGATTTTTGTGTTATGTGTTTAGCCAGTGAGTAGACCTGGGGCACATTTTGGTTTGGCTGCATGTTTTGCCGTTTTGGGTGGGCTTGTCCCGAGGGAATTAGTATAATATAAATGTATATAAAGCAACATTTTCCCTCCGTTTTCAAAACTTCTGAGCTTTAAGCGGTTACTTTATAAAATACAAAAAAAGTGTCTGTTTTGTCTGTACGGTTTACTATTGGATTGGGGTGTTGACAGCCAGTAAACACCATGTTTAAATTGGAGAAAGCCGTGTGGTCGCACAGAGCGATGCATTTACATTTTACGAATTGGGAGTTTTTTCTTCTTTTGGTTGTGACCAACCTTGTCCAACAAATACATGGGTATATGTTTTTTGTCTTAAGGTGGATAATGTAATAGGCTTTGTTGTTTTTCTTTGTTTCACCTGTGCTGACCCAGCGAGTCTTCTTCTTCTTTAAGTATTTATTGGTGGATCGCAACTAATGAACTGGAGTATGAGCCGTTCTCCCCTCAGCAGTCTCCTGTGCTATCAATACCATTATATTCTCTTAACTAATCCTGAATTTCTAATAGAATAAAATTATTCCCTACAAACCTCACTACTCCCATCACCCCCACCCGAAATACCACACACTCCCCATTCCCGTCCAACCTCTGACCCTGTCAAACAACCTCTCCCTTTATACATCATACATTTCACAAAATAATAATACATGTTCAACTGTTTCCTTTACCATACAGCCATTACACATTCCAGTACCATGTTTCCCTATCAATTTCAAAGAGGAATTCAATCCCGTATGTCCTAATCTCATCAGACACAACATAACATCCTCCGTTCTGTTCCCATTATGTCACTACTTTCATCCCATTGTCTCTGCCAGCAATCTAACCCATTTTTCTGAATCAATGTTTTAATTTCCCCTCAACCCAACTGCACCTGTGTATCCACAATATTATTTTTCACTGCTTTTTTGGCTATTATATCCACCACATCATTTCCATAAACTCCTGTATGAGCCAGAATCCAACAGAACAGAATTTCAATACCCTTTCTTCATGAGCCCAACAACAGCATCCTTATTTTTAACCCTAAATCCTCACATTCTGACTTTACAGATCTTAAACTACACAAAACTGATGCAGTCCGAACATATTACTACTCTTCTTGGTTGCACCTCCTCTATCCATTGCATTCCAACAATTATCGCAACCATTTCTGTTGAATATACAGATAAATAATTTGTTAGTCTCTTGCATAGATTAACATCGAACTCAGTAATAAATACGCTTGCTCCTGTCTTCCCATTCATGGGATCCTTTGAACCATCTGTATACGCTGCAAGGCAAGAATAAAACTGATGACTAATATATTGATCCACTATTGTTCCTACATTATCTTCTTCACACCACTGTTTATTTTCTTCGATCAGGCTAAGATCAACATGTGGTCTTGTATAAAACCACTGTGGCACATTTCCTATTGCCACAGATGGCCCTATAACAAGGTCCCTGAGTCCATATTCATCAAGACCCAGCGAGTCATTAGTCAGGATGTGTTTCACCTGTGCTGACCCAGCTGGTATTTAAGACCTGCTGGCCCAGTGCATCAGTTGGAGAGGAGATGTTGGGTGAGCGAGACCGAGACCGAGACCGCACCTTTGGGAGAGCTAGCACTGCAGGTAGCCAAACAAAGCCTGAATCTGGTTTAGTTTGCGGGTAAGCATTTTTTTGTTATGAATCTTGTTCTGGAGGCAGCTCTGCTGAGTTGTCACTAGCTGGCACAGCCACAAAGTCAGAAAAATCTAAACCTAACATTAAACCACACTGATAACCCTAATGCCTAACCCTAACCTTAAATTAAGACCAAAAAGCTAATTTTTGTTTTCATGAATTTTTACAATATAGCCAATTTTGACTTTGCAGCTGGCCTATCTAAGTGGAAATTGCTCAGTTCTACCTCCAGGACAAAACTCATGACAAACGTCACCCTGCATTTAATTTGGGCCATATTCTTTGTTACTCTCTATCCTAAATTGGTGTGGGTTATTCCTTTAGTGTGTTCATGGATGTCAAGGGAAGCCAGGCTTCCTGTGTTTCATAATTTTCCTTCAATTTGCAAAGAGGCTGAATGCATCTCACCGGAGAAAGCATCCGAGCGAGTGAATCAGCACCCCTCTGTCTCTGTATATGTAGACCATCTATCTGATGCTGTCTGGTCAAAAAGAGTATGACATTGTTGCCGCCCAGCGAGCATTTGGCCTCCCTTGATAAAAAAAAGTATAAAATAATAGCCAATCAGCGTTGAGCTAAACTGAGTGAGCTCAACTGTGAATTGTCCTGGTGCACAAAAAGTGTAAAGGGAAGCCAGTTTGGATTTGGCTTCACACCAATCACATCACATCAAAAGCAAAATGTAATTGACAGAACTTGAATTGTTGCATCTCGTTGTCATTGTCCTCCGGTGCCTAGCTAGCTAAAATTGGCCCTTTCCTAAATTAGCCATGGATTGAGATAGGGATTTGGACTTGTGGTTTTACTTAATTCTCTGTACTGGCCAATGATTAGAATGGCAATTCTGATCCAATCATAAATTAATGCATTGTGCCCCTGGCCTGAGAGGATGGAAGTTCAATATGTAGCTAGATGTAGTAGGCTAATGTTAACTAGCTGGCTCATCGTTGCCCATGAAAGGAAGTTAGGCTAGTGAGCAAGCATTTTAGCCAGGTAGCCTAGGACAACAAAAACTAAAAGTGTGTACTGTATGACAGAGTAATAGATTGTTTCATCAATATAAAAGAGAGGATGGCATTGGCGTTTCTCTACAAGAGTCCAAATATTATTTTTTTACTTGCACGCACACACGACACACACAGAGAAATCAGAACCATGGCCAGCCACATCATATTTAGCTTATGTTGTTTGGACTAAATTGTTTTTGGCATCTTTTAGTTGTCACTGTATTAGACAAAGCATAGGTGATTTGATGATGTTGAAATGTTTAAGTTGAAATGGTGCTGGAATAGTGGATACAGATCCTGTTTTCTTTGCAACTTGCGGTAACTCTCTGTGGTTCTAAATCAATAGTTGTTTAGTAGTCTGAAAATGTCGGAAACTTGCTTGACTATGCTATAGGTCTTGTAACTGTTTGTTACATGAAATATGCTTTGTGGACTTCACTGGACAGAGGTTGCTCTCCGGTTTTGTGTTGAAAGAAAGGTGTGGTTGAATCTATTCTGCCACTGTCTTATTGTCTCGGCCTTAGGCATATATCTCGGTGGCAAGGCATATGAACAAACAGTTTATAGAACAAACAATGCAATTATCACAACACATAGGTTGTAATATGGCTCTTTTTGGAGGGCTTGGCTTCCCCAATGATTATACCCATGCACCGCTACTGTCTAGTGGGCATCCATGGTGGGTGTCTTTTGGGTCCCTTTCTCTAGTTGCTTTGCCAACTTTCAGTGGGCACCCCCATGGGTGTCTTTCAGAACCCGTTTGAAACCCCTTCTGTTTTGGTTTGGTTGTCGATGTGACTCCTTTCTTAGTTCCCTTTTCTGTTGAGCGACATCATAGGAAACGTAACAAGGGCAAGACTAAAACATGGAATTCGACAAGAGAAGGGGTCCACTACTGCATATCAAACCCAACAGTACGCATACAAACAAACATCTTTACACATGCAAACAGCGGTCCCTTACCATCTCCTTCTGTTGGACTCAGTGTAAGGTTGCTTTACCCAAGAGTACAATGCTATTCCTTAAATGTAGAACTACTTGGTACAACTTATCCATCTGACACAGCTCTTCCCTTCACTTGTTCTTTAGCAGACTGCTCAGTGAAACATGATTTAGGCTTTAGGGGCCCGATTCTGACTTAGGAAATTACACCTTTCTTAGGTAAGCCTTTCCTACGCACTTCTCAGTAGTTGGTATTCAGACTTACCTTATGAAGGTGCGTAACAGGCTTTGCAGGTGTGGTTCCCTTGCCGTGCTGAATAAATGTGATTCAACCGCTGAAAACCCTCCCACTTGCTGGCTAACAGATTTTCTCGTGGAGTTTTCATTCAATAGGGTTTTCAGTATATTTATCTTAAGCCATCCTTTTAAATAGGATAATTCGAATTTTGTCGACACTCAACAGAATATATTGAGAGAAAGGTTTCAGAATTTTAGGGATCAATGAAAGAAAGCCATCTAAATATACAGTGCCTTGCAAAAGTATTCATCCCTTTTGGCGTTTTTCATATTTTGTTGCATTACAACATGCAATTTAAATAGATTTTTATTTGGATTTCATGTAATGGACATACACAAAATAGTCCAAATTGGTGAAGTGAAATGAAAAAAATAACTTGTTTCCAAAAATTATAAAAAATGTATAACGGAAAAGTGCTGCGTGCATATGTATTCACCCCCTTTGCTATGAAGCCCCTAAATAACATCTGGTGCAACCAATTACCTTCAGAAGACACATAATTAGTTAAATAAAGTTCACCTGTGTGCAATCTAAGTGTCACGTGATCTGTCACATGATCTTAGTATATATACACCTGTTCTGAAAGGCCCCAGAGTCTGCAACACCACTAAGCAAGGGACACCACCAAGCAAGCGGCACCATGAAGACCAAGGAGCTCTCCAAACAGGTCAGGGACAAAGTTGTGGAGAAGTACAGATCAGGGTTGGGTTATAAAGAAATATCCAAAACTTTGAACATCCCACGGAGCACCATTAAATCCATTATTAAAAAATGGAAAGAATATGGCACCACAACAAACCTGCCAAGAGAGGGCCGCCCACCAAAACACACGGACCAGGCAAGGAGGGCATTAATCAGAGAGGCAACAAAGAGACCAAAGATAACCCTGAAGGAGCTGCAAAGCTCCACAGCGGAGATTGGAGTATCTGTCCATAGGACCACTTTAAGCTGTCCACTCCACAGAGCTGGGCTTTACGGAAGAGTGGCCAGGAAAAAGCCATTGCTTAAAGAAAAAAATAAGCAAACACGTTTGGTGTTCGCCAAAAGCCATGTGGGAGACTCCCCAAACATATGGAAGAAGGTACTCTGGTCAGATGAGACTAAAATTGAGCTTTTTGGCCTTCAAGGAAAATGCTATGTCTGGCGCAAACCCAACACCTCTCATCACCCCGAGAACACCATCCCCACAGTGAAGCATGGTGGTGGCAGCATCATGCTGTGGGGATGTTCTTCATCGGCAGGGACTGGGAAAATGGTCAGAATTGAAGGAATGATGGATGGTGCTAAATACAGGGAAATTCTTGAGGGAAACCTGTTTCAGTCTTCCAGAGATTTGAGACTGGGATGGAGGTTCACCTTCCAGCAGGACAATGACCCTAAGCATACTGCTAAAGCAACACTTGAGTGGTTTAAGGGGAAACATTTAAATGTCTTGGAATGGCCTAGTCAAAGCCCAGACCTCAATCCAATTGAGAATCTGTGGCATGAATTAAGATTGCTGTACACCAGCAGAACCCATCCAACTTGAAGGAGCTGGAGCAGTTTTGCCTTGAGGAATGGGCAACAATCCAAGAGACTTCCTGCTGTAATTGCTGCAAAAGGTGGCTCTACAAAGTATTGACATATTTATGCACGCTCAAGTTTTCTGTATTTTTTGTTTTATTTCTTGTTTGTTTCACCAAAAAAAATACTTTGCATCTTCAAAGTGGTAGGCATGTTCTGTAAATGAAATGATACAAACCCCCCAAAAATTCCAGGTTGTAAGGGAACAAAATAGGAAAAATGCCAAGGGGGGTGAATACTTTCGCAAGCCACTGTATGCGTATTCGTCTTCCTTTCAGCACCAATTGGTAGATTTAAAAATACTCCGATCTTGTAGATTATTCAGGGTTAGGAAAGTATTTATTAATCATAAAAAAAGGTTTGGAGAATATTTATGCACGTAAGAAAAGGGTGGCTTGATTCATTCTGAAAATTGCCACATTCCGTTCTTTAACCCATGGTAATGTTGGAAGATTAGTGTACATAGAGTAATAAAGGGGGTATACCCTCGTCTATTGCCTGCACTAACCATGGAACTGTGTGATGACTCAGCCAATTATTGTGCCATGCGTCGGGTTCCTGTTACCGATTGGTCTGCTCTTAGCTCCATAACGATTGAATCAGCCTATGTCTTTGTTAATTTTATTTTTTATCAACTGTTACTAATGATCCTCAAACACATGGCCGTGACGGCGTTTACAGAGGAAGCAAATTAAGGTAAACAAAACAATGTAATTAAATGATAATGTAGGCTATACCAACTGAAGGGAACTAACAGTAAATTGGCAGTTGAATATGTGTTGTTATTAGGCCTACTGTTAGTGGCTAATATTTAACATGATAGAAATTGGAAACAGAGAAAGTCAGGCTAGCCTATAACACCTTTCCTGCAATTTAATTCACCAAAGCACGCTTTAGTGGCCTCATGGGTGGAATGTTCTTAAATTCTTTCATAATTTCATAATTAATTTTAAAAAATACGCAGAAAATCCAGTGTTTCTATGTCAAACGCTTTTGTTATACTCAACATTTCATAAATGGCAACTTTATATCTGACATGGTACATTTGTCATCTTTCTTTTAAGTGTATAACAATGGGTGTGAGGTGTACACTTTTGTTTCAAAGTAGATTTGTTTAAGACTACCAAGAAACACTCTGTGACCCTGATTTAGCCCACTGCAGTAAAAGGTTGACATTCGAGAATGCCCATCCCTGCAAGTTAAAAGGCCGTAAAATTTAAATTCTGCATAATGGCACAGTATTTCATCAACTTTACTGTGGGAAAGTTGATATGTTGATATGCTTTGGTTTACTGCCATATGACTGGTTTCACATTTGTCTCCAGTGATTATAAGGTAAAAACAAATTTAGATTTACAATTCCCTTATCCAAACGGATTTCTCATTTACCTAGCACTTATCAAGTTGTAAATTACAGTGCATGGAGAATGCTGTTATTTCTCTCAGAAAAAATAAAGTACATACTTTTTCCACTTGGAACCGGCAGGTTCGCTAAACCTTATTTATGGTTTCGTTGCGTGTAAAGGTGGTGGAATTATTAGGGAATTAAATCAAGATCAGAATACGCCGTATCTTTAGACACACATTCA
This sequence comes from Coregonus lavaretus, assembly GCF_964263955.1. Lineage (NCBI taxonomy): Eukaryota > Metazoa > Chordata > Actinopteri > Salmoniformes > Salmonidae > Coregonus > Coregonus lavaretus. The sequence continues at coordinate 47,512,413 of NC_139988.1, forward strand.
TTTATTCTGTCTCCACCCTAAATGAATAGCAGGTGAATAGCATGCTATTCTCAAGTTCAAGGTCAGAATACGCATAGAGAGAAGTGCATAAAAAGGGAATTATGTTCCATTTACATGCGCTTAACTCGGGTCGGAATCGGGCCCATGGGGACTAGAAAGCTGGTCTTTTGACCTTGGAGGGACTAGTTAGTCAGCCCTAACCATTGGCTGAGCCTGAGCCAATCTAAGTCCTGACACCAGAAAAGATCCCAAACCCACAACAGGAACCAAGCCCTCAAAAACATGGGCTTAGCAAGGTAGGAAGTGATGCCACATAGAGGGCTTGGTGACTGAAAAAACACAATTTACATACTATTGGGGAGTACATATGAATAAGCATTAAACATACAATATTCTTAAAGTAGCAGTCTACAGTGGTCAGGGTAGAAGTCAGCACACTATTGCAGTTAAAGATTCTACAGGGTGGGCTTCCCATGTGATTGAGAGGCAACATGGGAAATGCCTCATCTCTTCCAAATGACCTAACCAGGGGAATTCTCAGTTACCACCCGGGTCGCGCTCTTTTGTTCGGCAGAAAGTACGGTCAAGTCTGGCGCTGGAGGTGCTAAGCTGAGTTTAATGCTGTTTGAGTCTACCGTCAAAGGTTTCCGCAGTCCCTTTGTCACTGTGGGAAAGCCCCATCTGGGTGACACTGGGTAGTCAGCCAGTAGGAAGGCAACCGTAACGCTTAACATTTTTTAACTAACTGGCTGTGATGTTTTTACACTAGTCCTGCTACTGTGCCATTCAGATCCTATTGGTTAGATCAGAGCCAAAATCACAAACACACAGATCCACAATAACCAGATCCAACCACTGAGCTTCAGCCTTGTCACTGTTGGCCTATATTAAGAACAGCAGCAAGGAAATAAAATGATTGTTCAGGTTTTCTACGATGTGTTGAAATCAGAACTGTGGTTGCACTGTCTGTGTCAATGGAAAACATGACAGAGGGGACACTGGAAAATGGGGCAATAGGGAGGGCGGGGAGCAGTGGTGTAAAGTACTTAATTAAAAATATTTTAATGTACTACTTAAGTAGTTTTTTGGGGTATCTTTACTTTACTATTTATATTTTTGACAACTTTTACTTTTACTTCACTACATTCCTAAAGAAAATGATGTACTTTTTACTCCATACATTTTCCCTGACACCCAAAAGTACTCGTTACATTTGGAAATCTTAGCAGGACAGAAATGGTCCAATTCACACACTTATCAAGAGAACATCCCTGGTCATCTCTACTGCCTCTGACCTGGTGGACTCACTAAACACAAATGCTTCGTTTCTGAATAATGTCTGAGTGTTGGAGTGTGCCCCTGGCTATCCGTACATTTAAAAAACATAAACAATTGTGCCACATGGTTTGCTTAATATAAGGAATTTGAAATGATTTATACTTTAACTTTTGATACTTAAGTACATTTTTGCGTTTGGATTTACTTTGATACTTAAGTATATTTAAAACCAAGTACTTTTAGACTTTTAGTAGTATTTTACTGGGTGACTTTCACTTTTACTTGAGTCATTTCCTATTAAGGTATCTTTACTCAAGTATGACAATTGGGCACTTTTTCCACCACTGGCGGGGAGTGACAGGCATGTGCTGAGATCATCAAGATCTGCGAGCAACAAGAATGCAACAGCAGCAAGGTCATTGGTAGTTGAAGCCACTCATGCGTCTCTTTTCCTCTGATCAGAGAAGGTTCTTGACACCATAGTGTCATGCCAATTCATATTTTATATGATGCAGAAAACATTGAGGAGCAAACATCACCTCTGTCCTAGGTATTTCTCTGCTGATCAACCAGTTAATGTTAAGTGAAGTGTGGTCACCCTAACCCTGAGACTACACAGGTCTGAGGGTATATGCAGTCACCAAAACGATTAACATTAACAATATGAATATGATACGAATTAACCATTTGGAAATAGAGTGTTGGAAAGGTATGATAGAAAATGTATTGATAGTAACAGTTGTAAAGTTGTGAAGATGACCCATTTCTTTTGTGTCCATTGTGGTCTAGCTTATGTCATCGGACATGTGTCATAAGTCATGACTATGGTTCTAGGTACAGCTATTGAGCACAATGTGAATAAGTCTTTGTTGCTTCTAATAATAAGTGCCATCACATACCAGGCAGTATAAATATCACCATTTGTGATTTATTACCAGGGGTTTAATATACATCGTAATAAGAATATTCATACAAGAGCTATTTTTCATGTACAAATTACAAATACATAAACTGGTTTCTCAACTCTTCTGTTTAAATGTACAAAATTTCTCCCACGGCTGTCCCATAGCAGCTTTGCAACCTGGCAAGACTTTTAGACATTGCAGTAAAATGCAGAAAAAGGTTTCATTAAAGTATGAAAAAAATCAAGCAAAATGTCATTTGAATTTTTCTTCAAAGAAATAAAACAATATCTCAAGAAAAAAAAACTAAAGGGTAGGGAATATGACTGCTCCACAGGGCAGGCAAGAAAAAAAATTAAAATTAAAATTAAAACCTGCTATTGTCCAATGTCCAAGACACAGAGAAGTAGTTTTGTGTTTGCATTTATCATTAATACAAAAAAATGCCTACAAAAAAAGCTTATTCCAAAGAATTTACATGAACAAAATTATATTACAGTAGTGTGCATACTGTATGTTTGTGTGAAGCCACGGAGCAAAGATCTTATGGCTGTCCATTCATGACCAGGCCGGCAGTCCTCCACAGCCACCGGGGAGGAGGACTGTGAGAACGGGGAGAGCAAACGGATGGCTGGCCTCTTCACTGAATTAAATATCCACACACAAGGCGTTTTGGACTGGGTAGAAAATAAAACATTATCCCCCAGTAAGAGTTCATAGGGTTTGTCGTTGTGTTTGGAGAGTGAAAGCTCCTCTAGCTCGCATAAACTCCTTCTAATATAAAAAGTAAAACAGACAAAACAAACATACATTTTATACAATGCTGTGTTTCTTTGCCACAAGGCACCACATAGTAGGTTAAATTGGATCTTCATCTCAAGTAAATTATTTTGTTGTTTTGTTTAGTGTGTTTTTATACAGTGCAGAGTATATGGGCTTGGATTAAATAAGTGTGTTTTAGTGTGTTGTGTGTCCCTCTAGTGGTCGTGGGGGCTCACTCCCTCTCTGTGTGCGCTGCTGGTGCCCCTTGTTCACTGGCCACGCAGTAGTTAGGCCGCTCAGAGGGGGTGTATCCAGGCAGGCACACACACTTGTAGGATCCTTGCGTATTGATACATTTGGCATTCTTGCAGAGGGACATCTGGTTGTTGAGCTCGGAACATTCATTTACATCTGTGAGAGATAAGAGGGGTATTATGTTAGCTCAGTCTACATACACTCAGTGGACAGTTTATTAGGTACACCCATGGTTGGACAACCTTTTGCCTACAGAACAGCCTGAATTCTTCGGGGCATGGAAACATTGCTCAATTGGTATCAAGGGACCTAATGTGTGCCAGGAAAACATTCCCCACACTATTACGTCACCAGCCTATACCGTTGACACCAGACAGGAAGGGGCCATGGACTCATGCCGCTTAAGCCAAATCCTGACTCTGCCATCAGCATGACGCAACAGGAACCGGGATTCGTCAGACCAGGCGATGTTTTTCCACACCTCAATTGTCCAGTGGAGCCGCTTCTTCTTGTTTTTAGCTGATAGGAGTGGAACCCGGTGTGGTCGTCTGCTGCAATAGCCCATCCATGACAAGGACCAACGAGTTGTGCATTCCAAGATGCCGTTCTGCACATCACTGTTGTACTGCGCCGTTATTTGTGGCCCTGTTTGTGGCCCGCCTGTTAGCTTGCACGATTCTTGCCATTCTCCTTCGACCTGTCGTTAACAAGCTGTTTTCGTCCACAGGACTGCCGTTGACTGGATGTTTTTTGTTTGTCGCACCATTCTCTGTAAACCCTAGACACATTCTCTAAGACCTAATGCTCAACTGGAGTTGAACATAAAGGGTGTGACCGTTGAGGAAGCTAAACTTTTAGGAGTAACATTGGATGATCAGTTATAATGGTCAAGTTGTTGTGAAGATGGGGAGAGGTATGTACTGTATGTCTGTTATAAAAAGATATTCTGCATTTTTGACACCACTCGACTGTACTAGTTGTTCAGGCTCTGATCTTGTCCCATTAATATGGTCAGGTGCATCAAAGAAAGACCTAGCAAAGCTGAAACTGGCTCAAAACAGAGCAGCACGCCCAGCACACACGGACCTAACATCAACAACATGCATGATAGCCTTTCCTGGTTGAGGGTTGAGGAGAGATGTACTATTTTCCTTCTAGTCTATTCAGTGTGTGTCCTCCACCCATCTCTTACCCACACACGCCATGCGGGACATATTCAGGGTGTAGCCGTCGAAGCAGTCGCAGGTGTAGCCCTCCTGTACCCGCACACAGCGCCCGTTTTCACAGCCGTTCAGAATGCCACACTCTTCTGCTCTCAGGCCCTCAAACGCATCATACGGGTCTGCAGGATGGGGGGCAGGGGGTGAGAATGAGTGTTTTATTCATCCAATTCAAATGAAGATATAATTACTTATTTAATATGTGAATGCAGAGAAATTATGACTTACAAATCCTCTATATTTAACTAGCATGATTAGATAAACTAATGAATAATGAATAACAATTTCTTTATGATCTTGGAAGACCTTGGTTACACTGAAAATACAGAAACTGTAAGGACTCTACTATTTGTGCCTACCATGGGGGGGCAGGTAGCTTAGTGGGTAAGAGCGTTGTGCTAGTAACCCCAAGCCGACTAGGTGAAAAATCTGTCGATGTGCCCTTAAGCAAGGCACTTAACCCTAATTGCTCCTGTAAGTCGCTCTGGATAAGAGTGTCTGCTAAATGACTAAAATGTAAATGTAATATACCAACAGAAAACAATTTGTGGTCATGGCATTTAGTAATTAATATGGACACAAGATGGCAGCAAATAGCTATTATTGAGAGAATAGGCAGCTTGTCCCAACCTCCCCAGGCTATTCCCTCTCTCTATATGTTTGAACTTCATCAGTGTGTTGTACAGTGTGGTGGGGACTGGTTCACTCACTCTCATAGTCCAGGCTGACCTCATACTCCTGGACGGGCCCAGCCACAAGGGCATCGCGACCATACGGACGCCCCCGTCCTTCACTCATTGGCACGTTACACATGGAGGCATAGTCCTCTGTGAGAGAAGGGAGAGAGACTGAGACGAGGCCCTCTGAGAGAGAGAGAGAGAGAGACATAGTCTTCTGAGAGAGAGAGAGTGACAGAGGAAGAGAGGAGACTTAGACGCAGCTGAGTGAGACAGATGACCCTGTGACCACAGCTGAGATCAGGAGCTAGAGAATACATGCTGGGAGTTATTTACAATGTACAAAGACAGAAAACATGACAAAAACCTACTACGTTTCATAAACACAACACGTTTCTGTGAATATAAGAACTGAAGCTTATCCAAATGTCAACACTTTCAAGGTTTTTCAAAGTAATTACATTGCCATCATCACTTGGCTTAGTAGACAGGGGATATTTGACTGAACTGAATACTCAGGTTGGACTAACGGCCCACTTCCCTCCTGATTGTGACGTTAAACACACACCATAGCACGACACCAGCTCTGAGTTCCCTCCTCATTGGTTACTGTACTGTGGGAACCTAAACCAGAGTCTTTCATCTGCACGCCATGGCCAGTCATCCCCTACAGTCCCCTGCTTGCCTCCGTTCGCTCCCACAAGAACGTCTATACAGGAAACGCATCAGAGAGGGACCGCAGAGCGATCTGGATGGGCCTGATGAGAACAAACAACCGTGTTCTGTTCTCTCTGCGGAGAGCAGTGGTGAGCTCACACACCTGCCTATGTTGCACAGCTGCAACGTTCCTGGAGAGCTCAAACCTAGCTCTCGTGACTTAACTGCACTCACTAAACTGTCGGTTCAACATCATTCTCACATCAAGTTACGAATTCCAAGTCAAACTGCTGGGAAATCACTCACAACATTTAAAAGTCCCCAACTCTACCAGTTCCATCTTCCAGTGGGTTGGAATAACAGTCTTATTTTATCGGAGGGAAGAAAATGATCCAGTTCAGAGCCCTGAGGACTGTCCCCACATGTTCCAGTCCACAGGTCTCCATAATGCACACTGCAGCCATCTAACCTGGCAGCGTGGTGGGAACATGCATCAGCGACCAGACCGCCCTGCCTAGACACACTCCAGGTATTGGATAAGGGAGGGGGGGTAGAGGATAGAAGATAGACCCCAGGGCAGGCTAGATCTCAGAGGCTCCAGGAGACAGGAGCATTAGTAGGCAGCTGGCAGAGGCCAAGCCTGATGAGGTGTCATTAGTCCTGGGTCTGAGGTCTGAGAGGCCCTGGCCCCTCACAGGAAGGGCCAGGTCTGGTTTAAGCACTGACCAACATCATCACTCTGAGACCAGCTGAAATATACTGTGTGGGGTTCAATAATATATCTCACACAAGACTAGATGAAGAAGCATCTACCTCAAATGAATGACTCTACGATCTCTGAATGTTATGTTTTCATAGCAGGACAGCATAAGCATTGTGTGTTCACTCCAAAGATTGGTCTATTCATAATAGATAACAGGTCATTATAGGTCAAATCATTCTAACAGTAGGGTTGCTAGATGGACATGAGTGTAGAACCTGTGTTCTTCAGGGGGCAAAGGGCACAGTCCATGCCCCAGGCCTCGCCAAACAGACAGCAGCACTCTGTGAAGGTTGTCTTTCTGTTGGCCAGGGGCTTTGTGCAAGTCTTCCGGGTGCCCGTTACCGTCTGCCAGCAAATACCCTGGTAGTCAGTCTGCACAGAGTGTTGCTCTGCAACAGACACATTACATCTCAGTCACAATCATTATCTCACTATCAGAGGCACAATATGCCATGACAAGGTATACAATCTCCATGAGAAAGACATAAAAAAATTACATGTTTCCAAAAACAGAGACAATATGAGAGCATGCTTATATTTTTGCATCCAGTCTCCATGAGGGTTCTTACCTGCCACTTCAGGGGTGATTACACAGTGCTTGTTGTCAGAGTCCAACACCATGGGGTGTGTACAGAAACACATGTAGGAGCCCTGTGTGTTCAAACACTCTCCCCCCATACAGCTAGACTCATCCTGACACTCATCAATGTCTGCAGGGGAGGAGAGAAAGAGAGAGAAAGGGAGAGAGAGAGAGAAAGATTTCAAAAAGTCCTGTTGGAGTTCTGTTGTCTCACAGCCTGATTCTCAATGGAACGCACCGTAACAGATATTCTATCTGTAGATGCTCAACCGATCATCTACAGACTATCAGTAACATTTCAACTAACTATCTACTAACCCTAACCCTTATCCTAACCCTAAACTTAACCCTTACCCTTACCCTAACCTTAACCCTTAACCTTATTCTAAACCTAACCCTAACTGTAACCTTAGTTGCTTGTCAACAGTTTGTTGATAGTATGACCATCTGTAGAGCATCTACAGATGGACTATCCGGACTATCCAAATAAAGTGTGACCAAACACACATGCACACATGCACATTTACACTCATTCACCTATCCAATTAGAACGGTGACAAAAATGCTTGCTCACATTAAACACTTGTAAGGTTAACTTCAATTGAGGAGGAATCACCTGCTCAAAACATGACTAACAGACTGCATTTTCTCTGTCCCATTGATGAGAGTTCAAATCTGTTTCCCTGTGTCCGTGAAAATGTATGTTGCAGAGACATACAGTACTGTATGCCGCACAGTTAACATGTTTTTGTGAATTATAGGTAAACTAATACAGCTTCAAGGGGATTATTTGCAGGTATTTTGAAAAATAAACCTGGTATTTGGATTGTAACTCAGTCCCAACAGAAATCCCATGTATTTCTGGAATATACAGCCACAGGGAATGCATTAGATATACATCAGGCCTGTGGTTTCATAATTGCTGAGGAAATGAATGAAAAAAAAAACTCTACATTTCATCCATCCAGACATACAACTGAAATACACATCCACTCGATATTCTACACTTTCAAAAATACCCCTCCATCCCCTTTTAAAAATATCCCCATATCCCATATACTGTAGAGCACGGCCATAAGGCTGGTGGTGGTTGGTTTCTAAATTGTATTATGACTCTCTAGTCCATGCGTAACGGGGTAAAACCAAGACCGTCCAGGGTAAAGGCCAAACCTCCACTGGACCCTCCGCCCAATCCCAGCCTGTCCAAATAATCCAACGCAAATGTGGCGGAACTCCGCAGGAGGCCCCACAGGCATCCCACTGCTGGAGACAAGGGGTGCGATGTGGGGCCAGGGGTGCGGTGTGGGGTTGGCAGAAGGCCAGGGTCCATCCAGTTTGGGCCGGTTGGTGGTTTGGGCGTGCTGCCTAGGTCACCGCAGTCTGGCCCTGTGTCACCCCCAGAGTGTCCCGTGTCCCCACCCTGCCTCCCACCCTGCTCTGACCCCACCTAACCCAGGGAGGGGCCCCACTCTACACACCCCGGCCCAGCCAGCCAACACACACAGGCTGTGGTACAGTAGCATTGATTCCAATCTTTAAATTGTGAGTAAATCAAGTATGTTTGGGCTGAATTAACACGAATTAATGTAAATGACCTTCCCACTGACCTCTGCACTTCAGATTGACATCGTCGTAGTACAGGCCAGTCTTACAGTAACACTCGTAGCTTCCTGGGCTGTTGAGGCAGTAGCCATCCTTACAGATCTCCTGGCCAAACAACGCACACTCATCTGAATCTGGGAGGGAGAGGACAACCGGGTTTCTTAGTAACAGCACGCACACCCACACCCACACACACACACACATTTTCAATTAATCTCTTACTATTCAGACAACAATGTATTCATGCAGTTACTTCCCCACTAAAGCTGAGGGAACACCAATACCACTCACCACTCAACGGGGATATACAGTACCAGTCAAAGGTTTGGACACACCTACTCATTCAATGGTTTTTCTTTATTTTGTACTATTTTCTACATTATAGAATAATAGTCAAGACATCAAAACTATGAAATAACACATGGAATCATGTAGCAACCAAAAAAGTGATAAACAAATCAAAATATATTTTATATTTGAGATTCTTCAAAGTAGCCACCCTTTGCCTTGATGACAGCTTTGCACACACTTGGCATTCTCTCAACCAGCTTCATGAGGTAGTCATCTGGAATGCATTTCAATTAACAGGTGTGCCTTGTTAAAAGTTCATTTGTGGAATTTCTTTCCTTCTTAATGTGTTTGAGCCAATCAGTTGTGTTGTGACAAGATAGGAGTGGTATACAGAAGATAGCCCTATTTGGTTAAAGACCAAGTCCATATTATGGCAAGAACAGCTCAAATAAGCAAAGAGAAATGACAGTCCGTCATTATTTTAAGACATGAAGGTCAGTCAATATGGAAAATTACAAGAACTTTGAAAGTTTCTTCAAGTGCAGTCGCAAAAACCATGAAACTGGCTCTCATGAGGACCACCACAGGAATAGAAGACCCAGAGTTACCTCTGCTGCAGAGGATAAGTTCATTAGAGTTACCAGCCTCAGAAATTGCAGCCCAAATAAATGCTTCACAGAGTTCAAGTAACAGACACATCTCAACATCAACTGTTCAGAGGAGACTGCGTGAATCAGGCCTTCATGGTCGAATTGCTGCAAAGACACCACTACTAAAGGACACCAATAAGAAGAAGAGACTTGCTTGGGCCAAGAAACACAAGCAATGGACATTAGACTGGTGGAAATCTGTCCTTTGGTCTGATGAGTCCACATTTGAGATTTTTGGTTCCAATCACCGTGTCTTTGTGAGACGCAGAGTAGGTGAACAAATGATCTCCGCATGTGTGGTTCCCACCGTGAAGTATTGAGGAGGAGGTGTGATGGTGTGGGGGTGCTTTGCTGGTGACTCTGTCAAATATTTATTTAGAATTCAAGGCACGCTTAACCAGTATGGCTACCATAGCATTCTGCAGCAATCCGCCATCCCATCTGGTTTGCACTTAGTGGGACTATCATTTGTTTTTCAACAGGACAATGACCCAACATACCTCCAGGCTGTGTAAGGGCTATTTGACCAAGAAGGAGAGTGATGGAGTGCTGCATCAGATGACCTGGCCCCACAATCACTTGACCCCAACCCAATTGAGATGGTTTGGGATGAGTTGGACCGCAGAATGAAGGAAAAGCAGCCAACAAGTGCTCAGCATATGTGGGAACTCCTTCAAGACTGTTGGAAAAGCATTCCAGGTGAAGCTGGTTGAGAGAATGCCAAGAGTGTGCAAAGCTGTCATCAAGGCAAAGGGTGGCTACTTTGAAGAATCTAAAATACATTTGTTGAACACTTTTTTGGTTACTACATGATTCCATATGTGTTATTTCATCGTTTTGATGTCTTCACTATTATTCTACAATGTAGAAAATAGTCAAAATAAAGACAAACCCTTGAATGAGTAGGTGTGTCCAAACTTTTGACTGGTACTGTACATTTCCAATATTCAAACAGTCTCTACTCGTTATGTTTATAGAAAGGTGAGACCAACTCAAAGCTTTAATGAGATGAAACCCGTAGAGGCATAGAGAAAACCTCTATCAACAAACAGTTCTGTGTTACAGTACTCTTCCTTGTGTGTGCCGTTGGTTGGGCGTTGGTGTTTGCAACTGAGACCATAATCAGCCATGCAAACAGGTCCACTAATTGAAGACATATCCAGACTGATGCTCAGGAAATGTCCCTGGCAACTGGCCTTCCCAGCCCGTCTCTGTCTGTCTCTCTCTCAGAATATACCACATTCACTTGCTGCCAGCCCCTCTCTACCAGACTCCCCTTGCTGTAATAAATTAAACTATTGAATTAAGGCCGTTGGTTCGATGAATTAGCTTTTGTACGAGGTGAACAATCTAGGCTTGAAGGGGCTGGAAGAGGAGAGAGGTAGAGAAAGAGAAAAATAAGAGAGAGAGGGGAGAGGAGAAGATGTGCTAGGAGGAGCACATGTGGAGGTCATATGTCTCCAGACATCTGAGGATGGCATTTTTGCTCTGTGACTCCAAGGCTGAGAAACAGACACACACATAAACAAACACTTACACAATAAGAGCACAGACACAGGCCTGAGAGCGAGGCGGCTGTGATTAGATTAATAGCAGCATCTCAAGAGTTTAGTAAGGCCATTCAAAATCATGGGTTTGTTGCTACCTCGTTGTCTGATTCATATTGTTCTCACAGCATTCTCTGAACACTACTGTTGTGAGCCAAGGCTCTGTTCAGCCTACACTGGGTCTCTGAGTTCACATACCTTTATAACTCTCGGCTGCGGTCACTCCAAACACAGCGTCACCAGTGGGGACATTGCCTCTCCCAGCTGGACACATCTGGGAAAACTGATCTGTCGAAGAGATAGACAAGAAAATGTGTAATATGTAGTGTGTGTGTGTGTGTGGATATAATAAGTGTGTGTGTGTGTTTATGTGTGTGCTTCCTCACCAGTGCCCTGGACGGGGCAGGGGTGCACCTCACAGTTGTCCCCCCAGCCTGCCCCCAGTGTACAGCAGCACTCTTCCATGGTGACACTGCTGGTCAGCACGTTCTCACACAGGTTTTCATCATTGAGGTTGTAGTAGCACTCCTTCCTCTCTATTGACGAGGCTGGGGAAAACAGGGGAGAATAAATATTATTACACACTAATAGATCAACAAATAGTGTTCAGTAATATCTCCAGTTGTGGACGTGAATGAGTAATGTTTCCAACTGCCAAAAATGGGATAACACAAGAGGAATGAGTCTCTCTCTCTCGTAAACTGAGACAATTAGAGCCTGTTGGAGAGTTGGGGCACATGATGACTGTGATCTGTGGCTTCACATTGCTTTAATGATATACTTGGAGAGAAGAGAACAACCCCCCTTCCCATCCCCTCCTATCTCCTTCTCCTCTCCTTGGTTTACCCTCCACATGCACGTACGGACACGAACACACACATGCATTCATACATGCATGCACGCATGCATGCACTCAAACACACACACACACACAGCGGTTTCTGTATCAGTTTTGTGCTCTGTGAATGCCTCCGATAATTATAGATTACCAGAGATTCGTATCCAATTGCCTATTCTCAGAAAAACACAGCTTTTATTGCTACAACATTCTTCTAAAGCAATCATACTATTACGTAACGTCTGATGTTGTGAGCACAGAGCATGCTCTGATGCCTAACATTACATAATGATAAACTATCCTCCTTAAATATTTGGGACTGTTCTCAGAGGTAAGAGAAAACATACTTGAGGTCATCAGGTTAAGTCTGACAAGGACCCTAGGTTAATGTTGAGCTTTGGGACCTAAAGCCCTGTACTACACAGTATATCCACCAGACAGACACACAGTTGGCTCTGTTTCTCATTAGAGTTTTATACTCAGGCAGAGACAAGGCAGTCCCCTTGCGTGGGGCCTGCAGAGGAGGCCCCTAACCCGTGGCTGCGGTGTTAAACAGAGCGAGGCCCCCTCATTCATCAGAGCTCCACTCAAATTAAACTCCACGCTGTTAAAGGTTAATATTGTCCTCTGAGACAATGCGCTACCACTCAATGTTCACTATTTTAAATAAAACACTTTATATCAACTAGGGGTCTTAATTTGTGTTCAGGCAATGTGTGGGTCACCTGTGGGAGCGGGACTGCACTTGGCGGTCATCTGGTTGTACTCCTGGTCCTCGTCGGGGCACATACACAGGAAGGAGCCCTCCACATTCTCACACAGGGCCTCGCCACACACACCGCTAAGCAAATCACACTCATTCACATCTGCAGGGAGAACACAACACCTTGGTTAGCACTAATGAGCATGGTTAGCAACCTCGCAGGATGCATCTTATTTATATAATGTCTCACATATGTGGCATGTGTGGTTTCATTCACAAGACAAGTAGCTTATAAAGACACATTAAAATACTAAGTAGTGTACTGTATGAGGAGCTGGTGATATACCCTTGGAAATTGATTTTTCTTCAACAAAACACTCAATGTTTTCAAAATCAATGAATAGGCCTATACATTGTGGAAGAAAAACACTCAAAAGGCTATTTCACACTCCAATAACATGTCTGTTTTCCTTTGACATGGCTGTGGTTATAGTTGTGCATCCATCCATGTATGTCTCTCCAGTTATGAATGAACGCGCAGAGAAAACACATACATCAACCCCGACGTGAAGCTTAATGTAAAAAGACAACAAAGCCTCCTGGTTCCGTCGTGCTCTGAACTGCTCTGCATTCCCAACGCCCTATCCAATACTTCACACTGGGGTGTGGGCCAGTTTGTCAATGAGCTAGAAAGTGTTAAGGAGAGAGCGGGGAGGAAGAGAGTGGGTGCGTCGCAATAGGGGAGCATTAAAAAAGGGATCGGTCCAGAATGACAATGGAAAAGGCAGATTTTTCCTCATAAGAGAATATATTTCAATATATTTCACGGCCTTTCCTGCTCAGCAGAATGGGACTACCGCAAAGTACATTTGGATGAGAATTTGTTCTCCATTTCAGTGGATTCTGTCCTTATGCATTTGTGACTCATTTCAGGAAACTAGGCGTATGTCGCACGTAACTACTTCACAGGTGAGGCATTTGAACGTATACATAAAAAAAAATCTAAATGCATTTTTTTGGCAGAAATGCCTTCTGGAACATGTGAACTTTCCTGTGCCTTAATAACAAACTTGTATGCCATCTGTAAATATGAATACAATTGTTAAATTACGAGCCTAGTTGGTTTAGCCACAGGAAAAGACAGGACCTTCCCGCTAGCCATGATTGGCTGAGATAATGGATGGGCTGGATATGCCGAGAGATGAGTTCGGATTGGTCTTCCATGTAGCACGCTTCTGTCTTTAACATGAGCTGCTCTGTATGTGTAGGTAATCCTTTCTAATGCAGCTTTTTTTTAAAGATATCACGAAGAACTGTGATAATGTTGCTAATACTCTCCACTCTCCACTTTCTGCAGGACCGAGTTTTGAAATCTGTGGAATGCCCAGTGGAAGCAGTGTATGATAGCTAAGGAGATGGAGAAAATTCAGGTGTTTGATTATGCGGAGGGAGTCTAAAAGGGAACACACAAAGGCTGTTGTATAAAATACCTGTCTCCGGATTACATCTTCAAACTAAGGGCAACCATGGCATCCGTGACCGAGAGGGAGAAGCGTTCATCCATGCATACGGGTAAGAGAGTCTAGCTAGCTAAATGTTCAGATATTATACATTTCTAATTTTGTCAGAAAGTCATTTTCATTGCAAGTTAAAGCATACTGCTAGCTAGCTAGCTAACGTTAGCTGTCTGGCTGGCTAGCTCGCTAGCTAACATTACGTGTATGATCTGTGTAGTACTATTATTCATATATCAGAACCATTTGCGTCGCTAGTTATAGCCTAAAGTTAGCTAGCTAACTAACATTGAACCTAGTTGGTTAGCTTTAGCTACCTGTAGATTTATGCAGGGTAGTAATGTTATGAGTTGGGATTATGGTTCATTGTTTAGCTAGCTAGCTACATGTCTAAACAAAAGACTCCACTATGCAATTAACCATTTCACTGTACCATTTACACCTTCTGTATCCTGTGCCTGTGACAAATAAATGTTTATTTTATTTAATATAGTGTGTGTTTACCAGAGACGGTAATGTGAAGAACAACATGGCCTGCACCAAAGTCAAATTAGGATATAACGTTAGGTCAACGAGACAGTGTCCAAGTTCAAAAATTCTCCAGTAGAATGCCCTGCTTTTATTTCATCACACTTACAACCGTAAGCTATTTTCTGTAATTAGCTCGCCATTAAATAATGATCTTGTTGTGAGTTTATTTTTCTGTAATAATGAATACAAATTAGCTAAAGTTAAGACATTGTCAGCAATATGATATGGTCATTATTTGAACTGGCTAGCCAGCTAACATAAGCTAGAAATTAACCAAAACATTGTTTAAAAGTTGCTTTTAGTTGCCTAGTTTGCTAGATTGAGATATACTAAATTCATTTCTAAACAGATGGGTTCATTGGTGTTAAAATACACCAGTTATGCTATTTTGAACCACCAGGCTGCTGAAGTCATGTAGCCTGTCGTTTTTGTGTTCATACTTTTTCATAACGACAACAACAAGTTTTATGTCGGACGACAATAGAATGTTAATGATGTCACTGCGACAACTGTATACAGACATTTCGATAGACGTAGTATAAACCACCCTTTAGTCTTGAAATCTTTCTTTGTTTAATACACTACCCTACTCACTCTGTTTAGCCTCGCATGTGAATCCTTAAAGAGATGGGTGGGGCTAAGGCTTAAGAGGGTGTAGACAAAGAGGAGCTCACCAGTAGGTGTACCAAAACATTCAAGGGCCATTTTCTCAAAAGTAGGGTAAGTTTATCAACTTTCAAAGCAGAATTACTTTCCCATTGTTCCTCAACTGTAGTGTATGATATACAATTGTCTAGCTCTGAGTCTCTTTTATCCAATTTAAAAAACACAATTTCAAATGTTGCTACATAAGACCGAATCGAGCCGGTCGGTCACATTTAGGTTTATATACCACAATATGGACATTTTGTTTTCATGTGTAAACGTAGAGAAATGTTGAGTTACAGTATAGTAAAGCTAGGTTAGTTAGTAGAAGGATTTAACCTTTGCTCTATTTCTATGGCTATATACAACTTAATTTTATGCACACAGAGGCAAACATCCTTTCCTGCGTAGTTAACTTTATTTGTTGTTAATTCAGTATGTGACTGGGCAGAAATAGCCAGTCGCAAGAGCCATAGAGACTGTGTCATAGTGTGATTCAGAGCACAGATGGCTTGGCATACCCTCCCACAATGACCGCCACCGCATATATCTGCTGCCATGGATTGGAAAGCTCATTAACAGCCAGGTACACAATGCAGGAAGCAGACAAAAATAAAAAATAAAAGTCCCTCTCCCCCCTCTAGTTATAACCCTTCCTCAACGCTCGGCTCAAAGCGTACCACTATTGAGGAGAATCTATAATTAATTAGTTGACATTAAAACCTGCTGCTGCTTTTCTGGGTTCAGCACGCACCACAGTGCCCTCATTAAAATCCGGTCTGTCTGGCGTGATTCTGAAGCACCTTGTTCGCCTTGCACAGTCACCATCTGGGTTCAGCCCCAACCGGTACCCCTACCCCAACCCCAACCGGTACACCTACCCCTACCCCAACCCCAACCTCAGTCCAGCAGAATGAGGAAAAAGCTGGTTGAATCTTGATCTTGATCAACGTTGCAGCTGGACTAGAGGAAGAGAGAGAGGGGGAGTACTGTCAATGAAACGTGTCACTTAAATCACTTGACAGTGAGAGAGAGTTCCATTCAATGACATGAACTGTGAAATGAAAGGACACAGATAGATAGGCTATGTTGTCTGATTCCCAGTCTGGAGAATATGTACCAAACAGCACTGAATCACAACACTAAGTCATTCAACTCCAAAACAGCCTCTTAATCTGGGAAGCAGCCAACAAACCCAGAGGCTCAGGGGTGCATCTGTCTGGGGGTAACCAGAGACAGGGAGAGGAGCGGGGGGAGAGGAGGGGTTGGTGGTGGACCACCTCCAATAGTTTTTGGGGAAAAGTGAGCCCATCTGTGCAAGCCACAGGAGAATGATGGGCTGGCAGGAGAATGGAGGTAGCTGGCTATACAGGGCTGGGGTGGGACCAACCAACACTTGCCAAGGTACAGATGGAGAGTGTGTGTGTGAGAGAGAGAAAGCAAGAGAGACCATACGTGTAAGTGTGCATGACTGTGTGTGTGTGTTGCAGGGAGTGCATGTGTGTGTGTGTGTAAAAGTGTGTTTTAAGTGTGTGAATGTATGTGTGTGTGTGTGTGCGCGCGTGTGTATGTGTTTGTTGTGTGTGTGTGTGTAGTACACAGCGTTGTACGAGATCCTCAGTTTCTTGGCAATTTCTCGCATGGAATAGCCTTCATTTCTCGGAACAAGAATAGACTGACGAGTTTCAGAAGAAAGTTATTTGTTTCTGGCCATTTTGATCCTGTAATCGAACCCACAATTGCTGATGCTCCAGATACTCAACTAGTCTCAAGAAGGCCAGTTGTATTGCTTCTTTAAACAACACAACAGTTTTCAGCTGTGCTAACATAATTGCAAAAGGGTTTTCTAATGATCAATTAGCCTTTTAAAATGATAACCTTAGATTAGCAAACACAACGTGCCATTGGAACACAGGACTGATGGTTGCTGATAATGGGCCTCTGTAAACCTATGTAGATATTCCATAAAAAATCAGCCGTTTCCAGCTACAATAGCCATTTACAACATTAACCATGTCTACACTGTATTTCTGATCAATTTGATGTTATTTTAATGGACAAAAAAATTGCTTTTCTTTCGAAAACAAGGACATTTCTATGTGACCCAAAACTTTTGAATGGTAGTGTATGTGCGCACAAGTCAGAGGAGAGGTCTGGCTGGAGGAAGTGTTCTATCAGCTTCAATAGGGGAGGGCCTGCAACCCACTTTCATGGCTCTGACAGGCCTTCCTGTAGGAGGAAAAAGATGGGAACTGCATAATATAATATATATAAATATAATATGCCATTTAGCAGACGCTTTTATCCAAAGCGACTTACAGTCATGTGTGCATACATTTTTACGTATGGGTGGTCCCGGGGATCGAACCCACTACCCTGGTGTTACAAGCGCCATGCTCTACCAATTGAGCTACAGAGGACCATGGGCCCAGTTAAGAAAACCACCAAGACAAACAAGCCCCAATTCTTCACCTTGTCCCAAAACATGAACTCACTGGCTCTCTATCTGATTGCAATACCCCACTCACCCAAACCCCCTCAAACTATGAGAATGAAATTGAAAGCTACTAACAAAACAGCATTCTGAGCTCTACTGATTGAGTGAGAACTGGCTTTCTGTGGGTCTGCGGAAGAATGCCCTCAATGCCCCTTGGCTTGGCTGAGGAAGACATTAGTCCAGGATAATGGTGTTGTCTGGAGTTTGATTTGTTGGCAGGGATGGACTTTCTGACAGAACACTCTCACCTTTGATTCCACTGCTGAAATGAAAGCCACGCATCACTGACAGTTAGCTGTGCCACCACAGCCCAGCCCTGACCAGAAAAAGCTATTGACTGAGAAATAACCTGGTCGACCATACATGCAGTATATTACATCAAGAAAGAAAATTGAGTGTAACCTACACTGATTGTACAAAACATTATGAACACCTGATCTTTCCATGACATAGAATGACCAGGTGAAAGCTGTGATCCCTTATTCATGTCACTTGTTAAATCCACTTCAATCAGTGTAGATGAAGGGGAGGAGACAGGTTAAAGAAGGATTTTTAAGCCTTGAGATAATTGAGACATAGATTGTGTATGTGTGCCATTCAGATGGTGTATGGGCAAGGCAAAAGATTGAAGTGTCTTTGAACGGTGTATGGTAGTAGGTGCCAGGCGCACCGGTTTGTGTGTCAAAAACTGCAATGCTGCCGGGTTTTTCATGCTCAACAGTTTCCCATGTGTATTAAGGAAGAAGAATGGTCCACCACCCAAAGGACATCCAGCCAACTTGACACAACTGTGGGAAGCATTGGAGTCAACATGGGCCAACATCCCTGTGGAACACTTTCGACACCTTGTAGAGTCCATGCCCCAACGAATTGAGGCTATTCTGAGGGCAAAAGGAGAGGGTACAACTCAATATTAGGAAGGTGTTCTTAATCTTTTGTACATTCAGTGTATTGATCGGATTCAGACAGCTCCAGTATTGAAACAAATCAAATCAAAAGGTGAAGATTTTAATCCAAAATGTCATATAGTCAATCTTTCTCTTCAGTGGAGATAAGTAGACCTGGACTCACACCGACAGAAAGACAGACAGCTGCCATACAGCTTTATGGCTCCAGCTCCATTACTTTCACTGCAACGGTGTGTGTGTCAGTATGTGTGCGCCAGTGTGTGGGAGACAGCGGGGCTTAGAGTCAATGCTCCGGTGCGTTTCCAATCCCAGGGTCTGAGGAGCACTGCAGACACGGTGGGGATATGTTTAAAACATCACAGAGACCGTGCGCTACACCATCAAATTGAAGGTCTGCCATCTTATTTTCCTGCAGAGAGGGAAACTACTGTCCAAATTTTAGAGAAGACCGGAGTATTTAAAGTCCCATCAATCTGCCTCAATATGGCCCACACCACATCATTACATTCAAGTCTTTCATGACATATGATTTAATGTCTACAATGCTTATACTATCTTTAAGAGAACCATGAAGCATGACGCATACGTTTCTAGCACTGCCACCACCAACAAACTTCTGAGGAAAATAGCTGTCAGGAAAATACACTCAGTCATACTTCCTATTGCTTTGCATGGACCACTTCATGTTTATAATTGGCTAATGGCTACAGCAGTTGCCACTGAATCAGAAAATAAATCTAATTTTAAGATTAAAATGTTACTGTTGGTATTCTAGGTTGGCAGATATAGCCATGGCAGACTGCCCAGCATATCCATAATAGGAGTGAGCTGTCATTCAGTCGTCATGACAACCCCGCTGAAGTTCTCAAGACGGGAGCAGAAGTTTTAGCCATCAACGGCTAGCAATTTGGTTTTAAGAGTGTTCCAGTGCTTTCAGCAGGACACTTAAAGGAAAGCCTTGTAACTTCCTTGTAAAGAATGAGCACCTATATCATCAAAGCACACACATGCACAGACATAAAATAGGTGCTTCTGAGTATCTGACCAAAAATTTATGAAATGATAGACAAAAAATTATGTCACTGAAAATGTGAATTAAAACTTGCAGGGACTTTGCTCTAAGTCAAAGCAGGTGCCGACTGTTCAGTATATTCTAGCACATAGATGTACTAAAGACTATACCAGATGGTCTCTATTAAGAAGCAGACCTATCCTTGCCCTTGTCATACACTACTGTCTTCATTCCTTCTCTGGCCCTCCTGGTACTTTTTTGTAACCCCCTCCCCAACCACCCCCCCACACACACACACAACCACCCACACTCACCCACACACAGCTAATTCTTACTATACTTGTGAGGACTTTTTGGGGACCAACAATTGATTCCCATTCAAAAACCTATTTTCCCTAACTCCTAACCTAAACCTAACCCTTACCCTTACCTTAACTCCTAACCCTAACCCTAATTCTAACCCTAATTCTAACCCTAACCCCTAAGCCTAAAATAGCCTTTTTACAAGTGAGGACCTGCAAAATGTCCTCACTTCTCTGAATTTTAGTAGGTTTACTATTCTTGTGAGGACTTCTGGTACTACAAGTATAGTAAAGTATAGTAAAACATGTACACACACACCCACTCTTACTCACCCACACAGCCGAGGCCCTCCTGGGACTCCTGGTAGCCCCGGTCACACAGGCAGCGGAAGGATCCGACCGTGTTCTCACAGAAGCCGTGGTTGCCACACACAGTGGCATTGACGTTGCACTCATCAATATCTGCAGGACGAGGAGGAGAAGGGTCAAGGATTAGTTAGCCGTTGTTCTTTACAGTCTCAGTGGCAGAGGTGGTGCCGCAATTAGGACCAGTTGACCCACAGAACACCACCCACTGAGCTGCAGTGGAGCTAGTCTCAGGTTTGAAACACATCTCTCATTGGTGCCATTGGGATGAGTATAAGCATCCAGAGTTCAAGCTGAAAATGTGTCCGGAGTTGAGGCAAAGCAGAAAAGTACAGCATACCACGAGCACACAGAGGCAAGGGTAAAATAGGCTGATCCATACACTGAAAAAATTTGTGTGTGTATCTTCGTGTGTGTGTGTGTGGGTGCACATGAGACTCCACACCCTGCGAAGACTATAATAAATATGCTGAAATATTAACACTAGGAAAATCATGGAGAGCGATAGACAAAACACTTCACACACAAACATCCTCTTGGCTGAGCTGAGCAAACAGAGCATTCTAAACTGTAGCTGGAACACTGTGTACCCAAACAGTCCAAACAACCGCCTGACCCCCAAACAAGCAAACACAACAGATGTAATGTTGCTGCCTCACAACAGATACTAATAGTGAGTT
Organism: Coregonus lavaretus; assembly: GCF_964263955.1. Classification (NCBI taxonomy): domain Eukaryota; kingdom Metazoa; phylum Chordata; class Actinopteri; order Salmoniformes; family Salmonidae; genus Coregonus; species Coregonus lavaretus. The sequence continues at coordinate 47,533,593 of NC_139988.1, forward strand.
ACTATGGTCAGTGAGGAATCTGTTCTGTGGAGTTAATTAGTAGAGAACAAGCTTGAGTTAGCTGGACCAAAGAGACAGTACAAGTCTATTAGAAGAATCCCCCCCCCACACACACACACACACTGCCCCCAAAACATACATTTACAGGAGTCAAGCCAAGTTGACTCTGTGGTGATCAGTGTCTATTACAAAGCAGAGTTGATAGGACGGAACAGAAATGTTTGAAGATGGATGGGGAATGGTATGTAAAGGTGTGTTGATGGGTGAGGGGGTAAGGTGAGTTTTGATGGATGAAAGGATGGATGGATGGATGGATGGAGAAGGGTAAGATTAGATACATTGATGGGTAGAAGAGAAGCACAAAGTAAGACACTTGATTGGCACATGAGCATTTCAAAGAATTGGATGGGGAAACAGCTGAAGCAATGGAAAGTTGACATGGCTGTGGCTTCCTTTTTGATGCCCCCATGATGCTGACTCACCAACACAGATGCCTTCTGGGCCACGGTCGTGTCCGGGGGGGCAGTCCACCACACACCTATAGGAGCCCTCTGTGTTCTCACAGAGCCACGCCCCACAGATACTCTGGCCCAACTCTGCACACTCATCGATATCTGGGAGAGCACAGCACCACAGTACCCCAGTCAACACTCAGCTAAACACCTATACACCCCACTGAAGTGAACACAGTAGCGATGCTTGAACTGTAGTCCTCAGAATATCATGATCGGCATATTGAATGATGGGATATGTAGTTGTGTGACAGAGTGTTACCAACCCAGGCATGTGTCAGTGTCTGCCTGCAGGCGGTAGCCACTGTCACACTGGCATCTGTAGGAACCCTGGCTATTCTCACAGGAGCCGCCAACACACCTGGTGTCATCCGAGCACTCATCCACATCTGCAAAGAAACACACACGCACACTCAGCATAACGATATGTACCATTTCATATGCCAACAAAAAACCTTCTCAAGTGGTGTTTGAAACAAACATCCAACAACTTTCATAGAGTTGAAGACTTTGATGTCCTTGGATACCCTGAATGTCCATTGACCAAGACTCAAAGAAACAGCATCCCGCCATAAGAGATGAACGAGACAGAGAGAGACAACCACAGAAGCAGATGTGTCAGGCCAAAGCAGGTTACATCTTCCTCTTGATCTCAACTAGACACAATTCAATCTAGCTGTCAAACAGGCCTTCCCTAGAGCCCAACCATCCTTCTTCTTGGGTCAGACCATCCTTTGGCTGTTACGGGGGAGGACAGTCTGTGGCCCCTTGGGGGTATTACGGTGCTAAAGCCAAGCTGGGGTCTGGGTAGAGGAGCAGGGAGCCTGGACCCCTCTGCTTTGATTGTGGTCCAGGCATCAGTCCCAGTCTGCTCCTCAGCTGGGGTTCTGCTGGTCCAATATAAACGGGGGGGGGGGGGGGGGGGGGTTGAGCTGGGCTGGGGGGGGGGCTGAGCTGGGGGGTGCTGAGGTGTTTTATGGCCCCTGTCCTGTTGCTGGTTCACTGGGCCCGTGTTCCCAGGATCAAACAAGGTCGGGGCCCCACCTCAGGGGGGCCTATCATGGAGCCATGTTCAGGCTGAAAACATGTTTATATCACAGGGAGGAGGGGAGAGGAGAACTCCCTTAACAGTAAATGCTATTTCCTCTGCTTGCCTCCTTTCAGTTTGGGAGGATCATGTGTCTGTCTTTAGTTCAGCCTCAGCCTCAGTGATGCCACCTGCGAAAGCCATCTGCTGTTAACTCTGCTTTATAGACTTATAAAACATGCAGGATGCTCACATACTATGGAGCATCCGCCTAATTCATTTCCTTAGTAATAGGATTAGTGAAATTACATGAAAAGAGAAAATTGGATGACTGCAGATTAGGACCAAAAACTATGTCAATTGTAGTGGTAAGTGTTGCATATGTTGTCCAACACTCCATGCACGCACACTCACACAGACACACACTCGCAAACACACACGGAGGACCTCACTGACTGAGCCTGAGCTTCTGCATAAATCAGGAGAAACAGAATGCAGCAGAAAATATTCCTCCTAATCTAGACAGCGAGCTCAAAGGCTTCCTTCTTTGTTTTTTCTATTTTTTGTACTGCAGGAAAGGGCATTTAAAACAACTCTGGCACGGGGCAAGACTCCTGGCATGAAGGTCTTTGGTGGAAAAATACCAGGAGCCATATGTGAAAGAAATAAAAGCCACTCTCTTCCAGGAGCAACAAGGCATCGGCAGGGAAAGAGACAGAGCCGGCAGAGCGGAGGGACCACGCGGCAGCAGACGGAGGCGTTAGACAAGCATCCGACTAACGTCATATAAATGTCAGATAAACATCAGTTGAACCAGAGAAAACTACAGCCAAACATGGGACTGCTATCAATCAAACCACCCCTTTAACAGCTGGTGTTGTGGAAAGATTGTGTGTGTATGAGTGTGTGTTTGTGTGTGTGTTTGTGTGTGTAGTGCTGAAATAGTAAAACAAGTTAGTAGTAGTAGTTGAGTAAACGCTGATCGCCGTTCACGGCCGATGGGGGTGAAAAAAGTAACGATCCCTATATTATCAATGCACTTTTCTGCAATAGGTGGGTAAACTCTTGCACAAAATAAAAAAGGTGCGTAAATGGCGTTTACTTTACGTGCCATTACCCTGTACTACACTGCATGTGTGTGCAAGTGTGTGCACACCCTCAAGAAAGAGTGACGTGAGAGAGTGAATGAGTGACTGTGTGAATATGTGACAAAATGAGTCAGTGAGTCAGTGAGCAGCCCCTTAACACTCCTAACCACTCTAAAGCCTTATCATATACCACCAGTCCTCTTGGTTCATAAATGAGTCAGTGAATCAGTGAGCAGCCCCCTAACACTCCTAACCACTCTAAAGCCTTATCATATACCACCAGTCCTCTTGGTTCATAGAAACACTGCCACAACAACTACAGATCATTGGAAGAAGCAGTGCGTCATATTATTCTGTGGCCTACCTTCACAGGTGTGTGTGTCCTGGCTGGCAGTGAAGCCTCTCTCACAGACACAGTAGAAGGAGCCCTCAGCATTGAGACACTCCCCGTGTGGGGAACACAGCTCCGAGTCGTCCAGACACTCGTCGACATCTGTAGGGGACAACCAGCCAGAACAAGACACAGGTGTGAGGTCATTCAACTTGACACACCAGGGAAGGAGGGGTGATACAGGCCAGAGGCTTGTCAACAGCTGCAGGTGCCTCTGTCTCTGATTACTCCGTACACACAAACACATACACACATACACACCACAAGCATACACACACACACATAATGAAGAATGACAGCAGCATTACCACAGGCAAGGGAGATGTGTGACATCACCTGATACATCAGACTGACATCACCTGGCCTCTCAGCTTCTCTGGCACACTCACATGATTAGAGTGTGTGTATGTCAGAATAAGTTAACGTATGAGTGAGAGAGTGTGTACAGCTGTATGTGTGTGTGTGTGTTTGTGTGTATATAGTCATGCCCCCTAAAAAAACAAACATATATATATATAATTAATTTTTTAATAAAAATAAATAGTGTGAAGGTGTCTTTGTGTCTGTTTGCATCTGTGTCAGTGTGTGTGTGTGTGTGTGTGCGTGTGTGTGTGTACGTGTGTGTACATCTTTGCATGTATGTTTTGAGTAGGTGAAGGAGCGAATGGCCTATACCTAGGCAGCTGGTGCCGTTGATCTGCTGGTAGCCCTGGGGGCAGATGCAGTGGTAGGAGCCCATGTTGTTGACACACTGGCCCACACTGTCACAGGTCAGCTCCTGGCACTCATCCACATCTGCAACCACAGGTACAGCTCTCAATGCAGGCAACACACACACGCACATACTGTACGTGTGAACACACACAAATACACATAAGCACACACATACACACTGTCATGAGCCTCTCACTCCACCGGGTTACCACCTTAATTTTCTTCCACTCTGCTCACCACTCTCTCTACTCAGCCTAACTAGCTCCACCTGTCCCTGCTCTGCTCTGCTCTAATTACTCTGCCAGCTGCGCTGCATTACCCACTACCTCTCCCAGTATTTAAGGCCCTGTCTTTCAGCTCTCCGGTGTCAGATCGTCTGCAAAGCTCACACCCGGAACCTGTCTGCTCGCGCTTCTGGCTCACCCTGGTTTTGTGACCCCGGACCTGCCTGATTTTTGGATACTCTTCTGCCCCAGGAGATCCAGACCTGCTTCTGCCATAACGACTCCTGACTACTCTTCTATCCCGGACTTCTGGACCACCCACCACCGGCTTCATAGGACGCATCGCTGCCACTGGGGGGGGCACAGACCCAGCACATTGGACGGGATCCCTGTTACCCCTGGAGCCTTCATTCACTCCCTACTTCCCTTTTCCCTTAAGTTTTAATAAACTTTCTGGTGTGACGCAATTGTGGTCCTCTGGTCGTCTGTCTGAACCGTGACACACACATATGCATGGACACACACACAGACACTGTGCTTTATGGGCAGATAGAAGATATGAGCGTGGTGGGTGAGTCAGTTTTAGGATTTTAATTAGGGAAGCTAGATTCTATGAGGTGTTTGTAGGATTCATAAAACAGAAAGAAAACTCGAGATTTATTCCTGAACCATCAACAAACCTCAACATCTGACAGCAATAAAAGTTCAACAATCAAAATAAAGAGAGTGTTATGAATAAATTGGTGTATTGATACATTACATGATTCAAAATACATTCAATTAGATTATTGGTAGAGCATGGCGCTTGTAACGCCAGGGTAGTGGGTTCGATCCCCGGGACCACCCATATGTAAAAAAAAAAAAAAAAAAACACAGTTAACTGCAAAGTGTCCCAAATATCCACTGCACAGTAGGACATTGTTCTGAATGAGAAAGTGTGTATTTGTGAACCTGAGGGTGTAATTGTATGAGTAAGTGTATAATGGTATGAGTCAGCGTATAATGGTGTAAGTCAGTGTGTAATGGTAAGAGTCAGAGGGTAGTAAGAGTCTTACCGTCACACTGGTCCCCTGCCGGGGAGGCCCTGAAGCCGGGCCCACAGTTACACAGGAAAGAACCCTCAGTGTTCTGGCAGTGCCCCCTAGTACACACCTGCTCATCCTGGCACTCATCCACATCTGGGGCACAACACACAGCACAGTAAGGCAAAACTATCATACAAAGCATCAAACAAAAGCAGTAAGGTATTTGTATTTATTAAGGATCCCCATTAGCAGCTGCCAAGGCAGCAGCTACTCTTCCTGGGATCCAGCAACATTAAGGCATTTATATATTTAAAAAAAAATTACAAAAGCATACTGCATTGATGATTCTGAGGTGTGTCGCTAAAGTCAGTAACATCAAACATGGCCCATTCCTATTTGAGGCTGAGAAGAGGCATAACATGTCTATCATATAAAAATGTTGAAGTAATAATACTTTAATTAATGTGAATTAAATGCGAAAGCTGTGTTCACAAAGTATTGTCAATGTTGTAGGCCTTTCTACCGCATATTGAATGCTCATGCTGTCCACACCATAGAGATTCTATTAACTTAAGAAATAGTAGGGGGAAGGATGTTTGAGATGCTTTTTACATATTTTTGTTTGTTGAAAATCATGATGAAAGTGGCAATTTTCTGCCCTTTTTAGACATATACAGTGCCTTGCAAAAGTATTCATCCCCCTTGGCGTTTTTCCTATTTTGTTGCATTACAATCTGTAATTTAAATAGAGTTTTATTTGGATTTCATGTAATGGACATACACAAAATAGTCCAAATTGGTGAAGTGAAATGAAAAAAAGAACTTGTTTCAAAGAATTATAAAAAGAAAATAACGGAAAAGTGGTGCGTGCATATGTATTCACCACCTTTGCTTTAAGCCGTACACTCCACAGAGCTGGGTTTTACGAAAGAGTGGCCAGAAAAAAGCCATTGCTTAAAGAAAAAAATAAGCAAACACGTTTGGTGTTCGCCAAAAGGCATGTGGGAGACTCCCCAAACATATGGAAGAAGGTACTCTGGTCAGATGAGACTAAAATTGAGCTTTTTGGCCATCAAGGAAAACGCTATGTCTGGCGCAAACCCAACACCTCTCATCACCCCGAGAACACCATCCCCACAGTGAAGCATGGTGGTGGCAGCATCATGCTGTGGGGATGTTTTTCATCGGCAGGGACTGGGAAACTGGTCAGAATTGAAGGAATGATGGATGGCGCTAAATACAGGGAAATTGTTGAGGGATACCTGTTTCAGTCTTCCAGAGATCTGAGACTGGGACGGAGGTTCACCTTCCAGCAGGACAATGACCCTAAGCATACTGCTAAAGCAACACTCAAGTGGTTTAAGGGGAAACATTTAAATGTCTTGGAATGGCCAGACCTCAATCCAATTGAGAATCTGTGGTATGACTTAAAGATTGCTGTACACCAGCGGAACTCATCCAACTTGAAGGAGCTGGAGCAGTTTTACCTTGAAGAATGGGCAAAAATCCCAGTGGCTAGATGTGCCAAGCTTATAGAGACATACCCCATGAGACTTGCAGCTGTAATTGCTGCAAAAGGTGGCTCTACAAAGTATTGACTTTGGGGGTTGAATAGTTATGCACGCTCAAGTTTTCTGTTTTTTGTCTTATTTCTTGTTTGTTTCACAATAAAAAATATGTTGCATCTTCAAAGAGGTAGGCATGTTGTGTAAATCGAATGATACAAACCCCCCAAAAATCCATTTAAATTCCAGGTTGTAAGGCAACAAAATAGGAAAAATGCCAAGGGGGTGAATACTTTCGCAAGCCACTGTACATGCCTCCTCTAAGACCCTATGATCCATGAACCATACATGATACAGACAACATCTTGGTGTCATTATACTCCTTATAGTGTGCTATCAAATAGGGAGTCTTTTTCACATGAATTTATTAAACATAAAAAATATTGATAGGAATATCTCAAAGTACCCTTTTTTATTTTGTAAATTTTTATACATATTGTTTTAAACAATATACTCTATAAGCTAGTGGGCTCAGAATCTAGACAGACTCCCTATAAGAGTATAATGACACCAAGATGTTGTCTGTATCATGTGCGGTTCACGGATCATAGGGTTTTACAGGAGGCATGTATAGGTCTAAAAAGGGCAGAAAATGGTGTTGTGTTACAAATGAAAAAATCATGTATAAAAATGTCCAGAACATATATTCTATTTTCAAGCCTTCCTGGAGTAGAATCGCCCGATTCTTTGATACACAGACTCCCAGAGCAAGGTAGCAGGGAAAGGATTCTTCTAATTTCAGGTGCAAGAGGGCAAGGTGGGCCAGGTAAACAGCGAGAGATATTGATGTGGCGTATTGGGAGAAAGATGACGAGATATTGATATACCATAGCAACTTGAGTTGCAACTCTTAGGGTTTCATATACTTTCATTGCCCCAAACAGCCCAGGGTGATTATTGAAATTCCATCATTTATTTAGCAGGGCTCAATAGCTTCACTGTGGGCACTACGGTCCTCTGAAAAGGTTGAGCGCTGCCAGGCCAATTCTGAATGATTTATAAACCTGCACTACAAGGTCTCCATCTTAAGCAAGGCGCCTTGTGACTGGCATTAAAGACACTGTGGGAAAAGTGCTTCGCCGTGCTAAACTGACAGTCTTACATTTTAATAATTTAGCAGACGCTCTTATCCAGAGCGACTTACAGTTAGTGAGTGCATACATTTTCATACTGGCCCCCCCGTGGGAAACGGACCCACAACCCTTGTGTTGCAAGCACCATGCTCTACCAACTGAGCTACAGGGCAGAGTCTTAGACAGGCAGTCATTCATTATGTCACATATACTGTACAAACAGTGCCAGAACAAATAAGTGATTATGAGGTAATATGTACTTACTTTTAAGGCATTCGTTCTTTGCAGCTATTATGCTGTTTACATTTATGTTTTTTCTGGAAGATTCTAACCAGTGGCTAATTCAGTTTGGACTAAAATTGTGATTCTCTCTAAACTATGATATCAACCAGTAATAATGTCATCCAGTCTTCTAGATCATTCAGGGACTTGGTAGAGCTAGTTTTGGGTTGTCATTTGAAAGTCACATAAAACCATGAAGCACTAGAATTAGGGTGTTACCTTCACATGATTGTCCATCTAAGCTGAGCGTGAATCCATCGTTACACGAGCAGACAAAGTATCCCTCAAAGTTGGAGCACTTCCCGTTGGCACAAGTTGACTGGTGCAGGCATTCATCTACGTCTGGGCAGAGTCAAGAAAACAGGGGGGAAAGAAATGTAGTCAAAGTTTTTTACAATGTGTTTAATATCTCAAATGTCTAAACATGCTTCCATGTCGGATATGATATTAGAAAACGAAACTCCAGCACACTGGTATTCTTGCATGCTTCACAGTGTGTTTAATGGATCTCAAAACCAATGTTTGGGTCAATCTTCACCTGGCTTAAGGTAATGCACCTGGAACTGCATAATGTGTGTTAACAAACCTCATTATCTTGGATAAGACACAACCACACAGACACAGACCCATTGACAGTTGGCATGATCTAGCTAAGGACCTAAACGAGCACCACTACCTCCCGTGAGACTCTTGAGGTCGACCTACGTGTCACATGGCCTAATGATTTCTTGTCCTGACCTGCCCCATGTCTACCCACTGTGGCTTGGCTGGGTCAGGATACTGTGTGAATACTACTCACAACCTCACAGTCAACCATCCACCACATGCAACACGTTCTCTCTGGAAGTGACGCACCTATGGTTTCAACAGAAACCGGTCGACTTCCAGGAAAATGTGGGTCCATATGGTGGCTTTTTAATTGGTTGATTTGCGGGACTTATACTGAGCGTATACAGATATACTGAATTTGTTTCCTGAGGTGTTCTTTGTCCATTAAACAGAAATGGTTTAGGAATGAGATTTGATTATTCCTAGGAATTCATGGTTAAATAATATGGCTGTGGAATACTGTCCATTCAGTGTAGCGAATTCACTCCTAGAATGTGTGCGTTGATTCTGCTGCAGGTCTCCCAGGCAGCTCACATGATGTCCTGGAGCTAGGATTATGTGAGTTTTAGAAGATGGCTACAGCACTGTATTCTGTATATGACCAACAGCAGGGTAAACACTTATAACTGTAAGTGCAGGGTAGTATTATAAATTATAAATACTGATATCATCTCACTAAATCCCCCGGCAGAAATACAGTCTGTGTGAGGGCTTTGAGAAGACGACGAAGCTGTGAACCAACACCGTGGCTCAGGGGTTCTGAGGAAACTCTTGGACTTTGTAGTAAAGGCGGAGAGTAAGAGAGATGGAGTGGGGGACGAGCCAATGCCCCAGGACAAAGCACACACCTAACAGCTTTGTCCCCCCCCCACACACACATACACATACACACAAAAGCAAACGCACGCACACGCACTCACCTATTTTAATTTTTTTCCCAACTACAAATTGGTGGAAGGAATTTGAATTCAGAGCCAAGCCGCTTCAGTAATTTGGATGCTCCTGATTATTTGTGAGAGAAGGAGAATGTCCAGTCACATACCGACACACTGTCCTCCCTGGCCCTGGAAGCCCTCTGGACATGGATCACACTCATACGAGCCCAGTAAGTTGATGCACATGCCGGATGGACACACACCCATGTCCAGACACTCATTTATATCTGCACAAGAGAGCGAGAGAGAGCGAGAGAGAGTAGAGAGGTGGGGGGAAAGAAAGAGAGGCAAGGAGAGAGGCAAACACTGAATCAACACCACAAAAGGACATTGGTTTAAGTGTGGGTGATGTGTGAGTAGGCCATATGCATATCATTTTGTTTATAGGTCAGAAACAGCCATTGCCTTGTCTTACCATGAACCCCCCTCTAATTCTCCTGGCCCTAAAGCTCTCAAAATAGAACCCAAATCGTTGAAGGGCGCATCCTGTACCTTCACACTGGCCTGTTGGGCTCATCCTGTAGCCGCTGTCACAGTACTGACAGATGTAGGAACCCACGCTGTTGACACAAAAGCCATCCTCAGGACAAGCGTGGGGGTTCAGACACTCGTTTAAATCTGAGCGAGGGATACAGAGAGGAAGAGGAGGGAGAGGGAGGGAGGGAGGGAGGGAGGGAGGGAGGGAGGGAGGGAGGGAGGGAGGGAGGAGAGATGGAGAGATGGAGGTGGGAGCGAGAAGGAGAGATTTGAGGATAGCAGAGTGGTCACTTGGCTCCAACAAAGATACTAAATCTTTCAAGAATAATCATTCCTTTCTTGGTACTCACCCAAAACCATTAAGAAAATAAGCATAATCCCCAAAACCCTGGAGAAATGCGGTACAAATCATTTTAGTGCTGTGTCATTTCTGTTTTACAAACATGTCAGACATTACTCCGTCCAATATCAACAAGGGCAGCGGAAGTTCAGGCTAAAGTGATGGAATCTCCTGGTCTATCCGTAGATCTGTGCCAGATCTCTATGTACCCCAGTCTGAGAGTGATATCCATCTATCTAAACTATTTGGACAGTCTGGCATTACAGAGGGCTAGGAGAGTGGCTCATGACGCTCTTTCCTTGACTTTAACTGAATAACATGGACATTGCTGATTCATGCCAGGCCTGTCTCTGCTTCATGCCCTCCCAACCCCCTAAGATGGACCAATGCCAGCTTAACGTGACAGAAACTTCCTCTGAGGGCCCTGGGTGGGACTTCCTGTGGGACTTTACCAAAGACAGAACCAACAAGGAAGGAAACAGGGACTCTAATTGGCCTTTTAAACGGTGTGATAGCAAAAAAAGAACCTCCTCAGCTTGGTATCCAGGATACCACTCCCCTCCTTAGAAACCAAACATCCCCCCACCCTGAAGTAGAGAGTGTAAATGCATGACTTAACAAAATGATGACAGGCAAGTAACATACTGGACAAAGTGCAAACTTTCTTTCGGTTTTAACTTGTCATGTAGTGTTACCTCTGGTTAAGTAAGTGTTTTCAAAGTGTTTTTATATTGAACAAAAATATAAACGCAACATGCAACAATTTCAAAGATTTTACTCAGTTACAGTTCATATAAGGAAATCAGTCAATTGAAATAAATTCATTAGGCCCTAATCTATGGATTTCACATGACTGGGCAGGGGTGCACCCACTGGGGAGCCAGGCCCAGCCAATCAGAATGAGTTTTTCCCACAAAAGGGCTTTATTACAGACAGAAATACGCTGTTTAATCGGCTTCTTGGTATGCCACACCTGTCAGGTGGATGGATTATCTTGGCAAATGAGAAATGCTCACTAACAGGGATATAAACAAGTTTGTGTACAACATTTGAGAGAAGTAAGCTTTTTGTGTGTATGAACATTTTCTGGGATTTTTTATTTCAGCTCATGAAACATGGGACCAACACTTTACATGTTGCATTTATATTTTTCTCCAGTATAGTTTATTTTTCATCATTGGATTCAAGTACAACCAGACACTCTATGTTCCATCCGTCTATAGAAGTTTAGGGCTGTTGTCTTCTAAGTTGCCTGTTTTTGTGCTCTTCTTAATAATAGATCAATTACTCAAATCCACATATAAATCCCTGGCAAACAGTGATAAATTATATCCTCATATTTCATTTTCAGATGTTCGACTGTTACAGTACCGTTATGGGGAAATAATCGCCGGCTTTTTGCCTCCGCAAACCTAATTTTGTGTCATTTTGTGGAAGAGAAAACCTGTGTAGAAACACCAGAAACCATCTAATGACAGTGTTCCCAGTATTTATATCCTGGGATGAGGAGGAGGATGGGGAGGACGTCGCTAATGGGCCACACTGTGGTCATCTCCTAAAACACAGCCCCTATCTCCAGGGAGGGGGGATAATGCCAATGGGGAACTATACTGAAGACAACTGGGGAAATAACTAAAATGAAAACACCCAAACGGCTATCCAAATGTGTGCTGCTGCGGTGCACAACATGTATTGAATCTCAGGGAGTGTGGTGGTATGTGTGTGAAATGACTTTACCAATGCAACTGGTTCCCTCCTCATCTGTCATGAAGCCTGGTTGGCACACACACAGGAAGCTGCCGGGAGTGTTCTTGCAGCGGCCGTTGGAGCACAGTGATGCAGACTCCAGGCATTCATCAACATCTGTTCACCGATGTAGCAAGGCAGGAGACATGGGATGGAACATGGGTCAACTTGCTTAGAGACATACTGACATGCTAACGTAAGTGGATTAAAGTAATATGAGTATAGATAGTGTTTATTTCAAATGACCACTGTAGCAAAGTGGTAGCTAAATGATTATTCTACTGTATCTACAACATTCATACATAACTATTCATACATCAACAGATGCCTCCAAAATGCTGAAAGGCTAGTTAAATCATTATACAGTATATCACAAGTACACTGCTCAAAAAAATAAAGGGAACACTTAAACAACACAATGTAACTCCAAGTCAATCACACTTCTGTGAAATCAAACTGTCCACTTAGGAAGCAACACTGATTGACAATACATTTCACATGCTGTTGTGCAAATGGAATAGACAACAGGTGGACATTATAGGCAATTAGCAAGACACCCCCAATAAAGAAGTGGTTCTGCAGGTGGTGACCACAGACCACTTCTCTGTTCCTATGCTTCCTGGCTGATGTTTTGGTCACTTTTTAATGCTGGCGGTGCTTTCACTCTAGTGGTAGCATGAGACGGAGTCTACAACCCACACAAGTGGCTCAGGTAGTGCAGCTCATCCAGGATGGCACATCAATGCGAGCTGTGGCAAGAAGGTTTTCTGTGTCTGTCAGCGTAGTGTCCAGAGCATGGAGGCGCTACCAGGAGACAGGCCAGTACATCAGGAGACGTGGAGGAGGCCGTAGGAGGGCAACAACCCAGCAGCAGGACCGCTACCTCCGCCTTTGTGCAAGGAGGAGCAGGAGGAGCACTGCCAGAGCCCTGCAAAATGACCTCCAGCAGGCCACAAATGTGCATGTGTCTGCTCAAACGGTCAGAAACAGACTCCATGAGGGTGGTATGAGGGCCCGACCTCCACAGGTGGGGGTTGTGCTTACAGCCCAACACTGTGCAGGATGTTTGGCATTTGCCAGAGAACACCAAGATTGGCAAATTCGCCACTGGCGCCCTGTGCTCTTCACAGATGAAAGCAGGTTCACACTGAGCACATGTGACAGACGTGACAGAGTCTGGAGACGCCGTGGAGAACGTTCTGCTGCCTGCAACATCCTCCAGCATGACCGGTTTGGCGGTGGAACAGTCATGGTGTGGGGTGGCATTTCTTTGGGGGGCCGTACAGCCCTCCATGTGCTCGCCAGAGGTAGCCTGACTGCCATTAGGTACCGAGATGAGATCCTCAGACCCCTTGTGAGACCATATGCTGGTGCGGTTGGCCCTGGGTTCCTCCTAATGCAAGACAATGCTAGACCTCATGTGGCTGGAGTGTGTCAGCAGAATCCAATTGAGCACATCTGGGACATCATGTCTCGCTCCATCCACCAACACCACGTTGCACCACAGACTGTCCAGGATGCTTTAGTCCAGGTCTGGGAGGAGATCCCTCAGGAGACCATCCGCCACCTCATCAGGAGCATTCCCAGGCGTTGTAGGGAGGTCATACAGGCACGTGGAGGCCACACACACTAATGAGCCTCATTTTGACTTGTTTTAAGGACATTACATCAAAGTTGGATCAGCCTGTAGTGTGGTTTTCCACTTTAATTTTGAGGGTGACTCCAAATATAGACCTTCATGGGTTGATAAATTTGATTTCCATTGATAATTTTTGTGTGATTTTGTTGTCAGCACATTCAACTATGTAAAGAAAAAAGTATTTAATACGATTATTTCATTCATTCAGATCTAGGATGTGTTGTTTAAGTGTTCCCTTTATTTTTTTGAGCAGTGTATATTCAGAGAAGCTTATAAGAGCACATTCCTATTTACTGGTGTAATTAAAGGAATATATGTTCTGGGGGAAATGTGAAGAGTGAAAACCTAATCCAATCAGACCAAATGAGAAAAAGACTCCATTCCCATTGGTCTGATAAATGGACGTGACCTTTGACACCTTGTTTCTTACCTACACAGGTGGTGTGTGTCTCGTCCATCTGGTAGCCCTCGTTACAGATGCAGGTATAACCCTCCACAGTGTTGTAGCAGATCCCCTGGCCACAGATGTGAGGGTTGACCTGGCACTCATCCACCTCTGGCCGAGAGAGAGAGAGAGAGAGAGAGAGAGAGAGAGAGAGAGAGAGAGAGAGAGAGAGAGAGAGAGAGAGAGAGAGAGAGAGAGAGCGAGAGAGAGAGAGAGAGAGAGAGAGAGAGAGAGAGAGAGAGAGACAGAGAGAGAGCGAGAGAGAGCGAGAGAGAGAGACAGAGACAGAGACAGAGACAGAGACAGAGACAGAGACAGAGAGAAAGAGAGAGAGAGAGAGAGAGAGAGAGACACAGAGAGAGAGAGAGAGAGAGAGAGAGAGAGAGAGAGAGAGAGAGAGAGAGAGAGAGAGAGAGAGAGAGAGAGAGAGAGAGAGAGATTTTGAGTATGCATGCTGAACACAATCATGGAGGGAACCTCATGCTACTATTCATATACTAAATACATAAATACTGTTTCTATACATGCGCATAAACAAATCTATTCCATTCCTGTACATGGCCTTTCCTCTCCCTAGCCGATAGTCTCATCAGCTTCCCACTCATGGCTGCAAATGTGTTTCTGTGTATTGGCAAAGATTCAGCATGCTCAACCAACAACTCAAATCAAATCAAATCAAATTGTATTTGTCACATGCGCAGAATACAACAGGTGTAGACCTTACAGTGAAATGCTTACTTACAAGCCCTTAACCAACAATGCAGTTTTAAGAAAGAATACCAAAAAAAATCACACAAAAACATACAATATAAAATAATACGAAATAAAAGTAACAAATAATTAAAGAGCAGCTATATACAGGGGGTACCGGTACCGAGTCAACTTGCGGGGGCACTGGTTAGTCGAGCTATTTGAGGTAATATGTACATGTAGGTAGCGTTAAAGTGACTATGCATTGATAATAAACATAGAGTAGCAGCAGCGTAAAAGAGGGGTGGGGGGGCAATGCAAATAGTCTGGGTAGCCATTTTATTAGATGTTCAGGAGTTTTATGGCTTGGGGGTAGAAGCTGTTTAGAAGCCTCTTGGACCTAGACTTGGCGATCCAGTACCGCTTGCCGTGCGGTAGCAGAGAGAACAGTCTATGACTAGGGTGGCTGGAGTCTTTGACAATTTTTAGGGCCTTCCTCTGACACTGCCTGGAATAGAGATCCTGGATGGCAGGAAGCTTGGCCCCAGTGATGTACTGGGCCGTACCCACTACGCTCTGTAGTGCCTTGCGGTCGGAGGCCGAGCAGTTGCTGTACCAGGCAGTGATGCAACCAGTCAGGATGCTCTCGATGGTGCAGCTGTAGAATCTTTTCAGGATCTGAGGACTCATGCCAAATCTTTTCAGTCTCCCTCTTCACGACTGTCTTGGTGTGCTAGGACCATGTTAGTTTGTTGGTGATGTGGACACCAAGGAACTTGTAGCTCTCAACCTGCTCCACTACAGCCCCGTCGATGAGAATGGGGGCGTGCTCGGTCCTCTTCTTTTTCCTGTAGTCCACAATCATCTCCTTTGTCTTGATCATGTTGAGGGAGAGGTTTTTGTCCTGGCACCACACGGCCAGGTCTCTGACCTCCTCCCTATAGGCTGTCTCGTCGTTGTTGGTGATCAGGCCTACCACTGTTGTGTCATCTGCAAACTTAATGATGGTGTTGGAGTCATGGCCTGGCCATGCAGTCATGGTTGTGGTCCTCAGTAGCTCAGCTGGTAGAGCACGGCGCTTGTAACGCCAAGGTAGTGGGTTCGATCCCCGGGACCACCCATACACAAAAATGTATGCACGCATGACTGTAAGTCGCTTTGGATAAAAGCGTCTGCTAAATGGCATATTATTATTATTATATTATTATTATGATTGAACAGGGAGTACAGGAGGGGACTGAGCACGCACCCCTGAGGGGCCCCCGTGTTGAGGATCAGTGTGGCGGATGTGTTGTTACCTACCCTTACAACCTGGGGGCGCCCCGTCAGGAAGTCCAGGATCCAATTGCAGAGGGAGGTGTTTAGTCCCGGGGTCTTTAGCTTAGTGATGAGCTTTGAGGGCACTATGGTGTTGAACGCTGTGCTGTAGTCAATGAATAGCATTCTCACATAGGTGTTCCTTTTGTCCAGGTGTGAAAGGGCAGTGTGGAGCGCAATAGAGATTGCATCATCTGTGGATCTGTTGGAGTGGGTCTAGGATTTCTAGGATAATGTTGTTGATGTGAGCCATGACCAGCCTTTCAAAGCACTTTATGGCTACAGACGTGAGTGCTACAGGTCGGTAGTCATTTAGGCAGGTTACCTTAGTGTTCTTGGGCACAGGGACTATGGTGGTCTGCTTGAAACATGTTGGTATTACAGACTCAGACAGGGAGAGGTTGAAAATGTCAGTGAAGACACTTGCCAGTTGGTCAGCGCATGCTCGGAGTACACGTCCTGGTAATCCGTCTGGCCCTGCAGCATTGTGAATGTTGACCTGTTTAAAGGTCTTACTCACATCGGCTACGGAGAGCGTGATCACACAGTCGTCCGGAACAGCTGATGCTCTCATGCATGTTTCAGTGTTACTTGCCTCGAAGCGAGCATAACTGCTGATAAGCCAATGCCGATTAGCTTGGAAACCCCCTCTGACTTTAAATCTCGTAAGGGGCTTGGGCTGACGAACTTAAAGACATGCTCCAGAACTTTGGCGACTAGTAAGTCTGTTTTAAACCTCCCACTTTGGGCTGGATGTGTCAATGTTTAGTTCATACATGCATAATCTATGAGCAGAATTACTGTCTTACCTCAATTAGATACAAAATTCATAGTTTGAAAGCAACTGTTTTCTGGAAGCTGTGCGACCAGCCCGCTAGCAATTCGATTCCAGCCAATGAGCTTCAGCCCCTCGCCATTTAAGTGACAGCTAGCAAGATGCACACACAGCAGAGCAAGAAAGCGCAATGATGTGGTGCACATATCTGCACGTGACGTAATACGCAATTTTCATGGACCACTTTTAGCTTGTGAGTGCTACTTTCAGAACTCCTGGCTAGAAAGTATACAAAAGTACAAGAGAATCTCTTTAAATGTGTATTCGCTCAAAAATGGATATGATAGGCATTTGGGTCCAAGATACTAACCCTGGCATTCTTGTACTCTCTGAAACTTGGTTAAAACAATGAATAGCTGAACACCGCAGCTCAGTCAGGTGTAAGAACACTGACTGCACAGTAGCAACTCACTTTGTTGAAGATAAACATCCGATCTCCTCCCTCAAATACACAGGTATCGAGCATGTTACTCTACAAAGGAGAGGTATCATCGAGACCCTCCTACTACAGAGGGAGGCCTAATGGATCTCCTATCTAAAAACACTGACTCTTAGTGGTCTGAATATTGAATTTGACCTCAGGCCATTTCAACCCAATTAATTTTCCCATGTTGATGATGCTCATTATGCATTATGTTTGAACAAAGATTAAAGTAAATTAAATGTAACAGTAATGATTGTTGATATTAGCATAATGTATTCTATTATATCTAATCATGATGACATAAGATTATATAAATAATTGCCTGCATGTATTGCCATGCTGTAAAATATTAGTTTTTTTTAACAGTTCCTCTTTTTTTCATTACCTTAATTACTATGACACACCCCTCACTGTGTTCATTGGCTGCACTAATTGCACTGTTTGTCTACATAACCTGTATCAAGCAGTTACAATGTAACCCTGAAGACAGCACTGCATTCCAAAACGTTGGTTGCTATAACTATGAAATGTTTGGGAGTGTGACTTTCTTTCATTCTTTTTTATAGCCCTATCCATATAGGCCAATTCCCACAAGTGTAAAGGGTTAAAGCCGTTAGATGTAGTTTACCATAATGCACTTTGTTTTATAACAGGTGACAAGTTTTGCACTCAGAAAGTAGGATGGCCCTCTTTTACCTCAAGTAGGTAGAAACACTGCATTTATATACATTTATAAAGCCCTTTGGCAAAAACTCCCTCATTACCTGACATCTTTACTTACCCATAGAAGTATGAGTTACCATACCCTATCTATGGAAATTCCGTCTGTTGCTACAGACTTTTAGCTTTTAGTTTCTTTGCACCCCATGTATGGAACAATCTTCAGAGTTCCCTACAAATGGATGTATTGGTGCCTTTCGGGCAGTTAAAAGTGTTGATTGGGGACCTCTTTGCTGAGGAATGTGATTGTTTTTCATGAGTGTGCTTTATTGCATTTTTTTGTATTCTCTTTGTATTTTGTATTTTCTGGTGTATTTTCTATGTGCAATTTGTAATTGTAAGATGCAGGGCTCCCTTGCAAAACAGATCTTGGTCTCAATGGGACTCCCTGTTAAAATAAAATTTAAAAAACTACTTAGTAGGTGCATCAATCGGTCTACTCAGTCTCGACAAGAGGTCAGCTGTGGGAAATTGCCTTACATAACACATAGGAAATGTAGGGAATAAAGTAAATCATAGTGTCCAACGCCCATCAAAAGGCACCGATATGCAGACATATTACAGAAGTGGGCCACTGGACCTATAGTTCCAGAGACTTAGGGACTCCATCATATGTCAAATCACAGTGACTGAAAGGTTTGCCATTTCAGAACATGATGAGAAGTAGAGAAAATTAAAGGGGTATTAAATTAGTGGTGATAGATTATGAATATAGTACTTAAGAATTACAGTGTTACTGAGGAATTGGTAGTCAAAATGTCAACAAGCTCGAGAGCACATTAACAAGACATTACGCATCCCTGATGTATGCGATTATTAATGACTGGGCTTCTTCAAAGCTCAGCAAGCCAGTATGGTGGAATTATAAAGAATTGAAGTATTACTGTCCATATTTCAATAAGTGAGGTTTATTTGCTCAAATATGCTACAGTGGCATCTCCTCAGAAATACAGTTACATTAAATTACTGTTGTGTTTTATATAGGATTTAGGGAGGATATCAGCCAACCAGAGGAGGAAGGGCTCCTGCTCTAGAGTCTTCCTCTCATGGTTTCTTCCCACCTAAGGAGATTTCCCTCATCCCTTCGTTCAAGTGTTATTTTTTAGCATTTTGTGACAAATGTATTTGTAAAACGCACTATAATTTGATTGATTGACTGATTGATCTTACATCTTAAAGAGCATCTCCGTCATGGTACAATCAAACTATTGTTGTGTTTTGTAGAGGATGTACTTTAAAAAGAAACGTAATGTCGAGAATGATTAGCAAGCGTTGAGGCACAGAGACCAGAGTCTAATCACAGTAAGAATGACAGGATGATTAAAAAAAGAGAGAGGCAATTATGCAGCCCAGTTTACGGAGTATCTGTCATCAGGTGGCTTAATTTCTGTGGCTTCTAAATATGGTGTCACCTTTCCGGGACACCAGGACGTAAAACGCTGAGATGAGAGAAGTCTGAGTGTTTGGATATCCACCTAGCAAAAATAACCCCAAATACCCATGCTGTCCCCTGATTGGTCCAGGTGGTTTTTGTGGGCCTGGAACCAGATAGTCCTGCTCCCTTCCCTCCACACTTGTCTCCGTGCCGACACTCTCTCTACTCTACTGCTCTGAAAATTTGCCCCTCTTCTTCGCCCAGGGTATCAAAATAAAAACAGGTGGGTTTTACACAAGTGGTTGCCTAGCGATGGCACAAATCACTGGACTCACTGGCCTCATTGGCCTTTCCCTTCCGATTCAAACAACCACGGCAACAAAATCTAAAATGGGAGTCTCTCAAATAAAACAATACAGGACCCAAATACATTTTCTCTGAGGGTCAGGTGAGAAAGAAAAAGTTTCTCAGCATTTTCATTGGAGTGATTTGAAGCCATTATGATGATGTTGTTAGGCTATTGTTAAACTATTCACATCTAGAAAGTGGAGAGAGAGACTTCATGTTGCCATGGCCCCTCAACAGCAACGCAGGATTCCTAAATATAGAAGAAGCCCGGAATACAACAGGGGAGAACCCCAAGGACAAAGAGAGGAGGTCCGGGAGAGTTAGAAAGTGCCATGTTCCCAGTCTGCGCAAATTCCTCTTATCTGTCAAATTTTGCCTCTGACCTGTGAAGAATTCAGATGCAGGGTTGAACATAAATAAAGGGTCCGTTAATGGGAGAGTGTTGGAGATAACACTATGTATTTATGAACTACGCATGTGTCCCCAACGTGCCTCTATTCATTCATGATATTTACACAATCAGCTTGGGATAGCTTAGATAGAGTTTGTAGCAGGGATAGTAGTTATTAACCTGTCAGTTGCACATTGACCAGTCGACTAAACTGTGTCCAGATGTCACGGTGTTACTGTGTGTTACTGTATGCCAGTGTGAGCTCTTACCTGCTGACTGAGTCGGGGCAATGTCCTGGCCAGCGTTGGAGGGGAGGATCAGCGCTGGAGCAGGGGGGGACGTTTTCTCCACAACCTCTGCGAGACCAGGACAGATAGAGCCAGGGGAGAGAACAGTGCAGTCAGACTTTCTGTGGTCTTTAAACTGAGTGCTTCAATGTGAGTGCTCGTCATAAAACTCTAATACAGAGCGCTGTAGAAATCAACAATCCCAGTGGACAGAGATAAATCACTCTTCACCATCAAGTGCTGAGCTGACAGCTGTTTAAAGATTTTTCCAGCATGGATACGTATTGAATGGAACATTCTTGCGTTTCAATTAAGATAATCCTAGACTAGAGCCTGGAGAACACCCATCACAAATGGCAGGTGCTCTTTCCACTATGACGATTAGACCTGTCACAATCATTTGTAATCTGTCAGGTAAAAGTGACCGAAAAGCACCAGTGGAGACCCACTTACATAGTGTACAGTACAGTGCCAAAACAACCATCATAATTAAATAACTTGCACACTTTCCCCTGTGAGGGTGAGTCCAGCCCAGTGAGACTGAAATAGCAGCAGAGAGAGTAGAGGGAAAGGGAATGGATGAGACACCTGGGTAGGCCGGCTCCATCCTCATGGTAGAGACACCGGGAGAGAGCTGTGGCTGTCCAGCCTCGACCTCAACTACTGGCCTACTACTAGCAGCCTCCAGAATAACCAGCTCCTTGAAGGACAAAACACAAGACAAACACAATATGGACCAAGGGGGCAATGGACTGATCCATATAGACATGTGAACTCGGAGGTTTCAGTGAGCAAGCGCCGCTCATGCACCGCTGTCATGCGTGAGCTTGTCATATAGGCCGCTCGGCAGTAAACTCATTACAGATCAGCTTGCATGACAGCTGAAGGAAGGAATGTGCTTGAAGGGATTGTAGAGCAAGATGGTGGAAGCGAAACATGTGTTGTCATTGAGTATACAGGGTCTATAGAATGCCCAAGTCAGTTGTGTGGACTCCAACTTGACTTCAGCTTTTTAGACATTTGGAGTTTCTCAAAGTGGATTGCGCAACAGTGTTCACTTACTCCATTTTTAAAGAGTGCTTTTCAAGAGTTTCAAGCAGCTGAGTCTACTTTACCGCTGAAAGAACCAAGACCAGATAATGTAAAAGAGAGCTTCTACATTTACATAATTCAAAAGTCATAATACAATACTAAATCTATTACAGAAAGGTTTCAGGACTGTTCAGTGTTTGAGACTCTTAGGCTGCGTTTAAACATGCAGCCCGATTCTGATCAGTTGCTCAATTATTGGCAGAAGAGCTGATCTGATTGGTCAAAAGACCAATTTGTGGAAAAAGATCAGAATTGGGCTGCCTGTGTAAACGCAGCCTTACAGTATGAGGCTGGACAAAAGCACAAAGAGCAAAGTCTAATGAGCTGTGAATGGCATTGACATAGACGTTCCTCTGTGAATGCTCTAAGTGCTCTTAGGCTGAAAGCATGGAGCATTGATTGGCTCAAAGTCATGCAGTGGTGATGCTGACTTCATGCAGAGGTGATGCTGCAGGCTGCTTCTGCAGGTCGCTGCCATAGAGGCTAAAGGATGAATACTTCTTCTTGCATGCAAGAAAGCTTATTTATTTCCGTTGTTTTTTGCAGAAGAAACCCAACCTACCTGCTCAGGTGCATCTGTGGCAACTGGCCATGAAGATACAATAAAAACAACACAGAAAAAGAGTGAGTTCAAAAAAGAGTGGGACCAAGGTTTGTCA
Organism: Coregonus lavaretus; assembly: GCF_964263955.1. Classification (NCBI taxonomy): domain Eukaryota; kingdom Metazoa; phylum Chordata; class Actinopteri; order Salmoniformes; family Salmonidae; genus Coregonus; species Coregonus lavaretus. The sequence continues at coordinate 47,555,823 of NC_139988.1, forward strand.
GAGGCAAGTACATCATTTATTTGTATTATATTTCTCCATTAAATATCTTCAGGCTTTTGAATACGTCAATAAACCCGGTTGGGGCCAGAGAGGACCAATGATTTGCAATCCATAAGACTGTCACCTTCACAGGTACTTTTAGCTGTTCATGACCGTGTCGAACCATGATATTTTTCATAGCAACGGACAATTGTTAATCAGTAAGGATGTTCCACTAACACCTTATTTTAAACACTGGCCAAATGCCATGTCATAACTCAACCCTCTGGCATTTTTACGGTATTCCATTCTTGAGGTCATAAAAAAAAAATGTATTGTTATGAATGTAGCATAACATTAGGCGTAAAATAAATTCCCTCCACCATGGTTCTTAGCCCCTTGTGGCATGCAAACACTAATCAACACAGGTTTGGGCAGTGACTTTCTCCTCTTATCGTTTGTCTGAGTCTGTCCTCTCCATCGGATCCTCTGTGCTCAAGAGAAGTTTAGCTGTAATTTGGACAGGTCTGTGCATTCTAATGCTGCCAAGTTGCTCTTTCCCTCACCGGCTGCCAAGCATGTCCTGAATAATAAGAGAGAGGAACTCCATCTCTCCTCTCTCTCAGAATCCAGCGGTTTGAGAGGCGAGGGCAAGCCAAAGCATGTGAATCCTCATCATCCTATCTAGGGTGGATCTGAATTGGTGTCTGGGTGAGAGATGTTTAAAGACCCCCACACGCTCGCGCATACAAATACAAATCTGTTCTGTCTTTTGTTTCACTTATGTGCTGCCTTTTGTTGAACGGGTGGATTACGAAAAAGTGCGCTGGCACTGTAGGTACACGATATTCCACATATCAAAACAGCCCAGCATAGTGAAAAGACAAAAGCATGGCCCCAGGGTCCATGTGTTACAGTCTATGATGCCAAATTCCACAGAGCACTGCACTTTAATTCTAAAAGACCAAGCAACTCCCATCTATGAGTCACACTGAGTCCCAGCTCATCCCAATGTTCTGTCTCTGTCTTTCTGGAGTACATTAGTAAAGATGGCTGCTCCTCTACTGGTGCTTACTGTTTGATGTTGACTCACCTGGTACAGAGGGAATTGTGTGATGTTGACTCACCTGGTACAGAGGGAATTGTGTGATGTTGACTCACCTGGTACAGAGGGAATTGTGTGATGTTGACTAACCTGGTATTGAGGGAATTGTGTGATGTTGACTCACCTGGTATAGAGGGAATTGTGTGATGTTGACTCACCTGGAATAGAGGGAAGCTGTCTCTCAGTGACGCTCAAGGCCTCCACTGGTTTCTCAGGTGTCGGAAGGGGCAGAGGCGGGGCCACAGGCTCTTGGTGGGTGATCATTGGCTTGTTGATGGTCTCAGGTTGGCTGGGAAGTTTGGGTAGTTGATTGGGTGGTTTGGGCTTGTAAGAGCCTGTGACAGTGTAGCCCATCCCACCAGGGCATATCTCCTTGAATTTTGCTAAAAATGTTAAAAGAAAAATAAGTACATCTATTCTTTATGCAAGACAAAAAAAAACACATCACAAACCACTTCGGTCCCAAAGAACTGAGATCGAAATGGCCACATAAAATATATTTATTTCGCATAATTCATAGCTATATGACTAATTTGATTGAAAATAAGTTAGGTCAGGTTTTTGTTGAAGCAGCTTCACCACGTGTAGATCAGTCTCTGAGTTCTTTCTGAGCTCCACATACAGTGCATTCGGAAAGTATTCAGACCCCTTGACTTTTTCCACATTTTGTTATGTTACAGCCTTATTCTAAAATGGATTAAATAAAAAAAATCCTCATCAATCTACACACAATACCCCATAATGACAAAGGAAAACATTTTTTTTTTTTTTTATGTTAGCAAATCTATTACAAATAAAAAACAGAAATACCTTATTTACGTAAGTATTCAATCCCTTTGCTATGTGACTCAAAATTGAGCTCAGATGCATCCTGTTTCCATTGATCATCCTTGAGATGTTTCTACAACTTGATTGGAGTCCACCTGTGGTAAATTCTATTGATTGGACATGATTTGGAAAGGCCTGTCTATATAAGGTCCCACAGTTGACAATGCATGTCGGAGCAAAAACCAAGCCATGAGGTCGAAGGAATTGTCCGTAGAGCTCCAAGACAGGATTGTGTCGAGGCACAGATCTGGGGAAGGGTACCAACAAATGTGTGCAGCATTGAAGGTCCCCAAGAACACAGTGGCCTCCAACATTCTTAAATGGAAGAAGTTTGGAACCACCAAGACTCTTCCTAGAGCTGGCCACCCGGCCAAACTGAGCAATCGGGGGAGAAGGGCCTTGGTCAGGGAGGTGACCAAGATCCCGAGTTCCTCTGTGGAGATGGGAGAACCTTCCAGAAGGCCAACCATCTCTGCAGCACCACCAATCAGGCCTTTATGGAAGAGTGGCCAGACGGAAGCTACTTCTCAGTAAAAGGCACATGACAGCCCGCTTGGAGTTTGCCAAAAGGCACCTAAAGACTCTCAGACCATGAGAAGCAAGATTCTCTGGTTTGATGAAACCCAGATTGAACTCTTTGGCCAGAATGCCAAGCGTCACGCCTGGAGGAAACCTGGCACCATCCCTACGGTGAAGCATGGTGGTGGCAGCATCATGCTGTGGGGATGTTTTTCAGCAGCAGGGACTGGGAGACTAGTCAGGATCGAGGGAAAGATGAACAGACCAAAGTACATAGAGATCCTTGATGAAAATCTGCTCCAGAGCACTCAGGACCTCTGACTGGTGTGAAGGTTCAACTTCCAACAGGACAACGACCCTAAGCACACAGCCAAGACAACGCAGGAGTGGCTTTGGGACAAGTCTCTGAATGTCCTTGAGTGGCCCAGCCAGAGCCCGGATTTGAACCCGATCTAACATCTCTGGAGAGAACTGAAAATAGCTGTGCAGCGACGCTCCCCATCCAACCTGACAGAGCTTGAGAGGATCTGCAGAGAAGAATGGGAGAAACTCTCCAAATACAGGTGTGCCAAGCTTGTAGCATCATACCCAAGAAGACTCAAGGCTGTAGTCACGGCCAAAGGTGCGAATAGTGTATGTAAATGTAATATTTCAGTTTTTTATATATATAAATTAGCAAACACTTCTAAAAACCTGTTTTTGCTTTGTCATTATGAGGTATTGTGGGTAGATTGATGAGGGGAAAAAAACTATTTAATAAATTTTAGAGTAAGGCTGTAATTTAACAAAATGTGGAAAAGGTCAAGGGGTCTGAATACTTTCTGAATGCACTGTAATGTGTCCTCTCTGCAAGACTTATCTGCTCCCATAAGAAACCAAGGAGACACATTGAGTCATATCAATAGTGATAAAGACACTAAGCTAAAGTCAACCACTTGTCTCATTCTTGAATGTCTTTGTGCAAATAGTAGTTTGTAAAGGCTTGACTAGATGTGTTGGAGAAGCTTCAAATATCAAAGCTTTCATATATGTCGCAATGAATGAAAACGAAGTACCAACCATTACACAGTGTAGCATCCACCTATCCAATTTCACATGAGAATAGCACATGCTATCTACAGGTGTAGGATCTTAATTTTATCACTCTTTTGTTGCTGAGAATTTTCGCTGAAAACCCACACTAACACACGGTTATATTAACAGTATTGCACTTTTCATGTAGCCTACTTTTGACCAGCTAATAGCCTAACCCAGGGCTCTCCAACCCTATTCCTGGAGAGCTACCCTCCTGTAGATTTTCACTCCAACCCCAGTTGTAACTAACCTGATTCAGCTTATCAACCAGCTAATTATTAGAATCAGGTTTGCTAGATTAGGGTGGGTGTGAAACCCTACAGGATGGTTGCGCTCCAGGAGCAGGGTTGGAGAGCTCTGGCCTAACCACCGATCAAGCACCATTATGGACTAAACGTTAAAATCCTGTTGCTGCAGGATAATTTTACTGTGACAATATACGTCAAATTAAGATCCTATATCTGTATGCTGTTTCCCATTTTACCAACAAACAAGAAGTTAGAATGTACCAAAATAAACTCTGTCTCCATCTCAATTGAGAGAATCATGTCAGCCAATTGCAGTTAAACCCCTACATTGATAGTGAAACAAATATATCAGAATAATCAGTTACTAATCCAGCTACCTTGGCAAAAATGCTGCACTTCACATCAAGGTTAGTCCTGAAATTATTACACTAATCCTACAAATCTGCTCAAGTTTATTTTCTGATTAAGGAGCACAAGTCTCTTATTTACTCTTATAACAGCTCTTAATCTTACCCACAGAGACATTCTCACATGGGAAAAAATGGGCCCCGTTCCAAGAAATCATCCCCTGACTCTACCACCCACACTCTCCATAACAACCTACTGTACCACACTGCAAACCTGGAGGATCTGGCAACCGAAGGAATCTGGCAATCCAGATGAATTTGACTGGTGTTAATTAGGCCAAACAAGGTCATTCAGTAATGTCTCTTGGAGCCCAGACAGACAATACAGGCACAGACCGAGAAAAGGCTTAAACTCCCAGGTCTAATGGAACGTTTGGCTCAACGTCATCAATGAATTAAGACAGACCTTTTTGAGTGGAAGTGTGAGGACTCAGCAAACAGCTTCTATCTATTTAGTGTGGCTGTGCTCCACATGATCTGCAGGTGTCTGCTATTGTATCACCAAAGTGAACACCGACCATAATACCCGTACAGATTGCACTGACAGAGGGGGAGACGTGGTGGAGTACGGGGAGACAGTGGGAGTGTGGTGGTGGGCTACAACTGCATCTAAAAGCATCTACTTGGCAAAGCAGTTAACCACATGCACAGAGAGAGAGAGAGAGAGAAAGAGCGAGTGTGTGTGTGGGGGGATGGATGGATGGATGGATGGATGAAGGCCATTGGTCCCACATTTCCATCTCTCAATGTCAGAGTGGTGGAATGAATGGGTGGAGGTGTAGTCTGTCTGGAGCTCAGAGGTGCTGCCGTTGGGGGCCTTACCTGTTCCTGGCAGGGGGCACTTGTCACAGCGCGGGCCCCAGGCCTTGCCCACACTGCAGCAGCACAGCTGTTTGCTCAGCTGAGCAGACACCGGGTGCAAACACTGCTTCCCCGAACTGACCAATCGGAAACAAGCCCCTTTCTCCTCGTGGACGGCAGGGGTGTCAGCTGAAGAGGTGCGGAGGAGGGTGGAGGGAGAGGGGCGAGGGGAGGTGTGCCACAGTAGGGGGAGACACATACATGGGGGAGAGAAAAGAAAGAAAGAGAAGAGAAATAAAGAAGTCCCCCTTCACCCGAATCCCCCCGCCCAACACAGAGTACAGTACTCACACATTTATAACAACGACATCAAAAATACCAAGAAAAATGTGAAAGATCTCAGGGGTAGTTAGCTGCTCCTGCTGAGACATTTCATATCTTCAACACAGGATTTTTGAGCTATGAAGAAAGTGTTGACTAAACTAAACGCTCAAACACAAAACACACTTACAACATCAAAAGCTCTTTGGGTGTACAAACATTGAGTGCTTCATGCCATTGCTTCATGCACTAGTTAACAAAATCAAACGCTGACCCAAATAAAAGCATGCAGTAGGGTTGTTTGAGTGTTTCTGAATGGTGCACATCATGAGGGGTTTAAGCAGCTCAAATCCTGAAGTGTGGGAGTAGGAGTGGAAACTGTGGTATGGCAAGGCACCAACGGAACAAAGACTCTCTAAGGCTTTGACCACCAAGTAGAGCTAGAACCATATGATGTTCTTTCAGTATTTCTTCATTTTTCAATTGGTAAGCTCTCCTATCAATGGTAAATCCGTGCTAATACAAATGGACCATGATATTCCTTTATTTCTCTCTCACAACAGTCTCCAAAACCCAAAATGTGACTATGTTGTCCTGTTCAGACCAAAAGCAGGCATTAATGAGTTCATGCACATGAACTTCAAATTAGAAGTACTGGAGTTTACAAAACATAATTCCAAGAACAGTGAAAGGTAATAGCCTTTTCTTTACCAATTCCTGTACAAAAGGTCACAAAGGCTTGTTCCAAAGTTTTAATTCCTCTAACATTTTCCCCTTCAGGCAGTTTGTGTGGTGCATTGTTATTAGTCAAAACAGGCGGAAAGAGTTCTCAGGTTTCCAGTCATTAGGTTGACAAAGAGAGGGTGTGTGTGCGAGCATCTGAGCACATGTGAGCGTGTGTGTGTGTGTGTTACTGTTGGAAAGGGGGGCTCAAACCGCTGAACCACTGTCCCCCCAAACCCTCTACAAAAATGGTGACGGCGCCTCTGAGTCTCACACTTCACAGCTCGGACACACGGCGGAAATAGTGCATGACAGGCAGCAATCATTTTCTCTCTAGAGTCTCCACTCACTTCCCAAACTCCATCCACCCCCCTCCTCCCTCCTTCTTACCACCCACAGTAAAGTTGCCACCAATGAATACCAGTGACTCCAACTCCCTGATGTGGCACCACCACTGTGTTTAACACACTTGAGTCTTTTAGAGTCTCAGAGACAGTCTAGCTAAAAGGGCTATGGCGTGACTATGGGGTTCTGTTGCTAAAGGCTTCTCGAAGAAAACTAGAGCAGACCCATGAATAGGCCAGTGAATGCCCCAATGATAGGATCTATCCCTTTGTCAGATGTTGGGAGGTAGCCCAGTAGAGGGGAGTGGGGGAGGATAGGGGAGATGGAGGGATAGAGAGAGATGAGATTGCTGGGGTTCTGTTAGATTGCCCTGGATGGCTCTCCCTCCATTCCTAGACAGTTGCTGTATTTGTGTCCCATGATGTTACCCTATTTGGAACTTAATCACGCGTGGTTTGTGAACTTCAAGCAGTCATTACTGATGTATTTTTAACCTTTTGGTCAAGAATTTTTCAAGAAATGCAGTCTTGCACCAGTGGAATGTTTGATGACGTGTCAGAATCCCCAAATACAATTTAGTCACAGTTATTTTAAGTGCTACGCATGGAATGCATTGGTTTATTTTTGTTATTAGTTTAGTTGGACACAGGATGTACATGTATGTAAATGTCAAGTGTCATTCTGTGGTACAGTAGGGCATTATTAGTGGCGTTCACAATGGGTAGGCCAGTTTTGGTTGGTTACTGTTGCGGTCATGCACATTATAAGCCAATCAACACGCAAACACGCAGTACAGGGGAGGGTCAGGCTATATCCTGGTCCTTCATCAACACCAATATGTTTCTCTCCTAACTCCACTCTGCTTTTCAGGTCAGCAGAGAGCTGGCCAGAGTAACTCAGTAACTCAACACACACAATGAGGGGAGAAGTCTAGACCTGACATTGGCGGTTCAATGACAGGCAACATATGCAGGGGAGGGGGCAGACACAATGGCTGATGTCACTGATGAATTTCAAATGCCTCCTTTTTCCATGTAAGAACAAAACGGTAGCAAGGCTCCTTGCCGTAGCCAGTGATGTTGATGAATGGCCACTCAGGTTTCATTAGCAATGAGATAAATAGAGGGGAACCAGGAGGAGAAACAAACCAAGAATGACAACACACACATACACACAAATACGCACACACACACAGTGGTCGGATTGGGAGAGACAACAAGCCAGCAGGGAAATTCATGCTAGACCAGATTATATTGGAACAGTAATTAAAGGCCATCACTGTTCAATCGCTCTCTGACCAAAAACCCAGAGAACATAGAATCAAGTCAATGGGATTTTAATCCGTCAACCCTCCCTCTTTCCCTCCCTCCATCCGTCCCTCCTCCCGTCCCTCCCTCTTTCAGTGGAGAGAAATTAGATCTGTTGTGTTTTCAAATGCTGTGGCTTGTGCTCCATGCTCTGAGGGGAATCTGATTAATATGATAAACACCATGCTTTTCATCCATGCATTTTCATCTGTTCCCACATTCATATGCATATCATCAAAACACAGCCTTTGCAGTATGCTTTGCAGCATTCTCAACATTCTTACACTGCAATCCTGACTGTTTAGGCTCAATTAATACAATTTCAAAGAAACGTATGGAAAATGTATGTCACACCCAAATATGGCACTGAGAGAGAGACAGAGAGGGTGGGGGGTATGGAGGACTTACGGATACAGGTGGAGAGAGTGGGGTCAGGGATGAAGCCGGCCTTACAGCTGCACCTGTAGCTGCCCATGGTGTTCAGACAGTCTCCGTTGGGACACACACCCTGCAGGTGGCACTCATTAAGATCTGCAACAGAAGAACAAGGAGAGGAACAAAGTAATACACTGTTGATATACATATTAGTGTTTATTACACAGTACAGAAAGGAACATGAACTGAATGTGCATAGAATAGAGTTGTGTGCAAAACACAGCCTGTATGCCTTATACATGTGAGTTGGCAACTCCACCGATTACCATCATTTTGTTTGTTTCTATACATGAGTTTGTTTAATAGCTCACAACAACCACATTCATATCACAACCCTGGTGTAGCCCCTACGTAACTGTTGTGGTTCAAGGCAGCTCCCGTAGTTTTAGGTTATTCATGTGGAGTTGAGCAGACAGTTTCAGGTCTCAGCCATAAATCCTGGTTAAGGAGTAACCTTATAGAAGAGCAGGTTGATTTCCTTAGTTCAAGGTCTGGGTTATGAGGCTGGCCGTGGGACTAACTGCTTTATGCTTTCCGTCCTCATGGGTTCGTTCACTGGTTCACTGCAGCTGGACCATGTCAGCCAGTCACTAGAGCAGGGTTTCCCAAACTCGGTCCTCGGGACTCCAAGATGTGCACGTTTTAGTTTTTCCCCTAGCACTACACAGCTGATTCAAATAATAAACTAATCATCAAGCTTTGATCATTTAAATCAGCTGTGTAGTGTTAGGGCAAAAACCTAAACGTGCACCCTTTGGGGTCCTGAGGACCGAGTTTGGGAAATGCTGCACTAGAACCAAACTTGTTCAGGAAGCAACAGCAGGGTAGACATAATACAGTGGGGAAAAAAAGTATTTAGTCATCCACCAATTGTGCAAGTTCTCCCACTTAAAAAGATGAGAGAGGCCTGTAATTTTCATCATAGGTACACGTCAACTATGACAGACAAATTTAGAAAAAAATATCCAGAAAATCACATTGTAGGATTTTTTATGAATTTATTTGCAAATTATGGTGGAAAATAAGTATTTGGTCACCTACAAACAAGCATGATTTCTGGCTCTCACAGACCTGTAACTTCTTCTTTAAGAGGCTCCTCTGTCCTCCACTCGTTACCTGTATTAATGGCACCTGTTTGAACTTGTTATCAGTATAAAAGACACCTGTCCACAACCTCAAACAGTCACACTCCAAACTCCACTATGGCCAAGACCAAAGAGCTGTCAAAGGACACCAGAAACAAAATTGTAGACCTGCACCAGGCTGGGAAGACTGAATCTGCAATAGGTAAGCAGCTTGGTTTGAAGAAATCAACTGTGGGAGCAATTATTAGGAAATGGAAGACATACAAGACCACTGGTAATCTCCCTCGATCTGGGGCTCCACGCAAGATCTCACCCCATGGGGTCAAAATGATCACAAGAACGGTGAGCAAAAATCCCAGAACCACACGGGGGGACCTAGTGAATGACCTGCAGAGAGCTGGGACCAAAGTAACAAAGCCTACCATCAGTAACACACTACGCCGCCAGGGACTCAAATCCTGCAGTGCAGACGTGTCCCCCTGCTTAAGCCAGTACATGTCCAGGCCCGTCTGAAGTTTGCTAGAGTGCATTTGGATGATCCAGAAGAGGATTGGGAGAATGTCATATGGTCAGATGAAACCAAAATAGAACTTTTTGGTAAAAACTCAACTCGTCGTGTTTGGAGGACAAAGAATGCTGAGTTGCATCCAAAGAACACCATACCTACTGTGAAGCATGGGGGTGGAAACATCATGCTTTGGGGCTGTTTTTCTGCAAAGGGACCAGGACGACTGATCCGTGTAAAGGAAAGAATGAATGGGGCCATGTATCGTGTGATTTTGAGTGAAAACCTCCTTCCATCAGCAAGGGCATTGAAGATGAAACGTGGCTGGGTCTTTCAGCATGACAATGATCCCAAACACACCGCCCGGGCAACGAAGGAGTGGCTTCGTAAGAAGCATTTCAAGGTCCTGGAGTGGCCTAGCCAGTCTCCAGATCTCAACCCCATAGAAAATCTTTGGAGGGAGTTGAAAGTCTGTGTTGCCCAGCGACAGCCCCAAAACATCACTGCTCTAGAGGAGATCTGCATGGAGGAATGGGCCAAAATACCAGCAACAGTGTGTGAAAACCTTGTGAAGACTTACAGAAAACGTTTGGCCTGTGTCATTACCAACAAAGGGTATATAACAAAGTATTGAGAAACTTTTGTTATTGACCAAATACTTATTTTCCACCATAATTTGCAAATAAATTCATTAAAAATCCTACAATGTGATTTTCTGGATTTTTTTTTCTCAATTTGTCTGTCATAGTTGACGTGTACCCATGAGGAAAATTACAGGCCTCTCTCATCTTTTTAAGTGGGAGAACTTGCACAATTGGTGGCTGACTAAATACTTTTTTTCCCCACTGTATGTCCGGCTGGAAGAAAGTCAACAGAATGTTCTCCCCCGTATACTTCCTTATAACAGGAGACAAGGAGTAAACAGCTTCTTAGCTGTTTACATATATCTTGTTCATTTCTTTTGGTATCCAGTTTACAAGTGCAGTTTGTTATTGAGAGGGCTAAATATTAAACATGTGTCCGAGTTATGTATCAAAAAGAGAGCTTTGTTCCACATGATGTTTCCCCCTAATTCTGTTCAACGTGATACATTTTATCACTTTACGTGTTGTACTTTCTGTTGCAAAGTGAAAAGATGTACCAGTACAGGAGCATCATGTACACAGAGAGTATGCTAGAAGCCTGACACATGACACTAAGTGGATCCTGTACATGAGAAGAGCAACATCACATCACCGTGTGGTACTCTAACACCAGCCGATAGCGTGTTGATATCTTTCCATGTAAGTCATGAATATTTCAGAGGCTACATCATGTCCAGCTCCATATCACAGGAGGCTCTGCTGTGTTCTGTCAAACTATACAATAATCACTAAACAGGGGCAGAGACGTCATTCCCAGTGACGTTTCCCCTGAATTGGTGAATGAGGGCATTCCTTCCTGCCCCACAGGACAGATGATCAAAATCACCTTTCTTTCTCAGGCAGATCTCAGGCGGAGAAAGATGTTTGCGTTAACATTATTTTCTACGACACCTCTGCCGGGAATATCAATGAATGGCAATTATTATCTACGGGATGCGCCATGTACTCAAACATGTCTCCACTGGTGGTTTCACAGTTTCAACACCTGCACCACTCCTCCGAGCCACGCCCACCTGCACCACTCCTCCGAGCCACGCCCACCTGCACCACTCCTCTGAGCCACGCCCACCTGCGCTGTCAATAACCGCACTGACAGAATAATTACCCACAAGTGAATCGAGTGGAGGAGAGGTGAATTCACTATTTTTGTCCCCTTGGGGCCCCACAGAGAACGGCCCACTGCCTCTGATGACACACTGAGATGAGTGTGCTACTGTGCTGCTGGGTTGAGGAGCAGCACAGGAGCACAGCTACCATTGGAAATGAGACCCTGGTCTCAATGGGTTCCCCTGGTTAAATAAAGGGTAATAAATCACTGCTCACTCATCACCTTAATCACTTTGTACTCAGATCCGCTGCCTGGGCTGGGACTTATTAGTTCCTTTGAATTCATTTTTAGAATTAATTTGTAGAAACATGAGTTTGGCCAGTCTGTGGCTTCAGGCTCATGCGATGGTGCCTGGAGAGCAGGCCAGCAGCGGAGAATATCCTCTCCACACTTGCAGAGCCACTGGGGATGCTAAACATCCTTTTGGCCACTCTTGCCAGGCTGGGCAGAGATGCAGAATAGTTTTTTTTATTTCTCTATAGGTAGGCCTAAAGGTTTTTAGGCAAAATAACCCAATAAACAAACAAAATTGACTGTGTCCATAAAATGTATATAGTATGTATAAGCTGGAAGTAAAGGCCTAAGCATTGTTGTTCACTAGTTTACTCCAATTAGGGAAGAGGTGGTGGGGTTGGAAAGTAATAAAGGGAAATATATTTTAAAAAAGGAAATGTATATGCATGTGTATATATGTATGTATATATGTATGTATGTGTATGTGTATATGTATAAATTAAAAATAAAATAATAATAATAATAACCCAATCAAAACGGAAAGCTCCTTGAACGTGGGACTATGCCAGGCCTATTGGGCCAAAATCTATTACTACTGTATATATAATAGAACAAAAATGAACAAAACGTTTAAGAGATCTGATTTTGAGTTTATAAGTACTTTGCTACAATGACACACTTAGTTATCTACCCACCTCGTTTCTTTCTTTTAGCATGTGCACGTAGTAAGTACACCATCATACTTTCGGGATACGTGTCTTTTCAGATTCCACAATTATTATTTAGTTGTGGACACTACATCACCGCACTCCCTCTCTTGCTCTTGGTCCTCATCTTTGTAAGTCACCTTGATTTAGCACCTGTCTGTTTTATCAGTTTCTTTATGAAAATATTTAGCGACCTCCATGACAGTAGCTAAAGCAAGGGGCTATAGCAGCACATAAGTAGACTACAAATGCATTCTGGGCCGGGCATGCCCTGAGCTCGTGAAGTGAATACTACTGGAGCGCTATTGGAGCAAAATTGGAGCGGGCGAGAAGGCCGACGCTCCAGCCTTTGGGAATCTCGCTCCCTGCTCTAGTCAAATTGGGCACGCTCCACTCTTCGCTCCGCTCCAACTCCACTCACATACTCTGGCTGGGACGCACCTGCCCATTAGCCACCACAACATTCAGCAGCGCCTGAGAAGTGCAAAACTAGAGTATGTGGGAGGGAGATTGGCTTGTCCAAGTGAAGTCATACTGAACATGACCCTGCATAACACCACACCTTGCCCTTCCCTCACCGCTTCAGAACTCAAATGGCTCACTGGGGAATTTAATCAGAACCTGGATCAGAACCGGACACACTGACTCCACACGACTTTAAACCAGCCGAGCAATCCTCTACCTGGTCTCGTTATTCACTCCACTTCCTATATTGGACACAGTCACACCATGTCCGGCGATTAGTAAACACACGTACCTAGCTCCAAGGAAAACAAATTGGAAATGAAATCCAAATCGGCCCTGTAAAATAAGGGGGAATAATAAGGGGAACAGGATGTGGTGGATTACAGGGTGAGTCACAGCACCTCCACAGGAATAGCCAAGTCTGGGCTCCTGGGCCCTGGGCCGGCGCTCTGTTCTCAGCCTGGCAGCACTCCGACTAGGCAGCAGGCAGGGCTCAGCTCCCCTTTCAGAGCCCTTTCCGCCTGGCAAACGCTTTGGCGTGGTGGCACTCTGCCTCATGGAGAACCAGTGGAACCCTGGCAGATGCCCTCTATTGGTTGTGCCATGCACTACAGTACCAGTGCTGTCAATTAATGGGATTCCTTTGAAGAGAGTAGGGAGTGATGCCATATGATGTCTCCTGATATCTTTAATTTCTTCAATGTACCATCCTCTGTTCCAATATAATTCTCAATGATGTGGAATAATGTAGTGTGCTAAGTGTTGGGCAGTTGTTATTTTAGACGAAATGCCACAAGCTCAATTTGAAGGATAAGCCTTCACTATTTCAGAACCCCTCTCTGTAAGATCTGACCGTTCAAACAGCCAGCTACCATGGAGAGGAGCAGGGATCTGGGTTTGCAGCTGAGAAGAGGAGAGCAGTATGGGTTATAAATGATTTCTGAAAAAGTGAGCAGTCAGTTAAGTCCCTGAGCAGGCCTGTGGCCCATATGGGCCCCTCACAGACACTGAGACTGGCCTTCTCTCTCTCTCTCTCTCTCTCTCTCTCCAACTTTCCCTCTCTATCTACATCTCCCTTTCTCTCCCCTTGAATGGAGTGCTGAGTGAATGTTTTAAGATGGCGCCGACAGACATGGCAGCCCTGCTTCTAGCTCCTAAGCAACTTTGCAGTATTATAATAAAACATGTTACATTACTACATTACATTATTAGCCCGGAAAGTGTTTTGTGTTATTACATACAGCCGGAAATAACTTTGGGATATCAGAGTGGTGGTAACTCACCAGCATTCCGACCAGAAATACGACTTTCCCGAATTGGATCCTTTGTTACAAGCATTTCGCTACACCCGCAATAACATCTGCTAAATATGTGTATGTGACCAATAAAATGTGATTTGAATGGGCCACTGTAGGTTCAAAAGTCGCATGGACAGAGCAGGCTTGATTTAGTGTAACTCCTCTGAAAGTGACCAGGCCTGCCAGCCTTGATGTATTGTAGTCATCGTTCGCTATCATATCCAAATTCAATACAGATTAGGGAAATCTATCAAATATGGCACCTGCCTCTTTTCCCTCTCATGACTGTTTTGGTGTTTGGGGTCCTGCTAGAGTAGGATTGATCACTGACGAGCAAGTGGAGCAAGTCAAGAGGATAAATATATATATTTTTTTTATCCTTGATGGATTTCAGGCAGCTCTGGGAGACAACAAATGGCAGCTGGCACACTAGGGTTGTAAATTAAGAATATACTCTCTCTCGCCTCAGAGTGGGCTGGGTCAGTGTGTCTGTGGAGGACTGGAAGGTGAGGGACCAGCAGAGGGTGCTGTGTACAGGTAGACAGGCCCACACTGCCCAAGAAAGGAGTAGATCACACAGGAAAACAACACATTAACAAGAGAATTATATCATTTTCAAAATGAAGTATATTCATTCCTCGTTTCTGGTTTGTAGCCCTGCTCTCTCGTTGGGTTTTATGTGGCTGGTGACAAATCACTTCTTTAAGGCTCATTTCTCTTGGCAAAGCCCTCCGCCACTCTAAGAAACGCTCTCTGTGTGAGAAAACACAAGCAAAACAATGACAGTGGTAGTCGCAGAGAGGTTGAACAAGAGGTGGGCCGCAGCTCTTACCTTGGCAGTGGGAGTTGTTGATGCGCTTGTATCCCTGGGGGCAGTCCATCGCGTGTCTGGATCCTCCTGCTGTCAGAGGAATAGCTAGAGAGAAGAGAGAGAGAGAGAGAGAGAGAGAGAGAGAGAGAGAGAGAGAGAGAGAGAGAGAGAGAGGAGAGAGAGAGAGAGAGAGAGAGAGAGAGAGAGAGAGAGAGAGAGAGAGAGAGAGAGAGAGAGAGAGAGAGAGAGAGAGAGAGAGAGAGAGAGAGAGAGAGACAGAGAGAGCGAGAGAGAGAGAGAGACAGAGACAGAGACAGAGACAGAGACAGAGAGAAAGAGAGAGAGAGAGAGAGAGAGAGAGACACACACAGAGAGAGAGAGAGAGAGAGAGAGAGAGAGAGAGAGATTTTGAGTATGCAAGAGAGAGACTTTTACATGACTCATAACAATATAGAGTATATACAGTGCATTCGGAAAGTATTCAGACCCCTTCCCTTTTTCCACATATTGTTACGTTACAGCCTTATTCTAAAATTGATTAAATAAAACATTTTCCTCATCAATCTACACACAATACCCCATAATGACAAAGCGAAAACAGGTTTTCACTAATTTCTGCAAATGTATTAAAAATAAAAAACAGAAATACCTTATTTACATAAGTATTCAGACCCTTTGTTATAAGACTCAAAATTGAGCTCAGGTGCATCCCGTTTCCAATGATCATCCTTGAGCTGTTTCTACAACTTGATTGGAGTCCACCTGTGGTAAATTTAATTGATTGGACATGATCTTTGGAAAGATGAATGGAGCAAAGTACAGAGAGGTTCTTGATGAAAACCTGCTCCAGAGCGCTCAGCACCTCAGACTGGGGGCGAAGGTTCACCTTCGAACAGCACAATGACCTTAAGCACACAGTCTCTGAATGTCCTTGAGTGGCCCAGCCAGAGCCTGGACTTGAACCCGATCGAACATCTCTGGAGACACCTGAAAAAAGTTCTGCAGCGACGCTCCCCATCCAACCTGACAGAGCTTGAGAGGATCTGCAGAGAAGAATGGGAGAAACTCCCCAAATACAGGTGTGCCAAGCTTGTAGCATCATACCCAAGAAGATTAAAGGGT
This sequence comes from Coregonus lavaretus, assembly GCF_964263955.1. NCBI lineage: Eukaryota > Metazoa > Chordata > Actinopteri > Salmoniformes > Salmonidae > Coregonus > Coregonus lavaretus. Next base: position 47,571,894 of record NC_139988.1, read on the forward strand.
CTGAATACTTATGTAAATGTGATATTTAATTGTTTTATTGTTTATAAATTTGCTAAAATTTATAAACCTGTTTTTGCTTTGTCATTATGGGGTATTGTGTGTAGATTAATGAAGGAAAAAAACAATGTAATCCATTTTAGAATAAGGCTGTAACATAACAAAATGTGGAAAAAGTCAAGGGGTCTGAAGACTTTCCGAAGGCACTGTACGCTTCATTCTCTCACATGTCAAGGTTTTTCAAATGCATAAGCATTTCTACTAATACTTCTGACTGATGGGAGTAGACAGCATTTGATGACTCATCCAGAATTGTTTAGGAAGGAGGAAGCCCACTCTGACAGTCTCTACTCTGACCTGTTCAACACAAACATGATCCATCAAACAAAACCTTGAGTAAGAACCAGTGTTTCATCTGACAGACACGTGCATGCATGCGTAAAACACACACACACATACAGTTGAGTTCATCACACTCAGGGGAAGTGCCACCTAGTACAGTCACACAGTTTATCATGACTCCAGGCTAGAGGTGGCGTCAGGAAACCTGCCAAGGATAAAAACCATCACACTTGGTTTTGATTGATGACAGGGTGCTTAATCCCACTTTGATCTGAAATCACTAATGCATGGCATTGTCCTCCTGACGCAGGCCTCTCAGCTTACTAGCTGTGTAGCTAGCTTACTAGCTTACTTACTGTCTGATAGCTGTTTGAGGACTAGAATAGGGAACCTCTAGGGAAAATGAGAATCATGGCAAAATAAAACATGTTTTGCTCCCATATGGATTTGAGTTCAATGCCAGCACAAGCATCCATTATATGAAAACCAAATGAAAGAGGAAAATATGGGGTAAACCAAACCCCCCCCCCCCCCCCCCCCGTCTCTCATATGGTGCACACATGCACAGCAACTGATCAAACCCATGAACAAACACTTCCTCTCAAGCATTCAACTTTCTTATCCCTGGCCACACAAACCTCAAGGACAAAACATTGTGCAAAAACACCCTCCTACCTCCGCTTCCAAATGCCAAACATCATGTAGCCTTACTATTTCATTTCCAAAGGTTGACATTAATTGCTTTCATTGTAAAAACTCAACGAATGGAGCCAACATCTGTTAATGAAGACTCTGTTTGAGTTCCAATGGGCTGACAGGGGAAGAGGGAGGAAGAGAGCCTGAGGGCACAATCAGAGTCCTCAAAGAGGAACCTTTAAACCGCATTGCCCATGGTACCGCTGGCTCAGAATAAATCTAACAATTTCAAAGCTGATGGGTGATCGCAAATGGAGAGTTAACTCAAAGTCTGCTTACGGTAATAAGGGGGAATCTAGATCTACTGTGGCAGACGGAAGTACTGATGGAGGGCTTTTCAGGCCCCGTAACAGGGTGGCACCCAAATACCTAAAAGCAGATTGATAACTTGCTAGCCTGCTCAACAGGGAACAAGGCTATGTTTGTTTGCGCGTAAGCCAATTTATTTACCAGCTACAACTGTCTCCGGGGCACAATGGGGCAGTTAACACGGCGCCCACACATAAATGCTAACCTCACGCCCCTGCCATTCCTGACTCCCAACACAACCAGACAGTACACTGTGCCTTTGTACCTTTCAACAGGAGACTTTTGGGAACAAACTGGTGAAGGCCTTTTTTTGTTCAGTGCGGAAACCAGGGAAGTAATGGTAGAAAAAATGTGTGGTGATTGCTGACATTGAAAGAGTCTACCTGTTAGGTTAGACAGGAGTACCAACTAATCAAGTTAAACTTGATTCTCAGGCCCAACAGGGAAAAGTCTCCCTGACAGAAAATGAGAGTTAATGAAAAAGCTGTCATAAGATTATTTGATAATGATTCAAGCATAATTATTTAATTTCCAAGGTGCGCTGAGGGCACAGAGTACTTTGATGCCTGTCTGATTGAGGCAGACTAATAGTATTTTTCTGGGCTACAAATTAGTTTTTATGAGCTCTTATTGAGTACAAGCTATTCACGTGAGGATATCCACCGCCCTCCAGTTAAATGAGGAAAACACATATTTCTAAGCACGTCCCACCCCTGTCTCCTCCCACCATCCCCTCAGTCCCCCAATCTCTCAACGATCCCATAGCTTTGGCATGAAAGAAACAAAGATAATTCTAGGGAGTCCTTTAAGCAGCACCCTGGGGAGATGGTTGGAATGGTGTAATGCAAACATGGGCCTAACCTTCCCCTACTGGGTAACAACCAGCTAAAATAGCCCAGGAAGAGAAAGACAGGACAGCCACGTGGGAACACAGACTACTGGCATGGAGACATCCAGGCTTGTTTTTAATAATAATAAAATAAATCAAAAGGGCCAAAAGCCACCCACCTTTTTTTGATCTGGATAAACACAAGGGTCATATAATGTTTCCAAATGAATGTGACTCTGCGTTTTTATTTTGCCTGTTGCCAGCTGATACAAGTGACTGGGCAACTCGGGAGAGTGCATTAAAGACACATTACAGTGTAGATTTCACTGGCACCAGGGGAACGGTTCCATCTCTGGGACTATGCTTAAGATTTGTCAGACGCTGAACTGGGTGTCATGATACAGGGTTCCTCAAATTCAAAGCTAGGATTTTCATTGAAGGTAGGCTAGCAGTGCCTCAAGAGCAGCTGCTCTGAAATTACTGAGGGGCTGGACATTCTGTTGTTACTTGCAGTAGCTAGGCTACATTGTGTAACTTGCCTAAGGTGATGAGAGAGAGGCTGTGTCATGTTTTTGAAACCAGACCTCCACATTTCTCAGTCCTAGCATATTTGTTAGCATCCCAGCATAGTTCTAATTTTCCAGAACTATAAACACAAAAAGGGGAAAGATCAAGATAATGTGTCTGGGTTTCAGTCTGAGTCTGTACGAAAAAAAGAAAATCCAAATATGGATGATACAAGCACGGCAATGTTGTAATGCTCGTCTGGGGGTAAGAGAGGGAACGATTTTCACCTATTGTAGCCCTTTACACTTGTACCCGAATACGGGTTGAAAATTGCACTGATAAGCCCCTAAATTAGAACACAGTGGCTGTACAGTAACATGCTATAAATGACGTCAGAGATCAGGCTCTGCGCTTCACAGCGCTGTATGGGTTTTGACTGACAGTCATTCTGAACTTGAGCACCGCACGTGACAAGAAGTTGCCCCCATCCCTCCCGCTAATTGGACAACTTTGGCAATTTTTTTGTTGTCTGAGTGAGGGAAATGCTGTCAATTAAGATGACTCGTTGTATTTTGAAAGATGAAACGTTGAGGATTAGAATAAGCACTGCTTTGATGTCATACAAGCAAGCCAAACACCCATGAGTCCAAATGTGCACTTCACATTTCCATATCATAAAACCCATGCCATATACAGTGTCAAAACATTGTATCACTGGGTTTGATGTACAGTTACAAGATGACATGGCATCATACCCTGGGTTGTTCTGAACAGAAGGAGCCTATGTTTGTCTATTGTGAAGAAAATTCTCAGCAGAACACACACCTGAAGGCACTCATGACTCCTTTCTATGCACACCAAAATTACGATCTGTTTCTCTGAATTGCCCTGTGAAAGCCTAACACTGTAAGATCGTATTTTATAACTTATAGCTTGTCATGTTGTTTTTTTACAATGGGACGTTTTTTGGATTGCGTAAACAACAGTAATTATATGATGGCGGGGACGCAGGGTTGTGTTCCAAACAAAACAACTACAAGTGTGTTTGCTCTAGTTCCTCAACGGCACAGCTAGGAGAGCTCAAAAAAGCACCTTATAGTTGAAGACTCTTCTTTGAGTCATAAAAGTGCATTGAAATGATTTAGGAACTGTGCACACTTTGGAGAGGTGCATGGCCACTTGGAGACACCAGTTAGTTCTCTCACTCAAACCCTTGTAATTTTGTCTTATGTTGCACCTACCCCACATTTTCCAGGAATAATCTTATCATGTTACTGAATGTATCCAGAGTATTTTCAGATTTCGTTATCAACAAATGCGACGAAAAGTACAGTAAATGTAAAATGCACATAAAATCAACAGTGTCATGTTTGGATTCAGTCTTGTGTCAGGTGAACTGTTGTGTCCTCATATTTGGCCTAATCATTTTCCCATAATCTCCAAACTGTTCCGTTTCAATTGCTACCATGCTTGCATATGCTTTTCATATTTCTTCTGTAAGAAACATTTCAATTTAGCCCTATCCATATAGGCCAATTCCCATGAGTGTAAAGGGTTACAAGAAAGTTTTTAGAGGATTACCATGAGGTGAGTGCGTGGACTGAACACCAGGGGTCCGGTTATTGGAACATAACTGTGGGTCTGTGTCTGGTCTGGGTCTGTTTGCTATGTGAGTCAGCACATTCACACTTGCGTGTCTTCACTGAATTCTACTGTTTCTCCAACTTCCCCCCCACCCATCACTTCCTTCTGCCCCCTTCTCTGTGAAAAACCATTACCCCCCTTTTTTGGCAGAAGCTGGGTTCCAATGTGTTGATTGTCTCGATACAAAAACTCATTTTCTTGGATGCAGTGAGAAACTGCACATGCCAGTAAACTGCTTCCACAGTGCCAGTAAAGTGTATTACCTGATTTATCTTCAACTACTGTGTCTCGGCAGCAAATAGCCACACAGTATTCAGATAGCTGAGACAAATTTCATTGGGCTGAGATGTCCTTATTTGAGTGTACAGTTCATCTGTCTCGTTCGCTCCCTGTCTATCCCATGACAGTCTCTCTTACTCACCATTTCTCTTATGACAAAGGCTAACCACTATAATCTATACCAGTCAAAGAGTGTTACTTGTATTACATTTACATTACATTTTAGTCATTTAGCAGACACTCTTATCCAGAGCGACTTACAGGAGCAATTAGGGTTAAGTGCCTTGCTTAAGGGCACATCAACAGATTTTTCACCTAGTCGGCTCGGGGATTAGAACCAGCGACCTTTCGGTTACTGGCACAACGCTCTTACCCACTAAGCTACCTGCCGTACTTACATGGTTTTGGGCACTTCTGGCATTTGTGGAACCCCCAGGATGTTCCGATGCTTTGACAGCATTCCTCCTGCTTGCTGAGACCAGGGAGGGCCTTGCCACACTGGCATTTAGAAGAGAAAGAGAGAGAAAGAGAGAAAGAGAGAAAGAGAGAGAGAGAAAAGGAGAGAGAGAGAAGCACAGAGAGAGAAAGGAACAGCAGAGGGAAAGATTAAGTGAGCGAGTTCAGTATTTTCAGCCGGGAAAAAACTCCCTCCATATTCCTCAAATTTGGCTGGCTGAAGTAAAAAAGCTGCACAATAACGCCTCACGACATGGGCTTGTGTGCCATCAGCATCACACAATGCCCATCTGTCACTCCAATTCCAACTCTCAGACAGAACAGCTCTATTATAGAACACATCCTGTCGCCAAGCTCCCTCAGATGGACACACACTGATAAGGGAACACTCCTCGGCGCCTCGCCTGCTGATGGAGACTTTTCACCACAACGTCAATTTGACTGTAAAATGTAAACCAAATTGAATGGTGATCTGGAGTGGATAAGATGGGCGAGGTGCCAATACTGCTAATAACTTTGTATGTATTTAAGCACTGACATGGGTTATGGGGCTATTTCTAGTTGCTTGGTGTTGATAACATCTTTATTCTCTGGGTATAAACCTAGCACACTGAAAAATGAGAGGAAGGTTCTACACCTGCATTGATTTAAATTGAGGCATGGTTGTTTTTTTCCTTTAAACACACATCAATTTAGATTAGCGTAGATTAGTTTGATGGACAAACAGCTACTTTGATTGTAGTTTTTCAAATGCAGAGAATGATCAATGGCTGGCATTGAAGCAGAACCCTCTTATTTCCACTTTCTCCAACCCCCACCTTTCCCCCTGTCCTTCTCTGACCTGTCTTCCAATATTCTCACTCTGCACTCTCAACACTTCCAGTTTTCCTCTCTCTACCCCACTCTTCACCTCTATCCCTCCTCTCTCTCCATCTCTCCCCTCCCCCTCCCTTCACCCTGTCCCTCTCTGACCTGTGTGCCAGTGGTCTCTTGGAAGCAGCGTCCCAGCTGGCTGTTGGAGGAGACAGGCTGGTACTGGGGTACGTAGCTCTGCTGGTTGGGGTAGATGATGTTGTGTGCCTGCTGCTGGATCTTCTGGCTGCTCTCTGAGTGGTGGTAGGTGTAGTGGGACTGGGTCTGGGAGCGGTCATTCTGCCCATTGCCTTTCACCTTCTGCCCATTAGAATCCAGCTGGGAGACCTGGTGGATCTGCACTGAGGCCTCTGGAGGGTGCTTCACGTGGATGTTCACGATGCTGGGGGCATATTTCACTGGGGGAGACAAGGGAAAGAGGAAACATTGGGTCAAAGTTATTTAAAATAGCAACTTAATGTTATACGACTGCACTTAGATGTACACTTACTGGATACTCCTTCGTATTTCTACCTCTATACATTTGGATGAAGAACTATCATTTTCTAAAAATCACAATTCCTAGGGTGAAATCATCCATAACTGCACATGTTTTTGGACTCAGTCTCTCTATCTTACCAGGGTTCTGTCCATTGCTGAAGGTGAGGGGCAGAGTGTGAGTGGAGTGAATCTGGGACGTCTGCTGCCTCCCATTCTGGCGCTGCTGCCCATTCCCATTCTGAACAGGCATCTGGCAGAACTTCCCAGTGAAGGTAGGCGGGCACTGACACTTGTCCCTGGCACTGCACTTTCCACCATTCATGCAGGGAAGATGGCATACCACTAAAAAAAACCAAAGAAAGTTTAGCCAGCTGTGCCCACAGGTGACAGCGAACCCAATGATATTACACAGACACACACACTGAGCATTTTACAGCAGTTTATTGTTGGAAACGTTTTTAACTCGGAGGCTGATCAACCTTTAAATAAAGAGCAAGTAGACAAAACAACCACTGTTTATGAACTTTGTTTGACATTTCTCGATGAGTTATCGTCTTCCAATATTGTTTTCTTCTCTGAGTGCTCTCTCTCTCCCACTCTGGCCTCCTCTAGGAGGTTTGTGCTTTGGCACACAAAGATATGAAGCAGGAATCACAAGCTGCAACATTAAAAAGCATGATGGATCCATCCAGACCCAGGAGAACAAAGCCTGTGTTGTTCAGCCATCGTTCACGTCTCCATCCTTGTCTTCCAGGGTTCCACGCCATTACACATTCAGCTCAGTGTCCAAACACTGCCTGACTCCCCCAACATCTATATTCATCACAAAGAAGCAAGGAGGTGGATGGCAAATGATCCATTACGCCTGGAGACTGCATAATTCCTCAGCAAACCTGGCTTAATTGAGAAGCCTGTAATGTATTCATGTATTCAGCCCTAGGGTTTGTTTTCCATCCTGACTCTGACAGTCATGAAGAGCTCAGCCCAGTTCTGAGAGAGACCTCAGGCCCAGATAAGGCTGCTTGAGGCTAAGACCCAAACGAAATGACAGAGGTGTGACCAGGAAAGTATTACTCTCCAGAGGGGGCAATGACACATTCAGAGAGAGGAAACACTCGGAATTCAAAGCCTTCACTGTAAATGCCTCGATGTTCATACTCGAAATTGAGTAAGTGTTCCAATCTCCCCCTTTTTTTACTATCTCTCTCAACCCATCATTCACACCTACAGTCTCACTTTTCTCTTTCTCTCTCTGTCTCAGAGTTGTCAGTCACCCAAGGCTTATTCATCCACAAAGGAATTTCTTCATAGCTACAGCTAGTCTCCGCACGCGCCACACATGCCACCACACCCCTCAGCTCACCATGCATCACACGCCAGATTTATAGAAACAAAAACAAATGAAAAATATGGAATCTAAATTAGAACATTAAAGGCTCCATTCAGGCAGTAAGTTTCAATAATTGCGAGGCTGAAGGACCTTCTGTGGAGAGTTTGTTTGCCAAGCCGTCCTCTGAAAAGGTCTGAGGGAACCGAATATGTGTCAATGGCGTGTGGGTCGCCGGCATGAATCAAGCTGTCAGTCCAGCCAGCAGACAGAGAGGCGGTGTCTCTCTTTCTATCTCGCTCTCAAATGGGAATACGTGCTGCCTATGGGGAATATCACAGTCTCTGCCGTCTCGGCTGCCTGGGTCTGTCGTCCTTTCTACCAGTGCGAGTCAATTGCTCAATTGAGCAAGAGAGAACTAGTAATCACCCCTCTTCTGGCACTCTACTGCACATTGTAGTAAAGCATGTCAAACAAGGATACACAGCAGAAATTCCTGTATGGTGTTATGTGTTACAACGTTTCACACATACAGGTAATTTAATGACAAACTTTTCAGACCTTCAGAGGCAATCTTAGACATTAGCATCACGCTCGTGTTTCAAAATGAAAAGGTGTTTCAAATTCAATGAAAGAGGCATTCAAGTTTATTATAGAGAAAGTTATACATGTTCCACCTATAATAACAACATTCCTATAGTAGCTCTTTGTCCTGTGGCCTGTAGGCTTTGTGTTCAGTGCCTCTGAGTCACTACCATACTGCACACATATTGTACCCATGACTTTTGTTTAATTTAGTGTGTTTTTCATAGAAAAGGACAGGCAAGGTTTGGTAGGATTTGCAGCGGTGACACAATGACAGCTGTAATAAATCTGCCTCTCCCCAACCCTCTCATTATGGTGACTACAACACCGCTCCCAAACCTCATATCCCTGCTGCCTCTGATTCTATCTGGCCCATGCAGGGACCTGCTCTACAGTTCTGTTTGAAGTCCTCGCTGACTCTGCCCAGCCCCAGCACCAGTCCCCTCCCAGGCCTGACCCATGTCATTACCATGCAGCTGGTGGCATTAGGAGCATCAGGTGATTTCCTGTTTGATATGCAAAGACATCTCAGGGACTAAGGGACTATGGGTTATTGTTTACATATGGGATGTCTGGAAGAGACAGCATCCGTATAAAATGTGCTTTGAGAGAGTATATATGGCTAATCAAACTGGTTGACAAACCGTTTGCCACACTTGTACTAAGACTGGTAATTTGAACAGAGCAGGAGCTACACATGATAATCATGTGTTTGGTGGAACCCACATCAAACCATATTGGATGAGTACGTAGGGTCACTCATTTTTCCTGACCATGTGACCTGACACCTCCAGGCTCTTTGAATGAGGTTTATTTGTGCATTAAAAATGTCAATCACAATGCCTAATGTGATGAGTAACTGTGTCTTTTGTTGACTGACAACAGGTTTGCCCTCCTCCTCCGCGGCCCTCAGTATGATGTCATAGAGTTTCAACCAGAAGCCACAGCTGTGGTTCCCAGAGCCTAATGAGATCATCACACCATATACTGATTACTGGGGTGAATGGCCCCCAAGACCACCCCACTTCATCTGGTAGAATGTGTTTTGTCAACCCATCCCCTAGCACCACTAACCGCACCACAATGGTTACACACTCATCTTGTTGTGGGCGGGAAACAAGCTACTGGAGCTGTGTGTTAAATCATCACAGGGTGGGAAGGGAAGTGCCACTGTTTCAAACAGCCATTTCACTTTATTAGACCTGATCTGATTCACTACTGATAGGCAGCCACTTAAGGGAAATCAATGTAAGAACATTCAAGGGAAATGAATCCACACATCGTAGGAGTCCCAACATTTTCAATATTTTTAAAACAGTTTTTTAACGATTAATAGCAATGTCAACATGTCATAACAGCAGTGATACAGGGTACATGGTTTGGTTTTATGATCACTGCAAAAGTTTTTAAAATATGAACTGCCTGAACTGCCTTAATCAGCTGAGTCAGAGAGAGTGACCTCAGTCTTATGCGCTCCAGATGTTTCCTCTGACTACCACAGAATAAAATAGTTTATTTCACCTGGGGGACTGTGGACACACACACACACACACAGAGATGTACACAGATACAGTAAACACACATACACAAACAGCAGGGGCGCAACTTTCACTGGGGACGGGGGGGACATGTCCCCCCACTTTCTGAAATGGCATTTTTGTCCCCCCTCAGTTTTATCACTGGAATGTGATCCAAACGACGCAACGGTGTGCTTTAGGACCATGCGGACGCCTCCGAGAGGTTGGTAGGCTGTTTGGAGTGTTTATCCGACTGGATAAAACATTTAAATATTATGTCCCCCCCACTTCTAAAACCAAAGTTACGCCCCTGACAAACGGAAACAAACACACAAACAACCACACTGACTCCTCCTCCTCATCCACTGAGGGGTTGAGAGTGAGAGAGGGAAAGAGAGGGACGACCGGAGCCCTGGAGCCCTGGAGCCCTGGAAGTTGTTCATTAAGGCAGGCTGCTGTACTCCCTCCACGGGCCAGGGATGTGTGATTAGAGGAGGCTGGGTCAGCAGCAGCACAGTGTAGGGCCCCTGGGTGCCTAATGAGATTTTAAGACGCTGTGTCTGGCGCTTCACAGAAAAATCCCACTTAGTGGTTAGAGCAGTGAGGTAGGTTGGCCCAGACAAGGCAACCCTAGACTCACGAGAGAGGCTAGCGCCTGGTGTTTACTGCGGGCACAGGATCTGGCAACCAGAGAAGCCCCCATCGCTTCCCGCTCCGCCGCAGGCAGCCCATCCACTGAGACTGTAAAAACAGGGTCACGCTTCCCTGCCTGCCAGGTAGGGATGACAAAAAAAATGCAATCTACGAAGAAGAAAAAAAAACTTGGAGGGAGGAAAAAATGACGGTGCTGTGATTATAAGCTAATGAAATCTGACAAGGAGGAAATGACAGACACCAGAGGAGCAGTTGACTCCAGCCATCTCCAGCTCCATATAAGGCTGGAGCTGCACAGCTCATAAACTCCCCAGCACGCTCCGCCACTGGCAACCGCTGGACTCTCCCCTTCCTCTATAGCTACAGGTTTTATTCTTCACCAGATGATCACCTAGCCATAACTTGCGTACGTGGGAGCAAAGGGAAAGCGTTTCAGTTAAATACCTGGCACTCTCCTTTACAGGGCAGACAGAGAGAGAGCTGCAGACTTCTTTCTTTCCCCGGGAGCCTCACATGCTTCCAATTAGGCACTGACCAAACACCTGATTACACTCCTTTGGCCCAGTGAAAGCCTAAACGCACTATTAGTGTGTAATGCTCATTAATCAAGTCTCATACAGGACTCCAGACACATAGGCCTCCAGACAACTACCTCCACCCAAAGTCAACATTGAATGGGATTCCCTCCATTCCGGACCTTCTCACCTTTGTAAAAACTGAACAGGTTACCTGAGGAATTAGAACATTTATGGAAATTGGCCTGAGAGCCGAGGAAATCTGTCAGCTTCTTTCTTTACCTCTTCCCTGAAATGGGACATACACTACATGGTCAAAGGTATGTGGACACCTGCTCGTCAAACATCTCATTCCAAAATCATGAGCATTAATATGGAGTTGGTCCCCTCTTTGCTGCTATAACAGCTTCCACTCTTCTGGGAAGGCTTTCCACTCGATGTTGGAACATTGCTGCGGGGACTTGCTTCCATTCAGCCACAAGAGCATTAGTGAGGTCGGGCACTGATGTTGGGCGATTAGGCCTGGCTCGCAGTCGGCGTTCCAATTCATCCTGAAGGTTGTTCGAAGGAGTTGAGGTCAGGGCTCTGTGCAGACCAGGCAAGTTCTTCATCACCGATCTCGACAAACCATTTCACTTTTGTGCACTACAGTTGGCACTATGCATTGGGGCAGGTAGCGTTCTCCTGGCATCCGCCAATCCCAGATTCGTCCGTCGGACTGCCAGATGGTGAAGCGTGACTCATCACTCCAGAGAACGCGTTTCCACTGCTCTAGAGTCCAATGGCGGCGAGCTTTACACCACTCCAGCCGACGCTTGGCATTGCGCATGGTGATCTTAGGATTGTGTGCGGCTGCTTGGCCATTTCATGAAGCTCCCGACGAGCAGTTCTTGTGCTGACGTTGCTTCCAGAGGCAGTTTGGAACTTGGTAGTGAGTGTTGCAACCGAGGACAGCACTCAGCATTTCCACTTCACAATAACAGCACTTATAGTTGATCGGGGCAGCTCTAGCAGTGAAGAAATTTGACAAACTGACTTGTTGGAAAGGTGGCATCTTATGACGGTGCCACGTTGAAAGTCACTGAGCTCTTCAGTACGGGCCATTCTACTGCCAATGTTTGTCTATGGAGATTGCATGGCTGTGTACTTGATTTTATACACCTGTCTGCAATGGGTGTGGCTGAAATAGCCGAAGGGTGTCCACATGCTTTTGAATGTGTAGTGTATTTGTAGAGGTGCTGTATGAAGAGAAGGGGTAAAGGAATGTTGAAAATGCTTCCCTCCATCTCACCTCTATCTTGAGTTAAATCGAGCACAGGCTTAACTGAATGAACAACAGAGACAGATTGCAATATGGAATTTTATTAAATAGTTTTGGATATGGCCTCGTCTCCAAGGAATGCTTCTCGAAGCCAGATGCTGATGACAGGTAGCCCTTTGCTGGGCAGCTGGCATCGAAACCCCCCCACTAGGGAAAAGGAGTTCCAATGACAGGCTTTAAATGGATACTTCGGTATTTTGGCAATGATTTTGGCCATTTATCTACTTCCCTAGAATCAGATGGGGATTCTGCATGCAGTTTGAAGGAAGTTGCTAACAAGCGCTAGTACAATTGCTAACTAACGCTAGTTAGCATTGGCTCGCAAAACTACCTCTAACTTCATACTGGACACAGAGACATAAAAATGGTATCCACGAGTTCATCTGACTCTGGAGAAGATGATAAATGGCCTCATTGCCAAAATCCCGAAGTATCCCTTTCAGGGTAGTATAGCTGGTGGTGGTAGGAGGTGGATGGTTGTCGAAAACTGTTGCTGAAAAACAGCAAATGTGAGAGAACATGGGGAAGTTGACATATAGTCTCAGTCTCCTGAGTGGCGCAGTGGTCTAAGGCACTGCATCGCAGTGCTATCTGTGCTACTAGAGATCCTGGTTCGAATCCAGGCTCTGTCGCAGCCGGCCGCGACCGGGAGACTCATGGGCGGCGCACAATTGGCCCAGCGTCGTCCAGGGTAGGGGAGGGAATGGCCGGTAGGGATGTAGCTCAGTTGATAGAGCATGGCGTTTGCAACGCCAGGGTTGTGGGTTCGATTCCCACGGGGGGGCAGTATAAAAAATAAAAATAAATATGTATTCACTAACTGTAAGTCGCTCTGGATAAGAGCGTCTGCTAAATGACTAAAATGTAAATGTAAATATAAATACATCCCAAGGTTTACACTCATTGGTTGAGAGAGAAGAAAGTGATAATTGCAAGAGTGAGCCCATAGGCTAAACAGCAAACGTGCGGAAAGTGAATTATTGCACCGTACTTATAGGTTAAAGGTAAGTATGTGAATGACATTCGGGACACATGGTTAATAGGAAGAGGAGAAGGACGAGGCGCCATGCTGATACATTTGTATTCATTCCCACTATGCCCGTATAATAGGAAACAGAGGAATTATGTTATGCTGCTTGAGGAAGTTAAACGAGCATTTAGACCAGCCTTCTTGATTGAACTTTCGTAAACTACATTTCCAAAAAAAATCTATTTTGTTTAATCTTCCCCTAAATGTGATGAAATTGTCTAGAACGCAGCTAACACACAAAATGAACTGGCAGCCATGACCATCTTTAATAAGGAAGCCTGGACTGATCCAGGAGGCTCACAATACTTGGACAGGCACTGCACACAACTGGGACACAGACCACTGAGGTATGGGAAAACACCACTCTAACAGGGTTCCTTATCCCCCATAGAATACTGTGACAGTGGAGAGAGACAGAGAAGAGGGGTCGAAAAGAGTATGACAGGGAGAGAGAGAGAGAGAGAGAGAGAGAGAGAGAGAGAGAGAGAGAGAGAGAGAGAGAGAGAGAGAGAGAGAGAGAGAGAGAGAGAGAGAATGGAGAGAGAGAGAGAATGGAGAGAGAGAGAGAGAGAGAGAGAGAGAGAGAGAGAGAGAGAGAGAGAGAGAGAGAGAGAGAGAGAGAGAGAGAGAGAGAATGGCGAGAGAGAGAGTGAATGGAGGGAGAGAGAGAGAATGGAGAGAGAGAGAGCGAGAGAGAGAGAGAGAGAGAGAGAGAGAGAGAGAGAATGGAGAGAGAGAGAGAATGGAGAGAGAGAGAGAGAGAGAGAGAGAGAGCGAGAGAGAGAGAGAGAGAGAGAGAAGGAAAGAGAGAGAAGGAAAGAGAGAGAGAGAGAAGGAAAGAGAGAGAAGGAAAGAGAGAGAGAGAGAGAGAGAGAGAGAGAGAGAGAGAGAGAGAGAGAGAGAGAGAGAGAATGGAGGGAGAGAGAGACATAATGGAGGGAGAGACAGAATGGAGGGAGAGAGAGAGAGAGAGAGAGAGAGAGAGAGAGAGAATGGAGAGAGAGAGAATGTGAGGGATAAATGTTATTCCGTTATCAGTAAGGAGCTGATATGGAAACCGAACGAGGCTGTTATATAATCTGCCAGCCAGTAGACTGTACAGTAGTAAACTGTGCAGCTGGGTCCTTCTCTCTTTTCACATGCATGTCTAGCGGAGTTGGACTGCAGGAGAGGCGAGGGGCTGTCTCCATCGGCGACAGAGGGTAATGTGGCAGCCCAAAACCACCAGGCCTCCAGCCCTGAGCGCTGACTAGGCAGGGCAGCAACCCAAAAGGAATGTGGAGAAAATGAGGCTGCTGCTGCTTGTAAATCAGACGGATGCCTAAAATCACCGGCAGGTTTTTCCCCCTCATCTCAACGCCTTTGTTTTTCCCAATCCAACCCACATCATCAAATTGTTCCTATTCATATTCTCAATGGATGTATTGTGTTTTAATTGCACAAAATGTGGTAATAACAGCATAGTTCAACCCACCACTATGATCTAACCCTCTTTCCACAGGACTGTAAAATACATTTTTCCTTTGCAGAGCATCCAACAGGCATTTAGTACAGTGTTAAGTGGGTAAAAAGTACAGTTGCACCTCGCCCTGGATAAATGAGTCACAAATCACAAAACAACTTAAGCTTGTTATGGGCTTGGTAAGCGTGTTAATTAGCCAACACCCTGTAGCAAGCAGGGACACATCCCCCCTTTTCTTATTATGAAGCAACACTCTCCCTCCTCCTCCTTCTTTATCATCACTCAGGTATGATAAACAAACATCTCTGCTGCTAGAGATGGGCCTGCACACTGTAAATAAAACTTCGCTCTTCTTTTTTTAGGCTCTAGTCTGTGCTACTTAATAGCTCTCTTGGCTCTGAGCATGTAGGGAAGAGCCAGCCTGGGACAGACTGCATGCCTCGACGGGTACATTAGGCTCATACTACGCCAGGTGCTCTCATTTAAAGAGACAGTCACACGGACAGAGCAATGCTCTAGACTGCAGATCTGCACAAAGAGCAGGAAAAGGCGAGTTATGCTGCTAAATTTGCATGCACTTTACAACATGATATAGGCATTTAGTGATGATTAAAATAAGTATCTTGATTCACAAAATGAGTTCCAAATCAAATCAAATCAAATTTGATTGGTCACATACACATATTTAGCTGATGTTATTGCGGGTGTAGTGAAATGCTTGTGTTCCTAGCTCCAACAGTGCAGTATATCTAACAATTCACAACAATACACAAATCTAATAGTAAAAGAACGGAATGGAATTAAGAAATATATAAATATTAGGACGAGCAATGTCGGAGTGGCATTGACTAAAATACAGTAGAATAGAATACAGTATATACATATGAGATGAGTAAAGCAGTATGTAAACATTATTAAAGTGACACAATACATAGTGAAGAGTTATAATTAGGTTTTTACTATGACCCACTCAGTAATGTCAAACTGTACAATATGCATCATGAATGCTGACTCTATAGGGATAGCCCCAGTGACCCTGGGTCACAGAAGCAGAGCGAGCACTCTCATATCTGTGTCTGCTGCTGAGTCAGACAGGAATTCATTTTCTTTGGGTCTTCCCACATGTCTGTGTCAAGAGCAAGAGGCAACAGACAGTGTTGAGCTCCGTAGAAGGTTTGAGACAGATTAACATACTATACTTTTTTAGGGTCTGTGCAACACATTAAGGAACACCCACCTTTGTGCTCCTGTATTGGAACAGTCACTTTGATATTCTATATTGTATATAGCAGGGTTCCCCAACTGGCAGCCCACGAGCCGAATTTGGTCCGCGGGTGGTTTTATTTGGCCCCCCATGTTTTCTGAGCGAAAATGTTTCATACAAATATATTTTTTATCATTTATAATTTTCATTGTTGGACATAAAATACTGTAAAAACACCAGGAAATCCTCTCCAAGTGATTTAAATTTAGGAAATCTGTTCCCAAGTATTCCCAATAATAATAAAGAGTCGTGATCGTATGAAAATGTAAGCAAGGTTTGAAAATATTATGTTTTAGCCAAATATTATATCTGTTTCGGCTTCTTGCGGTCAATTTGCAGTATACAAATTATTTGTGATTATGTTCCGGCTCCCTGACCATCCGCTCAAGAACAAATTGGCCCGTGGCTGAATCTAGTTGATAATCCCTGGTATATAGTATGTAAATCAGATACTACACGTTTATGCAGGAAAATGCAGTGCAGCACATAATGTAAACATCAATCATCAAAATAGTTTAACACCTCATACACAATGCAGATAGTCCGCACACGCACACGCACAACACACACACAACATAATAACCACCCTAAATTCGGATTACTTCTATCCCATCATGCACCAGACACAAGGCAGCAACCACATTGGATGAACACAAGACGGAAGCAGATGGGGAGGGGTGATGATAAGTGAATCAGAGATCACTCACCTACTCTGAAGTTGGGGGCAGTGAGGGTGTCTGTGGCATGGCCATTCTCACTGATGATGGTGGTGGTGTTGCCCAGCTCACAGTTGTTCTGGCACCGCCCCCCTGTGCAGGTCACCTTGCAGATGGTGGGTGTGAAGACCACCTTGATCCGGCCCGTGTGGTTCCCCACTGCCAGTCGGGATGCACAGCACACCATCAGAAAGAAGAGGGAAAGGAAGGAGAGTCTAGTCAGTCTTGTATCCATTGGTTAGTTAGTAACACCTTGAGTGGCCTGTCACGGACGATCACGAACAAAGAGTTCAGTCAAAACAATAACTGAAAGGACTGTTGTCCTCTCTATTCACATATACCCCTGTTGTGTCTCTCTTTTCCCTCTATCTTTTTCTTTCATCCCCTCTCTCTCTCTCTCTCCCACTGCTCCGGTGGCGTCTCTGAAACATGAGGAGGGAAAGAGAAAAAACGGAGGGAGAGAGCTCAGCAAACAAAACTCTGGGATGCACTCCAATTCTTCATCAAAAGTCAAGTTCCCTGAGAGGTGGGTATTGGCAGATCACAATGCCATGCTTTATTCCAAGACGGACAAAGAGTGGGCATGGCAGCCTAGTCGGCCCTGGTTTCTCTGCTTTCCCACTCCTTCTCTTCTTATTTCTCTCTCTCACTTTCTCCCTCCCTTTCTCTCCTGTCTCCCACCTAGCAAATTTTCTAGGACTCTGGCACCTCTGTCTGAAAGAAAGCTCTCCCAAAATGCTTTGCTGTGTCTCCTCCTAAGATCACCTCCCCTCTCTCTCCCTCTCTGCGCTTTAGGATGAAGTCACGGCTGCCCACTGTACCGAGATAGAAACTAGTCTACCCGCCTGCCCGCCTGCCCGCCTGCCCGCCTGCCCATTCGCCTATCCTCTCCCCTCCCTCAACACCAAACCCAGCCCTCATATCAGACACACAGACAGAGAGAGAGAAAGAGAGAGGGGGAGAGAGAGAGGGTTAGAAATAAAGAGAGAGAGAGAAGGAGACTAGCGAGACAGAGAGAAGAGTATTGATCACAAACATCTGTCCTGGGTCTACCACATCCCTTCCCAGACTACCCTCCTCCAACTTTTCCCCTTCTACTTTTCTGCGTCTTTATATAAAGTTCCTCAGCTCCCCTTCCTTTTCTCTCCCATTCACTTCTTCCTTTTCCCTTCCAACGTCTCTCTCTACATCCTGTCTTTACTTCTTGGTAGCGCCCCCCCCCCCCCCGTCCCCCCCCCCCGTCTGTCCGTCCGTCCGTCCATCCAAACTTCCCCAAAACCCCAGACTCCTGAGCTCAACATTTCGTCTGCGGCTGTCAGCTGTTCACACCAGACAGAGCAGAGATGCAGGGAGCATGGCCAAGGGGAGAGAGGGCTTTTTCTCTAAACCAGAGAGCAGGCAAAACCACTGGATTACAGGCTTTTGGGCTGCCTAAATATTTGCTATAAGATGAAAAAAATATGTAGACATAAAGGGGAACTAATATGATGTAGTCAAAAGCCAAGGACTAATAGACAGTTGGTTTTAAACGTGAGCCAACTGAATTATATACATAATAGACACACAGTATTAAAAAGACAAGTTTAGAAAGTCTATTTTGCCAAATGTAATTTCCAAGTAGAAGGAAGGAGAGCCATTCCCATGTAGGAAGGAGCATTGCTCTGACTGATGCTGGCATGGGAGAGCTGATGGGGGGAAAAGGTCTGCTTTAACAACCTGCTCTGCTCCTTTAAAACCCTATAGACATATCAGGCTCCTCTCAGCCTCTGGCTCCTGGTAGGGGCCTACACACAAAAACCATCAACCTCTCCATCAAACTGCTGCTGCCTGCTGAAATGTCCTGCATTCTTTACCTGCAGTATAATCCCCCGTGTCACACCAGGGCTTTCTGTGTCTGCTATATTGGGCCATCGCTCCAGACTACGCAGAGTTCGGCCAGCGGAGTGTCCCTTTTTAGACATCACGTCGTTCAGTCTCTCTGCACTCGTTCACTGTATTATGCCAGTTTCCCTCCATCACCTCATCACACCGTGACCCAAAAACGTACTGGTTTCTCTCTGGGGGCTGAGCATTCCTTTGGCCATTACCTCCCAGTAGTTTGTAGCTCTTTACTTTCTGTGGTTTCTGGGTGCTTAAGCTACCACCACAACCACCTTCATTCAGAGAAGGCCTAGGTATCACCGCTGACAGGAGGTATAGAGATGTATGGACAGGAGAAGCCTTGGAAACAGATCACATTCCCCAGAACATGGAGATCTATATAAGGCTCTGCTGTTGTCAGACAGCTCCCCCCTGCACCATGTTCAACACATGCCTTAACTACTCTGACACGGCTTGGAGTCCCTGGCCTCAGCAGTGATAAAACATATCCATCTTCATCCCTCCATCCCTCTTCTGCCTCCATAAGTGTATGCAAGCAGATCCTTCGTACGGCACGGTAGACTTCGCCAGCTCTGTGGAGCAGCTCTGTGGAGCATATGGAGAGAGAAGCTGGAGGGGCGTCTCAGACAGAATACAGACATCAATCAGCATGGAAGAGGCAGGGGGATGTAAGAGGAGGTGGCTGAGAACACACAGGCTAGGCAAGACTGGAGGGATGTGGGGGGATATGGAGAAAGTGAGTCTGCAAGGAAAAAGAGGGTCTTCTTTTGAGCTCCCCTGGTGGACCTCTACGGGTCCAATGTTTCCCTGTATGGGGGGGAAGACAGCTGTCTTCGAAGCCAAACATGTAGCCTTCCAGCGCGACGATCTACAGCTTAGAGCGGGAGCCTAGTTTGTCTGTCTGTGTGGGAGAGCTGAGGGACAGCAGCCGGCGGGGAGAATGGCTTTCCCAGACAAGGCACCATAGCTAGCTGCTGACAGGCTGTCTGTTGCATGGGACAGGGCTGACAGGAAGGCTGCAGGCCCGCCGATTTAGGAGCACAAACACTCTCCCCTTTCTGCTACTCCAGTAGGCAGGTAGCACACCGACACCACCGCACACTGGGCTAAAACCAACAGACATCCCTACCAATTTGGAGCTGAAGGCCTGAGGCGCTATTCATTGTGACATAGGCAGTGTATCTACTGTAAGTGTTTCGCTAGATGGAGTAAAGATTTTTGTGCCTTGACTCTTTTTTAATGGGGGGAAGGCAGGGGGCAGGGGATGGGGTTCTATTGTGCCCTTGTAAAGGCGCATTCCTTTTCCTTTTAAGACCTCTACTGTATCTTAGTGATGTGCAGTTTGTGAACGATTCATTATTTTTGAATGACTATTTTTACTGACTCGATTCGTTAAGAGTCATGATTTGTTAATTTTAGTCGTTCGTTTGACCTGCTGGCCGCAATTAATCATACAGCAGGATTAATACGCGCTCCTCCGGTTTAGCGGCTCCGGATACGTCCTCCGACCAACTAATGCTGCAGGCAGCATAGAGAAGAAAAATACATGTTAGAACTGATCATTGATTGCATGGTACAATAATGAATGCAATTAATTGATTATTGAATGTTATTGTTGGACACAGCTTTGTAAAACTAAAACATAAACAGCCTGCCTCTGCTCAACAAACTCAAACTCGAGAACTAATCGTTTGGGGGGCTGCTGCAGTTCGCAAACGATATTGTGCTAATCTCCCTCAAGCATTGTGTTCTGCCAAGATTAATTCACAATCTAGTCTAGTTGCGGCCCCAAAGACCTTGTTTCAAAGTTAGAGAACAAATCATATTTTTATGCCGACCAATCAAAACTGTACATTGTTTGAAGCACACTTTTATAAGTCTCAGTCACAAATGACAGCTCTAATGCCCCCTATGGTGAATGAGAGGCTTGTAGAATCATGACTCTTTCTAGTTCGCCAGTAGGGGGTCTTGCGTGCTCTGGGCATTACTGAACCAAATTAACTAAAATGAGTTGAAAGATTCATTTTTTTGACTGAAAGAGTTGAAAAGATCTGAGTCAGTAAAAAGAGCCGAACTTCGCATCACTACTGTATCTCCCCCTTCGTCCCCTCTTTCCATCTCCCCTCCCTCCTCTCCATCTCTGTTTCGCTCTCTCTCTCTTCCCTCTGATATCTGATGTCTGGACATATCCCTGATGGTCCCACACTGGAGCTGTATAGAGTGTACTGGGGTTATTTGTAGCTCTGTGGCCAGGCTGGGGCTGGCTGAGGACAGCAGCCACAAGGGCCCCAGAGGGGAGTGGGAGGAAGACACAGACAGACTCACAGAGACCCGCGGAGGCTGTTGAGTCTGCAGACTGCTCCATTTATAGCACAGACACTGTCTGGGTAGACGGACATTGAGCCATTCCCTTTCAGGTCAGCAAATTCATCTACCCTTATTTACCTTAGCAGACGTCCACTGGGAAGTTTAACAGGAGGTTAGAATATGTATATCCTCTGCCAACACAGTAGAGAGTATACCTCTAGGTGTACAGCATATCAGATATACAGTATAACCTTAAATACATACCATGAGATGGGAAATCATCATGAAAACCTCCAAGCCACTTCGCTTCCATCCACAAGCCATGCACTATTCATGTTCTCACTTTCAAAAGCCATTTGACTGTTCGGCCACATTGTAAAGTGTAAATGGAAGACAATGTGTCTTCCATGTACGGCCCACAAGGCTATTCAGTGGGGAAGCTTTAAGAGGAGCAGATAACAGCTATTCAACAGCCCAGCACACTGGAGATGGCCTCTCCCATTCATATCAGTCTGTCACACTTGTTTCAGCAATTGAGGGGTTCTCTGTTGGATGACACAGTGTATCACCTTGCTCTGTCATTTCATTTTCTCTCACACTCCCTTCCTTTATCTGAAATTGCCCTCTGAAAATTAGGCTAATAATTCATTTTAGACAGAGCCGAGCAGCAGGCAATACTTAACTCTTTATGCCATTACCGCTGTGGCTGCAATTTGAAAAATCCCATTGCTGCCCAACTTCAAGCTCCAGTAACAGCAGATGTGCGTGTGTGTGTGTGAGTGTGTGTACTGTTTATGCCCATAAGGAACAATTGCTGCCTTTTATCAATTTAGATAAAATAACTGAGGAGTAAGACAATGTATTTAACATGCAGTGACTTATCTTACTAGAGGCAGCTGACAATGTGACAGATGTTTATATATAGAACCCATCTAAAGACTAACATACCATTTAATGTTATTATTTCCTCGCCATAAACCAAATCTCAAATTACCATAAGCAATCTGGCTTCATAATTCAACCATAGCATATCCTTTGCTCAAATTGACAGATCTTTTATCTAACTAAATAAAGAGCATATTAACTTGAATGTACCTTCCACACGGTGATTGAGATACCATCAGTGCAACCCCTCCCCCTCCCCACTGGCAACACCCTACCCCCCAGCCCCTACCCCCGAACTCCCCAATTAGGCTGTGTGTTTTTATATGACTCTGTTGACACAGAGTACAGCAGGAACCCATTCCACAGGGGGAGAGCGGGCTACTGCATAGCGCTGAAATCGCACTGGCTCCCGTAACGTGAGAAATGGGTGCCGTCCAAACCCAATGCTAAAATAATGACAGGCTGACCTAACTAAAGCGTCACTACAGTGTCCGTTTGGCAGTGATTAATGGTCGCCCCGATCAATCTCCAACCCTGAAATAACAAACAGGCCAGTGTAATTGGCTCAGCTGGATCTGCTGACACTAGCTGGTGTCGTGCGGTCTGCTCAAAGAGTAGAGAGAGAGCGAGAGAGAGAGAGACTGTCACCCTGTCATGGAATTTTCCAAACCCCGGGTTCAGTCGTCCCCAGTCTCTGCCCCGTGCCAGTAAAGCTGTGCCTGGGAGAGCTCAGGAATTTTTATACCGAGCCGACGACACTTTTATTAAAAAATAAAATTCATTTGTGAAATAACATCTTTAACGTGTTTGAGGACTTTGCTTACCGCCACAGAACCAATGGTTGGCAAAGTGCGGGAAAGGCCTCAGACTCACAAAATCATCACTTAGTAAATACTAGCTGATTTAAGAGCAGAGGTTTGGGACAATATAGTGCTGCCCTAAGAGTAAAGATGACTGTTTCTCAGCTTCTTTAGCACATCATAAAGTCACCTGGTGTTTCAGGTGCACATCCAAAGCCTCCAAATTCTTAAATGTCGTATATCTGTGTCAGGCCAGTAGCTAACCTTCCTGTTAAAAACCCTTTCTCCTTAACTCTCTCTCTGGACCTGTGAGAGACACAAACTTTGTAGCCTTTTACTGATGAGGTAGGAATCCATCACCCGTCTCAGCCTGACCCTATTGTTCAGTGGCATAGGGCACTTCACACCTACAGTGGGGAGAACAAGTATTTGATACACTGCCGATTTTGCAGGTTTTCCTTCTTACAAAGCATGTAGAGGTCTGTAATTTTTATCATAGGTACACTTCAACTGTGAGAGACGGAATCTAAAACAAAAATCCAGAAAGTCACATTGTATGATTTTTAAGTAATTAATTTGCATTTTATTGCATGACATAAGTATTTGATCACCTACCAACCAGTAAGAATTCCGGCTCTCACAGACCTGTTAGTTTTTCTTTAAGAAGCCCTCCTGTTCTCCACTCATTACCTGTATTAACTGCACCTGTTTGAACTCGTTACCTGTATAAAAGACACCTGTCCACACACTCAATCAAACAGACTCCAACCTCTCCACAATGGCCAAGACCAGAGAGCTGTGTAAGGACATCAGGGATAAAATTGTAGACCTGCACAAGGCTGGGATGGGCTACAGGACAATAGGCAAGCAGCTTGGTGAGAAGGCAACAACTGTTGGCGCAATTATTATAAAATGGAAGAAGTTCAAGATGACGGTCAATCACCCTCGGTCTGGGGCTCCATGCAAGATCTCACCTCGTAGGGCATCAATGATCATGAGGAAGGTGAGGGATCAGCCCAGAACTACACAGCAGGACCTGGTCAATGACCTGAAGAGAGCTGGGACCACAGTCTCAAAGAAAACCATTAGTAACACACTACGCCGTCATGGATTAAAAACCTGCAGCGCACGCAAGGTCCCCCTGCTCAAGCCAGCGCATGTCCAGGCCCGTCTGAAGTTTGCCAATGACCATCTGGATGATCCAGAGGAGGAATGGGAGAAGGTCATGTGGTCTGATGAGACAAAAATAGAGCTTTTTGGTCTAAACTCCACTCGCCGTGTTTGGAGGAAGAAGAAGGATGAGTACAACCCCAAGAACACCATCCCAACCGTGAAGCATGGAGGTGGAAACATCATTCTTTGGGGATGCTTTTCTGCAAAGGGGACAGGACGACTGCACCGTATTGAGGGGAGGATGGATGGGGCCATGTATCGCGAGATCTTGGCCAACAACCTCCTTCCCTCAGTAAGAGCATTGAAGATGGGTCGTGGCTGGTTCTTCCAGCATGACAACGACCCGAAACACACAGCCAGGGTAACTAAGGAGTGGCTCCGTAAGAAGCATCTCAAGGTCCTGGAGTGGCCTAGCCAGTCTCCAGACCTGAACCCAATAGAACATCTTTGGAGGGAGCTGAAAGTCCGTATTGCCCAGCGACAGCCCCGAAACCTGAAGGATCTGGAGAAGGTCTGTATGGATGAGTGGGCCAAAATCCCTGCTGCAGTGTGTGCAAACCTGGTCAAGAACTACAGGAAATGTATGATTTCTGTAATTGCAAACAAAGGTTTCTGTACCAAATATTAAGTTCTGCTTTTCTGATGTATCAAATACTTATGTCATGCAATAAAATGCAAATTAATTACTTAAAAATCATACAATGTGATTTTCTGGATTTTTATTTTAGATTCCATCTCTCACAGTTGAAGTGTACCTATGATAAAAATTACAGACCTCTACATGCTTTGTAAGTAGTAAAACCTGCAAAATCAGCAGTGTATCAAATACTTGTTCTCCCCACTGTATGTGTTAGGGACCAGTTTGCCAGGGAAATCACTCAGCTGACCAGGTTCAGCCAATCACTGGCTCTCCCTGCTGGTGGTAATAGACACCCATTCCTGCTTGTGCTTTAGTTGCTTCCAGGAGGGCAGGTTAAGAACGTCTCTGTAAACTACTGTCCTCCACTACAACTCATAACTGGACCTTTCCTGAAGGGACAAGCCTTCCCTCCAATCAAATCAAAGTTTATTGGTCGTGTACACAGATTTGCAGATGTTATCGCAGGTGCAGCAAAATGCTTGTGTTTCTAGCTCCAACAGTGCAGTAATACCTAGCTTTTTTTTTATACACACATAATCCAGAAAAATAAAAAAGAAGTTATATAGGATGAGCAATGACTAAAATACAGTATATACATATAAAGTGTGTGAAACAGTATGTAAACATTATTAAAGTGACCAGTGTTCAATGACTCTATGTACATAGGGCAGCAGTCTCTAAGGTGCCGGGTAGAGTATCGGGTGGTAGCCGGCTAGAACAGTGACTTAGGTTCAGGGCATGGTACTGGGCGGAGGCCGGCTAGTGGTGACTGTTTAACAGTCTGATGGCCTGGAGATATAAGCTGTTTCTCAGTCTCTCAGTCCCAGCTTTGATGCACCTGTACGGTCTATGCCTTCTAGATGGAAGTGGGGTGAACAGGCCGTGGCTCGGGTGGCTGAAGTCCTTGATGATCTTCTTGACCTTCCTGTGACATCGGGTGCTGTAGATGTCCTGGAGGGCAGGCAGTGTGCCCCTGGTGATGCGCTGGGCTAACCGCACCACCCTCTGGAGAGCCCTGCGGTTTCGGACGGTGCAATTGCCATACCAGGCGGTGATACAGCCCGACAGGATGCTCTCAATTGTGCATCTGTAGAAGTTTGTGAGGGTCTTAGGGGCCAAGTCAAATTTCTTCAGCCTCCTGAGGTGCATCACTGAACATGGATTCATGTGTGTATTTGATCTGTTATAGGCTGCTATTGCTTTGTTAGTACAGTGAGGGAAAAAAGTATTTGATCCCCTGCTGATTTTGTACGTTTGCCCACTGACAAAGAAATGATCAGTCTATAATTTTAATGGTAGGTTTATTTGAACCGTGAGAGACAGAATAACAACAAAAAAATCCAGAAAAACGCATGTAAAAAATGTTATAAATTGATTAAGACCTTCAGAAACTTTTACAGATGCACAATTGAGAGCATCCTGTCGGGCTGTATCACCGCCTGGTACGGCAACTGCACCGCCCGCAACTGCAGGGCTCTCCAGAGGGTGGTGCGGTCTGCCCAACGCATCACCGGGGGCACACTGCCTTCCCTCCAGGACACCTACAGCACCCAATGTCACAGGAAGGCCAAAAAGATAATCAAGGACATCAACCACGCGAGCCACGGCCTGTTCACCCCACTATAATCCAGAAGGCAAGGTCAGTACAGGTGCATCAAAGCTGGGACCGAGAGACTGAAAAACAGCTTCTATCTCAAGGCTATCAGACTGTTAAATAGCCATCACTAGCCGGCTACCACCCGGCTACTCAACCCTGCACCTTAGAGGCTGCTGCCCTAAGGAATCACTGGCCACTTTAATAATGGAACACTAGTCACTTTAATAATGTTTACATACTGCTTTACTCATCTCATATGTACAGTGGGGAAAAAAAGTATTTAGTCAGCCACCAATTGTGCAAGTTCTCCCACTTAAAAAGATGAGAGAGGCCTGTAATTTTCATCATAGGTACACGTCAACTATGACAGACAAATTGAGGAAAAAAAATCCAGAAAATCACATTGTAGGATTTTTTATGAATTTATTTGTAAATTATGGTGGAAAATAAGAATTTGGTCACCTACAAACAAGCAAGATTTCTGGCTCTCACAGACCTGTAACTTCTTCTTTAAGAGGCTCCTCTGTCCTCCACTCGTTACCTGTATTAATGGCACCTGTTTGAACTTGTTATCAGTATAAAAGACACCTGTCCACAACCTCAAACAGTCACACTCCAAACTCCACTATGGCCAAGACCAAAGAGCTGTCAAAGGACACCAGAAACAAAATTGTAGACCTGCACCAGGCTGGGAAGACTGAATCTGCAATAGGTAAGCAGCTTGGTTTGAAGAAATCAACTGTGGGAGCAATTATTAAGAAATGGAAGACATACAAGACCACTGGTAATCTCCCTCGATCTTGGGCTCCACGCAAGATCTCACCCCGTGGGGTCAAAATGATCACAAGAACGGTGAGCAAAAATCCCAGAACCACACGGGGGGGACCTAGTGAATGACCTGCAGAGAGCTGGGACCAAAGTAACAAAGCCTACCATCAGTAACACACTACGCCGCCAGGGACTCAAATCCTGCAGTGCCAGACGTGTCCCCCTGCTTAAGCCAGTACATGTCCAGGCCCGTCTGAAGTTTGCTAGAGTGCATTTGGATGATCCAGAAGAGGATTGGGAGAATGTCATATGGTCAGATGAAACCAAAATAGAACTTTTTGGTAAAAACTCAACTCGTCGTGTTTGGAGGACAAAGAATGCTGAGTTGCATCCAAAGAACACCATACCTACTGTGAAGCATGGGGGTGGAAACATCATGCTTTGGGGCTGTTTTTCTGCAAAGGGACCAGGACGACTGATCCGTGTAAAGGAAAGAATGAATGGGGCCATGTATCGTGAGATTTTGAGTGAAAACCTCCTTCCATCAGCAAGGGCATTGAAGATGAAACGTGGCTGGGTCTTTCAGCATGACAATGATCCCAAACACACCACCCGGGCAACGAAGGAGTGGCTTCGTAAGAAGCATTTCAAGGTCCTGGAGTGGCCTAGCCAGTCTCCAGATCTCAACCCCATAGAAAATCTTTGGAGGGAGTTGAAAGTCTGTGTTGCCCAGCGACAGCCCCAAAACATCACTGCTCTAGAGGAGATCTGCATGGAGGAATGGGCCAAAATACCAGCAACAGTGTGTGAAAACCTTGTGAAGACTTACAGAAAACGTTTGACCTGTGTCATTGCCAACAAAGGGTATATAACAAAGTATTGAGAAACTTTTGTTAATGACCAAATACTTATTTTCCACCATAATTTGCAAATAAATTCATAAAAAATCCTACAATGTGATTTTCTGGAAAGAAAATTCTCATTTTGTCTGTCATAGTTGACGTGTACCTATGATGAAAATTACAGGCCTCTCTCATCTTTTTAAGTGGGAGAACTTGCACAATTGGTGGCTGACTAAATACTTTTTTTCCCCATTGTATATACTGTATTCTATTCTACTGTATTTAGTCAATGCCACTCCGACATTGCTCGTCCTAATATTTATATATTTCTTAATTCCATTCTTTTAGATTTGTGTATTGTTGTGAATTGTTAGATACTACTGCACTGTTGGAGCTAGGAACACAAGCGTTTTGCTACCCCCGCAATAACATCTGCTAAATACGTGTAAATGACCAATACAATTTGATTTTATTTTGTTTGAAATCTCTCCCCATTGCTTTCTATGGGCCAAGATGGCTGCCAGTCATGTCATTATATATCCTTACCTAAAATGGCCGACCAGTGATGTCATCACGCACCCGGTCACTTCCTGATATGGTCATAGCAACATCCAACATGGACTCTTGTTAGCATGTTAACATCCTAGCCTTTGTAGCCACTAACACTGATGCAAACTTGCCCTTACTGTACATACATACTACTGTGTGCTATTACCTATAGCCCTACTAGGTTACTATGGTAGCTCCCCCGTACATATTGTATACTATGCTAGTCACTAATTGCATCCTGTTTTATACTGCCTATGCTATTCTAGCCCCTTACTACAGCATGCTACAATTTGTGTTATGTAACCTGTTCGCCTGCATTATTGCTCTGTAGCATGTTAGCTTACTAGCCCCTGTGTATTACTGTATATTTATTACCAGCCAATAATATTACCATGCTAGCACCGCTAACACTACTATAGCCATTACTATCATGTGCTAGCCCATTGCTATGCCATTGTTGATTTGTAAATATTGCATCACTGCTATTATTACTGTATAGCCAACACTGCTGCCACGCTGTTGTAATATATACAGTGGCTTGCGAAAGTATTTACCCCCCTTGGCATTTTTCCTATTTTGTTGCCTTACAACCTGGAATTAAAATAGATTTTTGGGGGGTTTGTATCATTTGATTTACACAACATGCCTACCACTTTGAAGATGCAAAATATTTTGCAAGTCTCTTGGGGTATGTCTCTATAAGCTTGGCACATCTAGCCACTGGGATTTTTGCCCATTCTTCAAGGCAAAACTGCTCCAGCTCCTTCAAGTTGGATGGGTTCCGCTGGTGTACAGCAATCTTTAAGTCATACCACAGATTCTCAATTGGATTGAGGTCTGGGCTTTGACTAGGCCATTCCAAGACATTTGAATGTTTCCCCTTAAACCACTCAAGTTTTGCTTTAGCAGTATGCTTAGGGTCATTGTCCTGGTGGAAGGTGATCCTCCGTCCCAGTCTCAATTCTCTGGAAGACTGAAACAGGTTTCCCTCAAGAATTTCCCTGTATTTAGCGCCATCCATCATTCCTTCAATTCTGACCAGTTTCCCAGTCCCTCCCGATGAAAAACATCCCCACAGCATGATGCTGCCACCACCATGCTTCACTGTGGGGATGGTGTTCTCGGGGTGATGAGAGGTGTTGGGTTTGCGCCAGACATAGTGTTTTCCTTGATGGCCAAAAAGCTCAATTTTAGTCTCATCTGACCAGAGTACCTTCTTCCATATGTTTGGGGAGTCTCCCACATGCCTTTTGGTGAACACCAAACGTGTTTGCTTATTTTTTCTAAAGCAATGGCTTTTT
The DNA here is from genome assembly GCF_964263955.1 of Coregonus lavaretus. Taxonomy (NCBI): domain Eukaryota; kingdom Metazoa; phylum Chordata; class Actinopteri; order Salmoniformes; family Salmonidae; genus Coregonus; species Coregonus lavaretus. The sequence continues at coordinate 47,601,440 of NC_139988.1, forward strand.
CTGGCCACTCTTCCAAAAAGCCCAGCTCTGTGGAGTGTACGGCTTAAAGTGGTCCTATGGACAGATACTCCAATCTCCGCTGTGGAGCTTTGCAGCACCTTCAGGGTTATCTTTGGTCTCTTTGTTGCCTCTCTGATTAATGCCCTCCTTGTTTTGGTGGGCGGCCCTCTCTTGGCAGGTTTGTTGTGGTGCCATATTCTTCACAGTTTTAAATAATGGATTTAATTGTGCTCTGTGGGATGTTCAAAGTTTCGGATAATTTTTATAACCCAACCCTGATCTGTACTTCTCCACAACTTTGTCCCTGACCTGTTTGGTGAGCTCCTTGGTCTTCATTGTGCCGCTTGCTTGGTGGTGCCCCTTGCTTAGTGGTGTTGCAGACTCTGGGGCCTTTCAGAACAGGTGTATATATACTGAGATCATGTGACACTTAGATTGCACACAGGTGGACTTTATTTAACTAATTATGTGACTTCTGAAGGTAATTGGTTGCACCATATCTTATTTAGGGGCTTCATAGCAAAGGGGGTGAATACATATGCACACACCACCTTTCCGTTATTAATTTTTTTGAATTATTTTGGAACAAGTTATTTTTTTAATTTCACTTCACCTATTGGGACTATTTTGTGTATGTCCATCACATGAAATCCAAATAAAAATCAATTTAAATTACAGGTTGTAATGAAACAAAATAGGAAAAACGCCAAGGGAGATGAATACTTTTGCAAGGCACTGTATTCCCTGTTCCTTCTGTCCTACAGAAAACCACTATCACTTTCACTGATTCTATTCCTCTTCCTGTTTGCTGTGTGTGTGTCTGTTTGATGTGTGGTAATAAAGTGTGGATTGTATTTCTGTCTCCTACAGGTGATTTCTGTCCTCTACCCGGAACCCTGGGACAGTTGTACCTATAATCTAAACCAACACCTCTTTGGAAACTATCACATGGTGGCGCTTTTTTCCAGTTTCCAGTTCTCCAGTTTATGGAGCTTAGGTTAAGTTAATACAGTAACAGGATGGGCTACTCACCGTGAATGGGGTTGTGTCCCACCGTCAGGGGAATGGGTCTGTCAGGCTGGTGTTGGACGTGCGTCTGGGTGTGTGTGGTGTGTGTGTGGTAGTACTTGGGCTTCAGGACAAACTGCTGGCTACCAGGCTGGATTCTGTAAGGGAAAAAACAACAACTGTCAAACACTGTAAAGAACAATTTAATCTATGTACATAGATTAAATTCACATCCTTGAAATAATACATTAACAATTAGTTTGTTCTGAAACTTGCACCATACAGTCATAGGGTTAAATCTGCAACAGAACCAAAAGCAAATGATTAAATACAGTGCCTTGCAAAAGTATTTATCCCCCTTGGCATTTTTCCTATTTTGTTGCAGTACAACCTGTAATTTAAATGGATATTTATTTGGATTTCATGTAATGGACATACACAAAATAGACCAAATTGGTGAAGTGAAATTAAAAAATAACTTGTTTCAAAAAATTCAAATAAATAAATAACGGAAAAGTGGTGCGTGCATATGTATTCACCCCCTTTGCTATGAAGCCCCTAAATAAGATCTGGTGCAACCAATTACCTTCAGAAGTCACATAATTAGTTAAATAAAGTCCACCTGTGTGCAATCTAAGTGTCACATGATCTCAGTATATATATACACCTGTTCTGAAAGGCCCCAGAGTCTGCAACACCACTAAGCAAGGGGCACCACCAAGCAAGCGGCACCATGAACATCAAGGAGCTCTCCAAACAGGTCAGGGATAAAGTTGTGGAGAAGTACAGATCAGGGTTGGGTTATAAAAAAATATCAGAAACGTTGAACATCCCACGGAGCACCATTAAATCCATTATTAAAAAATTTGAAGAATATGGCACCACAACAAACCTGCCAAGAGAGGGCCGCCCACCAAAACTCACGGACCAGGCAAGGAGGGCATTAATCAGAGAGGCAACAAAGAGACCAAAGATAACCCTGAAGGAGCTGCAAAGCTCCACAGCGGAGATTGGAGTATCTGTCCATAGGACCACTTTAAGCCGTACACTCCACAGAGCTGGGCTTTATAGAAGAGTGGGTAGAAAAAGCCATTGCTTAAAAAAAAAAGCAAACACGTTTGGTGTTCGCCAAAAGGCATGTGGGAGACTCCCCAAACATATGGAAGAAGGTACTCTGGTCAGATGAGACTAAAATTGAGCTTTTTGGCCATCAAGGAAAACGCTATGTCTGGCGCAAACCCAACACCTCTCATCACCCCTAGAACACTATTCCCACAGTGAAGCATGGTGGTGGCAGCATCATGCTGTGGGGATGTTTTTCATCGGCAGGGACTGGGAAACTGGTCAGAATTGAAGGAGTGATGGATGGCGCTCAATACAGGGAAATTCTTGAGGGAAACCTGTTTCAGTCTTCCAGAGATTTGAGACTGGGACGGAGGTTCACCTTCCAGCAGGACAATGACCCTAAGCATACTGCTAAAGCAACACTCAAGTGGTTTAAGGGGAAACATTTAAATGTCTTGGAATGGCCTAGTCAAAGCCCAGACCTCAATCCAATTGAGAATCTGTGGTATGACTTAAAGATTGCTGTACACCAGCGGAACCCATCCAACTTGATGGAGCTGGAGCAGTTTTGCCTTGAAGAATGGGCAGAAATCCCAGTGGCTAGATGTGCCAAGCTTATAGAGACATACCCCAAGAGACTTGCAGCTGTAATTGCTGAAAAAGGTGTCTCTACAAAGTATTGACTTTGGGGGGGTGAATAGTTATGCACGCTCAAGTTTTCTTTTTTTTGGTATTATTTCTTGTTTGTTTCACAATAAAAAATATTTTGCATCTTCAAAGTGGTAGACATGTTGTGTAAATCAAATGATACAACCCCCCCCAAAATCCATTTTAATTCCAGGTTGTAAGGCAACAAAATAGGAAAAATGCCAAGGGGGTTGAATACTTTCGCAAGCCACTGTACCTATTCTGCTGAGGGCTATACTTAATAGCTCTATCAACGCTTTGACCTATATGAACCCTCCAAGGCCCACACCTCCTAGGTGAAGATTATGGGGGGCTACGGGACCTAAATCATTGCGTCAGTCGTCTCATGTCCTCCCACTCAGAGAGAGGGATATGAGACAAAAGCACTGTCCAGAAACCCAGAGAATGAACCTAATCTCCCCCAGTGAGACGGGTGAGGAAACCCAGACACATCCTCAACACTGGAGGAGGGAGAGGAGAGGAGAGAGGAGGGGAGTGGGAGCTGGTCCAAAACAACGAGACCGCCCTGTAGTCCCCCTGACAAGGCCCAATCAAACATGACAGACAGAGTGAAAGGACAATAGGGGGTGGGTGGCAGGGGGGTATGGAGAGCAGGGTGGGGGGTGTGGGCAAGGAGAGGAGGGTTAGGATAATGTAGGATTGAAGTAGAACAAAACCCTCCAAAAGAAGCCCTGCAAAGCCTCTCTATTCCTAACCACTGCTAAATGTCCCTCAGTCCAAATGAAATGTGACTTGTTTACACGAGAGGAAGAGAAATCTGGTAATCTGGTACAGGGCTGCTGAGCGATATTGCCAGAGACAGCAGTAGTAGAGGTTTTTTCTTTACAGCATAACCATATCAAATTGTCAGCTGCCACACTAAAACCACTCAGACAGGTCTGGGTCATGGTAACAGAGGTCAAAGGACAAAAATAAATCTATTTTTGACAGGAGAGAAAAGAGCACAACAATATGGGTGGTGTTGAGAGCCATTTCTAAACGGTTTATAAAGGGGGAGGATAAAGAGACAAAACATTAGAGACGTTCAGCCTTATCAGAGCGCTGAACAATCTTCATATGCCTACAGGGAGACAACAATGTACTGGCCAAGAAATAGCTTATCATTAGCAGAGGCACAGCCAAGTCCATGTTTCCATAAAAAAATGTATGTACAGTGAGGGAAAAAAGTATTTGATCCCCTGCTGATTTTGTATGTTTGCCCACTGACAAAGACATGATCAGTCTATAATTTTAATGGTAGGTTTATTTGAACGGTGAGAAATAGTATAACAACAAAAAAATCCAGAAAAACGCATGTAGAAAATGATATAAATTGATTTGCATTTTAATTAGGGAAATAAGTATTTGACCCCTCTGCAAAACATGACTTAGTACTTGGTGGCAAAACCCTTGTTGGCAATCACAGAGGTCAGACGTTTCTTGTAGTTGGCCACCAGGTTTGCACACATCTCAGGAGGGATTTTGTCCCACTCCTCTTTGCAGATCTTCTCCAAGTCATTAAGGTTTCGAGCTTGATGTTTGGCAACTCGAACCTTCAGCTCTCTCCACAGATTTTCTATGGGATTAAGCTCTGGAGACTGGTTAGGCCACTCCAGAACCTTAATGTGCTTCTTCTTGAGCCACTCCTTTGTTGCCTTGGCTGTGTGTTTTGGGTCATTGTCATGCTGGAATACCCATCCACGACCCATTTTCAATGCCCTGGCTGAGGGAAGTAGGTCCTCACCCAAGATTTGACGGTACATGGCCCCGTCCATCATCCCTTTGATGCGGTGAAGTTGTCCTGTCCCCTTAGCAGAAAAACACCCCCAAAGCATAATATTTCCACCTCCATGTTTGACAGTGTGGATGGTGTTCTTGGGGTCTTAGGCAGCATTCCTCCTCCTCCAAACACGGCGAGTTGAGTTGATGCCAAAGAGCTCGATTTTGGTCTCATCTGACCACAACATTTTCACCAAGTTCTCCTCTGAATCATTTAGATGTTCATTGGCAAACTTCAGACGGGCCTCTATATGTGCTTTCTTGAGCAGGGGGACCTTGCGGGCGCTGCAGGATTTCAGTCCTTCACGGCATAATGTGTTACCAATTGTTTTCTTGGTGACTATGGTCCCAGCTGCCTTGAGATCATTGACAAGATCCTCCTGTGTAGTTCTGGGCTGATTCCTCACCGTTCTCATGATCATTGCAACTCCACGAGGTGAGATCTTGCATGGAGCCCCAGGCCGAGGGAGATTGACAGTTATTTTGTGTTTCTTCCATTTGCGAATAATCGCACCAACTGTTGTCACCTTCTCACCAAGCTGCTTGGCGATGGTCTTGTTGCCCATTCCAGCCTTGTGTAGGTCTACAATCTTGTCCCTGACATCCTTGGAGAGCTCTTTGGTCTTGGCCATGGTGGAGAGTTTGGAATCTGATTGATTGATTGCTTCTGTGGACAGGTGTCTTTTATTGATCCAAGATGGCGTAGCAGTGCGGTCGCGGTTTTATTCATTGTCCTAGTGTAAATATCCCGTTTCTTGTTTTTTTTGTCTATTTTGTATATATTTCTCAATTTGTACTTTTCATTCTTTAACTAAATATACTTTCCTGCAACCCGCCTCACCCAACGTGGAAAGGATTCTATTATTTCTTTATAACTTTCATCAAGAACCTTAAGCTGAAACTAGTGTAGCTGCAACTGAATGGCTACTTGCTATTAGTCACCGTTAGCGTCTTCACCATTGTCCGTGGCCTACACTATCCACCAGCCAGCTCTAGCTCTAGCCTGGACAATTCGTCGGCCAGTCTGCACAGCGTGCTATCGACCCAGAGCTTATCGGACTTTCTGCCGGAATCACTGGACCCTAGCGCCGGATCATCGCAACCAGCTAGCTAGCTGCAACCTGTTGTTGGCTAATTACCATTGCCCTATAGCAAGCACCAGTTAGCCTTGAGCTAGCCTCAGGCCCATCTCCCGGCTATCTACCTCTCTGTCAACCGGACGGGACCTCCTAGTGTTGACACTGAGCCCCGCCGATCCAACACGACTGGTTTGCCGACAAAATCGTCTGATGTGGTTTCAACAGGCTTCCCGTTGCGACGACCACGAAGATCCATCTACCAGCCCCGGCCCGCTAGCACACGCAAACTACAACTGTGCTCCCTGCTAGCTGTGCTGAAGCACCAATTTGAACTGCTCTCGGACTCACATATTGCTGTTCACTGGACCTTATGATCACTCAGCTGCACAGCTGATGCCTGCTGGACTGTTCCTTTACACGGTACCCTGTCCTGTTTATTCTGTTTAGCCTCAGCCCAAACTTTATCGCTATTACCAGTTGTTGTCTTAGCTCTCTCTAATAACACCTGTGATTGCTTTATGCCTCTCTCCCTTGTCAATATGCCTTGCCTATTGCTGTTTGGGTTAGTTCTTATTATACAATTTCACTGTAGAACCCCTAGTCCCTCTCAAACTGCCTCAAATAGTTCCTTTGTTCCACCCCCCATACACGCCGAGACCGGCTCAATCGGTGCCTCCAGTGATGCTATCTCTTTCATTGTTACCCAACGCTTAGGTTTACCTCAACTGTACTCATATCCTTCCATATCCTTTTCTGTACATAATGCCCTGAATCTTTTCTACAACGCCCGGAGAACTGCCCCCTTTATTCTATGTACCCAACGCACTAGAAGACCAGTTCTTAAAGCCTTTAGTCGTATCCTTATTCTAGTCCTCCTCTGTTCCTCTGGTGATGTAGAGGCTAACCCAGGCCCTGCAGCCCCCAGTATCACTCCTACTCCCCAGGAGCTATCATTTGTTGACTTCTGTAACCGTAAAAGCCTTGGTTTTCTGCACGTAAATATCAGAAGCCTCCTTCCTAAATTTGAGTTATTCACTGCGTTAGCACACTCCGCCAACCCTGATGTTCTAGCAGTGTCTGAATCCTGGCTTAGGAAGGCCACCAAAAATTCTGAAATTTCCATCCCCAACTATAACATTTTCCGTCTAGATAGAACTGCCAAAGGGGGTGGAGTTGCAATCTACTGTAGAGATAGCCTGCAGAGCTCTATCATACTATCCAGGTCTGTGCCCAAACAGTTTGAGCTTCTACTTCTAAAAATCCACCTTTCCAGAAATAAATCTCTCACTGTTGCCGCAAAATCTGGACCCCTACAAATCATCTGGGCTAGACAATCTGGACCCTTTCTTTCTAAAACTAGCCGCCGAAATTGTCGCAACCCCTATTACTAGCCTGTTCAACCTCTCTTTCGTAACGTCTGAGATCCCCAGAGATTGGAAAGCTGCCGCGGTCATCCCCCTCTTCAAAGGGGGTGACACTCTAGATCCAAACTGTTACAGACCCATATCCATCCTGCCCTACCTTTCAAAAGTTTTTGAAAGCCAAGTTAACAAACAGATCACCGACCATTTCGAATCCCACCATACCTTCTCCGCTATGCAATCCGGTTTCCGAGCTGGTCATGGGTGCACTTCAGCCACGCTCAAGGTCCTAAATGATATTATAACCGCGATCGATAATAGACAGTACTGTGCAGCCGTTTTCATTGACCTGGCCAAGGCTTTCGACTCTGTCAACCACCGCATTCTTATTGGCAGACTAAATAGCCTTGGTTTCTCAAATGACTGCCTCGCCTGGTTCACCAACTACTTCTCTGATAGAGTTCAATGTGTCAAATCGGAGGGCCTGTTGTCTGGACCTATGGCAGTCTCTATGGGGGTGCCACAGGGTTCAATTCTTGGGCCGACTCTTTTCTCTGTGTATATCAATGACGTCGCTCTTGCTGCTGGTGACTCTCAGATCCACCTCTACGCAGACGACACCATTTTGTATACATCTGGCCCTTCATTGGACACTGTGTTAACAAACCTCCAATCGAGCTTCAATGCCATACAACACTCCTTCAGTAGCCTCCAACTGCTCTTAAACACTAGTAAAACTAAATGCATGCTCTTCAACCGAACGCTGCTTGCACCCGCCCATCCGACTAGAATCATCTGAATCCAGGCCATCTATAAATCACTGCTAGGCAAATCCCCGCCTTATCTTAGCTCATTGGTCACCATAGCAACACCCACCCGTAGTATGCGCTCCAGCAGGTATATCTCACTGGTCATCCCCAAAGCCAACACCTCCTTTGGCCGCCATTCCTTCCAGTTCTCTGCTGCCAATGACTGGAACAAATTGCAAAAATCTCTGAAGCTGGAGACACTTATCTCCCTCACTAACTTTAAGCATCAGTTGTCAGAGCACCTTACCGATCACTGCACCTGTACACAGCCCATCTGAAATTAGCCCGCCCAACTACCTCATCCCTATATTGTTATTTATTTTGCTCATTTGTACCCCAGTATCTCTATTTGCACATAATCTCTTGCACATCTATCATTCCAGTGTTAATACTAATTGTAATTATTTTGCACTATAGCCTATTTATTGCCTTACCTCCATAACTTGCTACATTTGCACACACTGTATATATATTTATTTCTGTTGTATTTTTGACTTTGTTTTGTTTTACCCCATATGTAACTCTGTGTTGTTGTTTTTATCGCACTGCTTTGCTTTATCTTGGCCAGGTCGCAGTTGTAAATGAGAACTTGTTCTCAACTGGCTTACCTGGTTAAATAAAGGTGAAATAAATAAATAAAAATACAGGTAACAAGCTGAGATTAGGAGCACTCCCTTTAAGAGTGTACTCCTAATCTCAGCTCGTTACCTGTATAAAAGACACCTGGGAGCCAGAAATCTTTCTAATTGAGAGGGGGTCAAATACTTATTTCCCTCATTAAAATGCAAATCAATTTATAACATTTTTGACATGCGTTTTTCTGGATTTTTTTGTTGTTATTCTGTCTTTCACAGTTCAAATAAACCTACCATTAAAATTATAGGCTGATCATTTCTTTGTCAGTGGGCAAACGTACAAAATCAGCAGGGGATCAAACACTTTTTTCCCTCACTGTAATTAAAATGTCATTTGAACAACAGCTAGCTAGAAGCCTCCCTCAAGCTACTGCAATAAGTACTGTATACACATCTAACATAAAATAAACACACTTGTGACAGACTCGTCAGAATTATTACGTCCTCCACACACACACACACACACACACACACACACACACACACACACACACACACACACACACACACACACACACACACACACACACACACACACACACACACACACACACACACACACACACACACACACACACACACACACACACACACACACACACACACACACACACACACAATGAAGTTGTCTCTCCAGGCCATCCGTGGCTGTGGGCTTGACCTTGACTGTTGACCCCTTTTGTGATCATCTCATCTCATGTGAGTCCATCTCCACAGGGCCTCTACTCACTCGCTCTGTGCTAATTGGACCTGCCACCACAACCACCATGTGTGTCATGTAGCCCCTCATCACTTTCACAACAGACAACAGAAATTGTATAAGGAAGAAAAGAAAAGAAAAAGAGGATAATGTGTTGACAAATGCCAGTGTCAATCACAGAGTAAACTCCTCTCTTTCACCTTCTCCCTTTTCATTCCTCCCTCTCTCTAATGCACACGCACAGACTATCAAACAATGGGACTTCAAGGAATCTGGGTGGGTTTCATATTTTGTTTCATCCTAAGGGGTGGAGGGTGGTGGTGGGGTGTTGGGGGGGCATCAGGGGCTGAACAGCAGCACTGACACTTGGTACGGCTTCTCATGTGCCTGCTTTCATCCCCACACCACCACCCATTCACTTACTGGGTGAGTATTGTTTAACTTCTGCAGTCTTTCATGTACCAATACAGTCGTGGTGAGGTAGACTGTCACAACAAACCAATACTTGGGTTTCTTTGCTACTAGACTGTGAATTGTAAAACAAAGCCTCTCACTGTAAAATGCAAGCATGGGCCACAGGCTACAGTATGCATAGCTGGTTATATAGTTATTTGCCATTTTCTGTTATTAACTGTTTATGGGTTTCTATGTGATGCCGTTTTATTGGCTGTAATTCCAGTATCTGACATTCCTTTATGGCCCCTTGGGGGCAGAAACCAAACACTTGAATGCTCATACAGTACATTCCTCCCTTTATAACATAATTATCGGCCTATATATACAATATTCGGTATGCTTGTGACTGTATCTATGTGGATTAGCTAGAATAAGGTTGGTTTTACGTAGGAGCAAAACTAAATGGATGCACCGTCTTCTCCCATTGGCAACTGTAGAATGGAAGCATTGTTGTGGGATGTGTTGTTGATAGTGGCCCAACATGCATCTTATGCCAAAATGAAGAGGAGTTTACACGAGATGCAGACTTAAAGGACTTTCAAGACTCCAAAGAATCTCCAAAGAGGACAGAAAGAGGGTAGGGGAAAATGAGGTTATGGTAGGGAGAAAGACAGAGATAGGCTCACTGCCAGACAGATTCAAATACAAAAGAAGAGCGAGAGGGTGAGAATGGAACTGAATTGAATTGAGAGAGAGAGGGACTAGAGGGTGTATTTCACAACAGTCCTCAGTTGTCTTTCTCTCCTGTCTCTCTTTAGAAATGCCCTGCGGTGGTCTAATCTGCAGCGTCTGCCATGCTCTAATGCCTGTCTGATGCAATGTGTTTGAACAAAGAAGAAACATATTCCAGCCCCCCGGTTACATCACAGCCCTGCTTGGAGAGCAGACTAAAAAGTGACAGTAATTATCCCCTTTATTGGGGGGAACATGGCAAAACCAACCCACCAGCACAGACATAGGAGAGTCTATTTATCTCCATGCAGAATGGACAACCTGTATTTGATCTTCTAGTGTCTAATTGACATAGTTTGGTTTCATTGGAGTTCAGAGGGAGTGAAAGGACAGACTATGGGGTAAATGTGAACTTTGGCCTAACATGCCACCCTGAAAACATGAGCTTGTCTAATCTAAGTTGTCTGTGAGAGATATTTTACGGGTCACCAACCAACCAGATTCTGTGCCACCCATGGTTACCCTCAACATAGACAAAAAAAAACTTTACGTTTATTCCTCCAGCAATAAAACCCAGCGGCTTTCTTTCCCCCGATTTAAATGTGAAGGGAACACTTGCAGTAAATACTGGGAGCTATGTGTTAAGCTCTTCCACATGCTCCTATTTGGCCCATTGACTTTAGCAAAAAGTGCAGCTCTTACCCTAACCATCTCCAACATATAAATTAGCTCATTTGAAATTGTTTTAAAAAGATTGTGTGCTGTACAAGGTCGCCTTAGTCGATTTCGACACAAGCTACTTATCAATATATTTTGGTATATAAAACGTTGAGCCCGATTAAACTGGTCTACTTTAAAAAGAGGCACAGCAAGCAACCAATGCAAAAACCATTGAAAATCTTTTGCGATTAGGTGCTACTATCAGTTCACAGCTGCTTATCAGGTTTACTGTTATGGGACATGCCAATTGAATGGGCCGTATAGGCCTTCAGCATACCACCCACCAACTCTCCTTTATCCTCTACCACAGGTGTAAAGGTTCTGTTGTATCATTCCTAATTTACAAGACCATAACTCACTTAGGCTGGCTAGCCAAGCTTCAGTTGGGCTCAAGTAGAAGAAGAAAAACAACTGTGAAAACATACAGAACATATTAAAAACGCGGGAACGTTTTTACAATCAAGGTTGTCTTTTTACCAGACCCATGAATAAAATGCCTACTTACTGTAAAGAAAGTTACGATGGGCTACTGTTCTTGTAAAGTTCCCCCTGAACTCACTAACTTCACCAATCCCAAGGAGCACGGAGGGGATTCTTGGCCTTGAGACATCATCAAAACACTGGGGTGTTAAAAGACTGAAACAAATCACAGTTTCAAACAATTTGCAGGAGAAATTATTTCCCTGTAGGGAGAGGGACTGATGGGTGCTTGCCATTTTTTTCTCTCCTAGCGATGTGGTTTTCCTGCACATGAAGACTTGAGGAGTGAGGAATGCTGGTGTGGAACGAGTGCTGAGGCCAGTTGGCAGGTTGCGAGCTTCTCACAGACGACATCCATCAAAGCAGAGATTTGTCATGTTATCCCCTGATAGAGGGGACTGCTGGTCTCGGCCTCTCTCTCGGCTGTGATTGGTGAGGGGATACCTGTGTCTCCCCCTCCGTCTACACTGCCTACCACAACACCACCAATGTTTTTCTGAGTACCACTGACAGGAGTCTGGAGACAGACAAGCCAACCCACCCAAATGGAGGCTTACTTCTCATACATTTCTACAGCTACAGCTTCAAAAAAGGAGACTGGGTTGTATTTCTAGACAAAACCAACAAGCTAGAGAACCTAAAGAGTTCAGCACCTGGGCAGGACTGCTTCAAGACATCTCCCCTCACAAAAATGATCAATGAAGACAACATGCAGAAACCTTATTGTGTCTGGGGCTGTAAGGATGCAAATACACAGGAGACCATCCTTTTGTGTACCTGAAGTTTGGAAGTATATTTTTCAATAAATCACTGCCAACTTAGATATCCAGCGATGGTAAGTCTGTATAAACACAGTATACTTGTGGGAGTCTTTTTACATTTCAGTATATACTCAGCAATTCTAAACAAGCACTATCAAATAACATTGACCTCCTGAACTCGTCCCTTGCGGTAAGACTGCACCTACAGAGGACTAGAGAGCCATTAAAGATGTAGGCATGATTAGGACAGAGCTGGCATTGATAGAACAGAGGGCAACGTATTCCCTAAACTGAAGCTGAAGCTGCAGCACCCCCAGTGAGGGAGTCCTCCGGTCTATCCCCGTCTGTCCCCCACTGTAGTGGCAACTGCAGCCTTTTGAGTTGCTATTGAGCTTCTGTTTGTGTAATGACACAGCTTGCCAGAGAGTAAGATAAGGAAACAGTTGACTCATGTGGTGGCAAACAGAGTGACAACCACTCACTGTCAATCAAGACAGATGAACTGTAAACTCTCAAATCGATTAGGACGGTTCAACAATGATGGTCCACCTCTACTAGATGATGACAAGTCATTTTAGAAGGGAGGTGCCTTTGTTGCAGCCAAAGAGTGCATCAGAGGGCTGCTGCTGGAGTGTCCACGTCCCTTTGGAGCATAGACGCAATAAAGACAGCATAGATGGCTATCCAAATAGATTTTATACTGACTCAAGTTTTTTTCTTCTTTGGTGAAACTTTTTGAGGTTCCATGCATTGTGACCTCTAGCCAGCATGGGCCTTGTGTCGCTTTGCGTTGAAGTGTGGTGAAAATAGGCAGTAAATCTATTTCAGCCAGCTCTTCTGGTGAGCATGGATGTAAAAATAAAAAGTCAATCTGAATAGATCTATCTATACTCTGTTTGGCCAGCTGCTAGCTTCGGGAAAGACTGGCAATTCCATAGTCTAATATTTAAACTCCAAATGGAGGGGTGGGATATGATTGCCCAAGGGCTGGTTAGAGGCATATTTCACATCATTTATCTTTCCAAATAGGTCAATTATATACAGTGGGCCCATCTACTGAGTGTGTAAATGCCAGAGCTTGCCTGCAGTCACATGGGGCATGTGCTCTGAATTCTGATCATGCAGTATGACTTTATTAAAGATAAGCAGCTTATCTCTGCTTAGTCCCAGGGATGGAAACGCCCCCTAAGAGATAGCAGGGAGATTGCTGAAATTAATCCAAAGGATTCTCTGGTGTTAGCAATGCACAACATAGTGACTGATGATCATTTATCTCTTTACAAACACATCAATTCAATGCTAAATGAAAAGGAGCTGCCAATGCGTAAATAAGTAATCTGAAATAGCTTTTACATTGTAAATGGCTCCACACATTTACATTTACATTTTAGTCATTTAGCAGACACTCTTATCCAGAGCGACTTACAGTTAGTGAGTGCATACATTTTTCACACAAACTGTGAAAATACCCTGAAAAAGTACTCTATATCAAGAAAATAGGATTTCTGAGGGAGGAATGACTCCTTTAAAATTCCTTACAATGGGGAACGCAAATAAAAATGAAAGCATTTCTGTCTAGATTCACATTGAATATAGAATCCCCTAATAATCTCTTGAGTCGGTCGTGACCACATTAACGCAAATTCCACTCTTTTACACCAGAAACCTGGCAGGGTACAAGCAGATAATCTGCATTTAAGTTGAGGGGAAATGAAATGAGAGAGGCTTTCTTCATCTTTACAAGGCATGACTGATACATTTCAAAGGCCAGAGAGGCCTGGCCTTTCCAAGAATAATTATTGTTTAAGGAACACCAGGAGAGATTACTAGGCTTCCAACAATCATGCGCTGGGAAACCTGAGAGGGGACAATCCGTCATATGGGCAGTCTCTTTCCTCTTACAGTAGGAAGTCATGGCTAGGGAGGAGAGAGCACTCCACTACCGCAACCCAATGGCTGCCTATTAAAAGGCAATTTCACATGCAACTGTGAATGCATACCACTGGGACTGGAGGGGGAATCCCAACCATTAAATAAAAAAATTAACCCAGGGCAAAGTTAACCCTGCATAAAAGAGCTAATATTTACACTGGTGGTCTAATGAGAGCCGGGACATGTATGAGGAAGCGCAAAGTCCTCTAGGATGGGTCAGGTCACAGGAAGAGCAGGTTTCTGTTGATGTTCCATCTGAGAGCTCAGTGGAGGAGTCAGGTGGGTTTGAAGGTTGAAAGTATAGGCCAAGGCTCTTCCTGTCTGATTGGCAGTCTATGTGCTGGGATCTCAGTCCTCACTGGGGCTCGAGGCAGGCCACAGTGCTTGGGAATAGGAAGAGGGCCGCAGGGTGAGGTGAGAGACAGGAGGAACAGTCATTCGGCACACGGCTCATATCATAGCCCATCCACAGGCCCCCTGGCACAGTATAAATAAACAGAATGTGATATCCTTGTAAATAGCCACCTCTTTCCACCACCGCTTCTTAAATAGCCATTCTGTTTTCATATGTGAATACATGTGCATGTCTGTGTATGAGAGAGTGAGTAAGAGAGAGAAAGCATGTTTGATGTGTGAGTGCTTTATGAATGTGAATGTGTCTGTGTATGTGAGTGAATACTCTGTACAGTAAATGTGTTCTGTGAGTGAATACTAGGGTTGAATATTATCCTGGTATTTTACAAATGTTCCATCCCAAGAATAAATCAAATTTCTCCTGGGTAACCCGGTATTTCCCACCAAAACCGGAAGTGTCATTCACAAGCATATTAAGCATATAAACAGGCCTATGAGCCTGATGAGTCATTAAAGGGAAAGGAAAGGGAAAGGGGCAGATACACATTAAATACATTTTATGAGCTCTACATTAAAGACATTTAATGAGCCAAGCCCAAAGAATCCCAAATGATTGTGCCGTTATCCAATACATATATGATATAGGCTACTGCACATTACGCACGTTAGGAAAACATAAAAGCCCATAGATGTAGGGCGGCAGGTAGCCTAGTGGGTAAGAGCGTTGTGCCAGTAACCGAAAGGTCACTGGTTCTAATCCCAGAGCCGACTAAGTGAAAAATCTGTTGATGTGCCCTTGAGCAAGGCACTTAACCCTAATTGCTCATGTAAGTCGCTCTGGATAAGAGCGTCTGCTAAATGACTAAAATTTAATGTAAATAGCTATACGCTCTCTTGGGTATATAAATTAAACTAGCTCCAGTAGGCTAATCTTTTTGAGTGTGAACTGTATTACTGTACTGTATTGTATTATACTGTATTATATGGACTGGAATTACGCACATCGTTCAAACCATGATAAAGCAGGGAGAGAACATGCTATTCTGGTGCAGCACATGCAGCCTACAACGTTACAAATATAGGCTAGTGAATTCGATTTTAATTTTGAAATATAATAGGGCCTATTTGTATAATTAGTAGGCTGACGCATATATACCTTTCATAATATTTCCCCTAATGTTATTAGCTTACCTCCTCTTTCTCTCTCTATTGTTGCTTCATTCCTTCCTCGTTTTCAACAGTTAAATGAAATAAGTTTAGTTGCCCAACATTCTAATGAAATCCTTGAACAATATAGGACTAGAATTAGATGCAGAAGGCTTTCACTTTCACTCTTCACGAAGATTGAATGGTTGTGGTCTGAATAAATAACTGGTATAGCCTACCGCCATCGCACGTTTGCTTTTCTTTCAAACTACCCGTGAGTTCTATTGGCTGCTGTATTTAATATTCAGCAAACAAGAGCTTGTGTCCCTCTTCGAATAGTCTATTAGAACAGTGGCTTGCGAAAGTATTCACCCCCCTTGGCATTTTTCCTATTTTGTTGCCTTACAACCTGGAATTAAAATTGATTTTTGGGGGGTTTGTATCATTTGATTTACACAACATGCCTACCACTTTGAAGATGCCAAAAAATTAATATTGTGAAAAAATAACAAGAAATAAGACCAAAAAAAAACAGAAAACTTGAGCGTGCATAACTATTCTAAGACGAGGACAAGGCTGGAGATCACTCTGTCATGCTGATTGAGTTAAAATAACAGACTGAAACCTTTAAAAGGAAGGTGGTGCTTGAATTCATTGTTCTTCCTCTGTTAACCATGGTTACCTGCAAGGAAACTCGTGTCGTCATCATTGCTTTGCACAAAAAGGGCTTCACAGGCAAAGATATTGCTGCTAGTAAGATTGCACCTAACTCAACCATTTATCGGATCATCAAGAACTTCAAGGAGAGAGGTTCAATTGTTGTTTAGAAGGCTTCAGGGTGCCCAAGAAAGTCCAGCAAGCGCCAGGACCGTCACCTAAAGTTGATTCAGCTGCGGGATCGGGGCACCACCAGTGCAGAGCTTGCTCAGGAATGGCAGCAGGCATGTGTGAGTGCATCTGCACGCACAGTGAGACGAAGACTTTTGGAGGATGGCCTGGTGTCAAGTAGGGCAGCAAGGAAGCCACTTCTCTCCAGGAAAAACATCAGGGACAGACTGATATTCTGCAAAAGGTACAGGGATTGGACTGCTGAGGACTGGGGTAAAGTCATTTTCTCTGATGAATCCCCTTTCCGATTGTTTTGGGCATCCAGAAAGGTGAGCGCTACCATCAGTCCTGTGTCATGCCAACAGTAAAGCATCCTGAGACCATTCATGTGTGGGGTTGCTTCTCAGCCAAGGGAGTGGGCTCACTCACAATTTTGCCTAAGAACACAGCCATGAATAAAGAATGGTACCAACACATCCTCCAAGAGCAACTTCTCCCAACCATCCAAGAACAGTTTGGTGACGAACAATGCCTTTTCCAGCATGATGGAGCACCTTGCCATAAGGCAAAAGTGATAACTAAGTGGCTCGGGGAACAAAACATAGATATTTTGGGTCCATGGCCAGGAAACTCCCCAGACCTTAATCCCATTGAGAACTTGTGGTCAATCCTCAAGAGGCGGGTGGACAAACAAAAACCCACAAATTCTGACAAACTTCAAGCATTGATTATGCAAGAATGGGCTGCCATCAGTCAGGATGTGGCCCAGAAGTTATTTGACAGCATGCCAGGGCGGTTTGCAGAGGTCTTGAAAAAGAAGTGTCAACACTGCAAATATTGACTCTTTGCATAAACTTAATGTAATTGTCAATAAAAGCCTTTGACACTTATGGAATGCTTGTAATTATATTTCAGTTTACAAAAATATCTAAAAACACTGAAGCAGCAAACTTTTGACCACGACTGTACAGCAATCTTTAAGTCATACCACAGATTTTCAATTGGATTGAGGTCTGGACTTTGACTAGGCCATTCCAAGACATTTAAATTTTTCCCCTTAAACCACTCGAGTGTTGCTTTAGCAGTATGCTTAGGGTCATTGTCCTGCTGGAAGGTGAACCTCCGTCCCAGTCTCAAATCTCTGGAAGACTGAAACAGGTTTCCCTCAAGAATTTCCCTGTATTTAGCACCATCCATCATTCCTTCAATTTTGACCAGTTTCCAAGTCCCTGCCGATGAAAAACACCCCCACAGCATGATGCTGCCACCACCATGCTTTACTGTAGGGATGGTGCCAGGTTTCCCCCAGACGTGATGCTTGGCATTCAGGCCAAAGATTTCAATCTTGGTTTCGTCAAACCAGAGAATTTTGTTTCTCATGGTCTGAGAGTCCTTTAGGTGCCTTTTGGCAAACTCCAAGCGGGCTGTCATGTGCCTTTTATTGAGGAGTGGCTTCCATCTGGCCACTCTACTATAAAGGCCTGATTGGTGGAGTGCTGCAGAGATGGTTGTCCTTCTGGAAGGTTCTCCCATCTGCACAAAGGAACTCTGAAGCTCTGTCAGAGTGACCATCGGGTTCTTGGTCACCTCCCTGACCAAGGCCCTTCTCCACGATTGCTCAGTTTGGCCGGGTGGCCAGCTCTAGGAAGAGTCTTGGTGGATCCAAACTTCTTCCATTTAAGAATGATGGAGGCCACTGTGTTCCTGGGGACATTCAATGCTGCAGAAATGTTTTGGTACCCTTCCCCAGATCTGTTCCTGTCTCGGAGCTCTACGGACAATTCCTTCGACCTCATGGCTTGGTTTTTGCTCTGACATCCACTGTCAACTGTGGGACCTTATATAGACAGGTGTGTGCCTTTCCAAATCATGTCCAATCAATTGAATTTACCACAGGTGGACTCCAATCAAGTTGTAGAAACATCTCAATGATGATCAATGGAAACAGGATGCACCTGAGCTCAATTTTGAGTCTCATAGCAAAGGGTCTGAATTCTTATGTAAATAAGGTATTTCTGTTTTAATTTTTAATACATTTGCAAAACATTATTAAAAACCTGTTTTCACTTTGTCATTATGGGGTATTGTATGTAGATTGATGAGGATTTCTATTTATTTAATCGATTTTGCAATAAGGCTGTAACATAACAAAATGTCTGAATACTTTCCAAATGCACTGTAAGTTAGAAGCTTATTATGCATAACCCATCATTAATTAGCTAAATATAAGGCGAATACTGCATTGAATGTATTACCTGAAAGAGGTAGGCTAGTACATACAGTATATATATACTGCTATATATCAATCTAGAACAGGATTATCTATTTTGGATGCAATTTGAATGGAGTTGATGGAGAGAGAGAAAGACTGTGAGTGAGTGCTCGCGCGTGCACTGATTTAAAGCAATGATATTCGAGTGATAGGCTGTATTAAAACTCTGCAGCTGCAATAATAAATAAAACATCTTTACAATTAAAAAATGAGGTGACCTCCCGAAAGCCAGACGGAGATCGGTCAATTAGACGCGCATTCGGTCTTTATGTTACTGTAGCATAGATTATGCTGCAGCAAATGCAGGCCTACCTGTCACAAGAAAAAAAGCTACCATGATGAGATGATAGGTCTACATGCATTGTGAACTGTGCTCCATACTGAGATGGGCTGTCTGTCCCCACCCTGAGCGTTGATGATTCATCATGCAGAGGCCATAGAGAAGACAGATTTAGACATCGCATTTAATTTAACAGTTCCATTTCACGTCATGCTGTTCATATAAATAATTTATTATAATTTTTCGCAATTATTTATCCTGGGAAAAGGGAGTGGTTTTGGGCGGTAAATCCCGGTAAATCTTGGTAACCGGGTTCCCGCCATTCACCCTAGTGAATACTATATACAGTAAATGTGTGTATGTGTGTGCGTGTGCACACGTGTGTGTGTCAGCAGTGCCTTCATCACTCCCCATTCCTAGAATAGAAGGGGGTATCTCTTTACCTCCTCCCCAATGATGAGAGGTGAGAGGTCAGGCTGGTCTCTCCCTGGCTCTGCTCACTCCACTAAATACTCGTGACACACGGCAAAGCAACCTACTTAGGAGGCTCTGCCCAGCCTTCTCACAGCCACAGAGTTATGAGTGTGGCCCTCAAACCACCAACCACAACACTGAAACAGAAGCCCTCTGTTGTAGTAAGAGGGCCCCACTGTAGACTATTCTTCCCAGCCACTGCAAATCCATCTCATCAGCTGCAGTGGTAGAGGGGCAAGTCCACGGTATTGGAATTACGCTTTGACTAAGTTGTTTCACTTTAAAATGTATGCCAAACCAAAACCGTTGATTTCAAAGTTTAATAAACCATACAACCCTATGCACAAGGACTACTTTTAACAATTTCCACTGAAAAATGTACAAAAACTAATTTAGTGGAAGAATCAAACTTTGGTAATGTAATTACGGTAAAATATCCCTCAGGTTTTTATGCGACCAAGTTTTCCAAAAACTATTAAATATCTGCTCCGAATTAAGATTCAAAGATGTCTGCAGAAAAATGGGGTGTTAGCTATGACATTGCACCTTGACTTTGAATAAATCTCTTTTGGTTATTGAACTACAGTAAGTGAAGTGGATTTACACACGGTAACGGAATTATGGTAACGGAATTACATCATGAGTCCCTGATCTGTACTACACATAAATGCATAATTATGGATATTAATGTTATTCTCCTCATGTTTCACAAGTTTGAACATCACAGCGCAGCACAGCATGGCACAGTAGAGTACAGTGCAGTACAATATAGCAGAGCAGAGTAGAAGTAGGGTAGGATAGAGTGTGGTACAGTAGAATAGAATAGAGTACAGTACAGTACAGTAAAGTAGAGTATAGTTCACTACAGTAGAGTACAGTATAATATACTTTACTCTACTCTACTGTACTATTCTCTACTTTTCTTTACTGTACTGTACTGTATTGTACTGTACTGTACTGTATTGTACTGTACTGTACTGTATTGTACTGTATTACTCTACTGTGCTCTACTCACTGTACAATACTGTTCTGTACTGTATAGTACTGTACTGTACTGTATTGTACTGTATTACTCTACTGTGCTCTACTCACTATACAGTACTGTACTGTACTATCCAAACTTGTGAAACATACACTACCGGTCAAAAGTTTTAGAACACCTACTCATTCAAGGGTTTTTCTTTAATTTACTATTTTCTACATTGTAGAATAATAGTGAAGACATCAAAACTATTAAATAACACATATGGAATCACATAGTAACCAAAAAAAGTGTTAAACAAATGAAAATATATTTTATATTTGAGATTCTTCAAATAGCCACCCTTTGCCTTAATGACAGCATTGCACACTCTTGGCATTCTCTCAACCAGCTTCATGAGGTAGTCACCTGGAATGCATTTCAATTAACAGGTGTGCCTTCTTAAAAGTTAATTTGTGGAATTTCTTTCCTTCTTAATGCGTTTGAGCCAATCAGTTGTGTTGTGACAAGGTAGGGGGGGTATACAGAGGATAGCCCTATTTGGTAAAATACCAAGTCCATATTATGGCAAGAACAGCTCAAATAAGCAAAGAGAAACGACAGTCCATCATTACTTTAAGACATGAAGGTCAGTCAATATGGAACATTTCAAGTTTCTTCAAGTGCAGTCGCAAAAACCATCAAGCGCTATGATGAAACTGGCTCTCATGAGGACGTGAAGACCCAGAGTTACCTCTGATGCGGAGGATAAGTTCATTAGAGTTACCAGCCTCAGAAATTGCAGCCCAAATAAATGCTTCACAGAGTTCAAGTAACAGACACATCTCAACATCAACTGTTCAGAGGAGACTGTGTGAATCAGGCCTTCATGGTTGAATTGCTGCAAAGAAACCACTACTAAAGGACACCAATAAGAAGAAGAGACTTGTTTGGGCCAAGAAACACGAGCAACGGACATTAGACCGGTGGTCCAAATTGTCCAAATTGGAGATTATGTACTTCCCACCGTGAAGCATGGAGGAGGATGGTGTGGGGGTGCTTTGCTGGTGACACTGTCTGTGATTTATTTAGAATTCAAGGCACACTTAACCAGCATGGCTACCACAGCATTCTGCAGCGATACGCCATCCCATCTGGTTTGGGCTTAGTGGGACAATCATTTTGTTTTTCAACAGGACAATGACCCAATACACCTCCAGGCTGTGTAAGGGTTATTTTACCTAGAAGGAGAGTGATGGAGTGCTGCATCAGATGACCTGGCCTCCACAATCCCCCGACCTCAAACAAATTGAGATGGTTTGGGATGAGTCGGACAGCAGAGTGAAGGAAAAGCAGCCAACAAGTGCTCAGAATATGTGGGAACTCCTTAATAATAACTCCTTCAAGACTGTTGGAAAAGTATTCCAGGTGAAGCTGGTTGAGAGAATGCCAAGAGTGTGCAAAGCTGTCATCAAGGCAAAGGGTGGCTATTTGAAGAATCTCAAATATAAAATATATTTTGATTTGTTTAACACTTTTTTGGTTGGTTACTACATGATTCCATATGTGTTATTTCATAGTTTTGATGTCTTCACTATTATTCTACAATGTAGAAAATAGTAAAAAATAAAGAAAAACCCTTGAATGAGTAGGTGTTCTAAAACTTTTGACCGGTAGTGTACGTCCATGATAGATTCAAATTTGGTCCAGTCCGGCCCGTCTGTGGACGTTATCATCAAGGTCAGGGTGGACTGACCAAATTTCAACAACTTTTCAACTTCCATGGACGTCTGGTGTCGGTCTGTGCTTAGTGGGTGAGGATGCTGGTACAGTAAATGGAAAGAGAGGGGGCTCATGGGTAGGTGTCAGTAAGAGCTGGGAGAGGTCACATTAACTGGAGAGTGAGAGAGAGAGGCAAAGAGAGAGAGGGGGGGGGGGAGAAAGGAAGGGGTTGTCCAGATTTAGACTGTTTTAACACTCCTGGTTTGACCACCAGGTGACAGAAAGACAAAGAAAACAATTATGAGCTGAACATAATAATATGCCAGTGGAAGGGAGGACAGTAGCAGGTGACCCAACTGTGGTTTGTGACTATTATGATTTCCTATTGTAGCCAATTCAGTTGCAGTAATTCCGTTACAGATATTTTGGTAATTTCGTTACCAATCTGGTAACGGAATTACGAGTTTTAATCACTTAATAAACAAGGCAATATTTCATAAACTTACAGAAGCTAAACATAACAAAATGTAAGTGTTGATATTAGTTGGCAGGGGTCTTCACCTCAACATTATTGTGTTTTGATATATTTCTGATACCTTTTAAGACTTTTTCTGGGAGACATTTTCTAAGACCCCTTTTCCATCTGTTCATCCAGAAATCAAAGCCTTTAATTATGCCTAATTTTTAAGATGGAAAATTGTTGAAAAATGTATCTATGCCTCAATTTACCAAAATTATAAACTCTTAGCTTTCATTTGACACCCAATTTGATATGCTCCTATCAACTTCACATGATGGTGCTCATCGTTCCTTTTCGATGGAAATGCCCAGAGAGAGAGAGGCAGGAAGGGAGAGAGAGGTAGAGAGAAAGAGAAAGATAGAGAATGGACAGATCTGTTCTCTAGCACTTTAGCCTGCTGCTTGGGAGATAGAAACCAGCTGGTCCCATGTTTATATGAGAAGCTCTGGCGTGGACTGAGAGTATGGGTCTAAGGAGAATGGGTGCAGATTGCCATTGACACAGTATATCTATTTAAGCTGGTTTTCTCTCAAGGGCATTGCTAAGGTTTCAGTGACACAAGAGCCTCATCCACTCTTTGTTGCTCTTATCTCTTTGACTTGATCTATGAGGCTGGCTGTAGTCTGAACAGGTGGCTTTAGACATCAAAGGGCTTTAATAATAGTCAGACCAAACAAACTGGTAGTACAATGATGGTTTACAAAATGGGGACAAAAGGAAGAGGATTGTCACGGAATGTGTGAGGTCAATGGGAGGTCAATGATTTGTTGTGACTGGAGCAGCATGTTTATTTGGTGTTATTTGGGGGTGGGGGCTTTGAACATTGTAGCAAAGCACAGTCCAATCAGAATCTGGCTTCAGTCTGAGATTTAAAGGATTTCTACCACAGATGGCATGCATGAAATGTTGTTACTCTGTCAAATAAATACAATTGTGTCTACTGCAGCTAAGCTTTAAATATGCCAGCAAAAGAGAGCTGAAAAGTCAGGGTAGATGGAGAGAGAGAAAGAAAGAGGGAAAGGGAGAAGTTGTAAACATAAGATCTTATTCCAGTCTCAACAGAATATCTGGCAAGACTGGGTGTGCTGGCAATGGCTGTGCAATTAAATAGAAAAAACTGGATTTTTTTCAACGTTTCACTTTATCCAAGGAATGGTTACAAGAGCCTGGTAGTCTGAAATATCAGAGCAGAGATCTTGCTTACTTCCTTATAAACAGATCATTGACAGGGGAGTGAACCTGTGCAGTCTCGACCTTCAGCACTCAAATTCTCTGGCCACGATCACACACTCCACCACTGGCCCCTGTTACCATTCCAAGTCTTCCCCAAGAGAACCGACACACTCCGCTCTAATGAACCCAGTAAACGTAAACAGAGCCCGCTCATAGTTTATCAGCACGAATGTGTCAGATGAGAGACAGAGAGAGAGAGAAAAACAGAGAAAGGGAGAGGAAAAAGAGCGAGCGAGAGAGCGAGAGAGAGAGGAGGATATCCACTTGTATGTCAGTGCTCCGTTGCAGTTAGTTGATTCTCTGATTCCTTGATTGACTCAATACCCAGACCCAGCACCTTGCACACTTGGAATTTGGAGCTCATCCCATTTGATTAATTTGGTTCCAGTGGGATTCCACTCAAAAACTGATGCTTGGATACAGTTCCCATTTTTCATTTTATACAATGAAAACCAGAGAAAGGAGAAATAGCCAACTTCCTGGGTGTAACTAGGAACATTTTGGCACCACAAAGAAATTCCTGCTCAGGGAGTTACACACACATCATAAAAGGACCTGGAAACATCAGCACACTCCCAACATGTCTGTGGCTCACGCTGCGAGAGAGAGAGGAGAAGGAGGAGGAGGGGGAGGAGAAAGGAGAGTGTGTCATTTGTCTATACCTCTCCCTCTGAGTCAGCCACTATCTCCACAAGTGCTGAGAGATGAGGTAATTTGTTCCTCATTCACCCAGCCCTCACTGACCCTAACCCCCCAACAGGTCAATACAAGCTTTGCCTCTGAGGAACAGGGGGGAAATGAGTGTAAGGTTAAGTCTATGACAGGTAGGAAATGATAAGTAATATCAGATATGATTACAGGACTCGACTCATGTTTGAAATGGGGAATGTTACTTCAAACTGAATGCGAATGACACATGGCTCTGCTGGGGTTTCCTCAGAGAGAGGGGGGGAAAGACAGAACGATAGAGAGTGCAGAAGGAGAAAAAGACACTGAGAGAGTCATCACTTTACCCACTCCAATACCGAGCATGGCATTATCACACAGTCAGAGTATCTAGCACTGACGTGTTTTCCGAGGCCTGTCAAAGGGTCAGGACACTGAGAACCACAGGGGCAGGAGTTCAAATAGACCACAGCCTGGCCTCCTGGGACACACCATACAGTACCACCATATAGGTCCCATTACAGTAGCAGAGCTATACATTTAGAGCCTAATTGCCCTCACAGTTTACAGTATGAATGTCAGTGAATATCCTTAAACCTTCCTGCTCTACTATAGATGTGGGTCTAAATAGGAGAAAGGCAGACGGTGTCACGCTGACTTGTTAAAGCCAGTGACCTTAGGAAGAAAATAGGCTATAGAGCCACCTGTGCTGCCCACCTCGGCTTCCAATTGCTTCACTCCTCTTGTTTCTGTTTTTTTTCGTCCCTTGAGTAAATGAATTAAAAACAAAAACGGCATGTAATTTCCCTCTGAACAGAAGGGCTTGTTTTGGCCCCTCAGGTATGATCAGTAGCGCTCCTCAAAGTTATCTTGTCTGGATCAGGTTCTCTACTGCATCCGCTGAACACACGCACATACACGCATGCACACACACACACACACACACACACACACACACACACACACACACACACACACACACACACACACACACACACACACAACATTTCCTTAGCTCTAAATCTCCCCTCCCACTGTGCACCAAATACATGAGGACCAACACCTCCAGTAATAACAGAGCCCAATCCAAACCTCTTCAATCGCACTTTGATCTTTCCTGAGAAATCAGCACTCACTACCAACAAATCACCCTCTGTTTGCCCAAGTCTTTGAAAGGTTAGTCTGGGTATTCTATGAGGTCAACCATTGAGGTCAGACACTTACAATAGGCCCTCTCTAGAACAAATAGCTAAATGGACCTGATGTGTATCTTTTTACTTGTAGGAAAAATACATCTGCACAATGGCACATTCACCCACTACTTTAGCTATTCAAAGGTTAACGGTTAAACAAAGCTTTCTGTTGTCAGGCTCTCCATACCGATTGACCCTTTCAATTGAACCATACTAGCAGCCATTACAGTAACATTAACCTTTCACCCATGATTTATGTGTTTGAAAAGAATGATGGGGCGAGACACCTCACAGCACAGCATGGACTTATACATAGGCTAAATGACTGAACCTACAACCGCATACAGTGGGGAAAAAAAGTATTTAGTCAGCCACCAATTGTGCAAGTTCTCCCACTTAAAAAGCTGAGAGAGGCCTGTAATTTTCATCATAGGTACACGTCAACTATGACAGACAAAATGAGAAAAAAAATTCCAGGAAATCACATTATAGGATTTTTAATGAATGTATTTGCAAATGATAGTGGAAAATAAGTATTTGGTCAATAACAAAAGTTTCTCAATACTTTGTTATATACCCTTTGTTGGCAATGACACAGGTCAAACGTTTTCTGTAAGTCTTCACAAGGTTTTCACACACTGTTGCTGGTATTTTGGCCCATTCCTCCATGCAGATCTCCTCTAGAGCAGTGATGTTTTGGGGCTGTCGCTGGGCAACACGGACTTTCAACTCCCTCCAAAGATTTTCTATGGGGTTGAGATCTGGAGACTGGCTAGGCCACTCCAGGACCTTGAAATGCTTCTTACGAAGCCACTCCTTCGTTGCCCGGGCGGTGTGTTTGGGATCATTGTCATGCTGAAAGACCCAGCCACGTTTCATCTTCAATGCCCTTGCTGATGGAAGGAGGTTTTCACTCAAAATCTCACGATACATGGCCCCATTCATTCTTTCCTTTACACGGATCAGTCGTCCTGGTCACTTTGCAGAAAAACAGCCCCAAAGCATGATGTTTCCACCCCCATGCTTCACAGTAGGTATGGTGTTCTTTGGATGCAACTCAGCATTCTTTGTCCTCCAAACACGACGAGTTGAGTTTTTACCAAAAAGTTATATTTTGGTTTCATCTGACCATATGACATTCTCCCAATCCTCTTCTGGATCATCCAAATGCACTCTAGCAAACTTCAGACGGGCCTGGACATGTACTGGCTTAAGCAGGGGGACACGTCTGGCACTGCAGGATTTGAGTCCCTGGCGGCGTAGTGTGTTACTGATGGTAGGCTTTGTTACTTTGGTCCCAGCTCTCTGCAGGTCATTCACTAGGTCCCCCCGTGTGGTTCTGGGATTTTTGCTCACCGTTCTTGTGATCATTTTGACCCCACGGGGTGAGATCTTGCGTGGAGCCCAAGATCGAGGGAGATTACCAGTGGTCTTGTATGTCTTCCATTTCCTAATAATTGCTCCCACAGTTGATTTCTTCAAACCAAGCTGCTTACCTATTGCAGATTCAGTCTTCCCAGCCTGGTGCAGGTCTACAATTTTGTTTCTGGTGTCCTTTGACAGCTCTTTGGTCTTGGCCATAGTGAAGTTTGGAGTGTGACTGTTTGAGGTTGTGGACAGGTGTCTTTTATACTGATAACAAGTTCAAACAGGTGCCATTAATACAGGTAACGAGTGAAGGACAGAGGAGCCTCTTAAAGAAGAAGTTACAGGTCTGTGAGAGCCAGAAATCTTGCTTGTTTGTAGGTGACCAAATACTTATTTTCCACCATAATTTGCAAATAAATTCATTAAAAATCCTACAATGTGATTTTCTGGATTTTTTTCCCTCAATTTGTCTGTCATAGTTGACGTGTACCTATGATGAAAATTACAGGCCTCTCTCATCTTTTTAAGTGGGAGAACTTGCACAATTGGTGGCTGACTAAATACTTTTTTTCCCCACTGTACTACTAAGTGCCAACGATATCTCATTGCAATCCGTCAACCAATGTGGATACGCCAGACACTAAAAAAAAGTGGTACAAAAATCCTATACTAGCCATTATGGCATAAGTGTTAAATAAACTAGTGATGAAAACAGGTTAACCCATTAAGTGACATCACCGTGGGGATCTGACCAATGAAATCCCATCAGTCAAGGAGCCCCCTTCCACTGCCCTAATGACCCTCTCTTTGATGGGGTCAAAGGGCATGTGTCATCTGTAGACAGAAAGAGTGTTTGGCTAGACAACCCGATCATTTGTCACTTTAAGGGTCAGAGGCTTCATTGAGACCAGCCATTGGCCCAGTCATCCATTTATCACACTAGACAATCTCTCTGAGTTTCATACCAAAATATCTATAAAGTATAATCTGAAATCTCTTGAAATTGTACAGAAATTTGACAAGTTTAGTAAAAATACATTTTGTAATAGTATAAAATGAAACCTTTATATTTATCTTGCCCTGCCGCTGCTTTTGCATATCTAACTGATCTGATTATGAATGATAGACCTGGAGAGTATTATTTTCTTTGACATATCAGATGACATGTTCCTGCACTCATATGAGTGATGGGGGAATAGCTCCCTGTGAGAAATAATCCCCAGTGGAAATTGAGAGCAGCATTCGAGCACTCAGATCTGGGAGCAATTCCACCGCCTGAGCAACGCATAAAACCTCAGACGTTTTACAGTGAACACACGCAAAACACAGCACATAAAATGGATTCATTAACATTTTAAATATCATTCATCAATATCAGAACTAGGCAACCCGTGCCAACATTTCTTGGACCCGATGTGAGGCAATTTTGGACATTTCTATCAACACGCTGCCCCACATTCGAGTGAAAACTGAGATTTACTCAAAGTCTGCATTCACGCGGATTACTCTTGACAAGTCGAGGGCCTTGCACCGCGTCCGATACAATTTCACATTTTACAGCAATCTACCATGGTGACAGGCAAAACAAACTAACAGCCAACCGCAGCAGGAGTTAGCATCTTTTCAAATACAGAATATTAAAATGGTCTAAGTGATTCTACCTATCACACTTATGGATGGTGATAAAACCCAACATCACAGCAGGAGGGAGTCCAGTTTAAAGAACATTGTGAAAACTCTCACAGAGAAACATTATTTCTGTTTACATGACCTTAACTGCTATGGATAATGGGCTGGGGGCCTCACTGTCCTCTCTGGCACAGTGTGGGGCACCAACAGTGCCAAAATGATTATTTACAGATGAGCCCTCAGACCAATTCTGGCTTTGTTTGACAGTATGCACCACTTCGACTCCACTACTAATAAACTGTGAAGAGCGCGAAACAAAAACAGATTGGAAGAGAGTGATAGCTTAAACAAACCATTCCAAGCATTCTCTTAACTTCAATATAGAATACAATAAATGGAGTGGGGGTTGTCAACCACATGCTGCACTTGTAGAGAGAATACTCACTGCTGAGGCCGGACCAGGTGGGGGGACTGCTTGACGGTCAGGGTCATCTGGGCCATGTTGCTGACAGGGACTGGGGCAGGGGCATAACCCTGCTGGGGGATGGGCACTTGCTGGGGAAT
Organism: Coregonus lavaretus; assembly: GCF_964263955.1. Lineage (NCBI taxonomy): Eukaryota > Metazoa > Chordata > Actinopteri > Salmoniformes > Salmonidae > Coregonus > Coregonus lavaretus. The sequence continues at coordinate 47,630,794 of NC_139988.1, forward strand.
GGGCCGCTGGGGCACTATGTTGTGTCCCTTGGTGTGCCCATTGCTGTGTCCATTGGTGTGGCCGTTCCCTGGCTGCGCTGGGTAGGAGGAGGTGGGCATGGTGTTCTGTTCACATGCCTTGCCCTTGGAGCCCGGCTTGCAGACACAGAGCTGGGGCCTCAGACACATTCCTCCATTCTGGCACTTGGGCAGACAGTTGGCTGCAGCACAAAACATAGGGGGGAAGAGAGAGAAAGAGAGAGTGAGTGAGAGAGCAATGTGTACATATTCACATACACATGCATACACTCACACTCACACAACATATACAAACTCCAGAAGCAGACATAATATCCCATGTTAAATGCCACTTCTATGACGTTGTCTCAGGGAGCTATTTTCAGACATTTATTGAGGAAACTCAAGTAGGGGGGGTTCATTTAGGTGCCAAAGAGTCATTACTCAAACCAGAAGTAATGTACGATTTAGGACAAAAGTATCATGAATTAATAATGCATTACCAAACATGGAGTTGCTGTTTTTCCTGGTTAACAAATTCATCTCTACAGTACTTAGCATTCATAATAAGCTTTTTGTCGTGAAAAGGCAGGGGGACGGGGATAGAAAAGTCTGTACAGAATCTAACAATCATAGCCGGAGAAAGCTGTTCCTGTCACGACTTCCTCCGAAGCTGCCTCCTCTCACCGGCCTTCTAGCCACTGCCGCTCCTCATCTCATCATTCCATTTGTTTTGTCTTGTTTATTACACACACCTGGTTCATATCCCCTCATCAGTACCTGTATAAGTATTCCCTCTGCCCCCTTGTCTTTGTGTGTGATTGTTTATTGTGGAGGTTACTATAGCTCGGTGAAGCTATATTGTATGTTGTATCGCCGGGATATTCACCTGTGTGCCTTGTTGTCTCCAGTGCGCCGTAATACCGCACTGGAGTGTTTTACGCATTGCTGCGTACCGCTGTCATACCGAATAAACCATTTATTCTGTGATTTACCCTCCTGCACCTGACTCCGTCCAAATCACCTGCCACAGAATCACACACCTGCATCATGGAGTCAGCAGGAGACGGGAATATGCCTGGAGTCATGAAGCATGTCCGGGACCATTCCAACATGCTAGCCAGCTTGGGCGAAGCGATGGATCGGGTTCTCCAGGTCATCCAACGCCTGGAGAGGAGAGGACCTGACCCATCGGACCGGCTGAGCGACCGGATCCAGCCACCCACACCCCAGCACCCAGAGGGATTCACCTAGTATGACGGTACAGCTGCCCGCTGCCAGGGATTCTTCCTGCAGCTGGACCTCTGTTTTTCTACCATCAGCCCGGCTCCATCGGAACGGGAGAAGGTGTCCGCCCTCGTCTCCTGCCTCTCTGGGAAAGCCCTGAAGGAGGAGACGCGTTGGACAACTACGGGGAGTTCGCTCGCCTCTTCCGGGCAGTCTTCGATCACCCTCCCGAAGGAAGAGAGGCGGGCGAGCGGTTGGTCCATCTGAGGCAGGGGATGAGGACCGCGCAGGACTTTGTCCTGGAGTTTAGAACTCTAGCGGCTGGGTCCGGGTGGAACGAGCGGGCCCTCATCGACCGCTTCCGGTGCAGTCTGCGAGAGAACGTCCGAAGGGAGCTAGCCTGCCGGGATACCACGATGACTTTCAACCAGCTGGTGGACATGGACATCCGGTTAGAGAACCTGCTGGCTTCAAGAGGACGTCCTGGAAGGGGCCTGCCCTAAGAACGTGAAGGCAGACGCGCTGTCACGGCTGTACGACACAGAGGAGAGGCCCATAGACAACACCCCCATACTCCCGGCCTCCTGCATTGTGGCGGCGGTAGTGTGGGTGGTGGACGCGGACATAGAGCAGGCGTTACGCACAGAGCCATCTCCACCTCAGTGCCCAGCTGGGCTGCGGTACGTGCCGTCTCTTGTCCGTGACCGTCTTTATCTATTGGGCACACACGTCTCCCTCCTCTGGTCACTCAGGTATCGGCCGCACAGCGCGCTGCCTGACCGGGAAGTACTGGTGGCCTACCTTGGCTAAGGACGTGAGGGTGTATGTCTCCTCCTGCTCGGTGTGCGCCCAGAGTAAGGCACCTAGGCACCTCCCAGCGGATAAGTTACATCCCTTACCAGTTACACAACGGCCAAGGTCCCACTTGTCAATTGACTTCCTCACTGATCTTCCCCTCTCTCAGGGTAACACCACCATCCTGGTCGTTGTGGACCACTTTTCTAACGCCTGCTTCCTCCTTCCTCTGCCCGGTCTCCCCACGGCCCTGCAAACTGCGGAAGCCCTGTTTAATCACGTCTTCCGGCACTATGAGGTGCCAGAGGACATAGTGTCTGACCGGGGTCCCCAGTTTACATCCAGGGTCTGGAAGGCGTTCATGGAATGTCTTGGGGTATCGGTCAGCCTGACCTCTGGGTTTCACCCCGAGTCTAATGGGCAGGTGGAACGGGTGAATCAGGATGTGGGTAGGTTCCTGCGGTCCTACTGCCAGGACCGGCCGGAGGAGTGGTCAGTGTTCTTGCGATGGGCCGAATATGCCCATATTAACCCCTCGTTTCACGTGTCTCTCCTCAGGCCGGTGGTGGCTGGTCCACTCCAGGAGTCTGAGGTACGGGAGGTCCCTCTGCCCCCTCTGGACATCGAGGGGGCCCCGGCGTACTCTGTCCACTTCATCCTGGGATATATATCGGCGGGATATTCACCCGTGTGCCTTGTTGTCTCCAGTGCGCATTGTAAATAAACAATTTATTCTGTGATTTACCCTCCTGCGCCTGACTCCGTCCAAATCCCCCGCCACAGTTCCCATGTCTCTCTCTCATTATTAGTATTAGCAGCCAATGTAAATACCACCTCCATGGTCCCCACACTGTGAATGTACCCTCCCAAAGCTGAGAGTTTGACAGTGCTTACCTCAAGCTGAGGCTCGGCATTCAATTACTGGAGTCCCCGGCACAATGACATATGTGCGGTGGGTTGGGGAATCAGAGAGAGGGACTGTATGTGTGTGTGTGTGTGTGTGTTTGAGTTGTTACAGGAGGCTGGCAGGTAGCCTGTAATTACACTGTGTTCCCTTCTGTAAAAAAGGCACAGGACTGGGACTGTCATTTTTCAACTACAAAGCCTGCCTCGAGGCCACAGTGGCCAAACCTTGCACACTCCAATGCGCGCGCACACACGTACACACACGTACACACACGTACACACACGTACACACACGTACGTACACACACACACACACACACACACACACACACACACACACACACACACACACACACACACACTGTAGGTATTCAAATCATGTGTCCCTCAAACCCAATTTCTTGCTTTCATAGGAGCCAACATTCCAGTGGTCGTGTGTGTGTGAAGTGTGAAGTGTGAGCGGAAATGGCCAAGTGGGGGGCCTCTGCCCAGCCCCACAGGGTCCCTGAGGGGTGGGCTCCTCCACCACACACCTCATTACCATCACTAGCTCCTTTTGATTTGTGAAAGTGATTAATGAGAGTGAGAGCAAACTGCATCAAAAAGCAAGTCTTGCATCACCCAAGGCCATGAAAATAAATACAAATCCCTCTCACTCTCAATAGACGTCTACAACTGACACACCACTGGCTCAAAGCTTTCTCCACCCCACTGAGCTATTCAGACACATGAGATCTAATAAACACATGCTGTGCAACAAGAGACCCCCCTTAGAAGCATCAGGGGGCAATTACATCACAGATTACATCACTCCTGCTGAGTTATGTCTTGGTTTCTACATACCCCACACTACAATTTTCCACTCTGGGACAATAGAGTAAATTGTTTAATTTTTTTGCCGCTGTACCTAATTAAGGCTACCATCGGTTGTGAATAGGGCTACATAAGAGCGCTGTTCTGTGACAAGGGCACGGCGTAAGTGATGCCGATTTAAGTGTTAGCTGGAGAGGGAAAATAAGTGACGTCCCACTTTGATAAAACAACACCTCGGTTGACTCATAGGGAGTGTTGCTGGAGTCTGCAAGGGTCTGTCCTGGAATACTAAAATGTATTTGTGTGTGTGCCTACATTAATCACCTGGGGAAATCAAGGCACAACAGCATATGCTTATACTAGTGGATATACAATCGATACTCTCTTTCTCAGGATATAATGTTCCATGCTGATGTTCCAGTGCAGGTGTTACAGGATGTCCCATTAGTTGAACAACCCCCATCCTAAAGCCTGTCCACACCAATCCCTAACGTATCATTGATTCCCAGGGCAGCAGATGACCAAACATTTCTATTAATTGATTTATTTCTCTACCACAAAGTTCAATTGGATCTGAAATAGTGCTGCAGAAAGTAAATACAACTTTTTGACTGATGTCTTTGTCCTCGCTCATGCCTTTACTTAAAATAAACTGTCTTTCTGCCCACCTCCTGTACAACATGTAGGATAGAGACAGAGCACCTGGCTACAATGCTGACTCAAGCAGTCTGGGCCTCAATGGCCATTTATATAAATTAGAGTTCATAATTTTGTGTATCGCTGGAGTTGACACAAGACCACATTGAATTCTGATGCTGTCCATTGAATGAGCAAAAGCATTGTAAACTTCCAGCCAAGTGTCTGACGTTATGGTTTCACTAAAGCATGTGGAGAGCCAAGTCGATTAAGACATTCTTGTTGCCATGGTATTGTGCCCATACTTGGTCCTCACCCCACTTAACTGCTGGTCAAGATCCAGGGGCTTTGAATGGCTGCACAATGACAACAGCCAGATACGTTCCCCTCAATCAGCAGACTAATCATAAATCAGCAGGTGCTGGGCTGAGATGAAAACTGCTCTGTTTTCTCCATCTCTCTTGTCACACATTTCCATTGTCTAAGAATGGACAGATTTACAGATTTCCCTGATAAGAATTATGCCCCTCTTTTCCCCCATCTCTTTTGAATTCCCTCCCTTTAGCTCTCTAGCTTGGAAAAAGAAACGGCCAAGTCGTGCTTGCCTGGTCTTGGCAGGCGGCTGCCATCTCAGAGAAATATATGGTATGCATGCATAGAGGAGATGCAGAGACTAAACACATACACTACACAACCAAAAGTATGTGGACACCTGCTTGTCGAACATCTCATTCCAAAATCATGGGCATTAATATGGAGTTTGTCCCCCCTTTGCTGCTATAACAGCCTCCACTCTTCTGGGAAGGCTTTCCACTAGATGTTGGAACATTGCTGCAGGGACTTGCTTCAATTCAGCCACATTCAGCATTAGTGAGGTTGGGCGCTGATGTTGGGCGATTAGGCCTTGCTCGCAGTCAGCGTTCCAATTCATCCGAAAGGTGTTTGATGGAGTTGAGATCAGGGCTCTCTGCAGGCCAGTCAAGTTCTTCCATACCGATCTCAACAAATTATTTCTGTATGGACCTCGCTTTGTGCACGGAGGCATTGTCATGCTGAAACAGGAAAGGGCCTTCCCCAAACGGTTGCCACAAAGTTGGAACCACAGAATCGTCTATAATGTAATTGTATGCTGTAGCATTAAGATGTCCCTTCACTGGAACTAAGGGGCTCCATGAAAGACAGCCGCAGACCATTATTCCTCCTCCACCAAACTTTACAGTTGGCACTATGCATTCGGGCAGGTAGAGTTCTCCTGGCATCCGCCAAACCCAGATTCGTCCGTCGGACTGCCAGATGGTGAAGCGTGATTCATCACTCCAGAGAACGCGTTTCCACTGCTCCAGAGTCCAATGGCGGTGAGCTTTACACCACTCCAGCCAACGCTTGGCATTGCGCATGGTGACCTTAGGCTTGTGTGTGACTGCTCGGCCATGGAAACCCATGTAATTAAGCTCCCGTCGAACAGTTCTTGTGCTGACGTTGCTTCCAGAGGCAGTTTGGAACTTGGTAGTGAGTGTTGCAACCGAGGACAGACGATCTTTACGCGCTACACGCTTCAGCACTCGGCGGTCCTGTTCTGTAAGCTTGTGTGGCCTACCACTTCGTGGCTGAGCCGTTGTTGCTCCTAGATGTTTCCACTTCACAATAACAGCACTTACAGTTGACTTGGGAAGCTCTAGCAGGGCAGAGATTTGACCAACTGACTTGTTGGAAAGATGGCATCCTATGACCGTGCCACATTGAAAGTCACAGAGCTCTTCAGTAAGGCCATTCTACTGCCAATGATTGTCTATGGAGATTGCATGGCTGTGTGCTCGATTTTATTCACCTGTCAGCAACGGGTGTGGCTGAAACAGCCAAATCCACTAATTTGAAGGGGTGTCCACATACTTTTGTATATATAGTGTACCTGACAGCCCTGAGTAACCAAAGAAATCTACAAAGAGTAATCAGGAATATGAAGCCTTGATATGAGGTATGCAAAGGGGAGTCCTGGTAAGGCAACTGAGAGACAAAGACAATGATATAATGGTGGAATTACATTTACATTTACATTTACATCATTTAGCAGACACTCTTATCCAGAGCGACTTACAAATTACCTGGATTACAGGAGCATCTTAATACTGTAAAGGAAAAGTTGACAGTATCGTTTTTAGCTTTTCCTTGTTAATCTTCGAAAGGGGTCCTCTGTCTCTTCCAATAGGCTATAGTTCTTATATTTCTCCTATAGGTTGGACTAGCCCAGTAGAGCTAAAGCCTCTTTAAATTACCCTCAGATAAGGAAGAGGAGCAAGAATCCATCCTATCCACCTCACTACAGTATCTGGCTGCCTCATTTGCTTTCAACACCCTGTGCTGTCTTTTAGGGACACACGAGGCAAAGGCACGAGAGAGCTTAAATTTATAAAATGGTTGAACCTGTCACATTCTCTTAATTCTGGGGGAGTTTCAAGCGGCCTCTTCTTGAACGATCCTTCATGAAAAATGAAGACGGCTCCTCCGCTGTGCTGTGCAGTTACGCTGAAGTGAAATATTTTCATGTTCTGTTTTGTCTGGCCCGGTCTGCCTACTTTTGGGTTGCACTCGGTTAAGGGAGAAATGGGCTGGGCAGCTTTTCAAAGCGTGAGATTACCATGCGGCTCCACATTGTGAATAGCCACACCAGACTCCAGTGGAAGAGGAGGAATTGAGCCTGATGTAGGTGCTGCTGCCTGAGGGCAAAGGGATCTGGAAGACCATCTAACACAGGTCTCTCTCAGACAAACAAAAGTTCAACTAATTACTTCATCTTTAATTTCTACACTTGACTTTTTATTCTCTTTCTCTTGAATTGAACTTGGTTATGCAGGCATAAAAAGTGCTGTGTCGGACATCTGGAATATTAAAGAGGAACATTGCAGTTCTGCAGTTAATGTAGGTAGAACAGGTACAGGAAATGACTGCTCCAGAGTGTTAATATACAGCTCAGTGTTGGTAAGAGCGTAGAGCTGGCAACTCCAAGGTCTTGGATTGAAATCCCACAGGGATCACATAGGCCTACACATTCTAAAAATGAATGCACTCACTGTACGGTAAGTCACTTTGTATTAAAGTGACCGCTAAGTGACATGTATTTATATATTATAGGCCTATTATTACTAAAAGCCATTTTCTGTTGCGGATAGTCTTGAATCTAGCAGAAAAGACAACAGAGTGCTATTCTGCTCTGCAATTCAAAAATCATATGTCGTTAGACTACCTTCTCTGCGTCTGGAATAGACTGAATAAATATGTGGGATGTTTGCTCATAATCTCTATTAGACTACAGTCCATTAAGAGGACAGAGAGGAGTTTTTAGTATCTGCATCACATGATTGGAACTGTCTGGATAATATTCTAAGGCACAACACATTTATAACATATTTTCAACATTAGTTTTGTGGTTAAAGCATGATGTCATCTAATAAGGAATGTCAATAACAGCTTCATGATTAAACATGCTTGGTCCATTTGCCATGTAATAAATAGTGGTAATGTGTGGTAAGATTTTCACAGCTTCTACTAGCTATCTGGAAAATGTCAAAGCTTGCCTTGGTGGGAGGTTGGGGGTTGTTGGCGTGACTGACAACCTGAAAGAACACTTTATGCAGGGTGCTAGCAGGCCATGTGTAAGGCGTTGCCAGAACAAACAAAATTCATTTCTATTAAGAAACCCTTTTGTTGGCATTTTCGGCGAGGGTAGTGGGTGGGGGGGCTGGGGTGTCCTGGAAATCAAACTCCATTAAAAATTTAGCGGGTGGATTTACAACCTAGTCCATCTTCCGTGACAAGGGAGGTGGAGAAAAGTAAAGCGCTGATCCTGAAAAACAAATTGAGAAAAGGATATATAGGGAGATGGAGATCTATCCATAAAATATGTGACTGACTATAGCCCAGTAGTGAGTTATCATATTTGTCCATATAGGAAAAAACAAGCAGAATAAAAATAAAGAAATAAGGGGGGAAAGTGTGTTGGTCAGTTAAAGTAATTCATCAATCATAGTTGCATTATTCATCATATTTATTAGGGTTGTCTAAAGCAATTCATTTCTATGGATTAATTGTAATCACAGAGAAAACTTCTCACAGTGCCTCCCTAGTGCTATACTACTGTAAATATTAATATCACGGTCAGTGGAAAATCATAATCAAATGAGTGCTGAACACCGGATGACCTGAGGATAAGCTTAGAAAATAAAAAGATTTTAAGAACATACAGACATTTTCACAGAAAAAGAAACTGTACACTAAAATAAATCTAGTGACACAAAGATCTTTGGAGGTTTTTATAAAGCAGTCATTGAAACTCCATCCTGTCCACCCCCTGATTCCAGCATCTGGCAATAGTAGGGAGTACTGGGCTCTGATCCTGACATCAAAAAGACCAATCAAAGCCATGGGTACTGAGGAATTGTCCACTATTGGTTCTCTTACAGAGGCCTTGCACAGAGTTTCCCGCGCCCATGTAAACAGGAGCATTCCCTCATTGTGCATTGCATGCCTGCCCCCACTTCCCCACCCAACCTCTGCCAAGGAGAACAGCTACAATATTGGACACTGGACAGGAGTAGTGGGAATTCCAATGAGTTAAAAAAGAGGTCCCACAAGAAATCTGTGCATGTTAACAATGGGCCAGCACTGCACCGTTAATGACACATGAACAACTAAACATTGAACAATAAACACATACTCATACAGTGCCTTCAGAAACTATTCACAACCCTTGACTTGTTCCACATTTTGTTGTGTTACAGCCTGAATTTAAAATGTATTACATTTAGATGTATTTTCAGTTGCCTACACACAATACCCTATAATGTCAAAGTGGAATTAGGTTTTTCAAAATTGTTACACTTTGGATGGTGTATCAATACACCCAGTCACTTGGAGGGTGTATCAATACACCCAGTCACTACAAAGATACAGGCGTCCTTCCTAACTCAGTTGCCGGAAAGGAAGTAAACCACTCAGAGATTTCACCATGAGGCCAATGGTGAATTTAAAACAGTTAGAGATTTAAATGGCTGTGACAGGCGAAAACTGAGGATGGATCAACAACATTATAGTTACTCCACAATACTAACCTAATTGACAGAGTGAAAAGAAGGAAGCGTGTACAGAATAAAACAATTCCACCCTTTGCCTTGATGACAACTTTGCACACTCTTGGCATTCTCTCAACCAGCTTCACCTGGAATGCTTTTCCAACAGTCTTGAAGGAGTTCCCACATATGATGAGCACTTGTTGGCTGCTTTTCCTTCATTCTGCCGTCCGACTCATCCCAAACCATCTCAATTGGGTTGGGGTCAAGTGATTTTGGAGGACAGGTCTGATGCACCACTCCATCCCTCTCCTTCTTGGTCAAATAGCCCTTACACAGCCTGGAGGTGTGTTGGGTCATTATCCTGTTGAAAAACAAATGATAGTCCCACTAAGCCCAAACCAGATGGGATGGTGTATCGCTGCAGAATGCTGTGGTAGCCATGCTGGTTAAGTGTGCCTTGAAATCTAAATAAATCACTGACACTGTCACCAGCAAAGCACCCCCACACCATCACACCTCCTCCTCCATGCTTCACGGTGGGAACCACACATGCAGAGATCATCCGTTCACCTACTCTGCATCTCACAAAGACACAGCGGTTGGAACCAAAAATCTCAAATTTGGACTCATCAGACCAAAGGACAGCTTTCCACCGGTCTAATGTCCATTGCTCGTGTTTCTTGGCCCAAGCAAGTCTCTTCTTCTTATTGGTGTCCTTTAGTAGTGGTATATTTGCAGCAATTCGACCATGATGGCCTGATTCACGCAGTCTCCTCTGAACAGTTGATGTTGAGATGTATCTGTTACTTGAACTCTGTGAAACATTTATTTGGGCTGCAATATCTGAGGCTGGTAACTCTAATGAACGTATCCTCTGCAGCAGAGGTAACACTGGGTCTTCCTTTCCTGTGGCGGTCCTCATGAGAGCCAGTTTCATCATAGCGCTTGATGGTTTTTGCGACTCTACTTGAAGAAAGTTGTAGGGCTATCTTTTGTATACCAACCCTACCTTGTCACAACACAACTGATTGGCTCAAACGCATTAAGAAGGAAAGACATTCTACAAATTAACTTTTAAGAAGGCACACCTGTGAATTGAAATGCATTCCAGGTGACTACCTCGTGAAGCTGGTTGAGAGAATGCCAAGAGTGTGCAACGCTGTCATCAAGGCATGTCTTCACTATTATTCTACAATGTAGAAAATAGTAAAAATAAAGAAAAACCCTGGAATGAGTAGGTGTGTCCAAACTTTTGACTGGTACTGTATTTAAATTAGATATTTCTGTATTTCATTTTCAATATATTTGCAAACATTTCTAAAAACATTTTGTTCACTTTCTCATTATGGGGTATTGTGAGTAGATGGGTAAGACAAAAAAGTCAAGGGGTATGAATACTTTCAAAGGCACCGTACATACACATACACCCAAACAAACACGAACACAGACTTACACACATACCACTGGCACCAAGGCAGAGACAAAGAGTGCCTGTACTAAGTGGAGCCCAGTCTTAAGTGTGAGTAGACCAGAGCAGAGTAGAGCAGAGCAGGCGCACTGGGCCTATTAAACGTATGAACCAGGGGTCCTAGACTAAAACGTAACCTCTGGTTTCCCCAGGAGGTCCACCAGACACGGCACGGAGAGAGACGTCTGTCTCTTAATTAACCAGCTGGCAAGGCCTCACGGTCGAACAGGAAAGAGATCCCACTGGTGGGGCCGAGCAATGAGGTATAATACACTCTAAACCTGTTTCTCTTTCGGCCGGCCCTGCACGCCCACTCCTATGCAATAACAGTGTTCTCATGACTCTGCAACACGGGCCATAACACACTGACAGTCCCGTCATTGTTCCCAGGTGGGTAGAGTCACTGCGAGAAATGCCAGTTACTTATACAGTGCTGCATAGAAAGGTGCTGTTCTCCAATCTGGCACTACTAATCAGCTAAAGGCGCCTTCAAAACATATACGTATGTATGCTTGGGTGAGTTTCCAAGTAGAGTAGGGGAGGGAGGTATACTGGATGGATTATATATGGTATGATGTTGGGATTCTGGCACGTGCTGCCTGATGAACAACTGATGTACATTTTCCAAAGGAAGAAGTTATGAGGTGCCAAGTACACTCTTAGAAAAAAAGGTTCCAATAGGGTTCTTCGGCTGTCCTCATAAGAGAACCATTCTTGGTTCCAGGTAAAACCCTTTTTGGTTCCAGGTAGAACCATTTTGGGTTCCATGTAGAAGCCTCTTGTGGAAAGGGTTCTACATGGAACCCAAAACAGTTCTACTTGGAACCAAAAGGGTTCTAACTGAACCAACAAGGGTTCTTCAAAGAGTTCTCCTATGGGGACAGCCGAATAATCCTTTTAGGTTCTAGATAGTGAATCCAAGACTGTCGTCAATAATTTGGAAAAACATTTTGAACAACTGCAACTTTTTGGCCCGCATGCAGCGGTGGCTGGGCTGTGGTAGTGTAGTGTATACTCACGCTTGGTGCACCGCTGCGATCCAGAGGCCTTACTCCATCCGTGACAGCACTGCCCTCCACAGACATTCACCCTGCAATAACACCCAGAGACACACAGAGAGAGAGAGAGAGTGCACGGTCACATACCCAAGATCAACTCATACTGGCTAAAACTCACACGCTGGTGGGTCTAGTGAACCACCTGTGCCGCCCAGCCTGAGATGACCCAGTAAAACTGGGCCAGATCTGGTATTAGGGGTCTCCTTTCATGGGAGGTAAAGCTGGGCGCCCATAGCCTGGTGGCCCCTGCTGAGAGTGTGGGAATGTCCTCACTAATCATACATCTGAGAGTGCTGCGACTGGGGCCCTGCAAATTGAGGTCATGCTCCTGAACACAACAGGATCTGGGCCATTTTGTTTGATTATTTTGTTTCCTTTATTCTTTCAGAATAGTAATTTAAATTGGCTGTTTTTGTTTCTGTCTCTACTGAGTGGATGTTAAGACATTTATTTCGTATCAACTTGAAAGTTGTTGAACAAAGTTCATAAGTGACACATTGAACATTACATTCATTGGGCTAAATGTCTGAAACAAGTACAGTATTGTATGTGGTTTTAATTTGTCAGAAATATGATCAAATAGCTACCTGAATCAAATTGAATATAGAATGTATTTTAAGTTGCAGACTATTTATTTAATAATGCACACTGAGTGCATAAAACATTAGGAACACCTGCTCTTTCCATGACATAGACTGACCAGGTGAATACAGGTGAAAGCTATGATCCCTTATCGATGTCACCTGTTAAATCCACTTCAATCAGTGTATATGAAGGGGAGGAGACAGGTTAAAGGAGGATTTTTAAGCCTTGAGACAATTGAGACATGGATTGTGTATGTGTGCCATTCAGAGGGTGAAGGGGCAAGACAAAATATTGAAGTGCCTTTGAATGGGGTATGGTCGTAAGTACCAGGCGCACTGGTTTGAGTGTGTCAAGAACTGCAATGCTGCTAGGTTTTCCACGTTCAACAGTTTCCAATGTGTATCAAGAATGGTCCACCACCCAAAGGACCTCCAGCCAACTTGACACAATTTTGGGAAGCATTGGAGTCAACATCCCTGTGGAACGCTTTCAACACCTTGTAGAGTCCATGCCCCGACACATTGAAGCCTTTCTGAGGGCAAAAGGGGGTGCTACTCAATATTAGGATGGTGTTCCTAATGTTTTGTACACAGTGTATATTTAACAACCCTAAGACTATACTGTCTGATCATGTTGATGATGACAGTGAAAGTTGTAGGCCAGTCTTATAGCAAGTTCCTTTACCAGGTGCCAGGCATGCCTATACTGTAAGCTACTGTACAGTAAGATGACCAAACAACATTAGATATTTTATAACAAACCACATTTCCATCCAAGAGGATAAGTAGCCTATAGTCAGATTCACTCTTCTGTAACATCAACTTTTTTTCAGAGACCCAGAGGTTATCTTACCCTGACATTTTCATTTGGTGACTCTGTTGAACGTTGTGGCTGGTGCGCCGAATGACTTGCTGATGCTGCGTAAACTGTGTGTCCTGGCGAAGCGGGATCGGATTCGCTTGGTTACCCATCCTACGGGTTCGGGCCTGGCCACCGTAACTGGCCGAGAGCTCCACATTGTAGGCGTGGGGTTGTCCCGTGGCACCGGAGCGCGAAGAAATGGAACTCACATGTACTCTGTCCGTCCCGCTCGGTCCTGGCTGCAACACGTAGTATCTCCTAAAGCCACTCTGATCGGTGGAGACAAATGCCAGTGAAATGAATAAACCTATAGAAAATAAGAGGTCCCATCTGATCCAAGCCATATCCACTCCGTATCCGCGTAAAGACAATAGACTTTTTGGAAACTGTATATTAAATTCCTTGAAGAAGGTCCGTATCTGGAAAATAAAAACTCCTGTGACTTTATCGCGAGTAAAACAGTTATATATCCCTGAGCATATTCGTCTATATTCGATGCTTCGCCTTCCAACCCGAATTAAAAACAAGAACTAAAAACGTAGGCTTAACTTTAAAAAGTAAAAAATAAAATAGGGCATGTAAAAACCTGATTATGGGTCTAAAACTGAATAAAGCACTGCTTTATCCCTGCGCAGGGTAGAAGGGGGAGCTGGGCAGCAGATGTTACGGCTGCTATGGCTACGTTTGTGCAATACTTTACCCTGCAGATGCGATTGAAAACTCTTTAAAAAGTTTCACTGTGTAAGGGCAGGAGTTAGTGTCAGAACTGAACAGCCAATCTCCGGCAGACATGACGTCAGAAGTGGGACGCTTATTGGAACACACTTGTGGGGCTGAACCCTAAAAAAAATGTTTAGAGTGCGTAGTGTTCCTATAGTCGCCAAAGATCTAAAGAAAATCTATTCCTGAAGACGCATGAACTGTGCTGTCACTGTGCTGTCGGCAGGAGCGCGCGCTCATCAAAGTGACAGAAGGCATAAACCTTGTTGTCCAGCAAGTTCATGAGTGATAGGAGTATAAATACACGCTTATAAGAATGACCCGTTATAAAACAATACACACCCAATAAGCCACGTGTAATGTGTAATACTGTGTAATACTAATAATATGTAACGTTTCTTCATTCATTCATATTTATAAATAACATAAATATATATTTAAAGTACATGCTGTCAAAGTCCTCTATCTCATTGTTACTTCGGTCCCATATACTCCTGCATAAATCAGATAGGAACAACCATGCGACAAGTAATTCATAAAGCCATGTGCGCACCATTATTCATCCAACAACCCACATGAGTTGACCACAGTTGCGCAGCGGGCCATTTCTGGGAGCTTCTCATTTTTCATGCTTATCCCTAGTTACTGTCCTCCTACACTGCAGGGTTACCAGCGACCCCTGGGTAAATTGTTCAGCAGTGACTCATTATTCCATTGAGGACTGCAGAGGATATTCCAGTACAGGAGTGAGTTCATTGAAGACATACTATAGCACACACACAGCGGTTTTGAGGACCTCCACCCAGATGAACATAAACCCCATTGAGTCATTGTGTGTGCTTTGGAAAACATACAAAGTAGCATTAAGTCTTATGATGTTGGCTCTCGAGTGGTATCTAATTGTTTTCTTGAAACCTCTATGTCCCCCATTGAGTTTTAAGTGGGCAAATACTTGATATCATGGTGTCATACACTTATTTATAGATTTAAAAAAGAAGGCCACAAGAATCTTCCCTCCAGAATGTGAAAAACGTTGTCGGGAAACGTTGCTCTGAATTTGACACACAAGGGGTGATGGTAACCAGAGCTCAGTGTCTGTGGAGCAGCATCCTCAGAGAAGGGGACAGATATGTGGTGAAAGACAGGGCGGGGCACATGTGTAATCACCAATGATGCAATTTCAAAAAGCTGGGCAGAAATGCAATCCTCCAGTCACTGATTAAATCTGGGTCAGCCTCATGCCCCAGAAGAGCACATATGACCAGGAAACAGTCATCCAGGATGATCAAGGACAGAAGTCAGAAATGAATGTATGCACACTACTTTAATTCACTCTGGATAAGAGCATCTTCTAAATGACTTATGTGTAAGATGCTTCTGGAAAACATTAAAGTCATAGTAAGTCTGTGGGAAGGGACAAACATAGACATGCACAAGTTGTATGCAAAATGTGAATGTTGGGGTCTTTGTTTCAGTGAGCTTTCAGGTCACACATTTACTATAAAGAATGTTACTCTGATAAAGGTTCTGATAAACCTTTTGCAATCGAGTCCTCGCCCTAGGTCATCCTGACCAAAAACTGCTCATAGTGATGATCAGTTCCTTACTGTTAATTCATACCACTTAATGAATAACATGAAATGTGATGTAATTTTGGTGTTCCTCGTTGGCAATGACCTCACCATCGAACTTCAGCTGCAGTTGGAACTTTATGAGGATGTTGTCAGGTTGTTACTGAGAAACACCAGGAATGTTGAAAAGAAACAGGAGGCTGAGGCTGAACAAGCATTCTTTTTCCCTGCTTCAAAGGGAGGCCTCTCCAAACGTCTGATGTCATGGCAGCAAATCAGTGTAATGATGTTTGTCCATGAATACAATTTGGAAGTTATATAACCATTAGCAGGCAGATATGTATGACTATATTTTCCCTGTGTCTGCTGGATATATGATTGTATTTATTTTACCTTTATTTAACTAGGCAAGTCAGTTAAGAACAAATTCTTATTTACAATGACGGCCTACACCGGCCAAACCTGGACGACGCTGGACCAATTGTGCGCCGCCCTATGGGACTCCCAATCACGTCCGGTTGTGATACAGCCTGGATTCAAACCAGGGGGTCTGTAGTGACGCCTCAAGCACTGAGATGCAGTGCCTTAGACCGCTGCGCCACTTGGGAGCCATGTAATGGTGTATGATAGTAAATAATGACAACACACTCGTAACGACCATTATTGAACATTTTTATTAAATGACTGACATTTTGGCCCAGAAATCTGGTTTTGATCGAGTGGTTTTGTATGCAAACAAATTGTGTGATCAAAAACTGTGGAAAATATGGAATGTATACATAGGGGCGATGCACACTTCTTTCCCAATCCAGAAATTGTCACCAAATCAAAAAAAAAGAAGAAAAGAATAACATTCATGAAAGAGGACTACAGCTGTGACATAACACATGTCCATACAGTGAGGGAAAAAAGTATTTGATCCCCTACTGATTTTGTACAGTGGGGAAAAAAAGTATTTAGTCAGCCACCAATTGTGCAAGTTCTCCCACTTAAAAAGATGAGAGAGGCCTGTAATTTTCATCATAGGTACACGTCAACTATGACAGACAAAATGAGAATTTTTTTCTCCAGAAAATCACATTGTAGGATTTTTTATGAATGTATTTGCAAATTATGGTGGAAAATAAGTATTTGGTCAATAACAAAAGTTTCTCAATACTTTGTTATATACCCTTTGTTGGCAATGACACAGGTCAAACGTTTTCTGTAAGTCTTCACAAGGTTTTCACACACTGTTGCTGGTATTTTGGCCCATTCCTCCATGCAGATCTCCTCTAGAGCAGTGATGTTTTGGGGCTGTCGCTGGGCAACACGGACTTTCAACTCCCTCAAAAGATTTTCTATGGGGTTGAGATCTGGAGACTGGCTAGGCCACTCCAGGACCTTGAAATGCTTCTTACGAAGCCACTCCTTCGTTGCTCGGGCGGTGTGTTTGGGATCATTGTCATGCTGAAAGACCCAGCCACGTTTCATCTTCAATGCCCTTGCTGATGGAAGGAGGTTTTCACTCAAAATCTCACGATACATGGCCCCATTCATTCTTTCCTTTACACGGATCAGTCGTCCTGGTCCCTTTGCAGAAAAACAGCCCCAAAGCATGATGTTTCCACCCCCATGCTTCACAGTAGGTATGGTGTTCTTTGGATGCAACTCAGCATTCTTTGTCCTCCAAACACGACGAGTTTAGTTTTTACCAAAAAGTTCTATTTTGGTTTCATCTGACCATATGACATTCTCCCAATCCTCTTCTGGATCATCCAAATGCACTCTAGCAAACTTCAGACGGGCCTGGACATGTACTGGCTTAAGCAGGGGGACACGTCTGCACTGCAGGATTTGAGTCCCTGGCGGCGTAGTGTGTTACTGATGGTAGGCTTTGTTACTTTGGTCCCAGCTCTCTGCAGGTCATTCACTAGGTCCCCCCGTGTGGTTCTGGGATTTTTGCTCACCGTTCTTGTGATCATTTTGACCCCACGGGGTGAGATCTTGCGTGGAGCCCCAGATCGAGGGAGATTATCAGTGGTCTTGTATGTCTTCCATTTCCTAATAATTGCTCCCACAGTTGATTTCTTCAAACCAAGCTGCTTACCTATTGCAGATTCAGTCTTCCCAGCCTGGTGCAGGCCTGGTGCAGGTCTCTGGCTGGAGGTAAGTAGGGGTAAGCTACATGTAGTGTTGAGTAAAGCTTAACCATGTATTAGATCGTAGGTAGGTAGTTAGCTGTAGTTAGGTATTGTATTTATTGTAGGTTAGTATTGTTGTTATTGTAGCTTTCCGTGGGTAATTTGTGGGTTAGTATCGAGGCATGAGGCTAGCTAGCTAGCGGGTAGCTATTGGTAACGATTAGCAACGCTGGAGAGCTGGTTCCAACGGTAATGTACTCCTACCCAACGTTTAACTTTTGCTTAACCATGTATTAGATCGTAGGTAGGTAGCTAGCTGTAGTTAGGTATTGAATTTATTGTAGGTTAGTATTGTGGTTGTAGTAGCTTTCCATAGGTAATTGTGGATTAGTATCGAGGCACGAGGCTAGCTAGCTAGCGGGTAGCTATTGGTAACGATTAGCAACGCTGGAGAGCTGGCTCCAACGGTAATGTAGTCCTACCCAACGTTTAACTTTTGCTTAACCATGTACTAGATCGTAGGTAGGTAGTTAGCTGTAGTTAGGTATTGTATTTATTGTAGGTTAGTATTGTTGTTATTGTAGCTTTCCGTGGGTAATTGTGGGTTAGAATTGAGGCACGAAGCTAGCTAGCTAGCGGGTAGCTATTGGTAACGATTAGCAACGCTGGAGAGCTGGGTCCAACGTTTAATTATTATTATTATTATTATTATTTTTTTTTTTTTTTTTTGCTGCGTTGTGAAGGGAACTCGACACGGACTTGAATTGTCTGTTTGGTGTGCTGACACACTCTTGGCAGTTTGTTGTGGCCAGGTGTTGATGCTAAGTTGTGTGTTAATGGATGCTAGCTTGCAGGTTGGCTACGGCGTCATAGCTAGGCTTCGTGGGTTGTTGTGGGTAGTTACTGTGTCTTGGCAGTGTCCTCGGCCGTGCCAGCTGTAGCACGAAGCTAGCTAGCTAGCCGTTCTTCAAACAGAGTCGACACAGTGGCCATTGCTAGCTACCCAACATGACCATTTGGCTGTACTGAAGTAGCTAACCACAATTTACTTGTCCTAGCTAGCCAACGTCTAATCATTGCTGCGTCATGTAAGGAACTTGACACAGACACGAATGATCTGTTTAGTGTGTTATCACAATATTGGTGGTTTGTTGTGACCAAGTGTTGGCGCTAAACGGTGTGTTATTGTTATTGGATGCTAGTCTGCTAGTTGGCTATGGAGTCATAGTTGGCTAGCTGAACAAAGTGGGTTGAGTCTACTCCTTTAAACATTGAACCGCTGTGGTTCACAACAATTCTGATTTCCAAAGGCGGAAGTTGGGAGAGTTTTTTCTTCGGGTGGTTCAGTGAAACAATTTTAGTTTCCGAGGTAGAAGTTTTGGTGAGGGAGGCCCTGCTCTCTCCACTCCCAGATGCTTAGCCCATTTCATTCCGATCTCCTCTGCATTTTTGTAGCCATTTGCTACAGCCTGTCAACTATGCCTCTGCCTATCCCTGTTCTCTCCTCTCTGCACAGGCTACACAAACGCACCACACCGCGTGGCTGCTGCCTCTCCAATCTGGTGGTCCCTGCACGCACCACCCACGTGGAGTTCCAGGTCGCAGGCAGCCTCTGGAACTGCCGTTCTGCTGCCAACAAAGCTGACTTCATCCCAGCCTATGCCAACCTCCAGTCCCTCGACTTCCTGGCGCTGACGGAAACATGGATCACCACTGAAAACACCGCTACTCCTACTGCTCTCTCCTCGTCTGACCATGTGTTCTCGCATACCCCGAGAGCATCTGGTCAGAGGGGTGGTGGTACAGGAATCCTCATCTCTCCCAAGTGGACATTCTCAATTTTTCCCCTAACCCATCTGTCTATCTCCTCATTTGAATTCCATGCTGTCACAGTCACTAGCCCATTTAAGCTTAATATCCTTGTCATCTATCGCCCTCCAGGTTCCCTTGGAGAGTTCATCAATGAGCTTGACGCCTTGATAAGTTCCTTCCCTGAGGATGGCTCACCCCTCACAGTTTTGGGGGATTTCAACCTCCCTATGTCCACATTTGACTCATTTCTCTCTGCCTCCTTCTTTCCACTCCTCTCCTCTTTTGACCTCACCCTCTCACCGTCCCCCCCTACTCACAAGGCAGGCAATACGCTTGACCTCATCTTCACTAGATGCTGCTCCTCTACTAATCTCACTGCAACTCCCCTCCAAGTCTCCGACCACTACTTTGTTTCCTTTTCTCTCTCACTCTCCTCCCACACTACTCACTCTGCCCCTACACAGATGGTAATGCGCCGCCGCAACCTTCGCTCTCTCTCTCCCACTACTCTCTCCTCTTCCATCCTATCATCTCTTCCCTCTGCTCAATCCTTCTCCCTCCAATCTCCTGATTCTGCCTCCTCAACCCTCCTCTCCTCCCTTTCTGCATCCTTTGACTCTCTGTGTCCCCTATCCTCCCGGCCGGCTCGGTCCTCCCCTCCAGCTCCGTGGCTTGATGACTCATTGCGAGCTCACAGAACAGAGCTCCGGGCAGCGGAGCGGAAATGGAAGAAAACTAAATTCCCTGCCGACCTGGCATCTTTTCACTCCCTCCTCTCTACATTTTCTTCATCTGTTTCTGCTGCTAAGGCCACCTTCTACCACTCTAAATTCCAAGCATCTGCCTCTAACCCTAGGAAGCTCTTTGCCACATTTTCCTCCCTCCTGAATCCTCCCTCCCCCCCCCCCCCCTCCTCTCTCTCTGTGGATGACTTCGTCAACCACTTTGAAAAGAAGGTTGACGACATCCGATCCTTGTTTGTTAAGTCTAATGACACTGCTGGTCCTGCTCACACTGCCCTACCCTATGCTTTGACTTCTTTCTCCCCTCTCTCTCCAGATAAGATCCTGCGACTTGTGACTGCAGGCCGCCCAACAACCTGCCCGCTTGACCCCATCCCCTCCTCCCTTCTCCAGACCATCTCCGGTGACCTTCTCCCCTACCTCACCTCGCTGATCAACTCATCCTTGACCGCTGGCCATGTCCCTTCCGTCTTCAAGAGAGCGAGAGTTACTCCCCTTCTCAAAAAACCAACACTCGACCCCACTGATGTCAACAACTACAGACCAGTATCCCTTCTTTCTTTTCTTTCCAAAACTATTGAGCGTGCCGTCTTTAGCCAACTCTCTTGCTATCTCTCTCAGAATGACCTTCTTGATCCAAACCAATCAGGTTTCAGGACTGGTCATTCAACTGAGACTGCTCTTCTCTGTGTCACAGAGACTCTCCGCACTGCTAAAGCTAACTCTCTCTCCTCTGCTCTTGTCCTTCTAGACCTGTCTGCTGCCTTTGATACTGTGAACCATCAGATCCTCCTCTCCACCCTCTCCGAAATGGGCATCTCCGGCGCGGCTCACTCCTGGATTGCGTCCTACCTGACCGGTCGCTCCTACCAAGTGGCGTGGCGGGAAGCTGTCTCCGCACCACGTGCTCTCACCACTGGTGTCCCCCAGGGATCGGTTTTGGGCCCTCTCCTTTTCTCCCTATACACCAAGTCACTTGGCTCTGTCATATCCTCACATGGCCTTTCCTATCATTGCTACGCTGACGATACACAACTAATCTTCTCCTTTCCCCCTTCTGATAACCAGGTGGCGAATCGCATCTCTGCATGTCTGGCAGACATATCAGTATGGATGACGGATCACCACCTCAAGCTGAACCCTGGCAAGACGGAGCTGCTCTTCCTCCCGGGGAAGGACTGCCCGTTCCATGATCTCGCCATCACGGTAGACAACTCCGCTGTGTCCTCCTCCCAGAGTGCGAAGAGCCTAGGCGTGACCCTGGACAACACCCTGTCGTTCTCCGCCAACATCAAGGCGGTGACCCGCTCCTGCAGGTTCATGCTCTACAACATTCGGAGAGTGCGACCCTGCCTTACACAGGAAGCGGCGCAGGTCCTGGTCCAGGCACTTGTCATCTCCCGTCTGGACTACTGCAACTCGCTGTTGGCTGGGCTCCCTGCCTGTGCCATTAAACCCCTACAACTCATCCAGAATGCCGCAGCCCGTCTGGTGTTCAACCTTCCCAAGTTCTCTCACGTCACCCCCCTCCTCCGCACACTCCACTGGCTTCCAATTGAAGCTCGCATCCGCTACAAGACCATGGTGCTTGCCTTTGGAGCAGTGAGGGGAACGGCACCCCTGTACCTTCAGGCTCTGATCAGTCCCTACACCCAAACGAGGACATTGCGTTCATCCACCTCTGGCCTGCTGGCTCCCCTTCCTCTGCGGAAGCACAGCTCCCGCTCAGCCCAGTCAAAACTGTTCGCTGCTCTGGCACCCCAATGGTGGAACAAGCTCCCTCACGACGCCAGGACAGCGGAGTCACTCACCACCTTCCGGAGACATTTGAAACCTCACCTCTTTAAGGAATACCTGGGATAGGCTAAAGTATTCCTTCTAACCCCCCCCCCCCCCAAATTGTAAAGTGGTTATCCCACTGGCTATAGGGTGAACGCACCAATTTGTGAGTCGCTCTGGCTAAGAGCGTCTGCTAAATGACGTTAATGTGCCCTTGAGCAAGGCACTTAACCCTAATTGCTCCTGTAAGTCGCTCTGGTTAAGAGCGTCTGCTAAATGACTAAAATGTAAAATGTAAAATGTACAATTTTGTTTCTGGTGTCCTTTGACAGCTCTTTGGTCTTGGCCATAGTGGAGTTTGGAGTGTGACTGTTGGAGGTTGTGGACAGGTGTCTTTTATACTGATAACAAGTTCAAACAGGTGCCATTAATACAGGTAACAAGTGGAGGACAGAGGAGCCTCTTAAAGAAGAAGTTACAGGTCTGTGAGAGCCATAAATCTTGCTTGTTTGTAGGTGACCAAATACTTATTTTCCACTATAATTTGCAAATAAATTCATAAAAAATCCTACAATGTGATTTTCTGGATTTTTTTTTCTCAATTTGTCTGTCATAGTTGACGTGTACCTATGATGAAAATTACAGGCCTCTCTCATCTTTTTAGTGGGAGAACTTGCACAATTGGTGGCCGACTAAATACTTTTTTCCCCCACTGTACGTTTGCCCACTGACAAAGAAATGATCAGTCTTTAATTTTAATGGTAGGTTTATTTAAACAGTGAGAGACAGAATAACAACAACAAAAAAAAAGAAAAACGCATGTCAAAAATGTTAGAAATTGATTTGCATTTTAATGAGGGAAATAAGTATTTGACCCCATCTCAATCAGAAAGATTTCTGGCTCCCAGGTGTCTTTTATACAGGTAACGAGCTGAGATTAGGAGCACACTCTTAAAGGGAGTGCTCCTAATCTCAGTTTGTTACCTGTATAAAAGACACCTGTCCACAGCAGCAATCAATCAATCAGATTCCAAACTCTCCACCATGGCCAAGACCAAAGAGCTCTCCAAGGATGTCAGGGACAAGATTGTAGACCTACATAAGGCTGGAATGGGCTACAAGACCATCGCCAAGCAGCTTGGTGAGAAGGTGACAACAGTTGGTGCGATTATTCGCAAATGGAAGAAACACAAAATAACTGTCAATCTCCCTCGGCCTGGGGCTCCATGCAAGATCTCACCTCGTGGAGTTGCAATGATCATGAGAACGGTGAGGAATCAGCCCAGAACTACACGGGAGGATCTTGTCAATGATCTCAAGGCAGCTGGGACCATAGTCACCAAGAAAACAATTGGTAACACACTACGCCGTGAAGGACTGAATTCCTGCAGCGCCCGCAAGGTCCCCCTGCTCAAGAAAGCACATATACATGCCAGTCTGAAGTTTGCCAATGAACATCTGAATGATTCAGAGGAGAACTGGGTGAAAGTGTTGTGGTCAGATGAGACCAAAATTGAGCTCTTTGGCATCAACTCAACTCGCCGTGTTTGGAGGAGGAGGAATGCTGCCTATGACCCCAATAACACCATCCCCACCGTCAAACATGGAGGTGGAAACATTATGCTTTGGGGGTGTTTTTCTGCTAAGGGGACAGGACAACTTCACCGCATCAAAGGAACGATGGACGGGGCCATGTACCGTCAAATCTTGGGTGAGAACCTCCTTCCCTCAGCCAGGGCATTGAAAATGGGTCGTGGATGGGTATTCCAGCATGACAATGACCCAAAACACACGGCCAAGGCAACAAAGGAGTGGCTCAAGAAGAAGCACATTAAGGTCCTGGAGTGGCCTAGCCAGTCTCCAGACCTTAATCCCATAGAAAATCTGTGGAGGGAGCTGAAGGTTCGAGTTGCCAAACGTCAGCCTCAAAACCTTAATGACTTGGAGAAGATCTGCAAAGAGGAGTGGAACAAAATCCCTCCTGAGATGTGTGCAAACCTGGTGGCCAACTACAAGAAACGTCTGACCTCTGTGATTGCCAACAAGGGTTTTGCCACCAAGTACTAAGTCATGTTTTGCAGAGGGGTCAAATACTTATTTCCCTCATTAAAATGCAAATCAATTCATAACATTTTTGACATGCGTTTTTCAGGATTGTTTTGTTGTTATTCTGTCTCTCACTGTTCAAATAAACCTACCATTAAAATTATAGACTGATTATGTTTTTTTCAGTGGGCAAACGTACAAAATCAGCAGGGGATCAAATACTTTTTTCCCTCACTGTACTAACAATAAGGCAAGTGTGGTTGTATGATCATAAGGCTTAATCTTTGTACAATTTATGATTGTACAAATTTCGTGATTTCTATAGATTCCGCAGAGTTCATAACATGATTGTTCTACTGGAAAGGTGTGTATTTTTGATGACCTGCAGGGTTGAGCTAGCATTCCTCAACCATGCTTTATACAACATAAACAGCACATGCCTCAAAGGGGGGGGACTATAAAAAAATTACACTGTGTACATACAAGTGTATCAAGTTAAGTCATTCGTTTGGCAGTCCTTTACAGTTACAGTCCTTTGGCATGTAAAGTCCTCTTGGTAAGGACAAGGGTGATGGGTGCAAGTCCCCTGACAGTGTCTGTTGTAGCCATGTCTGCTCTGGGACAAGTTTGCTGTAGGAGGTCCTTAGAGGTGTGTCTATAGTGAGGCATTCATGCTGATTAGCAGCGCAGCTGACCACTTTGGTCCTGCAGCTCCGTGATAAGCTGTTCAAGCTCTTTGACATCATCACTCAGGTCGCCATGGATCTCCCCAGTAGCAACATATGTGTGCAGTTGCTGAGGAGAAACGGTGTAAAGAAATACAATTACTACATTTGGTTATAAGTTATCGCAAAAAACAATCGAGGTCGGTGAAGTAGTAATGACTTGATGTGAGCAGTCCGATACATCTGTATTATGTGGTGGGGTGTTGGCATGAAGGCCAAGTATTTTGTACTGTACCTTGGCTTTGATGGTGAGGCTTCTCAGGCTGAGACGAGTGGAGGACAACATCTGCAATGCCTCTTGGGGGTTACTCTTCTTTTTACTACAGCTGAGGGTCACTGTGAACCCATAAATGTGAGAAATAGAGACAGAAAATACCTATTAGCACATCAATATTTGTGATTAAGAGACAGAGAAACTGGTTACAAATGACGGAGTCACCCATGATTCACCAAATTATATTTTGACGGAAGAAACAAAGTACTTTAAGCATATGTTTTCGTTTCAGTCACCTCCATCTCCTCTAACTGAAGCAAATTGTAGAGATTTTTTTTCTATTGATAATGTCAAATTAACAGCCATACAGAAAGACTCATGTGAAGGTGAAATTACAGAGGAGGAACTTCTGGATGCAATTAAAGACTTTAAATCCGGGAAAACTCCAGGGTTGGATGGCATACCAGTCGAGGTATACCAAACCTTCTTTGATATACTCAGAGGACCGTTATTAGCATGTTTTAATCACTCCTATGTAAATGGTAGATTATCAGACACTCAAGAAGAAGGTCTGATTTCATTATTACTGAAACAGGATACAAGTGGAAAATATAAAGATCCAGTCCATTAAAAAAAATTGGTGGCCCCTTACACTTCAAAATTCTAGCAAAATGTATAGCGCATAGAATAAAAAAAGGTATTGTTGGACATTATTCATTCTTATCAGACAGGTTTTTTACATGGGCGATACATTGGAGATAATATGAGGCAAGTACTGGAAACAATAGAACACTATGGAAAATCTGGGAAACCAGGCCTACTATTCATAGCAGACTTCGAAAAGGCATTTGATAAAGTACGACTGGGGTTTATATATAAATGCCTGGAGCATTTCAATTTTGGTCAATCTCTTATAAATTGGGTTAAAATCATGTATAGTAACCCTAGGTGTAAAATAGTAAATAATGGCTATTTCTCAGAAAGTTTTAAACTGTCAAGAGTAGTGAAACAAGGTTGTCCACTATTGGCATATCTATTTATTATTGCCATCGAGATGTTAGCTATTAAAATCAGATCCAACAATAATATCAAGGGATTAGAAATCCAGGGCTTAAAAACAAAGGTGTCATTGTACGCTGATGATTCATGTTTTCTTTTAAATCCACAACTTGAATCCCTCCACAGCCTCATAGAGGATCTAGATACATTTTCAAACCTCTCTGGATTACAACCAAATTATGATAAATGTACTATATTATGTATTGGATCACAAAAAAAATACAATTTTTACATTACCTTGTAGTTTACGAATAAAATGGTCTGATGGTGATGTGGATATACTCGGAATACATATCCCAAATGAAATAAATGATCTCACTCCAATACATTTTAATAGAAAGTTAGCAAAAATAGATAAGATCTTGCTACCATGGAAAGGTAAATACCTGTCAATTTGTGGAAAAATCACCCTGATTAACTCTTCAGTATTATCCCAGTTTACCTATTTGCTTATGGTTTTACCTACGCCTAGCGAACAGTTTTTTAAATTATATGAGAAAAAAAGATTCCATTTTATTTGGAACGGCAAGCCAGACAAAATTAAACAGGCCTATTTATATAATGAATATGAATTCGGAGGACAGAAATTATTAAATATTAAAGCATTAGACCTATCACTAAAAGCTTCAGTCATACAAAAATTATACTTAAATCCAAACTGGTTCTCTAGCAAACTAGTAAGATTGTCTCACCCAATGTTCAAGAAGGGACTTTTTCCCTTTATTCAGATTACAACCCCTCACTTTCAGGTATTTGAAAAGGAAATCATCTCCCAAATATCACTATTTCTAAAACAAGCCATAGAAAGTTGGTTGCAATTTCAATTTAATCCTCCAGAAATGACAGAACAAATATTGCAACAAATATTGTGGTTAAACTCAAATATACTAATTGATAAAAAACCGTTCTTTTTTGAGAAAATGTTTAAAAAAGGTATAATCTTCGTAAATGATATTATCGGTAGGAATGGTGGAGTTATGTCGCACATGCAGCTGACAGAAACATATGGAAATGTCTGCTCTACCCAAAATTACAACCAAATAATTGCAGCATTATCGCAAAAATGGAAGAGGAAAGTGGAAGGAGGAAAAAGTAAGAACTTGTCTGTCAGCCTTGCATTAAAGAACATAATTGGTTAAAGAAAATTGTGATAAATAAAAAAGTTTACCAGTTTCATTTAAGGACCAAAAGATTGACAGCCGATAGAATGTTATTTGTATGAGGGATACAATCTTCCCAGCTCTGCAGATTTGGCTGTGAAGAGACAGAATTATTAGATAATTTGTTTTGGTACTGTCCATTTGTAGCTTGTTTCTGGACACAGGTCCAGGAATGGCTGAAGGACTGCAATATTTGCATGGAGCTGACCCTGCAGATAGCACTACTGGGTGATCTGAAAAGTCATAGTCAATCGATCAATAATATTATAATACTTTTAGCAAAAATGTTTATTTTCAATTCACAAACTGTAGAAACAATGAGAATAGAAAGGTTCAGAACTTTTGTAAAACATCACAGTACAGTTGAAAAATATATGTCAAATAGAAATCCAATATGGATGGTGGTAAGAGATAGATGGGAGGTGTTGAATGGAGATGAAGGATGGGACTAATAACAACAAGATAACTAGTGTAAGACATGCTGTGTCCATAATAAGTATATAGGTTATACAGTCGTATGAAAAAGTTTGGGCACCCCTCTGAGGCTGCATAATAATTTACTCTGTCGTCACAGAAAATGATCACAGTGGCATGCCATTCATTTTCTAATAAAAGCTGAGTACTGGGGTATTGTCCAGACAAAGATTTTTAGTATAGCAATATTAATTTGTATGAAATTAAATCAGATGTGAAAAATTGGCTATGCAAAAATGTGGGCACCCTTGTCATTCTGTTGATCTGAATACCTGTAACTACTTAGCACTGATTAATTGGAACACACAATTGGTTTGGTGAGCTCATTAAGCCTTGAACTTCATAGACAAGTGCATCCAATCATGAGAAAAGGTATTTAAGGTGGCCAATTGCAAGTTGTTGTTCTCTTTGACTCTCCTCTGAAGAGTGGCAACATGGGGGCCTCAAAACAACTCTCAAATGACCTGAAAACAAAGATTGTTCAACATTATGGTTTAGGGGAAGGCTACAAAAAGCTATCGCAGAGATGTAAGCTGTCAGTGTCCACTGTGAGGAACATAGTGAGGAAATGGAAGACCACAGGCACAGTTCTTGTTAAGGCCAGAAGTGGCAGGCCAAGTAAAATATCGGAGAGGCAAAGGTGAAGGATGGTGAGAACGGTCAAAAACAGCCCACAGAAGACCTCCAACATAATCTTGCTGCAGATGGTGTCACTGTGCATCGTTCAACAATTCAGCACACTTTGCACAAGAAGAAGCTGTATGGGAGAGTGATGCGGAAGAAGCCTTTTCTGCACACACGCCACAAACAGAGTCGCTTGAGGTATGCAAACGCACATTTGGACAAGCCAGCTTCATTTTGGAATAAGGTGCTGTGGACTGATGAAACAAAGATTTAGTTATTTGGTCATAACAAGGGGCGTAATGCATGGCGGCAAAAGAACACAGCATTCCAAGAAAAACACTTGCTACCCACAGTAAAATTTGGTGGGGGTTCCATCATGCTGTGGGGCTGTGTGGCCAGTGCCGGTACTGGGAATCTTGTTAAAGTTGAGGGTCGCATGGATTCCACTCAATATCAGCAGATTCTTGGGAATAATGTTGAAGAATCAGTCACAAAGTTGAAGTTATGCCGGGGCTGGATATTTCAACAAGACAACAACTCAAAACACTGCTCAAAATCTACCCGGGCATTTATGCAGAGGAACAAGTACAATGTTCTGGAATGGCCATCCCAGTCCCCAGACCTGAATATCATTGAGAATCTGTGGGATGATTTGAAAAAACGCCTGTCCATGCTCGGCAACCATCAAACCTAACTGAAGTGGAGATGTTTTGTAAGGAGGAATGGTCCAAAATACCTTCATCCAGAATCCAGACACTCATTAGAGGCTATAGGAAGCATCTAGAGGCTGTTATTTTAGCAAAAGGAGGCTCAACTAAATATTGATGTGATTTTTCTGTTGGGGTGCCCAAATGTATGCACCCGTCTAATTTCGTTTTGATGCATATTGCACATTTTATGTTAATCCAATAAACCTAATTTCACTACTGAAATATTAC
Source organism: Coregonus lavaretus (assembly GCF_964263955.1). Taxonomy (NCBI): domain Eukaryota; kingdom Metazoa; phylum Chordata; class Actinopteri; order Salmoniformes; family Salmonidae; genus Coregonus; species Coregonus lavaretus. The sequence goes on from NC_139988.1 coordinate 47,660,194, forward strand.
TGTGTCCATCAGTTATTTTATAGATCAAAATGAAATTGCTGATTCAAACACCCAATTATTTATAAATGGAAATCATGGAAATTGTTTGGGGTGCCCAAACTTTTTCATACGACTGTATATTGTGAGCTTTTGTGAAAGAGCACAGTTAGAAAGATACGGCATATAGAAGCATACCAGATGGATATCATGAAAATGATCGGAGGAATTTCAGGAGTAAAAACAAACAATATAATTATTGACTGTGTCCATAAAATGTATATAGTATGTACAGTGAGGGAAAAAAGTATTTGATCCCCTGCTGATTTTGTACGTTTGCCCACTGACAAAGAAATGATCAGTCTATAATTTTAATGGTAGGTTTATTTGAACAGTGAGAGACAGAATAACAACAACAAAATCCAGAAAAACGCATGTCAAAAATGTTATGAATTGATTTGCATTTTAATGAGGGAAATAAGTATTTGACCCCTCTGCAAAACATGACTTAGTACTTGGTGGCAAAACCCTTGTTGGCAATCACAGAGGTCAGACGTTTCTTGTAGTTGGCCACCAGGTTTGCACACATCTCAGGAGGGATTTTGTCCCACTCCTCTTTGCAGATCTTCTCCAAGTCATTAAGGTTTCGAGGCTGACGTTTGGCAACTCGAACCTTCAAGCCAGGACCTTAATGTGCTTCTTCTTGAGCCACTCCTTTGTTGCCTTGGCCGTGTGTTTTGGCTCATTGTCATGCTGGAATACCCATCCACAACGCATTTTCAATGCCCTGGCTGTGGGAAGGAGGTTCTCACCCAAGATTTGACGGTACATGGCCCCGTCTATCGTCCCTTTGATGCGGTGAAGTTGTCCTGTCCCCTTAGCAGAAAAACACCCCCAAAGCATAATGTTTCCACCTCCATGTTTGACGGTGGTGATGGTGTTCTTGGGGTCATAGGCAGCATTCCTCCTCCTCTAAACACGGCGAGTTGAGTTGATGCCAAAGAGCTCAATTTTGGTCTCATCTGACCACAACACTTTCACCCAGTTCCCCTCTGAATTATTCAGATGTTCATTGGCAAACTTCAGACGGGCATGTATATGTGCTTTCTTGAGCAGGGGGACCTTGCGGGCGCTGCAGGATTTCAGTCCTTCACGGCGAAGTGTGTTACCAATTGTTTTCTTGGTGACTATGGTCCCAGCTGCCTTGAGATCATTGACAAGATCCTCCCGTGTAGTTCTGGGCTGATTCCTCACCGTTCTCATGATCATTGCAACTCCACGAGGTGAGATCTTGCATGGAGCCCCAGGCCGAGGGAATAATCGCACCAACTGTTGTCACCTTCTCACCAAGCTGCTTGGCGATGGTCTTGCAGCCCATTACAGCCTTGTATAGGTCTACAATCTTGTCCCTGACATCCTTGGAGAGCTCTTTGGTCTTGGCCATGGTGGAGAGTTTGGAATCTGATTGATTGATTGCTTCTGTGGACAGGTGTCTTTTATACAGGTAACAAGCTGAGATTAGGAGCACTCCGTTTAAGAGTGTGCTCCTAATCTCAGCTCGTTACCTGTATAAAAGACACCTGGGAGCCAGAAATCTTTCTGATTGAGAGGGGGTCAAATACTTATTTCCCTCATTAAAATGCAAATCAATTTATATATTTTTTTACATGCGTCTTTCTGGATTTTTCTGTTGTTATTCTGTCTCTCACTGTTCAAATAACCCTACCATTAAAATTATAGACTGATCATTTCTTTGTCAGTGGGCAAACATACAAAATCAGCAGGGGATCAAATACTTTTTTCCCTCACTGTATAACAATGAAGTAGAGGCCTAAGCATTGTTGTTCATTAGTTTACTCCAATTAGGGAAGGGATGGTGGGGTTGGAAAGTAATAAAGGGAAATATATATATTTTTAAAGGATATGTATGTATATATATATATATATGTATGTATATGCGTATATGTATGTATGTGTATATATATTTGAGAAAAAATAAAAATAAACATATGGGGGATTGGAAGTGATGCAGGCAATTACATTGATGGAAGTTACAATCTATCTGCAATATTAAATCTGATCTACCCCCTAAATAAAAAAATAAAAAATAAAAAAATAGTAAGGTATGTGTATTAAAATGAGTGATTGCTAGAGGGAGAGATGAGGGGTTTCTGGGTCGGGGTCCAGGGGCCATGGCCCTGGCTGCCCTGGTGAGACACTGTGGCACCATGGACCTATGCATGACTAACAGGTCCCATATAGACACAGGACTGTGGGTTATACTGCACATGTTTGGAGAGGTTGAGGAGAGGAGTAATTTCTCCTGGGACTGGTTAATGAGGGCTCCACCTTCCTCAGGGTGATTTCTCAAGCCTGCAGTCAGAGACTTTGTTCAGTGGGTCTCATCTCGTTACGCCGAAGACACTTCACCGCTCACCCCCGCCGTGACAGGCCTGGCAGCTTGCAAATAAATCATTAGACCGGGACCTTTTTCCACAATGCCTGTTTAATCACTCCTGTGATCACGGTCTGAGATAACATGATCAAAATGTCCTCTGTAACGCCTTCACTTACTTTTTCAGAGGACATCACAGTGAATATTAATTCAGCAGGATGACACACCACTCATTTATTTTGTAGAATTGTACCAATATCAACAAATACCTTATCTATGGTAGCTATGAACAACACAAAATGATGAATAAAGCTCAGAAGAATATGTTATTCTATGCTGCTTTGAGAAACATACCAACACAAAGCCATGTTCCTGAGACCAGTGAGGATATTGATAGGCTAGTTCCCCATCGCCGCAGTGTCTTTTGTCTTGGTGTTTACCCGACACCTTTTATCTCCCTCTCGCACATGAGCAAGGGAAAACAAGCGGTGGTCTCTTCTATTCTATCTGAGCTACACCTTTCCCCTGTATGGTCTTCTTCAGCCGCGACAGCACAGAAGGTCAAAACAGCATGATTTATGGATGAGGACCTCTTCTGCGCTACCCTCCTCCTCTTTCTCATCACTTTCTTTTTTCGCATCCCTCTCTTCTGAACTCTGTGGATGCAGTGTCCAGGCCCATCATAGAGGTTACAAAGCTGAGTTGAGTGAGGGGGCTGTGGTAGAGGGGGCTTGGTGGGTTCTGATCAATTAGCTAAACCTGTATCTCTTTATAAATCATTAAGATCAACAGCTCTCTGGTGCTTTTCTGAAGGACACAGGGGCAGCATGTGGGAGGGTTTGGGGAGTCACACCACAGCCTGTGTGTGTGAGGTGTAAGGTGTATGTGTGGGATGGGGGACAAGGTGTGTGACTTGAGTGAAGATGAGCCCTAGCGACAGCATCAACGCCAGAGATGTGCTGGAGAAGGCACATTGCTATTCCTCCCTTGTTGCCCTGGTGCCCTGACTCCCTCTGATGTTTAATTCAACACAGCATCCGGCTGTAATGAAAAACCTGGGGATTTTCGAGATTAACAACTTTATTGGAGTTCTTCTATAGGACAATCTCCTCCATCCTGCCTGCTGTCTCCATCGCCTCTCCATCCGCCAACCCCCTTGCCTCCACACTAACTCGTAGAGTAATTGTTTGGATCGGGATTGCGTTTAGAGGGCAGTGGGGTAAGACGGATTGTTTGTCTTCTTTTTTCTCTTCTCGTAGCTGCCATCGATCATATCTTCTCCCCGCGCGGCCTGACGCAAAGACGCGTAGGAGATGTGACATTAAGCATGATGAGTGTTCCGTGTGTCTCCACCAACATGCTGCGGTCACGTGTGCCGCGGGTGTGTCGGAGAAACGTCTGTGTGTGTGTGTGTGGGATGAGGTGTGTGTGTGTAGGGGTAGGGAGTGCGACACTCACCGTAGGCCAGATCTATGGCTCTCCTTATAACCTCCTTGAAGGTCCCAGAGTCTTTCTCCCAGCCGCTGGCCTGCACTTCACAGCGATGGGCCTTGGACAGGAAATGCAACGCCTACCACACAAACAGACACACACAAGAAAATACATTAAAAACAATTATCCCCCCAACACATAGAAATGCTGTGGGCTACCATTTAAAGAAAATCAATTATTGTCACATACCATAAAGCCTGACCAAGCTGTTGGCCACATCAAGCCATCTGGTTTATAATGAACACATTTGATGAATAAAAAAATTAACAGAAGTCATCGTTGTGGCATGACTGGCCTATGGGAGGGGGAAATGGCAGTGGAAAGACTAGTGGAATGACAAATAACATGCCAGGACTAAGGATTATTGGGTCACAACTCACTAGTCACACTTAGGACATGATCAGGCTGGGAAATTACATTTTTGGTCCACCAGCCACTGTGGCAGGTAGATACAAAAATCTACCAGCCACTCAGATTTTTTACCAGCCAAAATATTTTTGCCACCACTATTATAATAAAATAAATTATTAAAAACAGGGATGAGAACGCTTTTGATTTTTCTAAAACAAGAAATGTACTACTAGTAAGAAGTAAATGGGGTATATTGCTTAATTTCCTTTCATTTTTGTGACCTGCGTCTTTTAACCAATGTTAAAATAAATCATTCAGATACAATAGTAAAAACAGATAAACAGTTCTACGACTGAACATCAAGAATCAACAAAGTACATACCATGCCACAAAAGCCTGAGTGATATGGCTTATTTATTATTATAATTCAGGACTACCAGGGCCTAAAATTAACATCCACCACCTGCCAAATGTGGGTAGATTTTGGCATTGGCTGGTAAAGGGATGGATCGAAATTTACAGAATGGTTACCTGGAGGAAAATGGGGGAGGGTCATGCTTTTTAAATTTCAGCCAAGGTGAAGGTTTAGTATTTTTTAAATTAGTCCAGGGGAGGGTCATGCAATTTGTAATTGATGAAACTTCAATATTTCTCAGTGTTTTAGAATTAGTTGCATAGAAATGTTTGCAAATGCATTGAAAATGAAATACAGAAATACATCATTTATTTAAGTATTCATACTCCTGAGTCAATACATGTTAGAATCACCTTTGACAACAATTACAGCTGTGAGTCTTTCTGGGTAAGTCTCTAAGAGCTTTGCACACCTGGATTGAGCAATATTTGCACATTATCCTTTTTAAAATTCTTCAGGCTCTGTCAAGTTGGTTGTTGATCATAGATTATTTTTTAAATGTTTTACTTTATTTTTTATTTTAACCTTTATTTAACTAGGCAAGTCAGTTAACCCTCGTGTTGTCCTCCCAAATGCCTTACGCCTTTTGTCCTCTGGGGTCAAAAATGACCCCGCCTGGTTTGACTGTTTATAAAGCATACAGTATACATTTTCAATCAATTCTGTGTTACATCTTTATTCTTACTTCTGTTCAACCCATTACTATAATTTTTTTCATTTGTTTTGGAATTTAGAGCCAATAGACCTTGTTTACATAAAAGTATACCCTGTTTTTAAGTAAAAATACAATGAAACTATGAATTATTTTGACCTATTATTATTTTGACTATTTCACTTATCACTGAGTGGTATTTGTAAAAGTTTAGTGAGGATGCTGTTTTTGAATCATTTAATTTTTATTAATGACAGCCCATAATCACACCTTTTGTCCTCTGGGGTCAAAAATGACCCCGCCTGGTTTGACTGTTTATAAAGCATACAGTATACATTTTCAATCAATTCTGTGTTACATCTTTAGTCTTACTTCTGTTCAACCCATTACTAGAATTTTTTTCATTTGTTTTGGAATTTAGAGCCAATAGACCTTGTTTACATAAAAGTATACCCTGTTTTTAAGTAAAAATACAATGAAACTATGAATTATTTTGACCTATTATTATTTTGACTATTTGACTTATCACTGAGTGGTATTTGTAAAAGTTTAGTGAGGATGCTGTTTTTGAATCATTTAATTTTTATTAATGACAGCCCATAATCACACCTTTTGTCCTCTGGGGTCAAAAATGACCCCGCCTGGTTTGACTGTTTATAAAGCATACAGTATACATTTTCAATCAATTCTGTGTTACATCTTTAGTCTTACTTCTGTTCAACCCATTACTAGAATTTTTTTCATTTGTTTTGGAATTTAGAGCCAATAGACCTTGTTTACATAAAAGTATACCCTGTTTTTAAGTAAAAATACAATGAAACTATGAATTATTTTGACCTATTATTATTTTGACTATTTGACTTATCACTGAGTGGTATTTGTAAAAGTTTAGTGAGGATGCTGTTTTTGAATCATTTTATTTTTATTAATGACAGCCCATAATCACACCTTTTGTCCTGCCTGGTTTGACTGTTTATAAAGCATACAGTATACATTTTCAATCAATTCTGTGTTACATATTTAGTCTGAAAATAACGGTAGTTGTTTAATACTATGCTCTTTATGTTTCAAACAAATTTGAAGTAATTTGATTGAATTATGGGTGTTTTACTAAATGTAATAACTTCTGTTGTCCTCTGGGATCAAAAAGACCCCGCAGCACAAAGTTTACATACTGCTTGGCAAAACATCTTTGATCATGTTTCTTTGATGTGTGGGGTCAAAACATCTTTGATCATGTTTCTTTGATGTGTGGGGTCAAGCAATGGTTATGACAACAACAACAACAAAAAAAGTATTTTCTCACAGGTGTTTGGGCATTTCACATTTTAGTCTGAGAGAGACAGGCAGCACAATGAGGAGGCAGAAGTTTTATAATGCACAGGAGGCTTGCAAGATAATTTTTGAAATAAAAGAAAATAATGACCAGGAGGACAATGCTGCACATAATGAGGATGAATCAACTGATGAAGAGGGTTCAGGGTCAGCTGGGTCCTCTTCCTCAGATTCTACCTCATCTGTTGATTCTTCGTCTTCATCATAATAGATGATGTCCTCCACTTCTGACACTTCTTCCATTTCAACTTCAGATTCTACCTCATCTGTTGATTCTTCATCATAATAGGTGCAGTGCTCCACTTCTGACACTTCTTCCATACCAGCTTCAGATTCTACGTCATCATCACGTTCATCCATTTCCTTATATTCATAATCATCTTCCATTTCTGCAGCAGGAGATGTGGGGGAATCTTCGGAGGAAGAAGTAGCATGCTGTCTGTATGTTGGATCTATCACCTCATCATTATGTTCCTCCTCTTCTGACCCTGAACCCTCTTCATCAGTTGATTCATCCTCATTATGTGCAGCATTGTCCTCCTGGTCATTATTTTCTTTTATTTCAAAAATTATCTTGCAAGCCTCCTGTGCATTATAAAACTTCTGCCTCCTCATTGTGCTGCCTGTCTCTCTCAGACTAAAATGTGAAATGCCCAAACACCTGTGAGAAAATACTTTTTTGTTGTTGTTGTTGTTGTCATAACCATTGCTTGACCCCACACATCAAAGAAACATGATCAAAGATGTTTTGCCAAGCAGTATGTAAACTTTGTGCTGCGGGGTCTTTTTGACCCCAGAGGACAACAGAAGTTATTACATTTAGTAAAACACCCATAATTCAATCAAATTACTTCAAATTTGTTTGAATCATAAAGAGCATAGTATTAAACAACTACCGTTATTTTCAGACCAATTGATGAATAAAAAACATATTTTGTCGGCAAAATATTTAATTTGGGGTCAGAATGACCCCAGGACAACAGGAGGGTTAAGAACAAATTCTTATTTACAATGACGGCCCACACCGGCCAAACCCAGACGACGCTGGGCCAATTGTGCGCCACCCTATGGGACTCCCAATCACGGCCGGTTGTGATACAGCCTGGAGTCGAACCAGGGGGTCTGTAGTGACGCCTCAAGCACTGAGATGCAGTGCCTTAGACTGCTCCGCCACTCGGGAGCCCATTTAAGCCGATTTAAGTCAAAACTTTAATTTGGCCACTCGGGAACATTCAATGTCCTTGTGTTTTAGGTTATTGTCCTGCTGAAAGGTGAATTATTCTCCAAGTGTCTGTTGGAAAGCAGACTGAACCAGGTTTTCCTCTAGGATTTTGCCTGTGCTTAGCTCTATTCCGTTTATTTTTATCCTAAAAAAAACTCCCTAGTCCTTGCCGATGACAAGCATACCCATAACGTGAGGCAGCCAACACCATGCTTGAAAATACGAAGAGTGGTACTCAGTGATGTGTTGTTGGATTTGCCCTAAACATAACGCTTTGTATTCAAGACATAAAGTTAATTTCTTTGCCACATTTTCTGCCACATTTTTGCAGTTTTACTTTAGTGCCTTATTGCAAACAAGATGCATGTTTTGGAATATTTTGTATTCTGTACAGGCTTCCTTCTTTTCACTCTGCCATTTAGCTTAGTATTGTGGAGTAACTACAATGTTGTTGATTAATTCTCAGTTTTCTCCTATCACAGCCATTAAAATCGAACTGTTTTAAAGTCACCATCGGCCTCATGGTGAAATCCCTGAGCAGTTTACGTCCTCTCCGGCAACTGAGTTAGGAAGGACGCCTGTATCTTTGTAGTGACTGGGTGTATGTTTATTTGTTTTTATCTACCAATAGGTGCCCTTCTTTACGAGGCATTGGAAATTCTTATTGTTCTTTGTAGTTGAATCAGTTTTTGAAATTTACTGCTCGACCTTGGGAACTTACTGATAATTATCTTCATTTTAATTAGACTTTAACAACAAGAAGGGTTTGTGTTGGAGCCTATTTCTTCCTATTTAAGAAATAAAAGGTAGGCCTACCTGTTTGACAGACGAAATTAGGCTATAGGCTGCTATATCCATAGATTTGTCAGTTAAATCTTCCACTCACCATGCACTCTTTAAATAGCCTACCTCCGTGTCAGTGAAGGGCTCTTAAGTTAAAACCAAGACTCAAATTGAGGGGGTACATGCCATAGGCTTACCATTAATTAAAGAAAACGGCAAAAAGCACACAAAAAAGCCCTACCCCTTGCTATCTTAAAACAGATCCAATTATATAACAGCGCTTTGGTCCGTGATGCTTTATGCTACAAACAAGCTGTAAAATACCCGGGAAAGACATGACTCCGATGCATATGGGGATATCATTGTTTAGCTACAACATCTATAGCAGAGGAGACAAAAAAATTGACTTTGCTTGGGAAGTAATCTAATTCTGTCACTCGGGGCGGCAGGTAGCTTAGTGGTTAAGAGCGTTGTGCCAGTAACCGAAAGGTCGCTGGTTCTAATCCCCGAGCCGACTAGGTGAAAAATCTGTCGATGTGCCCTTGAGCAAGGCACTTAACCCTAATTGCTCCTGTAAGTCGCTCTGGATAAGAGCGTCTGCTAAAATGACTAAAATTTTAAAAAAAATTAAGCTATTCCCTTTCTGTACAATAGAAGATGTTTAAACCCAGACAGCTTTTAGGGAAACACTTGTGACCTTCTCTCATTGGGTTAAGCCATGGAAGAAGAGTAGCCAGCAGTTAAAGCTTAAATTTTTCTGCATCGGTAGGCCTACTCTGTCTGGGGTAGATTCCTAATGACGTCTCAGATTGAATTATTTGCAAACAGGGACAGTTGCGTTGCAAACAAGACACACTGATTTGGCATTGGAGAAATATGATAAGATTAACACATAGACCTATCTCTATATCCATTCTTTGCCTGTACATTTCGGTAATTTGTACGGTATTAAAAAAGACTCCGCTAATATGTAAAATGACGAAGAATTGCATGACATTTTTATAAAAAAAAAAAAAATTCTCTGACCTGTAAATACAATGACAGATTCATGCAATGCTTTTACTATTAAGGAGATCTTTCCACCCCTACTCCTGTCCACGGTGGTCTGCGAACCCACAACCTTCTGGCCCGCAGCCCTGTGCTCTATAAAAATTCCTGCATTGCCATGTAATGCTTACAGGACGAAGAACAGTTTCTAAAACTGCATATCTAAGGCTCTGGTCTGTCCAATAAGTGAGGGTAAATGGTAGACATGTTCTCTGCTATCCACTTTGTTTAAATTATTATTTTGGGTATAGGGAAGGGTTAATGTTTTTTTTCAAGGGTTCAGGGAGGGTTTAGGTAAAATATATTTTGCTGAAGGGAGGGCCATCCATTTTCATTTCAGAGGTCCGATTCTCTCCATGTAACCCTTATTATAAATAACTTTCACTCCCTAAGAATGTCCAATTCACCAGCCACGTTGGTAGGTGGTCACACTCAGGGCTATACAGTACGAGCATTTCATAAAAAAATAGTCAAGTATGGGCACAAGTGCAAGTTGTGACTTATAGCAAAATAAATGCTGCAGTAGCTGTTTTCAAAGTATTTCTGCCTTTTTGTTTCATATTTGGTAATGCACAAATAAATCTGAATCCTAATGTTAACATATCCCACCTTGCGCAGCAACACTGCCTGTCTAGGGTGGCTGTGAGCATTTTTGTGTGTTTAGTTTTCATGACTCAGATTAAATCGAGCAATACACAACATTACTTCTTACTAGTAATACATTTCTTGTTTTAGAAACTAAGCATGCTCTTGTGTTTTACAGTGGCTGGTATACAAAAAAGTTAGTTTTAGGCCCTGCCCTATGCTGACATTTTTTACAAGGTGTACATGATTTGCTCCTAAGTAGAAATGTAGAAGCAAACAAATAAATCTAGGAGAACAATTAAAGTATAAGTGTTTTAATGATAAGAAATTACAAAAAGTTCATGAATAAAAGGAGTGATCCATGCTCAATCAAGCACAATCATTACCGTGGTAACTTGGGCAATCGCTTGTCTGTGATCAAAACAAATCTCAGACTGCTATGTCTTCCTAGCAGCAGACAGTTTCAGCAAACTCAAACTAACATTGAAAAACAACCTAGTGTGTGAACACTATAACTGGCCAATAAACACGAGGACAAAGTCACACTTTAGTAGCTTTTCTTTCAATTCGACCAACTTCTACAGTGGGGAAAAAAAGTATTTAGTCAGCCACCAATTGTGCAAGTTCTCCCACTTAAAAAGATGAGAGAGGCCTGTAATTTTCATCATAGGTACACGTCAACTATGACAGACAAAATGAGGAAAGAAAATCCAGAAAATCACATTGTAGGATTTTTAATGAATTTATTTGCAAATGATGGTGGAAAATAAGTATTTGGTCAATAACAAAAGTTTCTCAATACTTTGTTATATACCCTTTGTTGGCAATGACACAGGTCAAACGTTTTCTGTAAGTCTTCACAAGGTTTTCACACACCGTTGCTGGTATTTTGGCCCATTCCTCCATGCAGATCTCCTCTAGAGCAGTGATGTTTTGGGGCTGTCGCTGGGCAACACGGACTTTCAACTCCCTCCAAAGATTTTCTATGGGGTTGAGATCTGGAGACTGGCTAGGCCACTCCAGGACCTTGAAATGCTTCTTACGAAGCCACTCCTTCGTTGCCCGGGCGGTGTGTTTGGGATCATTGTCATGCTGAAAGACCCAGCCACGTTTCATCTTCAATGCCCTTGCTGATGGAAGGAGGTTTTCACTCAAAATCTCACGATACATGGCCCCATTCATTCTTTCCTTTACACGGATCAGTCGTCCTGGTCCCTTTGCAGAAAAACAGCCCCAAAGCATGATGTTTCCACCCCCATGCTTCACAGTAGGTATGATGTTCTTTGGATGCAACTCAGCATTCTTTGTCCTCCAAACACGACGAGTTGAGTATTTACCAAAAAGTTATATTTTGGTTTCATCTGACCATATGACATTCTCCCAATCCTCTTCTGGATCATCCAAATGCACTCTAGCAAACTTCAGACGGGCCTGGACATGTACTGGCTTAAGCAGGGGGACACGTCTTGCACTGCAGGATTTGAGTCCCTGGCGGCGTAGTGTGTTACTCATGGTAGGCTTTGTTACTTTGGTCCCAGCTCTCTGCAGGTCATTCACTAGGTCGCCCCGTGTGGTTCTGGGATTTTTGCTCACCCGTTCTTGTGATCATTTTGACCCCACGGGGTGAGATCTTGCGTGGAGCCCCAGATCGAGGGAGATTATCAGTGGTCTTGTATGTCTGCCATTTCCTAATAATTGCTCCCACAGTTGATTTCTTCAAACCAAGCTGCTTACCTATTGCAGATTCAGTCTTCCCAGCCTGGTGCAGGTCTACAATTTTGTTTCTGGTGTCCTTTGACAGCTCTTTGGTCTTGGCCATAGTGGAGTTTGGAGTGTGACTGTTTGAGGTTGTGGACAGGTGTCTTTTATACTGATAACAAGTTCAAACAGGTGCCATTAATACAGGTAACGAGTGGAGGACAGAGGAGCCTCTTAAAGAAGAAGTTACAGGTCTGTGAGAGCCAGAAATCTTGCTTGTTTGTAGGTGACCAAATACTTATTTTCCACCATAATTTGCAAATAAATTCATTAAAAATCCTACAATGTGATTTTCTGGAATTTTTCTCAATTTGTCTGTCATAGTTGACGTGTACCTATGATGAAAATTACAGGCCTCTCTCATCTTTTTAAGTGGGAGAACTTGAAAAATTGGTTGCTGACTAAATACTTTTTTCCCCCACTGTACATGTGGCCTTTGTATAAAATTTGAAAAACTGTCTTATCAACAGCCCACTGCGTATGACAAATAGGAGCCATCTATCACTGTGTGGCTAAGTGCAACACCACTAGTTACCAATGCCTATATCAGTTACTAATGAGCCTATAAATAGCTTATTAACAAGCGCAAAGTCCATTACGATAATTACCTTTTCACCACCCCTCCAAGCACATACAGTAAGTATATTTAATGTGTGGTGTTTGCACAGCTAAATGTCAAGGAACGTTAGGGGAATGTTAGGGGGGCCTACTTTCTCATTGTCCCCAGGCCTGGTGCTCTGTCCGTCTCCATAGAGCAGGGTGTAGTGACGCCAGATCTCAGCGTCGGTGCTGTGGCAGGACGTGACGCGACCCAGGAGCTCCTGGATCTTGGCCCACAGGGACGAGGCCTGGTTGCCATGGTTATACGTCATGTCCTCCACCACCATCCGCACCAGGATCTCTAGAATCTGGAACACAGAGAACAGGGAAGAGTGGAAATGTGAATGGAGCGCTACTCTGGTTTGAAGTGAGAGAGGAGTCGGAAAGAGTGGAGTGACTACTATTGTCTAAATGGAAGAGAAAGTGGTGGGTGGTTTGGTGTGTGAACCTGACCACACTGGCTTGAATTACATATGTCCTCTCTCAACATAGGCCAGTTGGGTTGCCTCAATGTCTTGTGGCTGTGTCATCCTCTGTTTCTAGTTTGTTGACTGCCATCTGAGCAGGAGGCTATTTCACACTGACGCTTTCCGCACTTGGTTTCAATTTCACGTCACACCCACTCAAATGCAATATGATAGGGATTGAGACTAGAATATCAAAACTGCGCAAAATTTATCTGACTTGTTTTCCATTGTCTCAATGGAAATGTATGCACAGTCACGATCATCATGCAGTCCAATTAAAAGCGACAGGGCAGAGCAATGCCAGATTTCAAAATAAGACCTCACCCTCTGTTACATATATGAATTAAATACTGTCCCATATGAATAATAAAACAATTTCATCATCAGCACACTGAAAACAAATAATTAAGTTAGAACACAACACACACCACTCACACAGAGGCATGTAATAGTCATAGCTATACTGAACAAAAATATATATGCAATATGCAACAATTTCAACGATTTTACTGAGTTACAGTTCATATAAAGAAATAAGTCAATTGAAAAAAATGAATTAGGCCCTAATCTATGAATTTCAGATGACTGGGCAGGAGTGCAACCATGGGTCCACCCCACCCACACCACCCACTGGGGAGTCAGGCCCAGCCAATTAGAATGAGTCTTTCCCCACAAAAGGGCTTTATTAACAACAGAAATACTCCTCAGATTCATCAGCTGTCCAGGTGGCTGGTCTCAGACGATCTCGCAGGTGAAGAAGCTGGAAGTGGAGGTCCTGGGCTGGTGTGGTTACACGTGGTCTGCAGTTGTGAGGCCAGTTGGACGTACTGCCAAATTTGCTAAAACGACGGTGGTAGAGAAATGAACATTACATTCTCTGGCAACAGCTCTGGTGGACATTCCTGTAGTCAGCATGCCAATTGCACGCTCCCTCAAAACACAATGCCACAGATGTGTCAAGCTGTGTGACAAAACTGCACAATTGAGAGTTGCTTTTTATTGTCCCCAGCACAAGGTACACCTGTGTAATGATCATGATGTTTAATTAGCTTCTTGATATGCCACATCTGTCAGGTGGATGGATTATCTTGGCAAAGGAGAAATACTTACTAATAGGGATGTAAACAAATTTGTGCACAGAATTTGAGAGAAATAAGCTTTTTGTGCATATGGAACATTTCTGGGATCTTTTATTTTAACTCATGAAAACATGGGACCAACACATTACATGTTGCATTTACAAGTTTACATACTGCGTTTATATTTTTGTTCAGTATATATATATATATATAAACAGTTGAAGTCGGAAGTTTACATACACCTTAGCCAAATACATTTAAACTCTGTTTTTCACAATTCCTGACATTTAATCCTAGTAAAAATTCCCTGTCTTAGGTCAGTTAGGATCACCACTTTATTTTAAGAATGTGAAATGTCAGAATAATAGTAGAGAGAATGATTTATTTGAGCTTTTATTTATTTCATCACATTCCCAGTGGGTCAGAAGTTTACATACACTCAATTAGTATTCGGTAGCATTGCCTTTAAATTGTTTAACTTGGGTCAAACGTTTCAGGTAGCCTTCCACAAGCTTCCCACAATAAGTTGGGTGAATTTTGGCCCATTCCTCCTGACAGAGCTGGTGTAACTGAGTCAGGTTTGTAGGCCTCCTTGCTCGCACACACTTTTTCAGTTCTGCCCACACATTTTCTACAGGATTGAGATCAGGGCTTTGTGATGGCCACTACAATACCTTGACTTGTTGTCCTTAAGCCATTTTGCCACAACTTTGGAAGTATGCTTGGGGTCATTGTCCATTTGGAAGACCCAACTTCCTGACTGATGTCTTGAGATGTTGCTTCAATATATCCACATAATTTTCCTTCCTCATGATGCCATCTATTTTGTGAAGTGCACCAGTCCCTCCTGCAGCAAAGCACCCCCACAGCATGATGCTGCCACCCCCGTGCTTCATGGTTGGGATGGTGTTCTTCGGCTTGCAAGCAACCCCCTTTTTCCTCCAAAAATAACGATGGTCATTATGGCCAAACTGTTTTATTTTTGTTTCATCAGACCAGAGGACATTTCTCCAAAAAGTACGATCATTGTCCACATGTGCAGTTGCAAACCGTAGTCTGTCTTTTTTATGGCGGTTTTGGAGCAGTGGCTTCTTCCTTGCTGAGCAGCCTTTCAGGTTATGTCGATATAGGACTCATTTTACTGTAGATATAGATACTTTTGTACCCGTTTCCTCCAGCATCTTCACAAGGTCCTTTGCTGTTGTTCTGGGATTTATTTGCACTTTTCGCACCAAAGTATGTTCATCTCTAGGAGACAGAACGCGTCTCCTTCCTGAGCGGTATGACGGCTGCGTGGTCCCATGTTGTTTATACTTGCGTACTATTGTTTGTACAGATGAACGTGGTACCTTCAGGTGTTTGGAAATTGCTCCCAAGGATGAACCAGACTTGTGGAGGTCTACAATTTTCTTTCTGAGGTCTTGGCTGATTTCTTTTGATTTTCCCATGATGTCAAGCAAAGAGGCACTACGTTTGAAGGTAAGTCTTGACATACATCCACAGGTAGACCTCCAATTGACTCAAATGATGTCAATTAGCCTATTAGAAGCTTCTAAAGCCATGACATCATGTTCTGGAATTTTCCAAGCTGTTTAAAGGCACAGTCAACTTAGTGTATGTAAACTTCTGACCAACTGTAATTGTGATACAGTGAATTATAAGTGAAATAATCTGTCTGTAAACAATTGTTTTTGTTAAATTACTAGTGTCATGCACAAAGTAGATGTTCTAACCGACTTGCAAGAAATTTGTGGAGTGGTTGAAAAACAAGTTTTAATGACTCCAACCTAAGTGTATGTAAACTTCCGACTTCAACTGTGTGTATATATATATATATATATATATATATAAAAACAAACTCAGCAAAAAAGTTCTTCATAGTAAAGGGTTTAAGCACTGTTTACCATGCTTGTTAAATGAACCACAAACAATTAAATGAACATGCACCTGTGGAACGGTCGTTAAGACACTAACAGCTTACAGACGGTAGGCAATTAAAGTCACAGTTATGAAAACTTAGGACACTAAAGAGGCCTTTCTACTGACTCTGAAAAACACCAAAAGAAAGATGCCCAGGGTCCCTGCTCATCTGCGTGAAAGTGCCTTAGGCATGCTGCAAAGAGGCATGAGGACTGCAGATGTGGCCAGGGCAATAAATTGCAATGTCCATACTGTGAGACGCCTAAGACAGCGCTACAGGGAGACAGCACGGACAGCTGATTGTCCTCGCATTGGCAGACCACGTGTAACAACACCTGCACAGGATCGGTACATCTGAACATCACACCTGCGGGACAGGTACAGAATGGCAACAACAACTGCCTGAGTTACACCAGGAACGCACAATCTCTCCATCAGTGCTCAGACTGTCCGCAATAGGCTGAGAGAGGCTGGACTGAGGGCTTGTATGCCTCTTGTAAGGCAGGTCCTCACCCGACATCACCGGCAACAACGTCGCCTAAGGGCACAAACCCACCGTCGCTGGACCAGACAGGACTGGCAAAAAGTGCTCTTCACTGACGAGTCGCGGTTTTGTCTCACCAGGGGTGATGGTCGGATTCGCGTTTATCGTCGAAGGATTGAGCGTTACACCGAGGCCTGTACTCTGGAGCGGGATCGATTTGGAGGTGGAGGGTCCGTCATGGTCTGGGGCGGTGTGTCACAGCATCATCGGACTGAGCTTGTTGTCATTGCGGGCAATCTCAACGCTGTGCGTTACAGAGAAGACATCCTCCTCCCTCATGTGGTACCCTTCATGCAGGCTCATCCTGACATGACCCTCCAGCATGACAATGCCACAAGCCATACTGCTCGTTCTGTGCGTGATTTCCTGCAAGACAGGAATGTCAGTGTTCTGCCATGGCCAGCGAAGAGCCCGGATCTCAATCCCATTGAGCACGTCTGGGACCTGTTGGATCGGAGGGTGAGGGCTAGGGCCATTCCCCCCAGAAATGTCTGGGAACTTGCAAGTGCCTTGGTGGAAGAGTGGGGTAACATCTCACAGCAAGAACTGGCAAAATTGGTGCAGTCCATGAGGAAGAGATGCACTGCAGTACTTAATGCAGCTGGTAGCCACACCAGATACTGACTGTTACTTTTGATTTCGACCCCCCCTTTGCTCAGGGACACATTATTCAATTTCTGTTAGTTACATGTCTGTGGAACTTGTTCAGTTTATGTCTCAGTTGTTGAATCTTGTTATGTTCACACAAATATTTACACATGTTAAGTTTGCTGAAAATAAACGCAGTTGACTGTCAGAGGACGTTTCTTTTTTTGCTGAGTTTATATACACTACCGTTCAAACATTTGGGGTCACTTAGAAATGTCCTTGTTTTCGAAAGAAAAGCAATTTTTTGGTCCATTAAAATAACATCACATTGATCAGATATACAGTGTAGACATTGTTAATGTTGTAAATGGCTATTGTAGCTGGAAACTGCTGATTTTTTATGGAATATCTACATAGGCGTACAGAGGCCCATTATCAGCAACCATCAATCCTGTGTTCCAATGGCACGTTGTGTTTGCTAATCCAAGTTTATCATTTTAAAAGGCTAATTGATCATTAGAAAACCCTTTTGCAATTATGTTAGCACAGCTGAAAACGGTTGTGCTGATTAAAGAAGCAATAAAACTGTCCTTCTTGAGACTAGTTGAGTATCTGGAGCGTCAGCAATTGTGGGTGCGATTACAGGCTCAAAATGGCCAGAAACAAAGAACTTTCTTCTGAAACTCGTCAATCTATTCTTGTTCTGAGAAATGAAGGCTATTCCATGCGAGAAATTGCCAAGAAACTGAAGATCTCGTACAACGCTGTGTACTACTCCCTTCACAGAACAGCGCAAACTGGCTCTAACCAGAATAGAAAGAGGAGTGGAAGGCCCCGTGCACAACTGAGCAAGAGGACAAATACATTAGTGTCTAGTTTGAGAAACAGGCGCCTCACAGTCCTCAACTGGCAGCTTCATTAAATAGTACCCGCAAAACACCAGTCTCAACGTCAACAGTGAATAGGCGACTCCGGGATGCTGACATTCTAGGCAGAGTTGCAAAGAAAAAGCCATATCTCAGACAGCCCATCTTAATCTTTTATTTTTATTGGCCAGTCTGAGATATGGCTTTTTCTTTGCAACTCTGCCTAGAAGGTCAGCATCCCGGAGTAGCCTCTTCACTGTTGACGTTGAGACTGATGTTTTGCGGGTACTATTTAACTTTTGAACGGTAGTGTATATATACACACACAGTACTAGTCAAAAGTTTGGACACACCTACTCATTCAAGGGTTTTTCTTTATTTTTTTTTACTATTTTCTACATTGTAGTATAATAGTGATGACATCAAAACTATGAAATAACACATATGGAATCATGTAGTAACCAAAAAAGTGTTAAACAAATCAAAATATATTTTATATTTGAGATCTTCAAAGTAGGCACCCTTTTGCACACTCTTGGCATTCTCTCAACCAGCTTCATGAGGAATGCTTTTCGAACAGTCTTGAAGGAGTTCCCACATATGCTGAGCACTTGTTGGCTGCTTTTCCTTCACTCTGAGGTCCAACTCATCCCAAACCATCTCAATTGGGTTGAGGTCAGGTGATTGTGGAGGCCAGGTCATCTGATGCAGCACTCCATCACTCTCCCCCTAGGTCAAATAGCCCTTACACAGCCTGGAGGTGTATTTTGGGTCATTGTCCTGTTGAAAAACAAATGATAGTCCCACTAAGCCCAAACCAGATGGGATGGCGTATCGCTGCAGAATGCTGTGGTAGCCATGCTGGTTAAGTGTGCTTTGAATTCTATATAAATAACTGACAGTGTCACCAGCAAAGCACCCCCACACCATCACACCTCCTCCTCCATGCTTCACGGTGGGAGACACACATGCGGAGATAATCCGTTCACCTACTCTGCGTCTCACAAAGACACGGTGGTTGGAACCAAAAATCTCAAATTTGGACTCATTAGACCAAAGGACAGATTTACACTGGTCTAATGTCCATTGCTCGTGTTTCTTGGCCCAAGCAAGTCTCTTCTTATTTTTGGTGTCCTTTAGTAGTGGTTTCTTTGCAGCAATTCGACCATGATGGCCTGATTCACACAGTCTCCTCTGAACAGTTGATGTTGAGATGTGTCGGTTACTTGAACTCTGAAGCATTTATTTGAGCTGCAATTTCTGAGGCTGGTGAACTAATGAACTTATCCTCTGCAGCAGAGGTAACTCTGGGAAACTGGCGGTCCTCATGAGAGCCAGTTTCATTATAGCACTTGATTGTTTTTGCGACTGCACTTGAAGAAACTTTCAAAGTTCTTGAAATGTTCCGTATTGACTGACCTTCATGTCTTATAGTAATGATGGACTGTTGTTTCTCTTTACTTATTTGAGCTGTTCTTGCCATAATATGGACTTGGTCTTTTACCAAATAGGGCTATCTTCTGTATACCACCCCTACCTTGTCACAACACAACTGATTGGCTCAAACGCATTAAGGAAAGAAATTCCACAAATGTACTTTTAAGAAGGCACACCTGTTAATTGAAATGCATTCCAGGTGACTACCGCATGAAGCTAAATGACTAAAATGTAAATGTAAATGTAAATAAAGGCAAAGGGTAGCTACTTTGAAGAATCTCAAATTTGAGTTACTACATGATTCCATATTTGTTATTTCATAGTTTTGATGTCTTCACTATTATTCTAGAAAATAGTAAAAATAAAGAAAAACTGTGGAATGAGTAGGTGTGTCCAAACCTTTGACTGGTACTAGTACATATATATACAGTGAGCTCCATAATTCATTGGACAGTGACCATTGTTTTGTTATTTTGGTTCTGTACTCTAGCACTTTGAGTTTGAAAGGATACAATGACAATGAGGGTGAAGTGCAGACTGTCAGCTTTAATTTGAGGGTATTTTCATACATATCGGATGAACCGTTTAGAAATGACAGCACCTTTTGTACATGGTCCCCCCATTTTAAGGTACTACAAGTATTTGTTAAATTGGCTTCACAGATGTGTGTCGTTAGGCAGGTGTATTCATGTGTCGTTAGTGAATGCAGGAGAGCTGTTGATGAATAGTAATGATTCTAGACGTTGCTATTGCCTTTGGAGGTTGTTATTGGGGTGTGACAACATGAGGAAGACAGCAGTGTCGATGCAAATGAAGTTGGCCGTCATAAGGCTCAGAAATGAAAATCAATCATTCAGGAACATTGCAAAAACCCTGGCCATGCCCAAGTCAACAGTTTTGTTCATCATTAACAAGAAAAAAACAACCGGTGAACTCAATTATGTCAAAAGACCCGGTAGACAGAGGAAGACCACTGTAGTGGATGACCGGAGAATACTCTCTATGGTGAAGAAAAAACCCCTGATAACAGCCCAACAGATCAAAAACAATCTCCTGGATGCAGGTGTAGATGTGTCAAAGTCTACCATACGCAGAAGACTACACCAGCAGGACTACAGAGGGTACACTACAAGATGCAAACCACTGATAAGCCTGAAGAACAGAAAGGCAAGATTACAGTTTGCTAAAAAGCACCTAAAAGAACCCCAAGAGTTCTGGAAAAAAATATTGTGGACAGATGAGACAAAGATTAACATGTACCAGAGTGATGGAAAGACAAAAGTGTGGAGAAAAAAAAGAAATGCCCATGATCCAAAGCATACCACCTCATCCATGAAACATGGTGGAGGGGGTGTTATGGCTTGGGCCTGTATGGCTGCCAGTGGAACAGGCTCACTTGTCTTCATCGATGATGTGACTGCAGACAGAAGTAGAACAATGAATTCTGAAGTCTACAGAAATATTTTATCTGCTCAGATAAAACCAAATGCCTCCAAACTCATTGGACGGCACTTAATCACGCAACAAGACAATGACCCTAAACATACTGCTAGAGCAACAAAGGGGTTTTTGATGGCCAAAAAGTGGAAAAACCTTGACTGGCGAATCAATCACCAGATCTGAATCCAATTGAACATGCATTTTACATGCTGAAGAGGAGACTTAAGGCAATAAGTCCCCGAAACAAGCAGGAACTGAAGATGGCTGCAGTACAGGCCTGGCAGAGCATCACCAGGGAAGATACCCAGCGTCTGGTGATGGCGATGCATCGCAGACTTCAAGCAGTCATTGCATGCAAAGGATATGCGACCAAATATTAACAATGATTACTTTATTCTACATTATTTTAAACTGTCCAATGATTTTTGATGCCCGAAAATGGGGGGGACCATGTACAAAAGCTTCTATAATTCGTAAACGGTTCATCCGATATGTATGAAAATACCCTCAAATTAAAGCTGACAGTCTGCACTTCACCCTCATTGTCATTGTATCCTTTCAAACTCAAAGTGCTAGAGTACAGAACCAAAATAACAAAAGAATGGTCACTGTCCAGTGAATTATGGAGCTCACTGTATATATAAATATATAAATAACACACACAGACACACACATACACACACAGGTAACTGCCAAAATAATAGAAACACTTGAGTAAATAAGGGATACAAAGTATATTGAAAGCAGCAATTAATATCCCATCATGCTTAGGGTCATGTATAAAGATTATGTGCAGGCCATTGTTTTGGCTACCATGGCTATGCCCCGATAGGATGACAATTCCCCCATCCACAGAGCACAAGTGGTCACTGAATGGTTTGACAAGCATGAAAATATTGTAAACCATATGCCATGGTTGTCTCAGTCAACAGATCTCAACCCAATTGAACACTTATGGGAGATTCTGGAGCGGCACCTGAGACAGCGTTTTACAACACCATCAACAAAACACCAAATTACGGAATTTGTCATGGAAGAATGGTGTCGCATCCCTCCAATAGAGGTCCAGACACTTGTAGAATCTATGCTAAGGTGCATTGAAGCTGTTCTGGCTCGTGGTGGCCCAACGCCCTATTAAGTCACTTTATGTTGGTGTTTCCTTTATTTTGGCAGTTACCTGTATGTGTTCCATAAGCAACGAGCGGGCGAGACAGAAGAGGATGATTTCACTCGGAGACATCTCAAAAGGTCTGTCCATGTGCTCCACTAAAAGCCAGGAAGTGCAGCAGTGTTCTGGGCCTCATCCTGTCTGTCCAGGGGAATGTTATTTATGAAGCCCTCATGCACTGCACCGAATACCAACACTCCAGTCTGAGCACGCTCAGTAGCGGTAGGGGAAAGGCGCGAGAGACCTCGAATGGACGAAAGGTGGGGCCTAAGGGTTGGAGATGTCTCCCCCGGGTTTGTGTAGTCTGTGGGGAGTGTGTGTGTTTGTCTCGTAATACATATCTGGGCAGTGTGTGTGGGTATTTGTGGTCTGGAATGGAGGGGTTTGTGTGTGGGTAATATGTGGGTTTAAACTGCAAGATGTGTGTGTCTCCCTATGCATGTGTGTGAGTGTGTGTGGGTGTCCCCATGCTAGTCTTTGAGAGTGTATGTCTCCCCCACACACGTGCCTGTGTGAGTGTGGGGCACTGGTTTCCCAGAAGTCAGCTAGGCCTGCTCCCTTTGAAGTTGTGGCACTAACAGAAAGCCCGCTAGTGAACAGCTTGAAACACAGGTGTTTGCTGAGCTACGGATTTTTATTGTATCCCACTTTTGATTGTTCATAGTAAAATTTCAGCCAAACATGAAACCTCTAGCCTACTGTACATATCCATCCAACCACTCACAGGGAGGGATTTCACATTCACAGTGACTGAATCAACAGAGGAGCCAATGCATTTCTTGTAGCATGATTGTGTGTTTGAAAATCTCTTCCCAAACGGCATGTCTAAAGAGGCTGTTTAAAGACTCCATCCCAGAGAGTCTTGACACCAAGTTACCAAACGACCCAGCTGTTAGTTAAATGGGCTGTCAATTCAGCTGCAGGCAGGCTGCCGGGCAACACTGCCTCTGCTAATGCGCTCCTATATTATTGTTTTGTCTCCAGTTGACTGTGGCCTGCCTGCCGGTGGAGGAGGAAGAGAATCTGTGAGGAAGCGGATCTGATAGCTTCAAGTGGTGTGAACTTCAACAGGCAGGAGGGAGTGGAAAGGCCCCCTTCACACTAAACCAGAGGGTTGGATCTGGTCCAAACCAGACTCCTCTCCTCACTACCACCCTAATCATACACCTGATAGCCAAGCCACCCAAACACCTACAGTCGTGGTCAAAAGTTTTGAGAACGACACAAGTATTGGTCTTCACAAAAATTTGCTGCTTCAGTGTTTTTAGATATTTTTGTCAGATGTTACTATGGTATACTTAAGTATAATTACAAGCATTCCATAAGTGTCAAATACTTTTATTGACAATTGCATTAAGTTTATGCAAAGAGTCAATATTTGCAGTGTTGACCATTCTTTTTCAAGACCTCTGCAATCCACCCTGGCATGCTGTCAATTAACTTCAGGGCCACATCCTGACTGATGGCAGCCCATTCTTGCATAATCAATGCTTGGAGTTTGTCAGAAGTTGTGGGTTTTTGTTTGTCCACCTGCCTCTTGAGGATTGACCACAAGTTCTCAATGGGATTAAGGTCTGGGGAGTTTCCTGGCCATGGACCCAAAATGTCAATGTTTTGTTCCCCGAGCCACTTAGTTATCACTTTTGCCTTATGGCAAGGTGCTACATCATGCTGGAAAAGGCATTGTTCGTCACCAAACTGTTCTTGGATGGTTGGGAGAAGTTGCTCTCGGAGGATGTGTTGGTACCATTCTTTATTCATGGCTGTGTTCTTAGACAAAATTGTGAGTGAGCCCACTCCCTTGACTGAGAAGCAACCCCACACATGAATGGTCTCAGGATGCTTTACTGTTGGCATGACACAGGACTGATGGTAGCGCTCACCTTGTCTTCTCCGGACAAGCTTTTTTCCGGATGCCCGAAACAACCATAAAGGGGATTCATCAGAGAAAATGACTTTACCCCAGTCCTCAGCAGTCCAATCCCTGTACCTTTTGCAGAATATCACTCTGTCCCTGATGTTTTTCCTGGAGAGAAATGGCTTCCTCGCTGCCCTTCTTGACACCAGGCCATCCTCCAAAAGTCTTCGCCTCACTGTGCGTGCAGATGCACTCACACCTGCCTGCTGCCATTCCTGAGCAAGCTCTGCACTGGTGGTGCCCCGATCCCGCAGCTGAATCAACTTTAGGAGACAGTCCTGGCGCTTGCTGGACTTTCTTGGGCGCCCTGACGCCTTCTTCACAACAATTGAACATCTCTCCTTGAAGTTCTTGATGATCCGATAAATGGTTGATTTAGATGCAATCTTACTAGCAGCAATATCTTTGCCTGTGAAGCCCTTTTTGTGCAAAGCAATGATGACGGCAAGTGTTTCCTTGCAGGTAACCATGGTTAACAGAGAAAGAACAATGATTTCAAGCACCACCCTCCTTTTAAAGCTTCCAGTCAATCAGCATGACAAAGTGATCTCCAGCCTTGTCCTCGTCAACACTCACCTGTGTTAACGAGAGAATCACTGACATGATGTCAGCTGGTCCTTTTGTGGCAGGGCTGAAATGCAGTGGAAATGTTTTTTTGGGATTAAGTTCATTTTCATGGCAAAGAGGGACTTTGCAATTAATTGCAATTCATCTGATCACTCTTCATAACATTCTGGAGTATATGCAAATTGCCATAATAAAAGGCAGCAGACTTTGTGAAAATTAATATTTGTGTCATTCTCAAAACTTTTGACCACGACTGTATATATACACACACTACACTATATATACAAAAGTATGTGGACACCCCTTCAAATTAGTGGATTCGGCTTATTCAGCCACACCCGTTGCTGACAGGTGTATCAAATCGAGCACACAGCCATGCAATCTCCATAGACAAACACTGGCAGTAGAATGGCCTTACTGAAGAGCTCAGTGACTTTCAACGTGGCACAGTCATAGGATGCCACCTTTCCAACAAGTCAGTTGGTGAAATTTCTGCCCTGCTAGAGCTGCCCCAGTCAACTGTAAAAGCTGTTATTGTGAAGTGGAAACGTCTAGGGGCAACAACGGCTCAGCCGCAAAGTGGTAGGCCACACAAGCTCAAAGAATGGGACCGGCGAGTGCTGAAACGTGTAGCGCGTAAAAATCGTCTGTCCTCAGTTGAGTTCCAAACTGCCTCTGGAGTTTCATGAAATGGGTTTCCATGGCCGAGCAGCCGCACACTAGCTTAAGATCACCATGCGCAATGCCAAGCGTCTGCTGTAGTGGTGTAAAGCTTGCCGTCATTGGAGCAGTGGAAATGAATCTGGGTTTGGCGGATGCCAGGAGAACGTTAACAGCCCCAATGCATAGTGCAAACTGTAAAGTTTGGTGGAGGAATAATGGTCTGGGGCTGTTTTTCATGGTTCGTGTTAGGCACCTTAGTTCCAGGGAAATCTTAACGCTACAGCACAAAACGACACTAGACGATTCTGTGGTTCCAACTTTGTGGCAACAGTTTGAGGAAGGCCCTTTCCTGTTTCAGCACTACAATGCCCCCTGTGCACAAGGTGAGGTCTATACAGAAATGGTTTATCGAGATCGGTGTGGAAGAACTTGACTGGCCTGCACAGAGCCCTGACCTCAACCACATCGAACAGCTTTGGGATGAATTGGAACTCCGACTGTGAGCCAGGTCTAAATGCCCAACATCAGTGCCCAACCTCAGTAATGCTTGTAGCAGCAAATGTTCCAACATCTAGTGGAAAGCCTTCCCAGAAGAGTGGAGGCTGTTATAGCAGTAAAGGGGGGACCAACTCCATATTAATGCCCATGATTTTGGAATTAGATGTTCAACGAGCAGGTGTCCGCATACTTTTGGTCATGTAGTGTATCTGGGGCGAATCCTTCCAGATGGCTATTGCACTGAATACTGGCATACCCGAGTTCCTAGCCTCCTAGTAGTCATTCAATGTTCTTAGACTACAAATGGCCATTCAAAGTAGAATACAGTACTAAACAATCCAGTAAAATGTTTTGATAGATACTTTATTCATTTGAAGGAAACCTTTTATCAGCGTCTATGTGTAAGAGAAGACCATAAACAAGACCTGGGTGAAATGAGAGCATTTATATAAGGGATGTTCTAGAATGTGTGTGTGGTCTACTGTAGGACTGTAGGTAAGGCGAGGACTATTCCTCCCATCTGGCTGCCGTCTCAGCCCTTAAAACAGCAGTCTCTCTAAGGAATCCGGGATTGTCTCTCCCTTCTCCCTCTTTCACTACATCTCCCCCCCAAAGTGGCATTCCACGGGAGTTCTGATTTTTTTTTTAATTCCCCTTCTCAACACTCACATGTAACAAATGACTTGTCTTCAGATTCTCTTTAGGGTGCTCCAAGTTTTCACAGTGTAAGTGTACCTCTCCCCCACCTCTGTGTTTAAAATGTAAACTTTCAATATAGGAGCAGGATCTCAGTTGTTGGAACAAATTCAATTCTGTATACCATAATGGTGTGGCAAATATATTTTCCATACTTGATTAAAAGAAAATGCAGTGTGTATGTGAGATAACACAGTGAGAGGCAGTGTACAATAAATACATCACAGTAGAAAGCTGAGGTGAAAGGCATGCTAACACCCATAAACAGGGTTTCCCTCTGCCTACTGGCTCTGAGAAGGATCTGGTCTGACTTATCAGTTATCATACTGGCACAGTAGCTGGTGGGAGTCTGTGTGTTGGAGGGAAATCAGGGGAGGTGCTGAGTAAATTAGTGTTAATGTTGATTGACAGCTCTCTACTGCCACTGGGACACCTCAGCTTCTGAAGGTAATTTTAGAATGGAAGGTCTCAGACAGGATTCATTTGATCTAACTGTCGATGTTGATGAAAATGTGTAACAAATGAAATCCCTAAATGGGACTTTTTTGATGGTTTCTCCCCCTGGTCAATGCAGAAAAAAAGTGACAAGTTTAATGGGGGAAATTGAATGGATCACTCTCACAGATTCGTTCTGTATCCGGCTATAGCTTGAAATTAAGAGGAAAAGTAATATCCTCCCACGGGGAGTGAGCGAGATGGAAAAACGGAGTCAAGGTTTGATGTACGTGGAGTAAAGAGAGCACAGTAAAGTGAGATTTGATCCATTTTGAATCAGACTTCTTTATTTAGAACAGGGGAAAGAAATAAAAACGAAAAAACGTAAATTATTTTCTCTGTCTTAAAGGAATGCGTGAGTGTGTGTGTTCAAAGAGGACTGGTTTAACTTAACCCATCATTTCTCACTAGGACCCAGTGGATACGGAGAATAGACAGGGCATGTGACAGAGGTCCTCATAAGTCACTCAAGCCATTCTAGAGTTGATTATCCTCTACATTCCATAGAAGAGGAATGCATCATGGCCATGGCTCTAAAGTGCGCATATGCTTCTAAATATTTTGCTCTGCAACGTGACATTTTATTTTGGGAGCACCGGTAAGAATATATTTAAAAAATCACCCAGATAATAATTGTGGTAATGATTAGACCGTTGTTCCCGAGTGTCCTACAGAAAATGGTCTCTGCCTAGAAAACTCCTCAGACTAGCCAATTATTCAAGCCATTATTGGAGGGACAGCACGGACAAGGCAGAGAGAGCGGGAGAGAGGAGTTGGCAGACCACGATGGGACCACTGGGCACCGGGGATATGGTGCGCAAATTTTCCACATCTCAAAATGTAGGCCTCCTGCTAATAAAGTTAACAAAGCACTCGCTATTTTATCTAGCTAGCTACCGTAATGAATAGCTAGATGCAGTTATGTTGACTACAGAAACTGCACAAAGCTGGTGGACATGGAAATGCGCCATTCTCCTGTTTTATGGGCGCTGCTTGTAATAGACTTGGCGCCCTCATCTCCACATTTTCAGCGCCACAGCCAACTTTCAACTACTACTATGGTCATTTCAATAACTCTATAAGTAGCAATAAGTAGTTCAAAAAGATGTAGCATACCTTTGGCTGGCTGTCATGTTCCAGTAAATTGGTTTACATTTTTCAACTGTGATTATTATGCAACAAGGTTATAGCCACCAATTTAGCTCCCGACTGTGCATGCATGCATTGCATGGTCAATGTTGCAAATGTGAAGCGCAAGCCATTGATCACATAGGCCTATCGCATGTGGATGCTCAATACATTAATTTTTTATTTCAGATGCCTATATTAATGATAGGTAGGTCCATCTTAATTCTGGTATTATTTCTATGGACTCTGGTATAGAAATATGCTGCAGTTGCTTGACTGTTTGCTCTACTGACGTCAAAGTCCATTGTTTCAGAACGTCAAACTTCCAGAACGTTCAAAAGTATTTTACAAACCTTTGGTTTAAAATGAATATTGTTTCTTTTTTAGGGATCAAATGTAATGTTTCAATGTAATGAATCTCAATAGATAATTAGTGCTTTTTTACAATGTAGAAACCTAATATTCCACCAATTACTTTTTATCTCAATGACAGGTATCATCATCTTAGCTTTTATAATAAAAAGCATCTTTACAGGGTTACATATGAGTTTTTAGGATACAACATGTGCTTCAAATGTAGCTAGAATTCATATAGGCCCAATATAAGCTATATCCCAATCAATTTAAAAGTTATACTATTTTCTGGAGCTCCAAATGTTATGTTGTGCTCCTAACTTTTTTAAGTTGGGAGAACGAGTGCTACCAATGAATTTATTAAAATGTAGAGCCCTGATCATGGCCCATAGGGAGTACAGTTGTAAAATACTCTCTCCCAGACATACAGTACTGTATACACTAAAAACAGTCTCAGGAAGCAAACAAAATGGAAGAAAATAAACACAAAATATGAGGTCAGCACGAGTGAAGGAGGGGAAAGGAAAAGACGTTGGTGACAAACAAGCACTTCCAAGAATAGATTTAATGAAGTGGGTTAGGAGGTATGACGTTAACTGTCGCCTCTCTTCACACAATTCAAAATACAATTCAAAGACGCGAGTCAGGCATGCCTAAAAATAGGGTGCCGAATATAGCCTACTCTCTTCAAATACGAGCGCTTTTAAATGAAACAGTGCTGAGTTAAGGAGGGGTTTGGAGGAGGATGGGCGGGGAGGGGGTAGAATAGATAGGTGGGGACTTTACAATGTCAGCAACCCAAATAGCCCCACCAAACTATGCACATTGTGTGAGTGGAGAGAGGCTGGAGTATCTGACAACCACATTAAGCACTCATAAACCGGATGGGAACATATTTTAATTTGATGCTCAAATGCCAAATAAGTTGGGGCCTTAGGAACTCACCCATCCTCCTTACGCAACCAGAGGGTAAAGGGCAGAAGGAAAAATAAACAGAATGAAGACTGTGGGAAAACAGTTAAAAGAATGTGAATCCAGATCCCAATTACTGGGACATATCCTTCTCAACAGCGGGTGGCTGGTTGTGACCTTTTCAACTTGTGTGCTTTTACATCTCCAACCCTAATTGATGAGGCGCTAGCATCTTGCCAAGCATAAATTAATCCATTGAGCGAGAGAAGAGTAAAAGAGA
Source organism: Coregonus lavaretus (assembly GCF_964263955.1). Taxonomy (NCBI): domain Eukaryota; kingdom Metazoa; phylum Chordata; class Actinopteri; order Salmoniformes; family Salmonidae; genus Coregonus; species Coregonus lavaretus. The sequence continues at coordinate 47,689,824 of NC_139988.1, forward strand.
GGGAGAGTGTGGAGGAAAGGATAGAAAAATAACACTTTTTGAGCAAACCCCTACTTACTTTGCCAAGCTAATTAGGAAAGGCAATGAAACAGCTCCAAAAAGGGCTGTGCATGTTAAGTGGCACTACATTGGTGGTGCAGGACGAAGCCAGGGCTGGGTATTATGACTGTGCACCCAGGAGCACCCAGCCCCAACCTCCAGACATCTAAAGCTCTGTTTGTTATTTAGAGCATTCACATCCAGGCTGAAACATCTTTAAAGTTAATTGCTCTGAAGGCAGACCGTATGTAGTCCGGGGAAGAGGACTTATATTGCCGTTCTGCTCAGTGGCGATGTTTGGACTTGTTTATTCGAAGTCGCCCGGTAAATGTTCTATTTAGTATGCGTTGGTGGATTTCCAATTAGCGAGTGATGATTCACTGATTTTACATGCAGATTTTGAAAATGAAACCAAATGAAAGTGCTTGATAAGCCTAGCAGGCAGGGTTTAACTATTGGCGTGGATATTTTGTAGGGACATCTTCAGAGAATGTGAGCAGGGTCCTATGGATCCCATTGCAATATCGACACCTGACATTCCATTAGATATCGTGATGATAAGAGCCTCAGCAAAATGAGAGACTGGTGTTCAAGTGGTGTGTTGTCATGGAGGTCTAGAAGGTTCAGGTCTCAGAATGATCCTTTAAACGAGTTCCCTGACCCAAGTGGTTTCAGTATTAAAGAGGTGGTAGCAGGTGGCGGTGGCAGAGGGCTCTACTCAAACAGATTACAACGTCCCTCGTATTTTTTATTCCCCTGGGTTCATTCTCTGGGAGGCCCTGGGCTCTGTGATGGAGCTAAGAGGGGGAGAGAGGAGGTGGAGTGCAACCTTCTGTGCCCTGGAACATATGGAGGCTGAATCCCAAATGACACGGCTGAGACTTCTCCCTCGCTCCTCTGGCTCCTTACGGAAGATGTGGCTGCTGTTAAAACACAGACACGCGTTATTAGAGGGGCAGTGTGGTGGAACGAGCAGATGAGAGGCGTATGGTGAAATCAAATGTCACATGCTTCGTAGACAACAGGTGTAGACTAACAGTGAAATGCTTACTTACGGGTCCTTTTCCAACAACGCACAGTTAAAGATAAGATACAAAATAAAACAATAAATAATGTGTGTGCGTGTGTGTGTGTGTGTGAGAGAGTGTGTGTGTGGCATCAGTATGCATGTGTGTGCATGTTATGTGTGTGTTGGCGTATGTAGTGTGTGTGTGTGTGTGTATTGGGGCGTCAGTGTACGTATGTGTGAGTGTGTGGGTAGAGTACAGTGTGTGTGCATAGTCAGTGCAAGAGAGTTAGTACAAAAAAGGGTCAATGCGGGTAGACCGGGTAGCCATTTGATGAGCTACAGTGAGGGAAAAAAGTATTTGATCCCCTGCTGATTTTGTACGTTTGCCCACTGACAAAGTCATGATCAGTCTATAATTTTAATGGTAGGTTTATTTGAACAGTGAGAGACAGAATAACAACAACAAAATCCAGAAAAACGCATGTCAAAAATGTTATAAATGGATTTGCATTTTAATGAGGGAAATAAGTATTTTACCCCTCTGCAAAACATGACTTAGTACTTGGTGGCAAAACCCTTGTTGGCAATCACAGAGGTCAGACGTTTCTTGTAGTTGGCCACCAGGTTTGCACACATCTCAGGAGGGATTTTGTCCCACTCCTCTTTGCAGATCTTCTCCAAGTCATTAAGGTTTCGAGGCTGACGTTTGGCAACTCGAACCTTCAGCTCCCTCCACAGATTTTCTATGGGATTAAGGTCTGGAGACTGACTAGGCCCCTCCAGGACCTTAATGTGCTTCTTCTTGAGCCACTCCTTTGTTGCCTTGGCCGTGTGTTTTGGGTCATTGTCATGCTGGAATACCCATCCACGACCCATTTTCAATGCCCTGGCTGAGGGAAGGAGGTTCTCACCCAAGATTTGACGGTACATGGCCCCGTCCATTGTCCCTTTGATGCGGTGAAGTTGTCCTGTCCCCTTAGCAGAAAAACACACCCAAAGCTTAATGTTTCCACCTCCATGTTTGACGGTAGGGATGGTGTTCTTGGGGTCATAGGCAGCATTCCTCCTCCTCCAAAAACGGCGAGTTGAGTTGATGGCAAAGAGCTCGATTTTGGTCTCATCTGACCACAACACTTTCACCCAGTTCTCCTCTAAATCATTCAGATGTTCATTGGCAAACTTCAGACGGGCCTGTATATGTGCTTTCTTGAGCAGCCTTGTGTAGGTCTACAATCGCGTCCCTGACATCCTTGGAGAGCTCTTTGGTCTTGGCCATGGTGGAGAGTTTGGAATATGATTGATTGATTGCTTCTGTGGACAGGTGTCTTTTATACAGGTAACAAGAGTGTGCCTTTCAAAGCATTTCATGGCTACAGATGTGAGTGCTACGGGGCGATAGTCATTTAGACAGGTTATCTTGGCATTCTTGGGCACAGGGACTATGTGGTCTGCTTGAAACATGTAGGTATTACAGATTGGGTCAGGGAGAAGTTGAAAATGTCAGTGAAGACACTTGCCAGCTGGTCAGCGCATGCTCTGGGTACGCGTCCTGGTAATCCATCTGGCCCTGCGGTCTTGTGAATGTTAACCTGTTTAAAGGTCTTACTAACATCGGCTAGAGAGAGCGTGATCACACGGGTCTGGAACAGTTGGTGCGCTCATGCATGGTTCAGTGTCGCTTGCCTCGAAGCAGGCATAGAAGGTATTTAGCTCGTCTGGTTTGCTCGTGTCACTGGGCAGCTCGTGCGTGTCACTGGGCAGCTCGTGGCTGGGTTTCCCTTTGTAATCTGTGATACCTTGCAAGCCCTGCCACATATGACTAGCGTCAGAGCCGGTGTAGTAGGATTCGATCTTAGTCCTGTATTGACGCTTTGCCTGTTTGATGGTTTGTCGGGGGGAGCGTAGCACAGGGGTGTCAAACTCATTCTATGGAGGGCCTAGTGTCTGCAGGTTTTTCTTTTTTCTTTTAAATTAATACCTTAATTCATCAATCAAGTACAAGAGAGGAGAAAAAACACGCAGACACTTGGCCCTCCGTGGAATGAGTTTGACAACTGGCATAGCGGGATTTCTTATAAGCGTCCAAGTTAGTGTCCCGCTCCTTGAAAGAGGCAGATCTAGCCTTTACCTCAGTGCAGATGTTGCCTGTAATCCATGGCTTCTGGTTGGGATACGTATGTACGGTCACTGTGGGGGCGACGTCGTCGATGCATTTATTAGTGAAGCCGGTGACTGATGTGGCAAACTCCTCAACGCCATTGGATGAATCCCAGAACATATTCCAGTCTGCTCTAGCAAAACAGTCCTGTAGCTTAGCATCCGCTTCATCGGACCACTTCCGAATTGAGTGTGTCACTGGTACTTCCTGTTTGAGTTTTTGCTCGTAAGCAGGAATCAGAAGGATAGCATTATGGTCAGATTTGCCAAATGGAGGATGAGGGAGAGCTTTGTATGCGTCTCTGTGTGTGCAGTAAAGGTGATCTGTAAAGGTGACCCGTCTAGTTGCACAGGTGACATGCTGGTAGAAATGAGGTAAAACAGATTTAAGTTTTCCTGCATTAAAATCACCAGCCACAAGGAGCGCTGCCTCTGGATGAATATTTTCTTGTTGGCTTATGGCCCTATAGAGCTCATTGAGTGCGGTCTTAGTGCCAGCATCGGTTTGTGGTGGTAAATAGACAGCTACGAAAAATAGATGAAAACTTTATTGGTAAATAGTATGGTCTACAGCTTATCATGAGGTATTCTAACTCAGGTGAGCAGAACCTCGACACTTACCTTAATATTAGAAATCGCGCACCAGCTGTTGTTACCAAAGAGACATACACCCCCGCCCTTGAGTTTACGAGATGTTGCCGGTCTGTCTTGCCGATGCATAGAAAAAACAGCTAGATTTATATTAACCATGTCCTCGTTCAGCCACAACTCCTTGACGCATAGGATATTACTGTGCCATTATAGGCACGCTCCTGGTGGCAAATGGGGCCTGGCGTGTTCAAATCCTAGGTTGCTTTACACGTACCCCTCATAGACTCCTAAACCAAGTAGGATGAAGTTGCCCCTTGACACTACTCTAAGATCCGTTTAGCATTTCCCCCTAAATGGTTTAGGTTGTGATTTCAGGATAAGGTAAACTGATCCTAGATCTGTGCCTGTGGGCACTATCGTTACCTGTACATCCTTGAATTTGTCCCTCAGGTCCATGAGGCGGTGGTAGGCCTTGAAGGCCTCTGCAAACTCTCCCACGTCGGTGCAGACGGCGATGAAGTTCTCCCAGATCTGCCAGTGTTCTTAGTTACACTTCAGAGCCTCCTGCAGAATGCGGAACGCCTTAGTCCTGACAGACATTGGGACAGACAGGCCCTGGAATTAGTGGTGTCATGTAAAGTGTTTTTACATGGCTGATGCACATTCTTTTTTAAGGGGCAGCTTACAAAGTCTTATGGAATGAATACTAAGTTGAGATGCACAGAGACTTGAGTAAATCATTCATTACTGTCAATGGGAGATCTGTGCCAATTTGCGTTACTTAACAGGATAGTGCGAGATTCTGGCAAACAAGCCCTTTCTCTAATTACCCAGAGTCAGATGAGCTCACGGATACCATATTTATGTCTACGTGCAGTTTGAAGGAAGTTAAAGTAGTTTAATCAGCCAATGCTAACTAGCGTTAGCGCAATGATTGGAAGTCTACCGGTACGCTAGTTAGCACTGGCTCACGAAACTACCTTCAATTTAATTATCAAAATCTCGCACTATCCCTTTAAGTTTGGATTCGGTCCTACCCGTCATTTCTACAGTTCAGTAATTAGTCACTATTTCAGGTGAGGTGCTAGTATCTCTGTACCTCAGCAGCTGTCCAGAGGTGGAGCATAGCCAAGCATGACTGACATGGCTGCCTGCCCTCTGTGTCTGACACCTCATTGAGACGCAGGCTACATAGTTAGCGCTGGGCTGTCACAACCACCCTGATTCTCTCCCTCTGATTCACCTGCACTCACCACAGACTCTTCAACAGAGAGGCTTCGGCTGAATTAGCCGAGGCGCTAACCAGGTAGAAGTCTCCACACTTTTTAATTTCAGGCCTGAAAGCACAGACCTGATTTGAACAGGGGCTGAGGGAGAAAGTTTCCCAATAAAGAAACAGTGGAGCTTCCTGCTTCCCAAACAGAGAGTTCTGCCAGGAAGAGCTTGTGGTTTTCAGGGGAAATAAGAGAACCTGCCCATCTTGCGGTGGTGAGAATGTTCTAATTGACTTAAGCCTAACAAATCTGTCTGATGCTCGCGTCAGGGTCAGCAGGGGTGTACCTAGGTCCTGTGGTAAAATCAGGAGGGAGCTGCGATGTTATCTTTCCCATTACTACTGCCCAGTGAGTTTCGGAAGTAATTGAAAAGCATTGAAGTCAGTTACGAGACCAAACTCATGACCAGAAGAGTTTGTGAAAAAAAGCCTTGTAACATCAATCTCTTTCATTGGTGTGTAAATCAGTGCTATCTGTGGGGTTATGCAGGCTGGCGATGTTCTGTTTGATAAGTGTTGTAATGTCCTTCCACAGACAACATCTCGTCTCAACCCCCACTCTTTGATACCCCTCTCCAGCCAAAAATCAATAATGTCAGGCTGAATGGAGGCCTGCTGGCTGGCAGTGTGATTCCCTCTCTCTCGCTCTCTATCTCTGTCTCTTTGTGAGAGTGACAGGTCCTTGATCACTAGGGGTAGCGGCAGGGGAAACTCAGGGATATCAGGGCTGATCAAATCAATGTTTGATTCCTCTGTCTTTGTTGTGGCCCTATGTGACAGCCGGCACAAGGGGGGTGGGTGGATGGATGGATGGGCGGGTGAGTGACCAAGTGAGTGAGTATGAGTGAGATACATAGGTCTTCTCAATTTTTTATTTTTTTATTTCACCTTTATTTAACCAGGTAAGCCAGTTGAGAACAAGTTCTCATTTACAACTGCGACCTGGCCAAGATAAAGCAAAGCAGTGCGATAAAAACAACACAGAGTTACATATGGGGTAAAAAAACATAAAGTCAAAAAATACAACAGAAAATATATATACAGTGTGTGCAAATGTAGCAAGTTATGGAGGTAAGGCAATAAATAGGCTATAGTGCAAAATAATTACAATTAGCATTAACACTGGAATGCTAGATGTGCAAGAGATTATGTGCAAATAGAGATACTGGGGTGCAAAAGAGCAAAATAAATAACAATATAGGGATGAGGTAGTTGGGTGGGCTAATTTCAGATGGGCTGTGTACAGGTGCAGTGATCGGTAAGGTGCTCTGACAACTGATGCTTAAAGTTAGTGAGGGAGATAAGTGTTTCCAGCTTCAGAGATTTTTGCAATTCGTTCCAGTCATTGGCAGCAGAGAACTGGAAGGAATGGCGGCCAAAGGAGGTGTTGGCTTTGGGGATGACCAGTGAGACATACCTGCTGGAGCGCAGACTACGGCCCCGCTGAGCCACCAAAACCAGGTAATATAATTGCCATAACACTAACGCGAACCTCCAGTCCAGTCAATTTTGTATGAGCTGGGGAGAGGAGGCTCTCGATTAGACTGAGGGACCCTAAATTTAAAAAATCAGGAGACATTCGAACATTGAGCCTGTCACTGATGGATACCATAAATGGTACGTATGACTGAATTCTACATCTTCCAGAGTCCTAACTCTGTTCAATCATTGACAGGTTAATGGCCCAGGGGTTGCGACTATACAGTACTCACTTCTGTCTCAGGCGGATGTAGGCCGTGGAGAGGTTGTTCCATGCCTCTGCGTTCTAAAGGAGGAAAAAGAGAGGGAGGGAGAAAAACACAATTTACAGTTTACACACAAGTACGCACAGGGTTGTTTAGAAGCCGTGGCAGAAGACTAACTCCCCCAGAGCAGAAGGGCTTCTTAAAGAAAAACGAACAGGTCTGTGAGAGCCGGAATTCTTACTGGTTGGTAGGTGATCAAATACTTATGTCATGCAATAAAATGCAAATTAATTACTTAAAAATCATACAATGTGATTTTCTGGATTTTTGTTTTAGATTCCGTCTCTCACAGTTGAAGTGTACCTATGATAAAAATTACAGACCTCTACATGCTTTGTAAGTAGGAAAACCTGCAAAATCGGCAGTGTATCAAATACTTGTTCTCCCCACTGTATATTCAACCACAAAGACCAGGGAGGTTTTCCAATGCTTCACAAAGGGCACCTATTGGTAGATGGCTAAAAATGAAAAAAGCAGACACGGAACATCCCTTTGAGTATGGTGAAGTTATTAATTACACTTTAGATGGTGCATCAATACACCCAGTCACTACAAGGATACAGGCGTCCTTCCTAACTCAGTTGCCGGAGAGGAAGGAAACCGCTCAGGGATTTCACCATGAGGCCAATGGTGAGTTTAAAAAACAGTTACAGAGTTTAATGGCCGTGACAGGAGAAAACTGAGGATGGATCAACAACATTGTAGTTACTCCACAATACTAACCTAATTGACAGAGTGAAAAGAAGGAATGCTGTACAGAAAGAAAAAAAATATTCCAAAACATGCACCCGGTTTGCAACAAGGCACTAAAGTAATACTGCAAAAAATGTGGCTTTTTGTCCTGAATACAAAGTGTTAGGTTTGGGGCAAATCCAATACAACACATTACTGAGTACCACTCTCCATAGTTTCAAGCATAGTGGTGGCTGCATCATGTTATGGGTATGCTTGTAATAGTTAAGGACTGGGAAGTTTTTCAGGATAAAAAAGAAACGGAATTGAGCTAAGCACAGACAAAATCCTAGAGGAAAACCTGGTTCAGTCTGCTTTCCACCAGACACTGGGAGAATAATTAATCTTTCAGCAGGACAATAACCTAAAACAGAAGGCCAAATCTACACTGGAATAGTTTACCAAGACAGTGAATGTTCCTGAGTGGCCGAGTTACAGTTTTGACTTAATCAACTTGACAATCTATGGCAAGACCTGAAAATCAAATCAAATCAAATCAAATTTTATTGGTCACATGCGCCGAATACAACAGGTGCAGACATTACAGTGAAATGCTTACTTACAGCCCTTAACCAACAGTGCATTTATTTTTAACAAAAAAAGTAAAAATAAAACAACAACAAAAAAAGTGTTGAGAAAAAAAGAGCAGAAGTAAAATAAAATAACAGTAGGAAGGCTATATATACAGGGGGGTACCGGTGCAGAGTCAATGTGCGGGGTCACCGGCTAGTTGAGATAGTTGAAGTAATATGTACATGTGGGTAGAGTTAAAGTGACTATGCATAAATAATTAACAGAGTAGCAGCAGCGTAAAAAGGATGGGGTGGGGGGGGGCAGTGCAAATAGTCCGGGTAGCCATGATTAGCTGTTCAGGAGTCTTATGGCTTGGGGGTAGAAGCTGTTGAGAAGTCTTTTGGACCTAGACTTGGCACTCCGGTACCGCTTGCCGTGCGGTAGCAGGGAGAACAGTCTATGACTAGGGTGGCTGGAGTCTTTGACAATTTTGAGGGCCTTCCTCTGACACCGCCTTGTATAGAGGTCCTGGATGGCAAGAAGCTTGGCCCCAGTGATGTACTGGGCCGTACGCACTACACTCTGTAGTGCCTTGCGGTCGGAGGCCAAGCAGTTGCCATACCAGGCGGTGATGCAACCAGTCAGGATGCTCTCGATGGTGCAGCTGTAGAATTTTTTGAGGATCTGAGGACCCATGCCAAATCTTTTCAGTCTCCTGAGGGGGAATAGGCTTTGTCGTGCCCTCTTCACGACTGTCTTGGTGTGTTTGGACCATGATAGTTTGTTGGTGATGTGGACACCAAGGAACTTGAAGCTCTCAACCTGTTCCACTACAGCCCCGTCGATGAGAATGGGGGCGTGCTCAGTCCTCTTTTTTTTCCTGTAGTCCACAATCATCTCCTTTGTCTTGGTCACGTTGAGGGAGAGGTTGTTGTCCTGGCACCACACGGCCAGGTCTAAGACCTCCTCCCTATAGGCTGTCTCATCGTTGTCGGTGATCAGGCCTACCACTGTTGTGTCGTCGGCAAACTTAATGATGGTGTTGGAGTCGTGCCTGGCCATGCAGTCATGGGTGAACAGAGAGTACAGGAGGGGACTGAGCACACACCCCTGAGGGGCCCCCGTGTTGAGGATCAGTGTGGCAGATGTGTTGTTACCTACCGACAAATGGTTGTCTAGCAATGATCAACAACCAATTTGACAGAGCTTGAAAAATTTTGAAAATAATAATGGGCAAATTTTGCACAATCCAGTTGTGGAAAGCTCTTAGAGACTTACCCAGAAAGACTCACAGCTGTAATCACTGCCAAAAGGGCTTCTACAAAGTATTGAATACTTAAAAAGTGGGGAGAACAAGTATTTGATACACTGCCGATTTTGCAGGTTTTCCTACTTACAAAGCATGTAGAGATCTGTAATTTTTATCATAGGTACACTTCAACTGTGAGAGACGGAATCTAAAACAAAAATCCAGAAAATCACATTGTATGATTTTTAAGTAATTAATTTGCATTTTATTGCATGACATAAGTATTTGATCACCTACCAAGCAGTAAGAATTCTGGCTCTCACAGACCTGTTAGTTTTTCTTTAAGAAGCCCTCCTGTTCTCCACTCATTACCTGTATTAACTGCACCTGTTTGAACTCGTTACCTGTATAAAAGACACCTGTCCACACACTCAATCAAACAGACTCCAACCTCTCAAAAATGGCCAAGACCAGAGAGCTGTGTAAGGACATCAGGGATAAAATTGTAGATCTGCACAAGGCTGGGATGGGCTACAGGACAATAGGCAAGCAGCTTGGTGAGAAGGCAACAACTGTTGGCGCAATTATTAGAAAATGGAAGAAGTTCAAGATGACGGTCAATCACCCTCGGTCTGGGGCTCCATGCAAGATCTCACCTCGTGGGGCATCAATGATCATGAGGAAGGTGAGGGATCAGCCCAGAACTACACGGCAGGACCTGGTCAATGACCTGAAGAGAGCTGGGACCACAGTCTCAAAGAAAACCATTAGTAACACACTACGCCGTCATGGATTAAAATCCTGCAGCGCACGCAATGTCCCCCTGCTCAAGCCAGCGCATGTCCAGGCCCGTCTGAAGTTTGCCAATGACCATCTGGATGATCCAGAGGAGGAATGGGAGAAGGTCATGTGGTCTGATGAGACAAAAATATAGCTTTTTGGTCTAAACTCCACTCGCCGTGTTTGGAGGAAGAAGAAGGATGAGTACAACCCCAAGAACACCATCCCAACCGTGAAGCATGGAGGTGGAAACATCATTCTTTGGGGATGCTTTTCTGCAAAGGGGACAGGACGACTGCACCGTATTGAGGGGAGGATGGATGGGACCATGTATCGTGAGATCTTGGCCAACAACAACCTTCCCTCAGTAAGAGCATTGAAGATGGGTCGTGGCTGGGTCTTCCAGCATGACAACGACCCGAAACACACAGCCAGGGCAACTAAGGAGTGGCTCCGTAAGAAGCATCTCAAGGTCCTGGAGTGGCCTAGCCAGTCTCCAGACCTGAACCCAATAGAAAATCTTTGGAGGGAGCTGAAAGTCTGTATTGCCCAGCGACAGCCCCGAAACCTGAAGGATCTGGAGTAGGTCTGTATGGAGGAGTGGGCCAAAATCCCTGCTGCAGTGTGTGCAAACCTAGTCAAGACCTACAGGAATCTTATGATCTCTATAATTGCAAACAAAGGTTTCTGTACCAAATATTAAGTTCTGCTTTTCTGATGTATCAAATACTTATGTCATGCAATAAAATGCAAATTAATTACTTAAAAATTATACAATGTGATTTTCTGGATTTTTGTTTTAGATTCCGTCTCTCACAGTTGAAGTGTACCTATGATAAAAAGTACAGACCTCTACATGCTTTGTGTAATACCTTGCTAAAACCAAGTATAGAGTTTATTTGTTATAATTCATTGGTATTAGATTTAAAAGGTGATCGAATAGCTCCTGATTTGTAATGTCATTAATGCATTTCTTTTGAAGCAATGTTTTTAAAAAATGTACAAGTGAATAGGTTGGTTTACTTTTAAGTTGAAGTTTCCCATGTATCTCGTTAAAGTTTTGACCAATGAGGTAACTTGTTAAGTTGTGGCCAATGGGAGAGTGGACTGGTTGCTGGGAAAGAAAAGAAAGGGAAAGGTTGAAAGAAGGGAGAGGAGAGACGTTAGTGGGGTTGGTGAAGGAAAAACGACCAAAGGAAACGATAAAGAGAAAACAAAACCATACCTACAGAGTTTTTTGAAGGGAAATCCTGATTTTATTTCTATAAGAGAGTGTTTATTATTTCGTTAAGAAAGACCTAGTGGAGACTGAAGCTGCCGTCGCATTGTGGAGACATTCGACATCCTAGAGGTTAGCCTAGCATCGTGCAAGACTTGGAGAGAATTGCTTGTGACGATCAACGAGTTCGGGTTTCCAATGGATGTCTGTTGCTGCTACCGAGTACTGGCTGCATTGATAGCTGTGTTCGCTGTGGATCTTGTGAGGACACCTGCACGGAACTACTATATTTTGCTAAGGCATTATCTACAAGTAGTGAGTAACTACAAATGTGGGGTGGACTTCGGGACTTTATGTATGTCGTAATTTTTTTATGAGCTCCAACGCGCACCCAGGGTTTACGCAAGCTTGCAAATAATTTGGACATGGGTTGTGGAAAAATCATTGGGGTTTATTATTTTAATTTCTTTTGATGTGATACATTGAAAAATTGATTAATATAGATCTTGAACCTTATGTCTGTTGTATTGGTGGAGTCATTTACTGTTTCAGTTTCATTTAATGCATGGGAAAGCATATCATTATAATAATAACCAAGTCTATAATCATTCTATCTGAAGTTAATACCCTATTTGTCATTCACCCTAGCAAGTTTACAATAGGGATTCTTATTGGAGATGTCCTTCTCACCTAATATCCCATGCTGTTCAGATATTCTAAATTAGGTAATATTGTGAGAGTCAAATTCGAGCCTGGTGAGAGGGTTACATTTTTGGGGGCTCGTCCGGGATCTTGGTTATTGTTGATGGGATATTTTTGACTCCCCATTTGACAATTTTGAATTGAAATTGTGGATTTTCTTCTGACATTGCTGTATAGGCATAAACCTACAACATGCATGTTGAAGAGATTGTTACCTGGTGTAGAGAGAAACAGCTAGCTACTAATCGTGCAGTTGTCCTTAGCAGTGTTACAGATGATGTGTCTGATGAGGTTCTGCTGGAAACGCTGACTTATGTTAAGGCTTTTGGTAAAATTAGACTGCGTGGTCGTTGTTCTTATTCAGCTGGTAAAACGCAGTATGTTTTGGTAGAGATATCAAACAACCTTAACGAAATAGCTGTGCCAAGTGTTGTTGGGATACCTGGAGAGTTGGGTCCCTGGCCTGTACATGTAGTTTCACAAGTCACATCTCCAGTTGAGAGAGAGGGTGAAGACTTCCAGGCAAAGCTATTATCCTTTCTAAGATATGAAGGGAAGACTGTGGCTGATGTTAAAGGCCTGGTAAGTCCCTCTGGTGCTGACCTCAACGCTGAACTGGTTACTGCCATAAGTTCACTGGTAGAAAAATGCAACAATGTGCCATCTGAGACTCAGAGTTACCGTAAGCTACGTATGTTCTCAGGTGCGAAGCCCACTCCTAGTGGAGAGGAAGAGTATGACGCATGGGCTGAGCAAACCCCCCATTTTCTAGAGGAATGGCAGTGCACCGACAATGTGAAAAAACAGAGAATAATAGAAAGTCTTAAAGGGCCTGCTGCTGACATTGTGGGGTTCTTTAGGACCGGAAACCCCCATGCTACAGCGATCGAATACGTGAAGGCTCTAGAAACCGCATTCGGTACCACCGAAAGTGCACCTGATCTCATGGTAAGGTTCAGAAACACATTCCAGAGTGAAGGAGAGAAGCTTTCAGATTACCTGTTGAGACTTGACAAATTGCTGCACACTGTATATCGAAAAGGAGGCATTGAGCTGTCAGAGATGAATCGCACACACATTGGCCAAGTAGTGAGAGGTGCATCCTCACATGACATGGTTGCGCTTCGTATTCGCATGACCTATAAACTGCGTGATCCACCAACCTTTACTGAGCTGCTGCAGGAAGTAAGGGAGGAGGAGGACATGATTCAAGACAGGAACACAACGAAGAGTGTTGTGAAGTCATCAGCTGTTGCTCCTGTTGCTACAGTTTGTGAAGAAGCTAATACTGAGATAGAAGTCCTGAGAAAAGAGCTAAAAGGTTTGAAAATTGAAATGACACGTCTCATGTCTGCTAACGTCACAGCAGCTCACTCTGACACACAAAGGTCAGATGTTGCATTTAAAAGCAAAAAGAAAAGGGTAAATCCATCACAAGAACAGACACAGGCCGACAGAAACCCCGGAGTGTTCTGTTATAGATGTGGAGAAGATGGCCATTTCAAGAGAAACTGGAGGTGAAGAGAACTTGAGGAAAGTCAACACACGCCTGATCAAACAAAAATGGTCTATGGGAAACTACAGAGGGACCCAGTAAAGGAGCGGCCTGACATTTACATTTACGTCCATTTAGCAGACGCGACTTACAAATTGGTGCATTCACCCTATAGCCAGTGGGATAACCACTTTACAATATGTTTTTTTATTTATTAATTTTTTAGGGGGGGGGTAGAAGGATTACTTTATCCTATCCCAGGTATTCCTTAAAGAGGTGGGGTTTCAAATGTCTCCGGAAGGTGGTGAGTGACTCCGCTGTCCTGGCGTCGTGAGGGAGCTTGTTCCACCATTGGGGTGCCAGAGCAGCGAACAGTTTTGACTGGGCTGAGCGGGAACTATGCTTCCGCAGAGGAAGGGGAGCCAGCAGGCCAGAGGTGGATGAACGCAATGCCCTCGTTTGGGTGTAGGGACTGATCAGAGCCTGAAGGTACAGGCTCTGATCAGTCCCTACACCTGACGTCCCGGTGAAGATACGTTCCACAAAGTGCCACAAGTATGAAGACATGAAAGACATGCTACCTACAGGTTTAGTTGGCCCAAGTTCTGTCGTTTCTGTACAGATTGAAGGTGTCTATGCTAAAGCTTTACTAGATAGTGGTTCTCAGATTACTCTACTATACAGATCATTTTATGACAAGTACCTGACGCATTTGCCATTGATTCCTATAGGAAACTTAGAGATATGGGGCCTTAGCTCTGAGCAGTATCCATATGATGGCTATTTGTCGCTCAAGCTTGAGTTCTCGGGATCGGTTGTGGGCGTAGCAGAGACCATTGAAGCACTTGTGTTGGTATGTCCAGATCCGGCCATGAAAGGTGACGTGTCTATTCTGGTCGGCACAAATACGTCTGTAGTGAAGAGACTTATGACTGCTTGCAGAGAAAAGGAAGGTGAAGGTTTCCTTAGCACACTACAAGTTCATCCTGCTATCAAGGAGGCATATGAGAGAAAGCTCAACTGATGATGATGAGAAGAGAGGAACGGTCTGGTTCGCACAGACAAAACCTGTCACCCTGCCACCTGGTGGGCAGGTGAGAGTTACTGGAATTCCAAAGTTTCCTGGGATACCTTCTACTCAAACCCTTCTGGTAGAGAGGCCTGAAGAACCCCGGTTCCCTGAAGAACTACTAGTGAGGCCTGAAATCCAGACGGTTGCAGTTGTGTCGTCTAGAAGAATCACCCTTACTGTCAGGAATGTCTCGACAAAGGAGATCACTCTGAAACGAGGTATGCCTATTGCTCATCTGTTTCCTGTAGATATTGCTCCTGGGTTTCCATTGAAAAGAGAGCAGGATTCATCTGAGAAGTTGACGTCTTCTTCATTCAACTTTGGAGATTCTCCAGTGCCTGAGGGATGGAAGAAGAGGTTATGTGAAAAGATGATGGAACGGAAATAAGTGTTCTCAACACATGAGTTTGATGTGGGTTGTTCAAAGAGTACTCATCACACCATCAGAGTTACTGAAGACAAACCGTTTAGGGAGAGATCTCACCGCTTGGCTCCAGCTGATGTTGAAGATGTAAGGAAGCATCTAAATAACTTGAAAAGTTCTGGGATCATATCTGAGTCGAGAAGCCCCTATGCATCTCCTATTGTGGTGGTGAGGAAAAAGAATGGCAGCATACGCATGTGTGTTGATTACAGGACCCTCAACAAGCGCACTGTTCCCGACCAGTACACAGTCCCACATGTGGAGGATGCTCTGACATGTTTGAGTGGGAGCAAATGGTTCAGTGTGTTAGATCTCCGAAGCGGATACTATCAAATCCCAATGGGTGACACAGATAAAGAGAAGACTGCATTTATCTGTCCAGTTGGATTTTACCAATTTGAGAGGATGCCACAGGGTGTGTCCGGAGCACCTGCAACATTTCAACGTGTCATGGAACAGACAGTTGGAGACATGAATCTACTCAAAGTTCTTGTTTACCTTGACGACTTAATCGTGTTTGGAAGGACGCTGGAAGAACACGAGTAGAGGTTGCTCAAGGTGTTGGACCGCTTTAAAAGTGAAGGCCTAAAACTGTCCCTTGACAAGTGTCAGTTTTGCAGCACATCTGTCAACTATGTTGGACATATCATATCCCAGAATGGAGTGGCCACAGACCCATCAAAAATTTAAGCTGTCACCACGTGGCCAAGGCCTGAAACTGTGACTGCTCTGCGTTCTTTCCTAGGATTCTGTGGATATTACAGGAGATTTGTGAAAGACTACTCTAAAGTGAGTTACCCCCTGAATCAGCTCTTATGTGGATATCTTCCCGCAGGCAAGAAAGGGAGAAAGTCCAAGGAAGAGGTGAAAGCCTACCTCAACAACTCAGAACCATTTGGATCAAGGTGGAATGAGAAGTGTGAATTGGCATTCGAGACATTGAAGGAAAGCCTCACAAAAGCTCCTGTGTTGGCTTTTGCTGATCCTCAGTTGCCATACGTTCTACATGTAGATGCTAGGCGCGAAGGGTTAGGTGGAGTACTGTACCAAGATCAAGGTGAGGGTCTGCGTCCTGTGGCATTTGTGAGTCGAAGCCTGACCGCTTCTGAACGCAACTACCCAGCTCACAAGTTAGAGTTTCTTACGTTGAAGTGGGCCGTGGTTGATAAACTACATGATTACCTGTATGGGGTCAAGTTCGAGGTTAGAACAGACAACAACCCATTGACATATGTCCTCACGTCCGCAAAACTGGATGCCACTGGTCATCGTTGGCTGGCTGCGTTGTCTACCTATGACTTTAGTCTCAAGTACAGGCCAGGCAGGCAGAACATAGATGCCGATGCTTTATCTCGCCGCCCTCATCAGCAATATGCAGTGGAACAAGATTGGAGAGACATTCCTGCATCCGGTGTTAGAGCCATGTGCCAGATGTCTAATGTTGTTAGAATAACTCCTGGATCATCTCATAGTAGAGTGATTGATCAGTTGGGAGCCTCTATGCATGCTGTGCCTCAAGCATACTGTAACCTGAGCATGCTGACGTCTAACATGCCCAGATTGAGCACTATGGAACTTTCTGCATCGCAACAAGAAGATCCTTGCTTAGGAGAGATGTGGGTTGCTCTTAATAAACATGATATCACCAGGGTTACCAAGACAAAACATCCACTCATCTCTTTGCTCCTGAGAGAGTGGGAGAAGCTAAAGATGGAAGATGGAGTTATGTACAGGATCACACATCAGCCAAACAAGACTCGTCGTGCTCAGTTACTTCTTCCAGAGAAGTTCAGAACTATGGTTCTCACGTCGCTGCATGATGACTCAGGTCATTTAGGATTTTACAAGACATATGGACTTGTCAGAGACCGGTTCTACTGGCCATGCATGAAGATGGAAGTAGAAGAGTACTGTAAGTCCTGTGCTCGCTGTGTACAGAGGAAAACACTTCCAAAGATAGTTGCTCCGCTTGGTCATATGCAAAGTGATGGACCTATGGACCTTGTGTGTATGGATTTCCTGTCCATTAAGCCTGACTCCAGTAACACAGCGAATGTTCTTGTCATTACACAAGATACGCTCAAGCTTTTCCTACGAAGGATCAGAAAGCATCCACGGTCGCCAAGGTATTGTGGGAGAGGTACTTCATCCATTATGGTCTGCCCAAGAGGATGCATAGTGATCAAGGTAGAGATTTTGAAAGTCGACTCATCCATGAGCTACTGAATATGCTTGGAGTGGAGAAGTCAAGGACAACACTATATCATCCTCAGGGAGATCCGCAACCCGAGAGATTCAACCGAACCTTGTTGAACATGCTTGGAACTCTTGATCCTACACGAAATAACAAATGGAGTCAGTTTGTTGGGCATCTAGTGCACTCGTATAACTGTAGTCGGAATGAAGCGACTGGCTATTCGCCATTTTTAAAAATGTTTGGACGTGAAGCTAGATTGCCTGTTGATATTTGTTTTGGAGTCTCGAGTGATAGCTCTTCAGAGAGAACTTACCTCAAGTATGTATCTGATATGAAGAAACAGTTACAAGCTACTTACAAACTTGCTGAGAGCACTGCTGGAAAGCAAAACCAAGAAAACAAACAGCGATATGATAAGAAGATCCGCTACATGCAACTCATGCCTGGAGACAGAGTCCTCATACGGAATCTAGGACTGCAAGGAAAACATAAGCTGGCAGGTCGCTGGGCCTCTACGCTATATGTGGTGGAAAGTCAGATGTCAAACTTACCTGTGTTTCGTTTGAAGCCTGAAATTGGAGATGGACCCATTAAGATTCTTCATCGAAATCACCTGCTACCACTGGGGCAGAAAGTGCGCATAGAACCTGTGGTTAACATAGAACCAACACCTGGTAGAAGGACCCTGCAAAGAAGGAGGAAGAGAAAGGGAAATGAAAAGTTGCCTGGAAACTGTACTCCTCGGAATGATGAGAAAGTTGAAGAGGTTGAGAATCCAGAAGATGAGAAGGATTTTGACTCAGAAGATGAGGACATCGGAGTATGGTATGAAGTGCCAAATACAAACTGTATAAGCCGAGAAGTGAAAGAGATGTCGGAACCATTTAGCTTGGACTTAGACATAGTTTGGAATCAAATTACAGGGGAACCTGAAAGAGTAGACCAAGTTCTGGAAGTAAAAGAGTCCAGTCAAGAAGCTGAGGTCGCAACTGGAGTTGAAGTAGATGATAATGAGGCATCTAACTCAGTTGAAGAGATTACAGAAGAGGAACGAGAAGTTCAGGGAGAAGTGGAAACTTCGGAGGAAATGGAAGGACCAGGGATAAGAAGATCTCAGAGAGTAAAGAAAGCACCTGTATTACTTACCTATGATAAACCTGGAGTTCCAAGTATAGCCCCAGTTGTCAGATATTGTTCCACATTGTACAAGTGGATTGGATAAGGGAAACACAAATGTATCTCATTTTCAATTATCTAACAAGTTTTGTCTCAGCTGTAGGTTGTAGTTAAGAGTTGACACATTTACTTGTCATTACATTTCACTTATGTTTACAAGTCATGAGGACATGCCTATTTTGGTGGGGGGAGAGTGTAATACCTTGCTAAAACCAAGTATAGAGTTTATTTGTTATAATTCATTGGTATTAGATTTAAAAGGTGATCGAATAGCTCCTGATTTGTAATGTCATTAATGCATTTCTTTTGAAGCAATGTTTTTAAAAAATGTACAAGTGAATAGGTTGGTTTACTTTTAAGTTTCCCACGTATCTCGTTAAAGTTTTGACCAATTAGTTAACTTGTTAAGTTGTGGCCAATGGGAGAGTGGACTGGTTGCTGGGAAAGAAAAGAGAGGGAAAGGTTGAAAGAAGGGAGAGGAGAGACGTTAGTGGGGTTGGTGAAGGAAAAACGACCAAAGGAAACGATAAAGAGAAAACAAAACCATACCTACAGAGTTTTTTGAAGGGAAATCCTGATTTTATTTCTATAAGAGAGTGTTTATTATTTCGTTAAGAAAGACCTAGTGGAGACTGAAGCTGCCGTCGCATTGTGGAGACATTCGACATCCTAGAGGTTAGCCTAGCATCGTGCAAGACTTGGAGAGAATTGCTTGTGACGATCAACGAGTTCGGGTTTCCAATGGATGTCTGTTGCTGCTACCGAGTACTGGCTGCATTGATAGCTGTGTTCGCTGTGGATCTTGTGAGGACACCTGCACGGAACTACTATATTTTGCTAAGGCATTATCTACAAGTAGTGAGTAACTACAAATGTGGGGTGGACTTCGGGACTTTATGTATGTCGTAATTTTTTTATGAGCTCCAACGCGCGCCCAGGGTTTACGCAAGCTTGCAAATAATTTGGACATGGGTTGTGGAAAAATCATTGGGGTTTATTATTTTAATTTCTTTTGATGTGATACATTGAAAATTTGATTAATATAGATCTTGAACCTTATGTCTGTTGTATTAGTGGAGTCATTTACTGTTTCAGTTTCATTTAATGCATGGGAAAGCATATACTTATAATAATAACCATGTCTATAATCATTCTATCTGAAGTTAATACCCTATTTGTCATTCACCCTAGCAAGTTTACAATAGGGATTCTTATTGGAGATGTCCTTCTCACCTAATATCCCATGCTGTTCAGATATTCTAAATAAGGTAATATTGTCAGAGTCAAATTCGAGCCTGGTGAGAGGGTTACATTTGTAAGTAGGAAAACCTGCAAAATCGGCAGTGTATCAAATACTTGTTCTCCCCACTGTATGTAAATGAGATATTTCTGCATTTCATTTTCAATACATTTGCCAACATTTCTAAAAACATATTTTCACTGTCATTATGGAGCATTGCGTGTAGATGGGAGAGGAAAAAATGTATTTAATCCATTTTTAATTCAGCCTGTAGCAACAAAATGTGAAATAAGTAAAGGGGTATGAATACTTTCTGAAGGCACTGTATGTGATGATGTAAGGCCTGACATTGGGAGGAAGGAGTTGTAAAAATATAGTATATACTTACATCTAGCTCCAGTCCCACACACCTCTGGAAGGCCTTGGCAGCTCCCTCATAGCCCTCCAGGGCAAAGTAGACACAGCCCAGGGAGAACCACACCCCAAGCTGTAGAAACAAGACAAACACAGTACAGAGTCAAACATGAGCAGTGAGTTCAGGAATCCTAAACTGTTAAATGTTGTGCAATATCATTTTATAGTCTTATCTATTCCAGGTGAGAATCCTATATTATCTTAGTGCTAAATGATAACTCTCTCCCTTGATCCACGGTAAAAATTAACAACGTGCTGAGCCTGCCACACTTTCTCAAGAGTCCTGCTTTCAAAACTTCCCCACCACGCTCTCTGGCAGGTGGCACACAGGAGAGGTGTGGGGAAAAAAGAAGAGCAAATGCCATGTTGTCTTATGTTGCGTCCCTCCTGTGCCTGTATGTGGAGAGTTTGCGTCGGAGGAAAGCCCACCTGTCACGGTGGGAGTGACAAGCAGCCAGGCAGGAGGGAGGCCCCGCTCTGCAACTGACAGGCAGGACCCATCTATGCAAATCAGCTGTGGTGTCAGTCAGTTGAGTTTCACCCTGTGAGTAGGCCTGACATGACAAGAATCCACTTCAGAGTCTCAAAAATCATTTTTCAAATATCCTACCCATTGCTAGCCATATCAGAGGTTAGTTTACCTGCATGGTATTGATGCGGAGTGACTTCTCGAAGCACTCCACACATTGCTGGAAGTCCTTGGCCCGGAGGTACAGCAGGAGCGCATGGCGCGGGCGCTGCGATGGTTCGACAGCTCCCAGGCCTGGTCGTAGTATTGGTGGTCCCGCAGCACGTCCCCCAGCAAGCAGTACAGACTGGGGGTCTCCTTCTCCATACGCAGGATCTCCTCCGCCTGGGAGAGAGGGAGAAAAGGAGGGAGGGAGAGAAACTGAGGGAAGGGGGAAGAGAGAGAGAGGGAGGGAGGGGGAGAGAGAGAGAAAATAGCTTTGTTCCTTAAGACCTTCAGAGTCATTCCCTGCTAACAATGACCAGGCTTTGATTTGGACTGCCACAATCCACTCACTGGGAAAGGAAGCTCAATTGGCTCAATCAAGATGTTGAAACGGTTGGTACTTCTACTGTAGCCTCAACTAGCCAACAGACACTGAACTGAATATTTGTTGGAACGAAAAGTGTTTTTCATATAAGCATGAATAGTAGATGAGCATGGACCTCTGCAAATCACAGATTGGGTTGACAAAAGGGGAATAACACCACAGAAAAGTAAGGGGAGTTCAGCAACTCTACCGATGACAGAAAATTGCTGGAGACAATTATCAGTAGTAAGCAGTCTCTTTCTCTTTCTCTCAGCTTTGCTTTTCCAATAATTTAACCACTGAGTAGAAATATCATTATGACTCTGTGGCTGTGATATTACAGTGGTAAATCTATGGCACTCATATTTCACATTATTTGTATTTACGCTGGCCACACTATACTATAGTACAACAAGGGAAAACTTATCTTAGAAGACATGTGCATTTATATTAGAAATAACCCATTTTTTTCCTCTACAGAGGGAGCTAGCCAACAATTTACAGCCCATTTTAAAACAATTTCCATTGGATTTTTCTTTAAATATCAATAACGTCCTTAGGGGTTACAAAACAGTCATCACATCAGCACACTAGTGCTGCTGATCAAAAAGAAGTGGGCTTCCATGGCCTTTTCCAGACCACACACCCACCGCTGGCGGTGGAGCCTGATCCCTTCAACAAATATTTATAACAGTTTCACAGTCATCAGTACTGCAGTAAATCCTATAGTTACCACCATTCAGTTATTTGGAGGGGTGCTACACACCCAGGAAAGAGGGAAAATGTCTGACTGTTTCCCAGAAAGGAAGGCGAGATTTTATTACCAAGAAAAAAAGCATGTTAGGGAGGTTATATTCACAACATCAATGGGGCACCCCTACAGCCAACTGCTGGCAAAGAATTAGGCTAATTGATTAGAAAGCTCTCTTATGACCATGCCCTTGACATGCTCTTGCCAGGCAATAAGACAGACTGAGACGATGTGCTTTTCACTGGAGAATGACTTTCATTAGAAGTATTTCAGTAGATCTTCTGGGGGAAATGGAAAAGGGTGATTGTGAATTGGGTTTTTATAACCTTGGAGCATGGCCACCAGTTAGAACCCCCAGTGTGCTCCTCCATAAAGAGAGAGAGCGAGAAGTAGAGGGAGAGAAAAGGAGAGATTCAGTACTCCTCCAAGTACAGACACCCTTATTGTGCTGGGAAAACCACATAAGGAGTTCTCTGAACTCACTGAGCCTTGGTTAAGGGTAGAGTGGAATCACCCTTTGGCTATATCTGTTGCTTTTATAAATGGGCCCTGTCTTACTATGGGAGCCATGACACATTTTTGTGAGGGGAGAGTAATTTTTCATGGTGCGGTAGCACATTGAAGGGAATCCAATCAGGCTTAAAATATTTCAAGAAATTGAACAACATTCATGAGTTGTGAATGCGAACATATACTCTCTGAATGGGTTCTCTGTCTGAATTGCGTGTACCGGGATATTCATATGTGATTTACTGTCCCATTTGTGCAACGGAAGTGCTTTAAACATTTGTCAATACTATACCTTTATTTAAAATGTGGATATTTTGGCCTGGGTTATACCATATAAGTGTTGTTCAATGTTTCATCTTTATTTCCATGTAAGATTTACACGGATGGCTCATCCATAAGGCTGGTGTAATACAACAATTGCATTCAAAACTCTAGAGCTATCAAACTAATTCAACAGAAATTGACTTAACGCAGGCCTCCCTTCCTCTCTCCGCATTCCTCTGTTTCTCTATTTTAGTTTCATTATTTTTCTCAGGTTGTGGCCAGGTCAGGCTCACTCACATTAAGCATGCATTCAGACACTGAGAGCAGGAACAGGGCTTGGCTACCGGCTGGAATCCACCCAAGTCTTCTCCAGACAAATGGATTGCCTTTTTTATCATGTTACACGGAGTGCTGGCTGGGGCCAAAGTGCATGGTTTTAGTGTGGAGGACTTCTTTTATTGACCAAAATTGACATCTGTAACCATATTGGAAGACAAAACAAGCTGTAATTCACTAACAGAGCACAATGCCCTGCAGGACTCACATTCAGGATTGGGACTGTGAGCAGCGGCTAAGTACGGGTCAGCTGGAGGGAGCACTGGTATGTGTGTGCGCGCATGCGTGCGTGTGTGTGTGTGTGTGTGTGTGGAATACTCATTTCTGCTCAATATGTCCAAGCCAAGCCCTGTTGATCCAGAGAGATTGATGTGGTGATACTAGCTATTACAGAGAATTTATGAGAAAGAACCCTGTGAATCATGCTGAGAGGTCACTTAAACAGGTCGATGACTAAAAGGACAAGGGGTGATGAAGATGGAAAGAAAATACTTCAGTGAGAATCTTACTGAGAATTAACCAGATGTCCATTGCGTAATGGTTTGGGAGAACATCCTCAGAGCAGTTGTGACAAATCTGGCATCGGTTTCATCAATGACTTTCATAACCACAGCAATATGGTGGACGGTGTTACAGGATTCTCTTCTTGGCCTGGTGTGGCACGCCACGATTCTGTTAGGACTTGACAGAACATTCTCTGACAGGTGCAAGAGTGCGAGAGAGGAGGTTGCCTCACCTCTGGCTCCTTATTTTTGCTCTGCTTCATTACCTCAGTCAATTCTGACCGAGAGCACTTGCAGGTTGGGCGAGAGAAGAAAAAAAACACCTGTGTAAACATTTGAGACTTTTCCTCCCCAAAAATAGGAAAACGATCCGCTATCAAAAAGGAGGACCAACAAAAACAAACAGCTGTCATACGTCCACATCTTTGATTCTTTACTGTCTGCCTCTGTGGAAAACAGTCTAAAACCAATGCCATTGGTGCTGTAGGCTACCCTTGTGACCTGTATTTCCATAGCCTGTTCCACCATTAAGAGACCAAAGTGAATATTCAAATCAGCGCCACCAAGAGGGATAGGTGATAGAGTGATCCAACCCAAACATGCTATATTTCTGTCTATCTGGGAGTGTGTCCCAGGGGGGCCCTGGGGGCCAGACAGGTTAATAATAACGCCAGGGAAACAGAGCCAGATCTCCCTGGGACTGATTCGTCTGACAGCTGGAAGGCCCGAGAACACAAATGAGTGCATAAACATGTGCTCACCAAAGACAGACAGATAGAGGGAAGGGGGCAGAGAAGGAGGGAGTAGGGAACAGAGCGAGATAGCTAGGTAACAGGGTGGATGGAAAGAGCGGTGATATTCACTTTTCTTCCAGTGTGGGCAAGATGAGCTTCTCTCTTGAGTTTGTTTGTGTGGTGATGGTAACCATGTTTAATACGAAGAATGACATTGTCTTTTGTGTAAAGCAATGGGTATTAAATGTGCCTGAGGGGAAGTCACAGTTTTTCTGGTGGTTGTAATGGCTGTGTTGTACCTTGCCATGCTGGCCCATCCTCTCCAGGCAGATGACAGCATCCTCCCACAGCTCCAGCTTCTCGTAGATTAGCAAGGCTGAGCTGGTGCAGCCCAGGTCTGTCAGCAGGCTGGCCAGCTGCTTCTGTAGATGGGATATAGGAGAGTGGTTCAGACATGGGATAGCAAAACTACGTTTTGAAGGTTCAATGCTGCCGTTTTTATCTCAATATAAAATAATTTCTGGGTAACAATTAAGTACCTTGTGATTGTTTTCAATTAAAATGGTCAAAAAGAGACAAAAATAGCTTCTTAGCAAAGAGCAATGTCTCAAGCAAGAATTATGCTAGGACTGTCTGGGAGTGGTCTGAGTGGGGTGGGGAAAACTGAAAACTAGCTGTTATTGGCAGAGAGGTTTGGATCTCTTTCTTATTGGTCTATTAACAAATTTCCGACTGGTGATGTTACCAGACAGGCAAAAACTCCATCCCACCAAAACAGGCAGAAATTTCAGCTCTTACACTAAAATGGCATTTTCATAATTTTCACAATTTCACAGTATTACTCCAACCTCAGTGTGGAAATACAGTATAGATAAAACACAGGAAAATCACATCTTTGACCGCACTGAACCTTTCAACGCTCACACCAGTAGAAATGAGGTGTGTAATGGTGGTACAGGGTTGGCCTGCACTTTGAACCCGAATGAATACATAAAAAAATACATATATACAAACATTGAAACACTAGGCCTATAGGCTATGGCTACACTGTGTTGTATGTCTCTAGTAAATCTGAGCTGAAAAAACATTGTAGGCTATTCCGTTAAAACAACTAGAGCCTATGCACACATTGTAATCAAAATTCTAATCTTTAATTGCCGCATTTCAAACTATCCTTTTGTGAGGCGCAGCTGGGAACTAGTTCTGTACGATGGCGAGTGCTGGGGTCGATAAACCAGAATTGGGGGATCCTCCATCATTGTTTGAATCTCCAGTTTGGGGAAACATTTTAGAACTTAGTAGGAAATCAACAAAACGTATTGAATTTATTAGAATATTAATTAATTTGCCCAAGATGATGATAAGACATTAGGGCAGTTCCTGACAACAACAAAAAATCTTGGTCGACCAAGAGTTATCTGTTCTTTCGACCAATTGATTGGTCGACATTCTTAAACATTTATTTTTCCATATATACAGTGCATTCGGAAAGTATTCAGACCACTTCCCCTTTTCCACATTTTGTTATGTTACAGCCTTATTCTAAAATGGATTACATTTTTCCCCTCATCAATCTACACACAATACCCCATAATGACGACAAAGCGAAAACAGGTTTGGACATTTTTGCAAATGTATTAAAAATAAAAAAACTAAATACCTTATTTTACACAAGTATTCAGACCCTTTGCTATGAGACTCGAATTGAGCTCAGGTGCATCCTGTTTCCATTGATCATCCTTGAGATTATTCTACAACTTAACTGGAGACCACATTTGGTCAATTCAATTGATTGGACATGATTTGGAAAGGCACACACCTGTCTATACAAGGTCCCACAGTTGACAGTGCACGTCAGAGCAAAAACCAAGCCATGAGGTTGAAGGAATTATCCGTAGAGTGCCGAGACAGGATTGTGTCGAGGCACAGATCTGGGAAGGGTACCAAAACATTTCTGCAGCATCGAAGGTCCCCAAGAACACAGTGGCTTCCATCATTCTTAAATGGAAGAAGTTTGGAACCACCAAGACTCTTCCTAGAGCTGGCCGCCCGGCCAAACTGAGCAATCGAGGGAGAAGGCCCTTGGTCAGGGAGGTGACCAAGAACCCGATGATCACTCTGACAGAACTCTGTGGAGATGGGAGAACATTCCTGAAGGACAACCATCTCTGCAGCACTCCACCAATCAGGCCTTTATGGTAGAGTTGCCAGACGGAAGCCAGTCCTCAGTAAAAGGCACATGACAGCCCGCTTGGAGTTTGCCAAAAGGCACCTAAAGGACTCTCAGACCATGAGAAACAAGATTCTCTGGTCTGATGAAACCAAGATTGAACTCTTTGGCCTGAATGCCGAGCATCACGTCTAGTGGAAAACTGGCACCATACCTACGGTGAAGCATGGTGGTGGCAGCATAAGGTTGTGGGGATGTTTTTCAGCGGCAGGGACTGGGAGACTAGTCAGGATCGAGGGAAAGATGAATGGAGCAAAGTACAGAGAGATCCTTGATGAAAACTTGCTCCAGAGTGCTCAGGACCTTAGACTGGGGCCAAGGTTCACCTTCCAACAGGACAACGACTCTAAGCACACAGCCAAGACAATGCAGGAGTGGCTTCGGGACAAATCTCTGAATGTCCTTGAGTGACCCAGCCAGAGCCCGGACTTGAATCTCTTGAGAGACCTTAAAATAGCTATGCAGCGACTCTCCCCATCCAACCTGACAGAGCTTGAGAGGATCTGCAGAGAAGAATGGGAGAACCTCCCCAAAAATAGGTGTGCCAAGCTTGTAGCGTCATACCCAAGAAGACTCAAGGCTGTAATCGCTGCCAAAGGTGCTTCAACAAAGTACTGAGTAAAGGGTCTGAATACTTATGTAAAAGTGATATTTCAGTTTTATATATTTTATACATTTCCAACAATAAAAAAAAAAACGTTTTCGCTTTGTCATTATGGGGTATTGTGTGTAGATTGATGAGGAAAAAACACAATTTAATCAATTTTAGAACAAGGCTGTAACGTAACAAAACGTGAAAAAAGTCAAGGGGTCTGAATACTTTCCGAATGCACAGTATACTCACTTGTGCATCCTATTGTCCTTTAGTAGTAATTTATACCAGCGTGTGGATCCTATTATCTTATAACTTTTGATAACCAAGATGACATTTTCTGTAGCCTACAGCAATGACCCGTTGGAACTGAAACTTAGCATGGACATTTAGCCTACAACACATTTAAACGTTCGGTCTGGTAGAACATTCGGTCAGTACCGTTAGTGATGATAGGATTAACGCAGGAATAGGAGCCATATAATGTAGGGCCCTTTAAAATCGGTTTCATTTTGTGCCTAATTCTGTTTTCTCCATTTTAGTTTTTTTGGGTTAAATATGAATTATTCCCGGTTTTGAAATATGGTCGATTTTGGGGAAAATATTAATCCCTAGTAGATACCCTTTAATTTAGGTGTGCATCAGCAAGAGCCTTGCTTGGTTAGCAGTGTTTCTGTAGCACACGTGATTGCAGAGTTGCTGAACAAATCACCACTGAATGTATGCAAATAATCATGATATCATTCTGCCAGGTATGCATATACTACTTTGTAGTAGACATTTAATTGAGAAGGTTTTTGGGAAAGCCTTTTCATCTACCAGAAGACGGTTGTCATTAGCATCATCGTTAACAGCTACATAGTGGCAGACAAATGCGCACACCCAGACGGGCCTTCCCGGGCCGGTGCCTCAGAAAGTTGAAGGAAAATACGAATCACTTACGTATTTTGTTAATGTCTTATAGGGCTGATCCCATTTAGTCGACTGTTTGGTCAATAGGCTGTTGGTCGACTGAGATTTCTTTAGTCGAGCAGTAGCAATTTTTTAAAACAAAAAATCATCATGGTGTACAAGGCACCTGTCTGATTCACGCCGGTCTGGGTGGAGTGATCCATTGTGGAGGCAATGGGGATGGCACAGTCCATCAGTCTTAGACATGTGCTACTGAACTTGTATATGGTTATATTATGCAAGAACAATGGTGCAACGCAAATAAAAACAATATTATTTTATAACAAATGCGCCTTCTCCCACGTTGGATAGTGGTCTCTGTTCTGAAACACATCAGTGCGCTGTTGAATTGCCACCTTTTCCTAGACCATGTTGCTATCTGCATAATAGCAAAGTTAACCCGCATATTGGTGTTGAGAACAATGCTGTGAGGCAGCAGCGGAGTTAGGAGATGAGAAAACACCCCTTGCCTCAATTGTCTAAGAAAAATTAGGAGAGAGGAAACCCCAACTTAATAAGGTCTATAATCAATAGCCTAACTGTTAAATGTGCCTGGCTTTATAAATCATCCATAAATATCTACGGAAGTAAGACAGATCCTGCTTCTATTGCCTGTTTGAGTGTTTGTTTAATAGCCAAGTGATTCCGGGAGCTCTAAGCCTCACACAACCACGTTAGAAACTATTTCACTAATTCTGCTGTTTTTAATCTTTACTATGTTGTAATAAAGGCTTTCTTTTTTATTCGTTAGACCAGCCTCTCTGGTATTATTTATAATTTATTTAGTGTTTACACTGTTCCAAATTGTCCAAAATATTATATAATAATAACCCTCCTTTTTCCTTCTTATTGTTAATATTACTATTATTATTGTGATCATCATTATAATAGTAAGTAATGTCATTATCATTAGTAGGCTTAGTATAGCAGCCTTGTATAACCACCATCGAGCTGTAGGCCTAAGAGCGCATCCAGTTTAGTCTTAATACCATAACTTACTTAGGCCTATATTTTAATACTTATATAGGCTACTGTATCAATCAATTATTTATTTGTTCAGGTCATCACAATGCATACGAGTAATTCATGATGTGAAATGCAATCAAGCATTTTCGTTTTATAATAACAAAGCAAGCTTTGAATAATTATCGTAAACAATAAATAGGCCTAAATTGTTCCATTTCGGAAATTGCATTCACGAATGAATGTGACTGTTTTTAGTCTTTGCTGTAATAAAGGCTTTACAAACAAATAACTTTTTTTTTTTTTTTTACAACACTCTGGTACGCTTATAATCTAATTTGTGTTTACATTGTTCCAAACGGTCAGAAAAATTATATTGTAATCTAACAGCACCTGTTTGGCACACGTAATATGCACGCAGCGCTTGCTCCATACCTTCTTTTTCTTGATCTTCAGTATTTTCCACAACTAGTCAAATGTATTACACACATCTGACTTCCCCTTTACCTCCTGAGCAATTAGTAAACATTCCCCCGTTTCAAGTTTATTTGTTACATCCAAAGAGCTCTGTCACAGTGACCATCGGGTTCTTGGTCACCTCCCTGACCAAGGCCCTTCTCCCTCGATTGCTCAGTTTGGCCGGGCGGCCAGCTCTAGGAAGAGTCTTGGTGGTTCCAAAATTCTTCCATTTAAGAATGATGGAAGCCACTATGTTCTTGGGGACCACACACAGCTCTAGTAACAATTCCTTCGACCTCATGGCTTGGTTTTTGCTATGACATGCACTGTCAACTGTGGGATCTTATCTAGACAGGTGGGTGCCTTTCCAAATCATGTCCAATCAATTGAATTTACCACAGGTGGACTCCAATCAAGTTGTAGAAACCTCCCAAGGATGATCAATAGAAACAGGATGCAACTGAACTTAATTTCGAGTCTCATAGCAAAGAGTCTGAATAAATAAGTTGTTTCTGTTTTGTAGTTTTAATACATTTGCAAAAATGTCTAAAAACCTGTTTTCACTTTGTCATTATGGGGTATTGTGTGTAGATTGATGAGGAAAATGTTTTATTTAATCAATTTTAGAATAAGGCTGTAACGTAACAAAATTTTGAAAAAGTCAAGGGGTCTGAATACTTTCCGAATGCACTGTATACACAGAGTGCACAAAACATTAAGAACACCTGCTCTTTCCATGACAAACTGACCAGGTGAATACAGATGAAAGCTATGATCTCCCTATTGATGTCACTTGTTAAATCCACTTCAAATCAGTGTAGATCAGTGGTCACCAACCGGTCGATCGCGATGGACTGGTTGATCTTCAAGGCATTCCTAGTCGATCACCAAACATTTCTGTAAAAAAACAACAACGATAAAGCCTTGCGTTCCATTTTTTAAAATGTGTTTTACGCCGTTGCCGGTAGGTGCACTTGATTCAGCAGCCTTGCGCAGGGTAGGCAGAGTGTTCCCATTTTGAATAATTTAATGTGTCTGAAGGTAGAACTCCGCCTACCTGGCATGCCCAGAGAGCAAATCAAGCGCACCTATCAAATCAATAGTGACATTTTATTTGTCACATGCGCCGAATACAACAGGTGTAGTCCTTACCGTGAAATGCTTACTTACAAGCCCTTAACCAACAATGCAGTTTTAAGAAAAATAAGAGTTAGGAAAAACTAAACTAACTAAAGTAAAAACTAAAAGAGATACAATAGAATAACAATAACGAGACTATATACAGGGGGTACCGTTACAGAGTCAATGTGCGGTGGTACAGGTTAGTCGAGGTAATTGAGGTAATATGTACATATTGGTAGGGGTAAAGTGACTATGCACAGATAATAAACAGCGAGTAGCAGCAGTGTAAACAGCCATTTGATTAGCTGTTCAGCAGTCTTATGGCTTGGGGGTAGAAGCTGTTAAGAAGCATTTTGGACTGCTCCGGTACCGCTTGCCGTGCGGTAGCAGAGAGAACAGTCTATGACTAGGGTGTCTGGAGTATTTGGCAATTTTTAGGGCCTTCCTCTGACACCGCCTGGTATAGAGGTCCTGGATGGCAGGAAGCTTGGCCCCAGTGATGTACTGGGCCGTACGCACTACCCTCTGTAGCGCCTTGCGGTCGGAGGCCAAGCAGTTGCCATACCAGGCGGTGATGCAACCAGTCAGGATGCTCTCGATGGTGTAGCTGTATAACTTTGCCAAATCTTTTCAGTCTCCTGAGGGGGAATAGGCGTTGTCTTGCCTCCTTCACAACTGTCTTGGTGTGTTTGGACCATGATAGTTTGTTGGTGATGTGGACACCAAGGAACTTGAAGCGCTCAAGCTGCTCCACTACAGCCCCGTCAATGAGAATGGGGGCATGCTCGGCCCTCCTTTTCCTGTAGTATAGGCCTACTGCTGGCCAATCAGCCATAGACTGTAAAAATAAACCTCGAATGTACAGCAAAGCTGATACTGTGAGATTTCAAAACTTTTAAAACCATGACTAGAGAGACTCAACGAATACAGCAAAGAGCTGCTGTTTTTACGAGTAAGTTCATGATTAAGTTGTTATTCAGCAGTGTCAACAGTTTGTTCAACACTTTTATAAGCCATAAAATGCATGTTCTCCCTACTTCCACTGCAGCTGCAATGAATGAGTAAAGCAAAGTGTTCCGATAAGCTTGCGTTATTATTAGCGGCGTGTCTTTTTTCATAGAGGAATATTTAACCCTGGTCATAGGAGTAACATGAATTGGTGCATGACGCAGAAATAATGTAGTGCGACTTGTTTTGCCATTAGCTGGAAGACTGTCCCCTTTTCTCAGTGGAGGGAGGGAGAGCGGAGGGACGGTGAGTCGGGTGAGAGGCAGCCTCAACTATAGCCTACTGCACAAACCTTACTGCTACAAAACTGTTTTTAATTGGTTAATATTGCATAGGCTTACGATATTTAAGTCATATAAAAAAAAAAAATGAGCGGTAGAGCTCGGCTTGCATATTGACTCAGAAAGTGATCTTGACTCAGAAAAGGTTGGTGTAGATCAGCGTTTCCCAAACTCAGTCCTCACGACTCCAAGGGGTG
Organism: Coregonus lavaretus; assembly: GCF_964263955.1. NCBI lineage: Eukaryota > Metazoa > Chordata > Actinopteri > Salmoniformes > Salmonidae > Coregonus > Coregonus lavaretus. The sequence continues at coordinate 47,721,789 of NC_139988.1, forward strand.
CACGTTTAGTTTCTTGACCTAACACTACACAGCATATTCAAATTATCAAAGCTTGATTCTTTTTTATCAGCTGTGTAAAGCTATGGCAAAAACCAAAACGTGTACCACTTGGGGTCCCAAGGAATGAGTTTGGGAAACGCTGGTGTAGATGAAGGGGAGAAGACCGGTCAAAGAAGGATTTTTAAGCATTGAGACAACAGACATGGATTGTGCATGTACGCTATTCAGAGGGTGAATGGGCAAGACAAAAAATGTACGTGCCTTTGAACGGGGTATGGTAGTAGGTGCCAGGTGCACCGGTTTGTGTCAAGAACTGCAATGCTGCTGGGTTTTTCACACTCAACAGTTTCCTGTGTGTATCAAGAATGGTCCACCACCCAAAGGACATCCAGCCAACTTGACACAACCGTGGGAAGCATTTGAGTCAACATGGGCCAGCATCCCTGTGGAACGCTTTCGACATCTTGTAGAGTCCATGCCCCGACGAATTGAGGCTGTTCTGGGCGGGGGAGGGGGTTGTAACTCAATATTAGGAAGGTATTCATAATGTTTGGTATACTCAGGGTATATATACACAGTATATCTTTTTTTAATCATTAATTTTTTTCCACCAGCCCAGACCAATAAAAGATGGTCCGGCCCTTCAGTAATTGTGTGAGGCGGGATGCAGGGTTGTGTTCCAAATAAAACAACTACAAGTGTGCTTGATCTAGTTCCTCAACAGCACACCTAGGAGAGCAAAAAAAAAAGACTCTTCTTTGAGTCATAAAAGTGCATTGAAATTAGTTTTGAACTTCGCACACTTGGAGAGGTGTGTGGCTACTTGGAGTCACCAGTTAGTCCTCTCACTCAAACCTTGTCATTTTTTTGTCTTATGTTGCACCTACCCCACATTTTCCAGAAATATTCTTATAATGTTACTGAATGTATCCAGAGTATTTTCAGATTTCGTTATAAACAAATGCAGCGAAAACAACAGTAAATGTAAAATTCACAAAATCAATAGTGTCATGTTTGGATTCAGTCTTGTGTCAGGTGAACTGTTGTGTCCTCACCTAACTTTCCCATAACCTCGAAACTGTTCCCTTTCAATTGCTACCATGGTTATGCATATGCTTTGTATAGGTCTTCTGTAAAAAAACACTTCAATTTAGCCCTATCCATATAGGCTAATTCCCACAAGTGTAAACGGTTAAAGAGCAAGGAGAGAGACGTAACTAGGGCGGGTTTGTTTACCCGCGGCGGACGGCGCTAAGGGCCAGCTGAGGTAATTAATTAACCAAATCTAAATACTGCTGGGGGGGTAGGGAGAGGAGGGATACTATTGTTCGGATCGAACAGCTAGCGAGACAGCAAAAATTGTATAGGAAAATATAAGATTTGAGCTAATAGGGAGAAATATCTAACAAAATAACTACATTATGTCATTCACTTATCATAAACTATTTACAGAAATGTGGGTAGATTTGTGGACAAAAATGTACTTACTCAACCTTTTAACTACGTACACAGGCCAAAATATGTGAGCGTGCCTAATTTGACTGGAGCGTGGAGAGAGTTTCCCAAAGGCTGGAGCGTCGGCCTTCTCGCCCGCTCCAATTTAGCTTCAGTAGCGCTCACTTCACGAGCTCAGGGCATGGTCGATTTTTCAATCTACCTGCCACAGTGGCTGGTGGACCAAAAAGTTAATTTTCCACCCTGACGATCACATATATCTCTATTATGCATGGGAATACTTTGGAACAGATTTCTGAAATTAAAATCACTTGGAGCTGATTTGCAGGTGTTTTTGCAGTCTTTTATGTCCAACAATAAAAATATTATAAAACAAAAAACATTTAATTTTTGCTCAGAAAACTTTGGAGATCAGATAAAATCACTGTGAACAGCAATGGGGGGGCGTCAGTTGGGGAACCCTGACCTACAATATCGGCTATCTCAACCCATCTCCCTGTCGTTCCTCTCCCAACACAGCTCCTCTGTGCGCAGGCATGGCCATAGTTACACGCCTCGCTGAGGAGAAAATGCATTATCAAAGCCCCACGATTCTCTGCCTTGCTTGCACGTTCAATTCCCCAGGCGGCAATAAAAGGGTGCCTTCAATTCCAGCTTTATTGCTGTTCGCCGTTATTACATGGAGCCTGGGCAATGTATCCTGCCCGACTGATCTCTTTTTCTTTCCCCTCTCTTCTACACTCTCCCCCTCAATCTCCCTCTTCCTTGCCATATCTCTTCCTCCCTCCCTTTCTTACACCCCTACAATATCTTGCTTCCCTTCTCCCTTGCAATCTCACCTCTTCTCCCGCATCTGTTGGGCAGGCCTGTCCCTACCAATCTACCTCTCACCCTTTTTATGTCTGTCTGTGGGTCTCCCACTCTACCTAGGTAAACATTGTATTGACTGATGGTATTGAGGAGCATTGGCTTTGGACAACAGCAAATAGTTAATTAAAAGGGGAAACATTTCCAACCAGCTGAAAATGTAAGCAAATGCCACTGCTCAAAACGCCTTCGCTGCCAGATGCTGTCATTTCTATGTAGTAAGAGGAAGAAGAAACTGACTATGTGCCAGGAACGGCACAGTCAACACAAAATACAACACAAATAAACATCCACGGTTGACAAACCATCTTTCTGAAAGCTACAAATACAGACTAACAAAAATACTCATCACTCACTCTTCATCTCCCAGAATATATACACAGACAGAGAAAAACAGATGAGCCTTACTTGCAACACCATATATAAACTACATGGTTAATGCAGCTCCTACCCTGAGGGGCAATAACTGTCTGGTAGTTGATGAAGGACATAGATGTACTGTTTTAGTGGCCATCCTAGAGTGGAGGAGGCCATCAGGTGGCCTTTGGCTTGAAAGCAGCCGGCGCAAACACAGAGCTTCAGCCTGACAGATATATTGTCTGAATGCCAAGTGTCCAGATTAGATCAGGGCTCTGACGCACTAGCTACTCACATATGACCAGCACGGTGGTGATGGAGTTCAAAGACAGTCCCTCTAGCAGATGGGTCCCATCCTTTTCTCCTGACTTAGGGTTCACTCATATAAGCCTGACGTAAATAATGTTTTTATCATGGCCATGACTTACAATGGGTCAAGTCATAAGTCAAAGCTTTGATGGAAGACATTGCTCTGTGTGGTACTTCAGTTACAGTGAATTGGCTCTCAATAGGAAGTTCACATTCCCAGGGGAACGAAACCAATTCAAAGTCAATCAGCATAAATCAGAAACCCAATCAGCGGTGATGGTGTAATGAGGGGGTGTTACCTGGACAGCCCATCTGGGAGGAGCCTGGCAGCAGTAGAAGAGTTTCAGACGTTCCGTCACAGGACAGCTCTTCTCCTTAAAGTAATCCACTATAGTCTGGAGGAGAGGAGAGACAACCAACATAGACAGTCATACCCAGGCAAAGTGCCAATACTAACCCCCCAAAATTAAAGGAATTTAAACTGCAAAGTTGGTAGAGCAAGTCAAGAGCAACTTGTAATGTACTGATTGATTGAGGTGTGGGTGAAGCAGGTCTAAACGAGCATTGATTGACAGTGTGCAACCCTGATATCTGGTTTAGAGCTCTCTTTTGTCTCAATCGCTGTTGTATTGACAGGTTATGCAATGGGCAAGGAAACATTAGGTACTCAATGAACACTGGCTGAGGGCATCCAGGAAGACAAGGAATAAATAGTAAACACAATTCTCACAGCCACACCAAATGAGCCACAGCTGACTGCTATCCAATTTGTCTGTCTAAAATGGGTCTTGACTCACAGTTAAGTATTTAACAACGATGAGATTGTTTCTTAATTTCTGAATTCGAACATCCTATAACATGGCATATAAACCTCAACCTCAGTCCTGTTGTTCTGGCTGGGTTGGGTGTTGTTATCAGTGGGATGTGGACAGGGCCCAGTCTCCTGTAATGAGATATGGATCCCGATTGTGTTTAATTATAAGCAGTAGATGGAGTTGGGCAGCTTGGACGTGATTGGGCTCCTTGTATAAGAAATTAAGAGGAAATTGGGTAAGAGTGATACAGGATATACAGTATTTTACAGCCTGGGATGGAAGAAATCCAGAGGTGAGTCACGGTGATTACATTTTCTGGGGACACAGACACCTAGACACATATACTCAGACAAAAAGCATTCCTACCTTTTTAACTCTGAAAGACAAATCCAATGCCCTGTCAAAGTGTCGACGTCAAACTGACACTGCTTCCGATTAATACTGATCTAGCTCCCTCAAAGACCATTACTACTCATCTGCCCAAATGATTTTCATCAATGTTAATCTTTTGTCTATGTCAGTTTAATGGGTGGTTGGCGAAGTTGTCTTTACCAATAAAATATCTAACTAAATCCTGTCAACAAGCAACAGCAGATCCTCTCTGGCAACCGGTAACAACCAAAACAAACCTCGTCTACGAATGAGTGTGCCCAGTCAACCGTTAAGAGTCAATCTTTCCATTTAAAACACCAGTCTCTGACACTGTCAGAGCGAGTGACGCAGTGTGTCAAAACAGGCAGCCTGCAGTGGGAGCGGGCACACAGCAAGTGCAAAACGAAAGCTGTAAGAATTCAACAGAATGAGGAATTTAATGGGACTGTGTGTCTATTCATGCCAAAACAAACAGCCTTTGCACTTGTGTTTGAGAGCAAGCTTTCAGTCTTCCAGGTCGATGTAAGTGCTCTCTTTTGCTACAGAGAAACAATGCACAAAACCAACTAGAGAAAATGACATTTTTCCTTGCTCTAACATTGTTGGTGCTCTAATTTGATAATGCATGCAGTTGGGTTCTGTTCTTTATGAACCTAAAGTTAAATTCCTCAGGACTTTTGTTCCCCCCTACAAAGAATTTGTAAGATGGAAAAGGTAGCACATCCAAGTGACTTACACGGCTGTTGCCTAAAAAAAGGCTATGTTATCATTTACATTTACATTTTAGTCATTTAGTAGACACTCTTATCCAGAGCGACTTACAGTTAGCGAGTGCATACATTTTTCATACTGCCCCCCCGTGGGAATCGAACCCACAACCCTGGCGTTGCAAGCGCCATGCTCTACCAACTGAGCTACAGGAGGCCTGTACTACCTTTTGGGGGTATATCGGAGAAGTGTAGGTGTCAATCCTGTGCCATGTCATCTGTTGGAGGTTTGACATCCTAACAGCAAAGCTCAGAAGAGGAATTCATGGAGGCAAAGCCGATCAGCTGTCACGATTAAAGGATAGAGCTCTCGGCTTCAAAGGCTTTGATGCTCCAGGATGAAATACTTCCTCTGCACATTCAACCATCCTCCAAAATGGGATATGTCAATCATCCACAGACCAATATCTGCTAGCATTTCACCGACAGTGTGGACTGCACAAAGTCTAATGTCGGAGGGTAGAAAGGCAGAGAATAAAACCTATTTTCTATTAAAAGGTTTGCATTAGTTGACAGGTGTGAAAGAACTGATAACTAGTCTCACAACACAACCAGCAATTGGAGGGAAATTCCAGTTTGAAAGGAGAGCGAGGACGGTTCCTATGGATGAACATCAACCTCATCTGGAAATTAAATTTCCAGTTGGCTTGATGCCATCAGTTTCCCTTAATGGCAAGCAAGGTTTGTTTGTTCTGCGGATGACTAATAACTAATTTTGTTTCTCCACGGCCAGTGGATAGCTTCAAAGCACAAACAGGGTTGGCATGTGGTGAGCTCTGGTAGACCAGAGACCCTTCGGAGAGAGCCACAGGCTACTGGGGAGTGGTTCAGAGAAGATGAGAGGTAGTGGGGGAGATTGGTGAGTAAAAACATCCCCATTCACTGAACTGAGTTATTAGTTGCTCTGTGAACACAATTATTGCAGATGGTGGTTCTAAAGTAAAGTATATTGAATGAGTATACAGTAAACCAGAAAATATTGATTTTATACAACTGCACAAGGAAGGAAAACACCCCATCTGACAGGTTGCATAAATATTAAATTTGCATTCAGAATAAGACCAGTGCACTTTCAATACCCTTGTTTGGATGGAACAAGTTCCAAAAATGTAAGGCCGTTAAACTAAATAAGGACAATTGCTAGGAATGTCCTCCAGCTACATGTGTCATAAACTACTCACTACTGGTGTTGGCTTGGCTATTGGTTTCATTCATCAGAAACAGCAGCCCAGTTTGCATTACACCTAATGACCTTTGTGAAAACAAATACCTAATTATGGCATGCCAGGGAAATAAAAGTAACTGACTGTATATTATATTTTTTACACCACTACTGCCTTAATAAAATAAGAAATAGCTTGATTGAACTAATAACAGTAAAGCCTGTCTGGTAAAGATCCTGTGCTTTTCAATGTCTACAAGTCTCTGATAGGAGAGTAATAGACTGTAATTAACAAAGTAATTGGCTGTAATAGAATTATGAAACAAGGAACCTCATACTGAAATAGCCCATTTTTTCCTGGATATACAGTCTACAAAACATTAAGAACACTTGCTCTTTCCATGACATAGACTGACCAGGTGAATCCATGTGAAAGCTATGATCCCTTATTGATGTCATTTGTTAAATCCACTTCAAATCAGTGTAGATGAATTGGGGAAGGATTTTTAAGCCTTGAGACAACAGACATGGATTGTGTATGTGTGCCATTCAGAGGACGAATGGGCAAGACAAAATATTTAAGAACAGGGTATGGTAGTAGGTGCCAGGCGCACCAGTTTGTGTCAAGAACTGCAACGCTGCTGGGTTTATCACGCTCAACAGTTTCCCGTTTGTATCAAGAATGGTCCACCACCCAAAGGACATCCAGCCAACTTCAAATCAAATCAAATCAAATTTTATTGGTCACATGCGCCGAATACAACAGGTGCAGACATTACAGTGAAATGCTTACTTACAGCCCTTAACCAACAGTGCATTTATTTTAAACAAAAAAGTAAGAATAAAACAACAACAAAAAAGTGTTGAGAAAAAAAGAGCAGAAGTAAAATAAAGTGACAGTAGGGAGGCTATATATACAATAAAATAAAGTGACAGTAGGGAGGCTATATATACAGGGGGGTACCGTTGCATAGTCAATGTGCGGGGGCACCGGCTAGTTGAGGTAGTTGAGGTAATATGTACATGTGGGTAGAGTTAAAGTGACTATGCATAAATACTTAACAGAGTAGCAGCAGCGTAAAAAGGATGGGGTGGGGGGGCAGTGCAAATAGTCCGGGTAGCCATGATTAGCTGTTCAGGAGTCTTATGGCTTGGGGGTAGAAGCTGTTGAGAAGTCTTTTGGACCTAGACTTGGCACTCCGGTACCGCTTGCCGTGCGGTAGCAGAGAGAACAGTCTATGACTAGGGTGACTGGAGTCTTTGACAATTTTGAGGGCCTTCCTCTGACACCGCCTGGTATAGAGGTCCTGGATGGCAGGGAGCTTTGCCCCAGTGATGTACTGGGCCGTACGCACTACCCTCTGTAGTGCCTTGCGGTCAGAGGCCAAGCAGTTGCCATACCAGGCGGTGATGCAACCAGTCAGGATGCTCTCGATGGTGCAGCTGTAGAATTTTTTGAGGATCTGAGGACCCATGCCAAATCTTTTTAGTCTCCTGAGGGGGAATAGGCTTTGTCGTGCCCTCTTCACGACTGTCTTGGTGTGTTTGGACCATGATAGTTCGTTGGTGATGTGGACACCAAGGAACTTGAAGCTCTCAACCTGTTCCACTACAGCCCCGTCGATGAGAATGGGGGCGTGCTCAGTCCTCTTTTTTTTCCTGTAGTCCACAATCATCTCCTTTGTCTTGGTCACGTTGAGGGAGAGGTTGTTGTCCTGGCACCACACGGCCAGATCTCTGACCTCCTCCCTATAGGCTGTCTCATCGTTGTCGGTGATCAGGCCTACCACTGTTGTGTCGTCGGCAAACTTAATGATGGTGTTGGAGTCGTGCCTGGCCATGCAGTCATGGGTGAACAGAGAGTACAGGAGGGGACTGAGCACGCACCCCTGAGGGGCCCCCGTGTTGAGGATCAGTGTGGCAGATGTGTTGTTACCTACCCTTACCACCTGGGGGCGGCCCGTCAGGAAGTCCAGGATCCAGTTGCAGAGGGAGGTGTTTAGTCCCAGGATCCTTAGCTTAGTGATGAGCTTTGAGGGCACTATGGTGTTGAATGCTGAGCTGTAGTCAATGAATAGCATTCTCACGTAGGTGTTCCTCTTGTCCAGGTGGGAAAGGGCAGTGTGGAGTGCGATAGAGATTGCATCATCTGTGGATCTGTTGGGGCGGTATGCAAATTGGAGTGGGTCTAGGGTTTCTGGGATTATGCTGTTGATGTGAGCCATGACCAGTCTTTCAAAGCACTTCATGGCTACAGACGTCAGTGCTACGGGTCGGTAGTCATTTAGGCAGGTTATCTTAGAGTTCTTGGGCACGGGGACTATGGTGGTCTGCTTGAAACATGTTGGTATTACAGACTCAGTCAGGGACATGTTGAAAATGTCAGTGAAGACACTTGCCAGTTGGTCAGCACATGCTCGGAGTACACGTCCTGGTAATCCGTCTGGCCCTGCGGCCTTGTGAATGTTGACCTGCTTAAAAGTCTTACTCACATCGGCTACGGAGAGCGTGATCACATAGTCGTCCGGAACAGCTGGTGCTCTCATGCATGCTTCAGTGTTGCTTGCCTCGAAGCGAGCATAGAAGTGGTTTAGCTCGTCTGGTAGGCTTGTGTCACTGGGAAGCTCGCGGCTGTGCGTCCCTTTGTAGTCTGTAATAGTTTTCAAGCCCTGCCACATCCGACGAGCGTCAGAGCCAGTGTAGTATGATTCAATCTTAGACCTGTATTGACTCTTTGCCTGTTTGATGGTTCGTCGGAGGTCATAGCGGGATTTCTTATAAGCGTCCGGGTTAGAGTCCCGTTCCTTGAAAGCGGCAGCTCTACCCTTTAGCTCAGTGCGGATGTTTCCTGTAATCCATGGCTTCTGGTTGGGGTATGTACGTACGGTCACTGTGGGGACGACATCATCGATGCACTTATTGATGAAGCCAGTGACTGATGTGGTGTACTCCTCAATGCTGTCTGAATAATCCCGGAACATGTTCCAGTCTGTGCTAGCAAAACAGTCCTGTAGCTTAGCATCTGCGTCATCTGACCACTTTTTTATTAGCCGAATCACTGGTGCTTCCTGCTTCAGTTTTTGCTTATAAGCAGGAATCAGGAGGATAGAGTTATGGTCAGATTTGCCAAATGGAGGGCGAGGGAGAGCTTTGTATGCGTCTCTGTGTGTGGAGTAAAGGTGGTCTAGAGTTTTTTCCCCTCTGGTTGCACATTTAACATGCTGGTAGAAATGAGGTAGAACGGATTTAAGTTTCCCTGCATTAAAGTCCCCGGCTACTAGGAGCGCTGCATCTGGATGAGCGTTTTCCTGTTGATTAATGGCCTTGTACAACTCATTCAGTGCAATCTTAATGCCAGCATTGGTTTGTGGTGGTAAATAGACAGCTATGAAAAATATAGATGAAAACTCTCTTGGTAAATAGTGTGGTCTACAGCTTATCATAAGATACTCTACCTCAGGCGAGCAAAACCTTGAGACTTCCTTAGTATTTGATTTTGTGCACCAGCTGTTGTTTACAAATATACACAGACCGCCGCCCCTCGTCTTACCGGAGTCTGCCGTTCTGTCCTGCCGATGTAGCGTATAGCCTGCTAGCTGAATGTTGTCATTGTTGTCGTTCAGCCACGACTCCGTGAAACATAAGATATTACAGTTTTTAATGTCCCGTTGGTAGGATAACCGTAATCTTAAATCGTCCATTTTATTCTCAAAAGCTTGAACGTTGGCTAATAGGATTGATGGAAGAGGCAGTTTACTCGTTCGCCGTCGGATCCTTACAAGGCACCCGGATCTGCGTCCACGATATCTCCGTCTCTTCCTCACGCGAATGACGGGGATCTGGGCCTTGTCGGGAGTCTGTAGAATATCCTTCGCGAACGCCTCGTTGAAGAAAAAGTCTTCGTCCAATACCAGGTGAGTAATCGCTGTCCTGATATCCAGAAGCTCTCTTTGGTTATAAGAGACGATGGCAGAAACATTATGTACAAAATAAATTACAAATAACGCGGAAAAACACACATAATAGTACAATTGGTTAGAGGGCTGTAAAACGGCAGCCATCTTCTTCCGGCGCTGGAAACAACTTGCCACAACTGTGGGAAGCATTCGAGTCAACATGGGCCAGCATCCATGTTGAACATTTCGACGAACTGAGGCTGTTCAGGGGAGCAAAAGGGGAGGGGGTGCAACTCCATGTAAGGAAGGTATTCCTAATGTTTTGTACAGTCAGTGTATGTCACATTACTAAATGAAGAGAGTGAAACCTTTAAAAGAGCAAGAGAAAAGATAAATCAATCAGATGATAGGAAGGGAATTTCACCTAGCCTTCCCTCAGGTCAGTCTACATCTGGACTTTGGGTGTCCACTCTCAAACACAGGAAAGAAGGGAGGAAATGACAGACAACAAAGCGAGGGAAGTGCAGTTTTTTCTAATCACTCATTCCCTTGAGGGGCAGCCATTAGTGCCACTGCTATGTATTCCACCCAAGGAGGGGCTTGATTGCGATAAACACCCACCCACTGTGGGCCCAGCTTACAGCTTCCTCACAGAAGTCGCCCAAGTTGCTTATAGGAGCAGGACAGGGTTCATAATTCCTGCTCCGACATGAAACAACTCAACACATTACATATTTCCTCCACTTTTCCCCCTTCCAGCAGCCAAGGACATTTTAAGTCAAAACACATCAGCGTGAAGGAGAAAGAATTTGAAACAAAGGAGGGCAAACTATTTTATTTTCTCCATTCCCCCCAACTCAGTCATTGGTGCGTGTGAGCGGCCTGTCAATCCTCGCTCTGATGTGTCTCTCTTTGGGTTCTGGCGTTCTGGGAGAAACGGTGATTGAGCGTGTCTGTCTCACAGGGGATTAGGGCTGGGTGGAGATGGGCTTGGTGTCAGTGGTGGGATCGGTGAGTGATTGACGTCTTCCTTGCACGGTGATGGACAGGCGACTCCCCCACCCCCCTAGATGACTGAACCCCCCCCCCGCCTGTCAGCTGTTTCGCCCCCTCCAGGTCCTGTCTGTCAAATCAGGTTTGGGATAAGAGTGCAGAGCTCCGTGTGCAAACATTTTAGGAGGGGAAGCTAGGGAGATTGAAACCAGACTTTCATTTTCTCTTTCCTTTATGTCACAAAACCATGGGGCAGCACTAGTGTCTGGCTGCTTTAAGAGTCTCCTGTTCTATACCAGACGTCGGACCGTCATATACCAGGCCCCAACCTCCTGCTTTATGACTCTGACCTCGTCTGTCTACGACTGACAGCTCACTTGTACACCTGGAACACTGAAGCTGGGACTGGATAGAGCAACAGGCACACACAACATGATGTCATCCCCATCAGTTTGAAGCAGCCCTGAGAAGAGTATAAATTATTCCCAGATCATACATCTGTGCATGGGCAAGTATAAGTATGTCTGTGAGAGAGATTGTCTGCAAAAAGGGGTGTGGAAACATTGGTAAAGTACTTGCATTCTTGAGAATGGTACTGTAGTAAGTCTAAACATCCCCCAAAACTGCCCATCACAACAGAAGGAAGCTCTCCCTCAGTTTCCCATGTAGATTCCTAGGTTGCCAGTCCCACACTAAATCACCTCATACAGGGGCTTAAACTGTGGCTTCCTCTCTCCTCTGACGGCGAGGGAGAAGAGAGGAGGGTGGGCTGGCTTCACAGACAGACACCATGACAAATATCCTGCCGGGTACAGGAACCGGGTTATTCACAAGTCCCCTGTGCTTTCAGAGACAGCTCAGTGGGAATACTGATTTGAAGAGTCTGGCTGTGTGGATTTCAGAAGGCATGCAGCACATGTTCTGCTTGCAGACTGTTGTGCTAATGATGTGACATATGTGACATACAGAAAATGTAAATCCAGGTATGGAATTTATATAATTGTGCACGTAAGCCCTGGAAATGGTATGATGCCAAGTGCCTTCACTTGACAGATCAGCATTACTGGCCTTATAAATAATATAGGCTGATTCTGTGCATTTATGTACAGTATCAGACTTGAGATTGAGGGCTACCAATAGTGTTGTTCGCCATCAGTGTGTCATAGAGTATCTCGTTGAATCCAACCCCTTGTTTGTGTGACCCCTCATCTCTCTTACCTGTGTCTGCATCATGGCCCTCTCCACCCATCGAGAGCTGCCCCTCTCGAGGTTGGTCCATAGACACAGCGCCGTCACCTCCACTGCCCAGAATTTGGGCTGAGATAGTATGTACTGCAGCGAGAGGGTAGAAAGGCCGGTAAGGACATGGAGATTCAAGACACTCACTTTCATTTCATCATGGACTTTTAGGGACATCAATCTCAGATAAAAGGGATAGTAAGGTCTCTCAGATAGTGATGGCACACACACAGGCATACACGAAAAAGTTTGCATAATACAGTAGAGAGGGTACAGAAATATGTAGCTATGAGTTTGACATCTTCAACCTTCTTCATGGAAACTCAATCTACTGTATAGATCCGATGAAAACATAAGAACCAGTAAGTTAGGAAGCTCTTATGACAAAATCAGGAGTTCCCATGAGAATCAAGATACTGGAAAGCCAGTATAGAACAGCTTATACAACTTGATTAGGCCCTCTAACTCCAAACAGGCCCACACTGATGGCGGAGTGTAGACAGTCCTGGAGCTTCACATGGGAGAGTGTGTGTGTGTGTGTGTGTGTGTGGGGGGGGGGTGGGTCTGTTCTGTGTGAGCAAGGACGGAGGAGGTGAGTCCTACTTCCTGTCAGGCGCAGGAAGCAAATTACTCACTGTGGAGTCAGTGACGACCCCTCCCTGCCAGAGAGGCAGTGGAACTCGTCTCTCAGGACCAAGTTCATGCCTACTGAATGACACATATATGTCCGACCTTATCACAGATGGACTTGGTTGCATACTGCACTGTGTAGGAGACATGCAGTAGGAATGTATGACCGCCAGTGGCCAGCGGCTGACTCAGTGGGAGGCGGTGTGTAAATTTAGAGATCAGGTTCCGGTGCTGTTTGCCCAGCCGATGTCCCCCTCCACGCAGGAGGAGAGATGGGGAGGGAGCTAGCAGACAGCCTGGGTGGGTCCCATATTGTACACTGAAGCCCACTGGAACCTCAGAGGGTAGTGTTTGCACAGGGACCTCAGGGAAGGGGCCCACTTCTTGGGGACGAGTGAAGCAGGAGGTGCTACTGAGACCTCTGGTCACTTTGTTGACTGGTTTAGAGACACCTGTATGGTTTGGGTCTGACTGGACACATTGGAGAGTGGTTGAGACTATTCCATTGACAAGCAAAGCCATTTAGGAAAACACCAAGGATAGCACTATTCTGCTACAAAACAGTCAAGCACTGATCCTATTTCTTCACAATGAGTTTAGCAAACATGTTTCTGCATCTATACTACAAGGCTGCCTTACCTTGCTGTTTATTCAAGCAAAGCCATCCTAACAAACTGACAAATAAATAGCTGAGAACACCACCTCATCAGAGCGCTATAATGTAGTTTGGTTTATAAGTAGGTTGTGTATGTGAAATATTGAATACTATCACTGGTAACAAATCATCATATGGGGAACAAATTGACAAAAACAAACAAATTCAATAAAAAATGAAATATCAAGGAATTCCTTGCCATTGATTTCTGCTTCCTGGGGAGTTGTCTATATTTTTAGAGCTCCCTTTTCCCTCCCTAGCATTGACCTTCGTGAGAGTCAAGACAAATAGTTTGAGGACGCAAAGAGGAGCACAAGTCAGAGTTGAAAAGAGAAGGGAAAAGATGGTATGAAATGAAAGAGATGGTAAGGGTATGTCGTTTTTCCAATACATTCCTATGTCTTTGCTTCACAATTTCAAGGCTAACTATTTAGAGAACATAAACAATTCTGTGCTTGACTCTAAAACTAATAACAACCCGTCGAGGAAGGAGCAGTTCAGTAAAGTTTTACACGGAAACATCGTGTGACGAGCTTTGGTTTACATATTTAGCCGCAAAGGCAATGGATATTTTGCCTCTTTCACTAGCTCACTTCCTCTGAGCAGAGTCAACACGTGTTCTCCCCTGGCTATCCTGTCTGGCCTGTGGGCCATGTCTGAACATGAGACCTGATAGAAATCAGCCAAATTAATGCAGAGGCCTGGGATAGAAACTGAAGGCAACATATCCCACCTTCCACTTGACCAGCGGTTCCCAACCTTTTCCATTTCGGGGACCACCAAATCACCGTCAAAAGCTCTCGAGGACCACCATTCACGGAGTCGTGATTTGATTTACATAAAATATATATATTGGCGGTAAAATGTTGTACATTTTAGCTGTGAATGTAAGAAATTAAAGGCCTATTATTATTATAAACAATTTGCATTGTGAAAAATCATGTAAAATAATACCATTAATACTCCCAACTGTTATTCTTTTTGGAAGAAAAAAAGATTTGAAAAAAGTTTTCAAAAATACAATTGAATCGCAAACAACCTGCAGTACCCCCAGCAGACCACAGGTTGAAAAATCCTGCACTAGATTTCTCACATGTAACCAGAGCCCATGGGTTGAACAGTACAGTAGTATGACATAAGGAAAACAGAAGCTATGAAATATAATAATCACCCCATCAGTATGGTGGTGTACAGACAGGGGGACAGAGAATGCCTTGGAGAAGGATGGAGTTAGAACACAGCTCCCATGGGATGCCTCTCCTCTCTCTATTTCTTTCCCAACTTCCGTGCCAAGTTATGAGATGATTATCAAAGCGTCTTCCTCTTATGGGGCCAGAGAAATAACAATTTAAGATGGAATCACCCTCCTCCCACATTGTCCCCCCTCCACACTCCTCATACCAAATGTCACTATGGCAACACTTCCAGTTTGACTATTTAGCCTCTCTTCCCGAAACCCTTCCCAGAAGCCCTCAGTGGGAATCTGATGACGGACTAGGGAACGGCATTTAGCAGAACAGACCCTATCTTGCCCCAAGGCCCAGCCATGATTTCACTGCAGACTGTCTTTTTTGAGTTAGGTGATGTAATAAGTCAGGCTGACACATCTGTGTAGATAGATAACGGGAAAAAAACGATCTGGATTCTTTATTTGACTAACTTATCAATAACGCAGAGGAAATCCTATTTCCAGCCCCAGATGATAACTCCCATGGATTTGCTGACATCAGGAAAACACTTTTGACACTGACCTGAAGAGTTGTCTCGGTCTCTCTTTCTCTGTGTGTGTGGCTCTAAAGAACAGTTGACAAAAAGAAACATCCGGCAAACTCAAAAGGAAGCTCTACCATTGCAGAATCACTATTGTGGAATGGGATCATAACCATATCATAAATCTTATATCTTTACACGTTTTCTTCTTTAGATTTCCCCCAAAACCAAGCAAGGAGCTGGATAAGATCAGCACTTTTGAAAGCTTTCAACCCCTTTTCAAAGAGTTTCATTCTTTGGTACAGTATACGCTGCAATATTACAACGCCCAAGTCTAATTATATAACATTGCCAAATAATAATCAAACAAATCTATAATTTCAGTGACCCAGGAAGCCCCAACACTGACTACTGTATATGTTGGTTGATAAAAGCTGAGATAAAAGGGACCAAGGTATCTAGCTGAGCCAACTGCTTTTCTATGAGGAGAGAAGATTACTACAGTATGCTTTTTTCCTCTTTCCTTTTGTTCAACCCAAGATCAGACAGAAAAGGTGAGCTTAGTCTCCATTGACTCATCTCAGATAAGGATTTCATACTAATATCAAGACCTAAGATCCTGAGATCTCCAGAATGGAGGGAACTTAAATTGACACGACTAAGATTGGGATCTTATTGCTAGCTTGGTGGAATGTTGCCATTGTGAAGAGGCCTTTTCCCCCCTTACAATCTTTGTGCAATCTTACCTCCATACTTGTAGGATTCTAAACTCATCAGTCAGCAGTACAGTAATATGGAGAGGGGACAGAGAGGTCAGCCATTATTCCTCCCCAACACTGCTTCACTAGTGTTATTAAGCCTCAATAACCTTCTCACACATGCTAAAATATTTTTTTCTCAACCAAGATGACATCTTGGTAACGGTATCAGAAACACCTGTGAAACTGCACAGTACTTTACATAAAACTGGTTAGCTGCCTGAAATGCTTATAACATTTTTGACCAGGATGATTGGTAGAGAATAGACTATACACTATAGCACCTGTCTGTAAACTCAGAAGATGAAAATCCTGGTGGAGCAGCAGGCCAGAGCCCCAGGCCCATTGGGGAGACTGTCGAGGAGCTCAAAGCGCTAAACAGAGTGGCCTTGCTCAGCAGCCCGCGTTGTGTTGTTTATTACCTTAATTCAAACCTTTTCAAAAGGAGTTCTAATGCCGCAGCTGGCTGCATGGTACTGATTTGCCTCCCAGCAGCAGAAAGATAGGTCGAGAAAACAGACCCTGGTTTATAGGTGTGACAGTAATTCAGACAGTCTATGGGAAGTAGGCAGACTGTTTGAGAAATGGTTGAAAATAACTTGGGAAGGTCCATTTTAATATTGGTCGGTCTCATTTTTGGGTCATTAAAGTCAAAAGGGGAATTTCAAATGGGCTCTGATAGCAAACAGAGAGCAATAAAAGCATACTATAAAAACATTTGTTTTTAAGAATGTATTAACATAAAAATTAAAGTGCACTGCACCTTTGGCCAATTTTTGTCCAAAATGCTCACAACAAGTCAGCCATATGAAGTGAGGATGAGCACACTAAATGGTCAGATATATGGGAGGACAGTTGTACTTTTCAATTGGAGACTTTCTTGCGCTGATTTGAGCTTCAGCAGAGCCGATGGGGCAGGGTGTGCACACCCTAACACAGAGCAGATCAGCGAGCATACGCCAGAGCTACTCTGAATTAATAATCATCAGACATTAGCTCATAGCCATTGCGTCTTTATCAGCAGATTTCACAGGCAGCAGCAAGTGCGACAACCCACACATTCCGCAAAGCGTAGAAGTCTCTCTCTGCTCTCTCATTTCTTACATGACATCTTTAATAATAATTTATATAAACAGCAAATAAAATAAAGCCACAATACATCAATGACTTCATGAGACATTTTGGAAATTACTTTGTTGTTGCTCTGTATAAAAAAAATATATAATAATAATAATTGACCACACAGTAAGTAAATAAAAGCAGATCATTTTAGAGGGGGCAGGTAATCTTAAGGTTCTGCAAACTGTAAAAAAGGTTCTGGAAAGATGTGGGTCTGTGAAGAAAAATACAAAAGAGGAGGTGTAATAACAGATCATCTCTATTAAGTCTATGATTATACCCTTCAGCCACTGAGGATGGCATGACATAATCTAATACAATCAGCCACGCAGTCTTGATCCTGACTACAAAAATAGCCTCCCATCCTTTTTTGTGAAGCTTGACCTTTGAGACTCATTTAGCTCAGACCCCACAATCACAAGCGGGTGACAACAATTTCAGGCTAAAATCGCAGTTCTCTGATTAGTCGGTCTAAACATTTGGTGGTCCCACGAATGTGCCGGAAAACTAACTAAAAGTGACAGCAGCAATAAAAGCTTTTCATTTCTGATTTATGTTCAACGAGTTTACAGAAAAGTATAAGTGGGTGTGTTGAGGGGGGGACACTTTTAGGGCAGGTTTAATGGAGAACAAATCAGAGAGGTGGAGATGGCCTCAGTGCTGTGCTGACTGGAGGACATATCTGTCTCAGTCTGGGAGTTTAGGGTACGTCAGCAGCCGATGCCAGACAACCCAAGTCTCTAATTCGGAGGCAGCCTTCACACACCAATCGCCTCTCACGACCCTCACAACGCCCTGGCTCAGACCGAGGGGAACGCGCTTTGTTCTGCTGAAGTTATGCCCTGGCGATGAGGGAGGAGGAATAATTTGATTTGAGGTGCTGGACATGATGATCAAAATCAAGGAGACATGCAAAATCAACTCACAGAGGATGGGTCATGTGGTGTGCTCTGAGCGTATCAAAGGGTTCAGATTTGACAAAAGTGACAGTGCAACCAGTTGTCAGAGGAAAAACTGAGTCGACCACTGAGTTACATCTTAAAGGTTTCTACTGCATATGGAGACTGAATAGCCTAATGCAAATTCTTGATGAAAACGATACCAGAGTTTGAGAAATGAAATGTGCAAATATACTTGCTTCATACACCAACAACTTTATCTGCTAATAAACTATTTTTAAATAAAATGTCTAAATATACATGAAAAGCCAGCTCTGGTTAAGACATCAGCCTGGAGCTGACTGGGGAGATTTACGGCGGAACAGCCAAACTCCAGGGCAATAAATTAACCTTTGTGACCGTTCTTGCTTTTTTTCCTCTGACCGACGTGGGCTTTCCAAAAAGATTTCCGAGATGTTTCCCCCTTGAGTGAAGCCTAAGCTGGCCCTTGAAATTGCAGAACATTCTTCGCCTCATTCCTGGAACGTGAGCCAGCGCAAAGACATCAGTGGTTTGTGACAGAGGTAAGCATCTGACTGGCAATCTAGTGACACTCATCCTCAGGTACGAAAGCTATACTTCAATATACAGAGAGGTGCACTAACTGAGCTATCGGCAATATTACAATTGCTATAATGCCATATGTGTTAATTTTTGTAGACACAAGTAATTACGAACAATTTGATCACCACAAACTGTGTTTAACTAAAGCATGGTAGTCTTGGCACTCTGGTTACTTTACCCTGTTAAACTTTGCAGGATTAGTTTACTGGTCACAAACACAGATATTTGGACTGTAGAGCTCGGTGTTAACAGTACCCTTATATGAGGGTTCCAGTGGACCATCAGGAAGGTGACATAAGTAGAGTGCCGATGAAGAAGGCCAGCCATGTGACAACCATCTAACCAGCCTGCAGATTCCTGGATCCACATGTAGGCTGGGAAGATGCCTGCTCACACAGCCAGCAGAGGCTCTGAGGAGTCCAGCAACACTCGGCAACAGTGAGATGACTGGTGTCAGTCCATTGTTTCAGCTGAACTAAAGGCTGGATGGACATCAACTCCAAGCTGATGGAGTGACCTTTTTATTTTATTTTATTTTTGTTGAAGAATGGCGCCGGTGGGGATGGCTGCCGTTTTACGGGATCCTAACCAATTATGCTATTTTGTGTTTTTTTCCACATTGTTTGTAACTTATTTTGTACATAATGTTGATGCTACCGTCTCTTATGACCGTAAAGAGCTTCTCGATATCAGAACAGCGATTACTCACCTAGAACTGGACGATGATTTTTTCTTTAATGAGTCTGATGCGAAGGATATAATGTTGCTCCCAGACAAGGCCCAAATCCCCATCATTCGCACGATGAAAATAAGGAAATACATGGGGCGGAGATCAGGGTGCCTTGTGAGAATTCGTCAGCGAGTGGGTAACCCGCCTCTACCATCCGTTCTATTGGCCAACGTGCAATCACTGGAGAATAAACTGGATGAGCTCCGTAATATCTTATGTTTCACCGAGTCGTGGCTGAACGACGACACGGATAATATACAGTTGGATGGGTTTTTCGTGCTTTGGTAGGACAGAACAGCTACGTCCGGTAAGACAAGGGGTGGGGGTGTGTGTCTATTTGTCAATAACAGTTGGTGCGTGATGTCTAATATTAAGGTAGTCTTGAGGTATTGCTCGCCTGAGGTAGAGTACCTTATGATAAGATGTAGACCACACTATCTACCAAGAGAGTTTTCATCTATATTTTTAGAAGCCGTCTATTTACCATCACAAACTGACGCTGGCACTAAAACCACACTCAACAAGCTGTGTAAGGCCATAAGCAAACAAGAAAATGCTTATCCAGAAGCGGCGCTCCTAGTGGCCGGGGACTTTAATGCAGGCAAACTTAAATCCGTTTTACCTCATTTCTACCAGCATGTCACATGTGCAACCAGAGGAAAAAAAACTCTAGACCACCTTTACTCCACACACAGAGACACATACAAAGCTCTCCCTCGCCCTCCATTTGGAAAGTCTGAACATAATTCTATCCTCCTGATTCCTGCTTACAAGCAAAAACTAAAGCAGGAAGCACCAGTAACTCGCTCAGTTCGGAAGGGGTCAGATGACGCGAATGCTACGCTACAGGACTGTTTTGCTAGCACAGTCTGGAATATGTTCCGGGATTCATCCAATGGCATTGAGGAGTATACCACCTCAGTCACCGGCTTCATCAATAAGTGCATTGACGACGTCGTCCCCACAGTGATCGTTCGTACATATCTCAACCAGAAGCCATGGATTACAGGCAACATCCGCACCGAGCTAAAGGCTAGAGCTGCCGCTCCCAAGGAGTGGGACACTAATCCGGATGCTTATAAGAAATCCCGCTATGCCCTCAGACGAACCATCAAACAGGCAAAGTGTCAATAAAGGACTAAGATTGAATCCTACTACACCATCTCTGATGCTCGTCGGATTTGGCAGGGCTTGCAAACTATTACGGACTACAAAGGGAAAACCAGCCGCGAGCTGCCCAGTGACGGGAGCATACCAGACGGGCTAAATGCCTTTTATGCTCGCTTCGAGGCAAGCAACACTGAAGCATGCATGAGAGCACCAGCTGTTCCTGACAACTGTGTGATCACGCTCTCCGTAGTCGATGTGAGCAAGACCTTTGAACAGGTCAACATTCAAAAGGCAGCGGGGCCAGACGATTACCAGGATGTGTACTCAGAGCAAGCGCGGATATACTGGCAAGAGGAACACCTATGAGAGAATGCTGTCCATTGATTACAGCTCAGTGTTCAACATCCTGGGACTAAACACCTCCCTCTGCAACTGGATCCTGGACTTCCTGACAGGCCGCCCACCAGGTGGTAATGGTAGGCAACAACACATCTATACATGCTGATCCTCAACACGGGGGCCCAACATCATCATTAAGTTTGTTGACGACACAACGGTGGTAGGCCTGATCACCGACAACGATGAGACAGCCTGTTAGTGTGGTGCCAGGACAACAACCTCTCCCTCAACGTGAGCAAGACAATGGAGATGATCGTGGACTACAGGAAAAGGAGGGCCGGACACGCCCCCATTCACATTGATTTATTTTTATTAAATTTTGTATTTAACCTTTATTTAACTAGGCAAGTCAGTTAAGAACAAATTCTTATTGATGCTGGGCCAATTGTGCGCCGCCCTATGGGACTCCCAATCACGGCCGTTTGTGATACAGCTTGGAATCGAACCAGGGGGTCTGTAGTGACGCCTAAAGCACTGAGATGCAGTGCCTTAGACCACTGCGTCACTCGGGAGCCCATAAATCGATGGGGCTGTAGTGGAGCGGGTCGAGAGTTTCAAGTTCCTTGGTGTCCACATCACCAACAAACTATCATGGTCCAAACACACCAAGAAAGTCGTGAAGAGGGCACGACAATGCCTTTTCCCCCTCAGGAGACTGAAAAGATTTGGCATGGATCCCCAGATCCTCAAAAGGTTCTACAGCTGCACCATCAAGAGCATCCTGACCGGTTGCATCACCGCCTGGTATGGCAACTGCTCGGCATCCGACCGTAAGACGCTACAGAGGGTAGTGCGTACAGCCCATTACATCACTGGGGCCTAGCTTCCTGCCATCCAGGACCTATATACTAGGCAGTGTTGAAGAAGGCCCAAAAAATTGTCAAAGACTCAGCGCAAAGTCTAGGTCCAAAAGGCTCCTTAACAGCTTCTACCCCCAAGCCATAAGACTGCTGAACAATTAATCAAATGGCCACCCAGTTTTACACTGCTGCTACTCGCTGTTTATTATCTATGCATAGTCACTTTACCCCTACCTACATGTACAAATTACCTCGACTAACCTGTCCCCAGCACACTGACTCGGTACCAGTACCCCATGTATATAGTATCATTATTGTTATTTTATTGTGTTAACTCTATTATTTTATTGTGTTAACTCTATTTTCTCAAAACTGCATGGTTGGTTAAGGGCCTGTAAGTAAGCATTTCACGGTAAGCTCTACACCTGTTGTATTCGGCGCATTTGACAAATAAAATTTTATTCGATTTTGAGAGAATTTCACAAAATTCAAGACCATTTCATAAATGAATCAAAAAAACTACATAGCTCTGTTCATTTCATTGCCAAAATAAGGGGACATTTTTTCTAGGCAGCCACATTGTCCAAAAGATGGGCCATTTCAAGAGGAGAGTGGAACAGTATTTAAAATCTAAGTATAGCAGTTGTCCTGGTTTAACTCCATGTAAACAACATGAAAACAAATATTAAAACTGTCTACAACACAGAGGAAAGGGCAGTTATGGGGTGTACCAACTCTTTTGGTTTTGTTGTTCATACAGTGCCTTGCAAAAGTATTCATCCCCTTTGGCGTTTTTCCTATTTTGTTGCATTACAACCTGTAATTTAAATGGATTTTTATTTAGATTTCATGTAATGGACATACACAGAATTGTCCAAAATAACTTGTTTCAAAAACTTCTAAAAAATAAATAACGGTCTCCTGAGTGGCGCAGTGGTCTAAGGCGCCGCATCGCAGTGCTAACTGTGCCACTAGAGATCCTGGTTCGAATCCAGGCTCTGTCGCAGCCGGCCGCGACCGGGAGACTCATGGGCGGCGCACAATTGGCCCAGCGTTGTCCAGGGTAGGGGAGGGAATGGCCGGCAGGGATGTAGCTCAGTTGATAGAGCATGGCGTTTGCAACGCCAGGGTTGTGGGTTCGATTCCCACGGGGGGCCAGTATAAAAATATATATATGTAATGTAAATGTGGGTGCATATGTATTCACCCCCTTTGCTATAAAGCCCCTAAATAAGATCTGGTGCAACCAATTACCATCAGATAATTAGTTAAACAAAGTCCACCTGTGTGCAATCTAAGTGTCACATGATCTCAGTATATATACACCTGTTCTGAAAGGCCCCAGAGTCTGCAACACCACTAAGCAAGGGGCACCACCAAGCAAGTGCCACCATGAAGACCAAGGAGCTCTCCAAACAGGTCAGGGACAAAGTTGTGGAGAAGTACAGATCAGGGTTGGGTTATAAAAAAAGATCAGAAACTTTGAACATCCCACGGAGCACCATTAAATCTATTATTAAAAAACTGAAAGAATATGGCACCACAACAAACCTGCCAAGAGAGGGCCGCCCACCAAAACTCACGGACCAGGCAAGGAGGGAATTAATCAGAGAGGCAACAAAGAGACCAAAGATAACCCTGAAGGAGCTGCAAAGCTCCACAGCGGAGATTGGAGTATCTGTCCATAGGACCACTTTAAGCCGTACACTCCACAGAGCTGGGCTTTACGGAAGAGTGGCCAGAAAAAAGCCATTGCTTAAAGAACAAAATAAGCAAACATGTTTGGTGTTCGCCAAAAGGCATGTGGGAGACTCCCCAAACATATGGAAGAAGGTACTCTGGTCAGATTGGTCAATTGAGCTTTTTGGAAATCAAGGAAAATGCTATGTCTGGTGCAAACTCAACACCTCTCATCACCCCGAGAACACCATCCCCACAGTGAAGCATGGTGGTGGCAGCATTAGGCTGTGGGGATCTTTTTTCATTGGCAGGGGCTGGGAAACTGGTCAGAATTGAAGGAATGATAGATGGCGCAAAATACAGGGAAATTCTTGAGGGAAACCTGTTTCAGTCTTTCACCTTCCAGCAGGACAATGACCCTAAGCATACTGCTAAAGCAACATTCAAGTGGTTTAAGGGGAAACATTTAAATGTCTTGGAATGGCCTAGTCAAAGCCCAGACCTCAATCCAATTTAGAATCTGTGGTATGACTTAAAGAATGCCTATTGCTGTTTGGGTTAGTTCTTATTATACAATTTCACTGTAGAACCCCAAGTCCCTCTCAAACTCAAACAAAATAGTTCCTTTGTTCCACCCCCCATACACGCCGAGACCGGCTCAATCGGTGCCTCCAGTGATGCTATCTCTTTCATTGTTACCCAACGCTTAGGTTTACCTCAACTGTACTCATATCCTTCCATATCTTTTTCTGTACATAATGCCCTGAATCTTTTCTACAATGCCCGGAAATCTGCCCCCTTTATTCTCTGTACCCAACGCACTAGAAGACCAGTTCTTAAAGCCTTTAGTCATATCCTTATTCTACTCCTCTGTTCCTCTGGTGATGTAGAGGCTAACCCAGGCCCTGCAGCCCCCAGTATCACTCCTACTCCCCAGGAACTATCATTTGTTGACTTCTGTAACCGTAAAAGCCTTGGTTTTCTGCACGTAAATATCAGAAGCCTCCTTCCTAAGTTTGAGTTATTCACTGCGTTAGCAAACTCCGCCAACCCTGATGTTCTAGCAGTGTCTGAATCCTGGCTTAGGAAGGCCACCAAACATTCTGAAATTTCCATCCCCAACTATAACATTTTCCGTCTAGATAGAACTGCCAAAGGGGGTGGAGTTGCAATCTACTGTAGAGATAGCCTGCAGAGCTCTATCATAAATTATCTATCAAAATACTATCCAGGTCTGTGCCCAAACAGTTTGAGCTTCTACTTCTAAAAATCCACCTTTCCAGAAATAAGTATCTCGCTGTTGCCGCTTGCTACAGACCCCCCTCAGCCCCCAGCTGTGCCCTGGACACCATATGTGAATTGATTGCCCCCCATTTATCCTCAGAGTTCGTACTGCTTGGTGACCTAAATTGGGATATGCTTAACACCCCGGCCATCCTACAATCCAAACTAGATGCCCTCAATCTCACACAAATTATCAAGGAACCTACCAGGTACAACCCTAAATCCATTAACATGGGTACCCTCATAGATATCATCCTGACTAACTTACCCTCTAAATACACCTCCGCTGTCTTCAACCAGGATCTCAGCGATCACTGCCTTATTGCCTGCGTCCGTAACGGGTCCGCGGTCAAACGACCACCCCTCATCACTGTCAAACGCTCCCTAAAACACTTCAGCGAGCAGGCATTCCTAATTGACCTGGCCCAGGTATCCTGGATGGAGATAGATCATATTCCGTCAGTAGAGGATGCCTGGTTGTTCTTTAAAAGTAATTTCCTCTCAATCTTAAATAAACATGCCCCATTCAAAAAATACAGAACTAAGAACAGATATAGCCCCTGGTTCTCCTCAGACTTGACTGCCCTTGACCAGCACAAAAACATCCTGTGGCGTACTGCATTAGCATCAAATAGCCCCCGCGATATGCAACTTTTCAGGGAAGTAAGGAACCAATATACACAAGCAGTTAGGAAAGCAAAGGCTAACTTTTTCAAACAGAAATTTGCATCCTGTAGCACTAACTCCAAAACGTTTTGGTACACTGTAAAGTCCATGGAGAATAAGAGCACTTCCTCCCAGCTGCCCACTGCACTGAGGCTAGGAAACACTATCACCACCGATAAATCTACAATAATCGAGAATTTCAACAAGCATTTTGCTACGGCTGACCATGCTTTCCACCTGGCTACCACTACCCCCGCCACCAGCTCTGCACCCTCCGCTGCAACTTGCCCATGCCCTTTGTTGGCAATGACACAGGTCAAACGTTTTCTGTAAGTCTTCACAAGGTTTTCACACACTGTTGCTGGTATTTTGGCCCATTCCTCCATGCAGATCTCCTCTAGAGCAGTGATGTTTTGGGGCTGTCGCTGGGCAACACGGACTTTCAACTCCCTCCAAAGACTTTCTATTCCAGAGACTGGCTAGGCCACTCCAGGACCTTGAAATGCTTCTTACAAAGCCACTCCTTCGTTGCCCGGGCGGTGTGTTTGGGATCATTGTCATGCTGAAAGACCCAGCCACGTTTCATCTTCAATGCCCTTGCTGATGGAAGGAGGTTTTCACTCAAAATCTCACGATACATGGCCCCATTCATTCTTTCCTTTACACGGATCAGTCGTCCTGGTCCCTTTGCAGAAAAACAGCCCCAAAGCATGATGATTCCACCCCCATGCTTCACAGTAGGTATGGTGTTCTTTGGATGCAACTCAGCATTCTTTGTCCTCCAAACAAGACAAGTTGAGTTTTTACCAAAAAGTTATATTTTGGTTTCATCTGACCATATGACATTCTCCCAATCCTCTTCTGGATCATCCAAATGCACTCTAGCAAACTTCAGACGGGCCTGGACATGTACTGGCTTAAGCAGGGGGACATGTCTAGCACTGCAGGATTTGAGTCCCTGGCGGCGTAGTGTGTTACTGATGGTATGCTTTGTTACTTTGGTCCCAGCTCTCTGCAGGTCATTCACTAGGTCCCCCCGTGTGGTTCTGGGATTTTTGCTCAACGTTATTGTGATCATTTTGACCCCACGGGGTGAGATCTTGCGTGGAGCCCCAGATCGAGGGAGATTATCAGTGGTCTTGTATGTCTTCCATTTCCTAATAATTGCTCCCACAGTTGATTTATTCAAACCAAGCTGCTTACCTATTGCAGATTCAGTCTTCCCAGCCCGATGCAGGTCTACAATTTTGTTTCTGGTGTCCTTTGACAGCTCTTTGGTCTTGGCCATAGTGGAGTTTGGAGTGTGACTGTTTGAGGTTGTGGACAGGTGTCTTTTATACTGATAACAAGTTCAAACAGGTGCCATTAATACAGGTAACGAGTGGAGGACAGAGGAGCCTCTTAAATAAGAAGTTACAGGTCTGTGAGAGCCAGAAATCTTGCTTGTTTGTAGGTGACCAAATACTTATTTTCCACCATAATTTGCAAATAAATTCATTAAAAATCCTACAATGTGATTTTCTGGATTTTTTTTCTCAATTTGTCTGTCATAGTTGACATGTACCTATGATGAAAATTACAGGCCTCTCTCATCATTTTAAGTGGGAGAACTTGCACAATTGGTGGCTGACTAAATACTTTTTTCCCCCACTGTATATCCATCCTGCCCTGCCTTTCGAAAGTTTTTGAAAGCCAAGTTAACAAACAGATCACCGACCATTTCGAATCCCACCGTACCTTCTCCGCTATGCAATCCGGTTTCCGAGCTGGTCATGGGTGCACTTCAGCCACGCTCAAGGTCCTAAACGATATTATAACCGCGATCGATAATAGACAGTACTGTGCAGCCGTCTTCATCGACCTGGCCAAGGTTTCGACTCGATCAACCACCGCATTCTTATTGGCAGACTAAATAGCCTTGGTTTCTCAAATGACTGCCTCGCCTGGTTCACCAACTACTTCTCAGATAGAGTTCAATGTGTCAAATCGGAGGGCCTGTTGTCTGGACCTATGGCAGTCTCTATGGGGGTGCCACAGGGTTCAATTCTTGGGCAGACTCTTTTCTCTGTGTATATCAATGATGTCGCTCTTGCTGCTGGTGACTCTCAGATCCACCTCTACGCAGACGACACCATTTTGTATACATCTGGCCCTTCATTGGACACTGTGTTAACAAAACTCCAAACGAGCTTCAATGCCATACAACACTCCTTCAGTAACCTCCAACTGCTCTTAAACACTAGTAAAACTAAATGCATGCTCTTCAATCGAACGCTGCTGGCACCCGCCCATCCGACTAGAATC
Source organism: Coregonus lavaretus (assembly GCF_964263955.1). NCBI lineage: Eukaryota > Metazoa > Chordata > Actinopteri > Salmoniformes > Salmonidae > Coregonus > Coregonus lavaretus. Next base: position 47,749,368 of record NC_139988.1, read on the forward strand.
ACTACTCTCGACGGGTCTGACCTAGAGTATGTGGACAACTACAAATACCTAGGTGTCTGGTTAGACTGTAAACTCTCCTTCCAGACTCACATTAAGAATCTCCAATCCAAAGTTAAATCTAGAATCGGTTTCCTATTTCGCAACAAAGCCTCCTTCACTCATGCTGCCAAACATGCCCTCGTAAAACTGACTATCCTACCGATCCTTGACTTCGGCATTTACAAAATAGCCTCCAACACTCTACTCAGCAAATTGGATGTAGTCTATCACAGTGCCATCCGTTTTGTCTCCAAAGCCCCATATACTACCCACCACTGTGACCTGTACGCTCTTGTTGGCTGGTCCTCACTACATTTGTCGCCAAACCCAAGGTAGCTTAGTGGTTAAGAGCGTTGTGCCAGTAACCGAAAGGTCGCTGGTTCTAATCCCCGAGTCGACTAGGTGAAAAACCTGTCGATGTGCCCTTGAGCAAGGCACTTAACCCTAATTGCTCCTGTAAGTCGCTCTGGATAAGAGCGTCTGCTAAATGACCAATTTATTTATTATTATAAATCACTGCTAGGCAAATCCCCGCCTTATCTTAACTCATTGGTCACCATAGCAACACCCACCCGTAGTATCCGCTCCAGCAGGTATATCTCACTGGTCATCCCCAAAGCCAACACCTCCTTTGGCCGCCATTCCTTCCAGTTCTCTGCTGCCAATGACTGGAACAAATTGCAAAAATCTCTGAAGCTGGAGACACTTATCTCCCTCACTAACTTTAAGCATCAGTTGTCAGAGCACCTTACCAATCACTGCACCTGTACACAGCCCATCTGAAATTAGCCCGCCTAACTACCTCATCCCTATATTGTTATTTATTTTGCTCATTTGTACCCCAGTATCTCTATTTGCACATCATCTCTTGCACATCTATCATTCCGGTGTTAATACTAATTGTAATTATTTTGCACTATAGCCTATTTATTGCCTTACCTCCATAACTTGCTACATTTGCACACACTGTATATATATTTTCTGTTGTATTTTTGACATTATGTTTTGTTTTACCCCTTATGTAACTCTGTGTTGTTGTTTTTATCGCACTGCTTTGCTTTATCTTGGCCAGGTCGCAGTTGTAAATGAGAACTTGTTCTCAACTGGCTTACCTGGTTAAATAAAGGTTAAATAAAAAATAAATAAAAAAATTGCTGTACACCAACTTGAAGGAGCTGGAGCAGTTTTGCCTTGAAGAATGGGCAAAAATCCCAGTGGCTAGATGTGCCAAGCTTATAGAGGCATACCCCAAGAGACTTGCAGCTGTAATTGCTGCAAAAGGTGGCTCTACAAAGTATTGACCTTGGGGGGGGGGGGGGGTGAATAGTTATGCACGCTCAAGTTCTGTTTTTTTGTCTTATTTCTTGTTTGTTTCACAATAAACAAATATTTTGCATCTTCAAAGTGGTAGGCATGTTGTGTAAATCAAATTATACAAACCCCCAAAAAATCAATTTTAATTCCAGGTTGTAAGGCAAAATAGGAAAAATGCCAAGGGGGGTGAATACTTTCGCAAGCCACTGTATGTCTCTAATGTTTAGAGGACAAGTGTTAGTTTCTTTTCTAGAGCATAATTTCCTAACAGCTTGTATAGTTTCTAACAAGCTTGTATTGTTCCCTCAAATTGAACAAGCATTTGGTTTGTAAATGCTCAAGCGTACAAAAACAGATACACTCACATAATCTGGACAGTGGGGTGGCCCATCAATCCCTCACAGTCAGGAAGGGACGATCCAATGGGAGGAAAAATACTCATTCAGGTGTTTTCCATCAACTCATCTCCGGTCCCTCAACACTTCAAGGAAGTCGACCCCTAACCCTACAAACAAGGATGACGTTACGTCCACACCCCCACTGATCCCCAGACACCCATTATCAACCACGTTCATCACTGACCAGAACTGTGGTCCTGCAGTTAGAGTAAATATACTATAAACCCCTACCACCTGCTTCCGCACCCACTTACCCTATGTCATCCTCAAGATTACAAAGACAACTAAAGCAAGAACAGACATGGTCTTTCAAGTCCCATAGGCATTATGTGTGACAGGGAAAAGGAGTGCGCAATCACTTAGCACTTACTGAGTGGAACATCCATTTACAACTGAACTCCGACAGTTCCAAAAAAACCTGTTCACTATTTGAAATGAAATGGCATTCTGAAATGCTGCCTTTGGCTGTCATTAAACTTTGAAAAAACGTGAAGAATCCAATTGCAATTAAAAGTTAATTATCTCCATTGCCTTGACATTTCATTTACCAAATATACAAATCAATGGCTGTGGCCTATTGAGGTTCACAAATGCGGCTTTAGGCTTTTAGCACAAGTAATTACTTCTCCACGCTTTACAACATCTCAAAAGTAGTCACTGTAGGGCTGTATGGCAAATACAGATGTCTTCAGCCTGAGATGGAGGATGCTACCGCCTAACTCACTTTCTCACCTATTAATTAGTGCTCCCACCTCTCTCTCTCTTTCTCTCCCCCCCTTCCTTTGCTCAACCCTCCGCAATCGACTCGCGTCAGGCTGAGGGTGGGAGCGGTGGAGCGAGAAACAGACCAAATATTTCCTTCAGCAGAAACAAATTACTTGCACAGCAATGACAATGACAGCAGCTTATTTAGGAGAAAATTGCTATTTCTCAGAGGATAGTGCAGGGATCATCAACGCTTGATAGATTTTGGTCCAAACCCATTTTTGCTCCGATGATATCATATGAAAAGGATATATCAGTCACCGTGTTACAACAGGACCTCAGGGGCTGAAATTGATATTTGAGTCCTTTGTTGACTCGTCTCCAGAACCGGAATCACCAGCCACTGATCTACACCCATGGCGGCAGTATAGCCTATACGCAGTGTGTGTTTATGTAGACCTAAAACTATAATTACTTTTGCCCTATATGTTCATTGTATTCTATGAAACAATGTCTATTTTTACATCCATCTGTTTTATATTTCATGTAAGCATCACCAAACTGAGCCTGTTGGGAACACACTGCCCTTGGCTTGCCTTTGTTAGTGAGATCAGCCCTAGTAGGGGCGTAAAGAGATTCGGAACAGGGAAACAACCCAATTCAAGACCACATGACGTGGCCAGCCATCATTGTTCCAATGGTGGGAAAATAAAACATGGGTCCACAGAGGCAGTCCCAAAACTAAAAATAATAGGAAATAAATCGCTGACACAAGCAGCTCAGCTTGACAACACACCAATGGGTGGCAGTTCAAGCCCTCAACGCCAGAAAGAGACAAGAAGAGCTGACAAGAGAGGAAAAACATGAAAGCTGTCCAGGTGCACTGAGCCAATGTTGGGATCAGTTGACGACGCCAGCCGGGCTATAGACCAGAACATCGAACACGTCACCAGCTTAGTGTAGCAGACCAGGACACACTAACAGATTACTATCCTCAGATAGGAGGGGAGCTGGAGTTGATGAGATCAAGTTTGGAGCAGAGCAGACACCATAGTGGTGGGAGTGGTGCTCAGGCGGAGGTCTGTTGGATCATTACCTTTTGGGTAATATCGCAATGGGAGGTATCAAATGATGGCGTGGGGACCTCCAAGGGTGTAACTACAGACATACTGGCAAAAACTATTTTACACTGAACTTTGTTAGCAAATAATTTCTCAAGTACCGATAACTCAAGGCAACTGACGGTGCTACTCTTGTTTTCTTAATAGGATAGTGCAGTTTATTGCTCGCTTGCAGCTTATGTTTAAAATAGCTGTGATTCAACTTCAACACAGGCAGTTCATAAGCACTTACCTTTAAATTCAAATGAATGATAGACATTGTAATCATATGGATGAGTTCACAGAGCAGTGTTCATGACAGACAGACCCTACAGAGCTTAGTCAACAATGGAAAACTTCTGCGATAATGCATACCGGCTCAACCAGCTACACACGTAGTTTAAGAATACTTCCTCATCATATAGCATTAGGAATTATGAGCAGTTCCATTTACCAGCAGACATTTTAACTCTACAAAATTACAATTTTAAAAATGGTATTTACAGCACTTAACCAGGGCTGTGAAAAAGTTATCTGGGGTTTAATTTCAGCAGAAGTGCTAGCTCAGCTGTGCTATCGTTTACAGTTTCCTCCAGCTGCTCTAAAAGTTCATCTAAAAGAAGAGAAAAAAGCAGTGTCCCTGGTGAATTATGAATCTCACCTCCCGTCATGCACCAGTGGCCAGGTTATTCTTGGACTCCCTCCCCCTCATAAAATAGGATGTACATTCCATGCATTTAAATATGAGCCACAGTAAAATGGCAGTGATCTGTCAGTCTTGAGTGACAAAAAGCCATTGATTTCTTCCAGAATGGCCGTCTTGTGATGGTGGTCTATTCATTGGGCACTTGTGGATCACCTTTCCCGGATTGATTGATGGTAGATATAAGTGTTTTCATCCAACACTTTGATATTTCATCCCCAGGACTTGAGATATAACACTTTGCTCTTGCTGTTCATTTATGATCAAGCATATACTTTTTTTGATGGCAAAGTTGAAGAACATTTGGATAGAAATGTCAAATGCCCTTGAAAAGGTCTAGATAGGGAGCAGGAGATAGTGACTACTTATCACCTGGTTTATACATGGAAAGAAAATGGAAAGAAAAGTGAGAAGGCTCTTCAATATTTGCCAGGCCAATGTTAACATGCTACTGATGGTATCACCAGAGCTTTGGGACCCATCCAATCATCTGACACACCTCCCTACCTGGTGAGAAGAGTTGCCCAGGGTACAGACGCTGAGATATGCCAGCGCATAGTCACAGAAAGCATATGATAAATTCACAGAACTCAGAAAGTTAGTGATTATTTTTCCAGAGAGACTGAGCTTTAAACGGCAAAAGGAGATTTTGGCCCCAGGCGACGCCAGCCCCAGGGTCAGTCTCAAGAGAATATTAATTTTTTATTTTTATTTTTATTTCCTGTCTGTCACGTTTCTTCAGCCCAGCACAGTCTTTTCCCTGAATGGACCCTACCCTCACAGAGCTCTTCCAAAGGCTACTCGCTCGGCCGGCCAACTAGGCTATCTGATTACTGAACATGACATCTCCGAAGTGGGGGAACGTCTCCGAAACAAGCTTATGGGTGTTGAAAAAAATATATTTACTTGACTTTGGATGTTTTGCAGTTTTGGCAAATGTTTCAGAGCTACAACGATGGAAAACCACAGCTGTGAGAAACCGCACCCAGCCCTGTTCTCTGCAGTGCTTAGTATCCATGCATCCACCAGAGCCTGGGGCTGCAGAGTGGACTGGTGGGAGAGGGAGGTTATGGGTTCAGACGGTGGGTGGGATGCTGCATCCTCCTAGTCTGTATAAGGTATCGGCTGGCAGCCACTCCAGTAATTCACTTCCAAGACGTAAAGCTGAGAAAGATGGCATCGACCCCTGTATGTTTAAGACATTCTCCTTAGAACAGAGGCTCAGTGCCGAACTGCAGAGGCTGGGGCCCCGACACCCCATCCCAGGGATATAGAGATATCACAATTCAATCAGGGCCTGAGTTAGCGGTGCTTTTCCCCAGATAATAGGCAATGGGGGACTCCTAATGAATGCAAATGCATTCTGTTGCTGTGGCAAACGGAGAGGGAATACTTCAGGAAAGAGGGGGAAACGAAACCGAGGACAAGCACAAACAATAACCAAGCAAATTATCCCTTAATATAGTGTTGACTAATATCGGTCTCACTTACACTGGACAGTTAGATGCATGTAAACAGACAGAGGGAAAGGGAGAGAGAAATATAGATCGATAGGCAAAGGTATACATATACATTTGAGAATGTAATTCATTATGAGGTATACATATACAGTGCATTCGGAAAGTATTCAGACCCCTTCACTTTTTCCACTTTGTTACATTACAGCCTTATTCTAAAATGGAAAACATTGTTTTTTCCCCTCATCAATCTAAAAATACCCCATAATGACAAAGCAAATGCAGGTTATTTGAAATGTATGCAAATTTATTAAAAATAAAAAAGTATACATTTACACCCTTTACTCAGTACTTTGTTGAAGCATCTTTGGCAGCGATTATAGCCTGGAAGCTTCATGGTTATGACGCTACAAGCTTGGCACACCTGTATTTGGGGAGTTTCTCCCATTCTTCTCTGCAGATCCTCTAACTCTGTCAGGTTGGATGGGGAGCGTCACTGCACAGCTATTTTCAGGTCTCTCCAGAGATGCTCGATTGGGTTCAAGTCCGGGCTCTGGCTGGGCCACTCAAAGACATTCAGAGACTTGTCCCGAAGCCACTCCTGCGTTGTATTGGCTGTGAGCTTAGGGTCGTTGTCCTGTTGGAAGGTGAACGTTCACCACAGTCTGAGGTCCTGAGCGCTCTGGAGCAGGTTTTCATCAAGGATCTCTCTGTACTTTGCTCCGTTCATCTTTCCCTCGATCCTGACTAGTCTCCCGAGTCCCTGCCGCTGAAAAACATCCCCACAGCAAGATGCTGCCACCACCATGCTTCACTGTAGGGATGGTGCCAGGTTTCCTCCAGACGTGACGCTTGGCATTCAGGCCAAAGAGTTCAATCTTGGTTTCATCAGACCAGATAATCTTGTTTCTCATGGTCTGAGAGTCTTTAGGTGCCTTTTGGCAAACTCCAAGTGGGCTGTCATGTGCCTTTTACTGAGGAGTGGCTTCAGTCTGGCCACTCTACCATAAAGGCCTGATTTGGTGGAGTGCTGCAGAGATGATTGTCCTTCTGGAAGGTTCTCCCATCTCCACAGAGGAACTCTGGAGCTCTGTCAGTGACCATCAGGTTCTTGGTCACCTCCCTGACCAAGGCCCTTCTCCTCCGATTGCTCAGTTTGGCCAGGCGGCCAGCTCTAGGAAGAGTCTTGATGGTTCCAAACTTCTTCCATTTAAGAATGATGGAGGCCACTGTGTTCTTGGGGACCTTCAATGCTGCAGACATTTTTTGGTACCCTTCCACAGATCTGTGCCTCGACACAATCCTGTCTCGGAGCTCTACGGACAATTCCTTCGACCTCATGGCTTGGTTTTTGCTCTGCCATGCACTGTCAACTGTGGGACCTTATATAGACAGGTGTGTGCATTCACTAACTGTAAGTCGCTCTGGATAAGAGCGTCTGCTAAATGACTAAAATGTAAATGTAAATGTGTGTGCCTTTCCCAATAATGTCCAATCAATTTAATTTACCACAGGTGGACTTCAATCAAGTTGTAGAAACATCTCAAAGATGATCAATGGAAACAGGATGCACCTGAGCTCAATTTCGAGCCTCATAGCGAAGGGTCTGAATATCTATGTAAATAAGGTATCTTTTATTTATTTTTTTACATTTGCAAACATTTCTAAAAACCTGTTTTCACTTTATCACTATGGGGTATTGTGTGTATATTGATGATAATTTTTTATTTATTTAATCCATTTTAGATTAAGGCTGTAACGTAACAAAAGGTGGAAAAAGTCAAGGGGTCTGAATACTTTCCGAATGCAATGTTTGATATAGACACACACACACACTACCAGTCAAAAGTTTGGACAAACCTACTCATTCAAGGGTTTTTCTTAATTTTTTACTATTTTCTACATTGTAGAATAATAGTGAATACATCAGAACTATGAAATAACATATATGGAATCATGTAGTAACCAAAAAGTGTTAAACAAATCAAAATATATTTTACATTTGAGATTCTTCAAAGTAGTCAGCCTTTGTCTTGATGACAGCTTTGCACACTCTTGGCATTCTCTCAACCAGCTTCATGAGGTAGTCACCTGGAATGCATTTAAATTAACAGGTGTGCCTTGTTAAAAGTTAATTTGTGGAATTTCTTTCCTTCTTAATGCGTTTGAGCCAATCAGTTGTGTTGTGACTGTTTCTTTATTCCAAACAGAAAAACACTCAGACACACACCTCTGTGATTTGCCTTGTCAGTGGACAAAAAAGGGGAAATATTAACTTGCTTTGACAACAAAAGCAGCCAAAGCACGGCACTTGTGTTCCTCTCCTTTACAACTCCTGCAGTGAAACACAGACGAGAGCAGAGAGCCAAAGCAGTACACACCTCTCAGACACTGATCTGGGGGAGAGGACAAGGCTGGGGGAGCAAAAGGGGAAGCTTAGAGTAGACGTAAGGGCATAGGTCGTGAACAAGAAGCTAGTGCAATGCATTAAAGGTTTAGATGTTGAGTGAAGCAGTAGGATTGTTTGGCATTGGTCTGTAATAACACAAACAGCATACAAAGAATGCTGGAGATGTCAGGGAGTGTGTAGAGCACTGAGCAGGAGCGGAGAGGCTGGCGCCCGCTGTGGGGGAGGGCTGAGTGGAGCGGAAATGATACTTCCCTCCTGGTGAGATGAGGGGACATGACCCCCGCATTAGGGAGGGAGGGAAAAATAAAAGGAGGGTGACAGAGATGAGGCTGCTTCTTCTCTCATCAGCTGCCAACATATCTTAGATTCCGATAATTCTGCGACTCCCACAACCCCCCCCTTACTCGTAACCAAATACACAAGGGACTTAATATGAAACGGTTGCTGTGGTTAGTGATGGATCGCTCAAAGCAAAATGTCCCCTTTAGAAGAGAGGGGGAGCAAAGTTTCTTAATAGAGGACATGCGAGACATTTTACAGAGGAAGTGCTAAAACTAAACATGGTGAGACAGGACTTACAGAGGTGAAGGCCAGGAGCTCTTCTTCAGTCAGCTTATGGATGGGGTTGTTCTTCTGGAAATCAGTGCTGCAAGACAGAGACACGACACACTGTAATCAACATGGAGCTTGTCTCTGCTCTCCTCCGATTGATTGCAGTGTTTTATCAAGATGTTGAGACTGGATCTTTTCCCCTCCGTATTGATTTATTAACGGTCAAGTGCCAACCTTCTATCGCTGATGACCCATCAGTGCATTGGCCATTAGACAGAATAGCCTGTTATGATAGAAAGGGCTTTCCTGAGACCATTCATCTACAACACTGCACCATCTGAGGGGCGATTGATTTCAGAATAAATTGTTTCTCTTGTCATTTTTGGTTGTGTCGTGATGAAAACAGTGTGAAATGTTGCTCTCTCTCTCTGTGTGTGTTTGTGTGAGAGAGTGTAGGAGGTGACCTGTGGGAAAGCCACAGAGTTCGCAGGGTTCTCTTGGAACCCTTCAGAGGTCCTAAATGAATATGGTCACATTATAGAGGAATTTTAAATACAATAAATCATGTACCACACCAAACCAGCAAAACATATTTACATATTTTATTCCTTTTCAACGGCTGTTATGGTTTCCTCTGCCACATCACACGATCTAACCAAAAACAAGCAATTTCACGTATTTAGTATTTATGGTTGATTGTGAACTTTTGATTACACATAACATTACAGAATTTCCTAATTTAATGGAGCTGAGCCAAGTTATATGAGAATAGTTTGTTGTTTATTAAAAAAGGTCAACTTACTCCCCAGTTAAGAAGGACAGAGACCCTTAATGCTAATTATTATTAGAACCTTCTAGAACAGTCACTGAATAATTGCAAATAGGGAATATCTGGCCAGGAGCTCTACAAACGAGAATTTGCTGACAGAATTCCAGTCTGTAATTGTTTTCTGGCATCAGGCTTGTAGTCCACAGGTCCATAATGGGTAGGCCGTAGGAGGAGGATGGAAACAGTGGGCTTAGGACAGGCTGGTCCAGTCCTTCAGGTTCATCTCATATGTAAGGAAACCAATACCAGCCAGTGCCATTGACATCAAATATAACAATAATTTACTGTATGTCACGCCTTTATCCAAAATGACATACAGTCATGCATGCATACATTTTCATGTGGGTGGCCCTAGCGGGAACCCACGATCCTGGCGTTGCAGGTGCCATGCTCTACCAACTGAGCCATAGACTGCACTGTGTTGCAAGATAGTTAATTTTTTATTTAGCTGGCGGGGGTGTTGCTGGTTTTAGGGGTGTTACTAGGAGTTTCCAGGTCCCCAGGAATGGCAGGAGCCCAAGTCCAGGGAAGGGATATTCCAGACTGGGACACATTCCCAAAGCTCAGTGGAGCGGCGTGAACTCACTGATACACTATGCCTGGGGATGCGAAGGGGAGCACAGGGCTGGAGGTGGACTCCCAATACTCTACGCAGTGTGTGGGATCAAGTATGTGAGCGTGTGAAGAATGCACACATTTATACTATTGAATCTGTGCCATTTGACTTGGTGCAATAGAAATGATCTGTTTCTTTTGCAACCTCTCAAGTCAGAGGTATGGCATCAAAACCAGCCATCTCTAAAACGTTAGAAGTATTGGGTGAGGGTCCAATACAGACAATTTTATCTCAATATCAAATAATATCGGGGTAAAGATTAAGTACCTTACTGTGATGATTGTTTTCAATTAAAATGGTCCAAAATAAACTTCTTTCTCAAGCAATAATTTTGCTAGGACTTGTCTGGGAGTGGTCTGAGTGCGGAGGGGGAAACTCAGAACGAGCTGTTATTGGCAGAGAGGTTTGGAACTCTTTCTTATTGGTCTATTAACTATACTGAACAAAAATATAAAACGCAACATGCAACAATTTCAACGAATTTACTGAGTTACAGTTCATATAAGGAAATCAGTCATTTGAAATAAATTCATTAGGACCTAGTCTATGGATTTCACATCACTGGGCAGGGGCGCAGCCATGGGTGGGCATAGGCCCACCCACTGGGGAGCCAGGCCCAGCCAATCAGAATGGGTTTTTCCCCAGAAAGGGAAATGGTTGGACGTCCTGCCAAATTCTGTAAAACAACGTTGAAGGAAGCTTATGGTAGAGAAATGAACATTAAATTATTTGGCAACAGCTCTGGTGGACATTCCTGCAGTCAGCATGCCAATTGCATGCTCCCTCAAAACCTGAGACATCTGTGGCATTGTGTTGTGTGACAAAACTGCACGTTTTAGAGTGGCCTGTCATTGTCCCCAGCACAAGATGCACCTGTGTAATGATCATGCTGTTTAATCAGCTTCTTGATATGCCACACCTGTCAGGTAGTTGGATTATCTTGTAAAGGAGAAATGCTCACTAACAGTGATGTAAACAAATTTGTGAACAAATTTTAGATAAATACCTTTTGTGCATATGGAACATTTCTGGGATCTTTTATTTCAGCTCATAAAACATGGGACCAACACATTACATGTTTAGTTTATATTTATGTTCAGAATAATTTATCCCATGGTGGAAAGGCCAAAGCTCCATCCAACCAAAACATGCTGAGATTTCAAGCTGTCTTTTCAAACAGCTCTTACACTAAAAGGGCATTATCATAATTTTCACAATTTCACAGTATTATTCCAACTTCATAGTGTGTAAATATATTTAAAAAACATTTTTGACTGCAATGGACATTTAAGCATATACACCGAGTGCACAAAACATTAGGAACATGACAGATTGACCAGGTTAAAGCTATGATCCCTTATTGATGTCACTTCAAAATCGGTGAAGAAGAAGGGGAAGAGACAGGTTAAAGAAGTATTTTTAAGCCTTGAGACAATTGAGACATGGATTGTGTATGTGTGCCATTCAGAGGGTGATTGCATTTAGAATTGTTGTGCAACGACTGGGCTTATAAAAGCATACTTTTTATTTTTGAGGGGCCAAAAGCAGGCAATTACCGGCTACTGTAAACCCTGCTCGGCACCATAGGGTCAATGAGCTCCAATGTGCAATGAGTCTCCTCTAGGGCCTAGCGCTTTGCAGGGAGGGAGATGAGGGGACAAACTGCAGCAGGTTACGTAAGTAAACATGAGTTCCATTTGGAATACTTGTTTAGATGTCTCACTATGGGATATGGCCAACTGCCGTAACGCAGACATGCTCTCCGAAGCCAGGGTACTTCCAACAGCATCACCCCTCAGAGGCTCCCACACTGAGGACAGTATGCGCCAATGAAGGTGCAGTGACGTCCAGTCGGTAAAACCTCAAAAGTATGAGGGGTGGCTCAACATGCCGCCTCGCAAACCTCTTGTAAAGAGATGCCTTTGAACAGTGCCCAAGAGGTAGGCAAACCTCTGGTGGAATGAGCCCTCAGGCCTGCCGGGGGCTGTAAACCCTTGCTATTATTAAAGTTAATATACAGTGGGGAAAAAAGTATTTTGTCAGCCACCAATTGTGCAAGTTCTCCCACTTAAAAAGATGAGAGAGGCCTGTAATTTTCATCATAGGTACACGTCAACTATGACAGACAAATTGAGAAGAAAAAAATCAAGAAAATCACATTGTAGGATTTTTAATGAATTTATTTGCAAATTATGGTGGAAAATAAGTATTTGGTCACCTACAAACAAGCAAGATTTCTGGCTCTCACAGACCTGTAACTTCTTCTTTAAGAGGCTCCTCTGTCCTCCACTCGTTACCTGTATTAATGGCACCTGTTTGAACTTGTTATCAGTATAAAAGACACCTGTCCACAACCTCAAACAGTCACACTCCAAACTCCACTATGGCCAAGACCAAAGAGCTGTCAAAGGACACCAGAAACAAAATTGTAGACCTGCACCAGGCTGGGAAGACTGAATCTGCAATAGGTAAGCAGCTTGGTTTGAAGAAATCAACTGTGGGAGCAATTATTAGGAAATGGAAGACATACAAGACCACTGATAATCTCCCTCGATCTGGGGCTCCACGCAAGATCTCACCCCGTGGGGTCAAAATGATCACAAGAACGGTGAGCAAAAATCCCAGAACCACACGGGGGGACCTAGTGAATGACCTGCAGAGAGCTGGGACCAAAGTAACAAAGCCTGATCAGTAACACACTACGCCGCCAGGGACTCAAATCCTGCAGTGCCAGACGTGTCCCCCTGCTTAAGCCAGTACATGTCCAGGCCCGTCTGAAGTTTGCTAGAGTGCATTTGGATGATCCAGAAGAGGATTGGGAGAATGTCATATGGTCAGATGAAACCAAAATATAACTTTTTGGTAAAAACTCAACTCGTCATGTTTGGAGGACAAAGAATGCTGAGTTGCATCCAAAGAACACCATACCTACTGTCAAGCATGGGGGTGGAAACATCATGCTTTGGGGCTGTTTTTCTGCAAAGGGACCAGGACGACTGATCCGTGTAAAGGAAAGAATGAATGGGGCCATGTATCGTGAGATTTTGAGTGAAAACCTCCTTCCATCAGCAAGGGCATTGAAGATGAAACGTGGCTGGGTCTTTCAGCATGACAATGATCCCAAACACACCGCCCGGGCAACGAAGGAGTGGCTTCATAAGAAGCATTTCAAGGTCCTGGAGTGGCCTAGCCAGTCTCCAGATCTCAACCCCATAGAAAATCTTTGGAGGGAGTAGAAAGTCCGTGTTGCCCAGCGACAGCCCCAAAACATCACTGCTCTAGAGGAGATCTGCATGGAGGAATGGGCCAAAATACCAGCAACAGTGTGTGAAAACCTTGTGAAGACTTACAGAAAACGTTTGACCTGTGTCATTGCCAACAAAGGGTATATAACAAAGTATTGAGAAACTTTTGTTATTGACCAAATACTTATTTTCCACCATAATTTGCAAATAAATTCATAAAAAATCCTACAATGTGATTTTCTGGAATTTTTTTTCTCATTTTGTCTGTCATAGTTGACGTGTACCTATGATGAAAATTACAGGCCTCTCATCTTTTTAAGTGGGAGAACTTGCACAATTGGTGGCTGACTAAATACTATTTTTCCCCACTGTAATAACCTCCACTATCCAATGGATATAACCATTTACGAGAGACAGTTGGTCACGCTTGTGCCATGCTCTCATTCTATGCAAGTAGATGTGCAACATGTCAACGGTGGAGATGCCCTTCTTCCGTAGAGTTGAAGAGCGGCGGTTGGAGGCGAGACAATTGCAATTGCCGCTGACCTTATGCATTAAGGCGGGGTTGAATAACAGCATTACCTTGGAAAATCCTGGGGAAAACTGTAGGCACGAATGATGGACTGAGGGCGTGCAACTCACTCACTTGCTCGCTTTGCAGATGTAAGGGCAATCAGCAAAGCAGTCTTGGAGAGATTTCAACTCCACGCTTTCCAGCATCTCAAAAGATTCCTGAGAAATCGCCTCAAGCACAATACAGGTCCGAAGATGGGGCTAAAGGCTTGGAGACTGGGTGTAAATGACGCTCACCCTTCATGAAACGACACAACAGAAGATGTTTCCCAACTGTGTTATTGTCCAAGCCTATACACTGAGTATACAAACATTAAAGAACACCTCCTCTTTCCATGACATAGACTGACCAGGTGAAAGCTATGATCCCCTATTAATGTCACTTGTTGGGAATGCCAGAGAAGAAGATCGAGGGGCTCCTCTCGTGACGGAGAGCAGAAAGACAGTCCTGGGTCACCACTATCTGTTGATTGCGGTGTCGTTGTTGACACAAGCGCAAGGCAGCCACCCAATGCTGAAAACCTCTAATTCTCAGCAGTCCCAGTGGTATTACTAAGATGGTAGATGCCATCAACCCCAGCACTCAGACACACTCTGAGCATGACCGGCACTGTCAGAATGACGGCTGTCCCATAGTGTAGCCCGATAAGAGAGAGAATGCAGCTTGACGCCTAGGTATTCTCTGTGCGTACCAAACAGCTCTTTTTCTGATTTATCTTGAACCCTAACTTGGTGAGGTGGGTACAAGGAAAGCTGTCTCATACCACTTGCTAAGCAGGTAATCATCTATGTGGGCTGAGACGCTTAGCCCCTTGGTTCTCAGGGGTGCTAGAGCTGCCTCTACACACTTGTTGAAGAAACAGGGAGCTCCTGTGTGCTGGCAGGACCACTTAGGTGAAAATAAGCATCCTGCAGGTCGACTGAAGTGAACCAGTCGCCTCGACGAACAGAGCGACACAGCACGTTGAGCGTAAGCATACGGAACGTGTACTTTCTCAGAAAGCTGTTGAGGGTCAATAGGTCCAGAATGGGGCGTATGCGCCCCCCCCTTTGGGAACCAGGAACTACCGGGAGTAGAAGTATTGATGGCTCTGATCCCCCATTGCTTAATAGAGAGGAGATTTCCTGCTCTAGTAAGCAAGCTGAATCGCCCCTCGCAGTTGAAACCACCCTGGATTGCGCCCCTAGAGGCTCGGAGGTTGCAATCCGCAACGACGCAGATCTCGTCCCATTGGTCTTGGTTGGCTGTGCCTTTGACTAAGAGAGTGCTCATCTCGAGCAAATCGGCCTGGTACGCCAGCAGTAGGGATGTTACGTTCAACGCCCATACAGAACGTGCCGCAGCAATGTAGACCTTTTGGAATATGGAGGCGGTAAACGCTCCGCTTTCCTAGGGAGAGCAGTGCCGGTCATTGACGAGGCACTGGGTTTGAGGTGACTAGCCAGTGAAGGCTCGACCACCAGAGGCTTGCCGAATCCCAATTCCTCCATGCCCTGGATGTCAATGCCAACAAAGTGCAAATCTCGATAGCTAGCCATGTGGTGATAGCTAAACAGAGACTGACAAGTAGAAAATAAATTACACTCAGAGCAAAACCTTTCGGTCGGTACTCAACACAAATCGACAAGAACTGAAGTCCTAAGTTCGGTAGTGTTAACGGATCATTACGAAGCCAGAAATCTAGTCGTGCTGAGGAGAGCTTTAGTGAACGCAGTCACTTCCGCAAGGAAGAGAGGCGAGAATGACCAGCAGTTTGGCGGACGAGTGGCTCCCTTTATAGAGGGGATCACCTAATTCGCCACTCAACCTTTCTGTCTCCAACAGACACCATTCGATTGGTTACGTCGAGCCTATGGGCATGCCCTGTCGTATCCCGTAGTGAGACATCAAAACAAGTATTTGAAATAGAACCTGGGCTACCTAACCTTTCTCCTTGACTAACCTTACATACATTGCCTTCAGAAAGTATTCACACCCCTTGACTTTTTCCACATTTTGTTGTGTTACAGCCTGAATTTAAAATGGATTAAATTAAACTTTTTTTGTGACTGGCCTACACAATACCCCATAATGTCAAAGTGGAATTATGTTTTTAGAAATGTTTACAAATTAATAAAAAATGAAAAGCTGAAATGTCTTGAGTCAATAAGTATTCAACCCCTTTGTTACGGCAAGTTCAGGAGCAAAAATTTGCTTAACAAGTCACATATTAAGATGTATGGACTCACTGTGTGCAATAATAGTGTTTAACATGATTTTTGAATAACCACCTCATCTCTGTACCCCACACACACAATAATATGTAAGGTCCCACTGTTGAGCAGGGAATTTCAAACACAAAGACCAGGAGGTTTTCCAATGCCTCGCAAAATAAAAAAGCAGACAAGGAATATCCCTTTGAGCATGGTGAAGTTATTAATTACACTTTGGATGGTGTATCAATACACCCAGTTACTACAAAGAAACATGCGTCCTTCCTAACTCAGTTGCCGGACAGGAAGTAAACCGCTCAGTGATTTCACCATGATGCCAATGGTGACTTTAAAACAGTTACAGAGTTTATTGGCCGTGATAGGAGAAAACTGAGGACGGATCAACAACATTGTAGTTGCTCCACAATACTAATCTAATTGACAGAGTGAAAAGAAGGGATGCTGTACAGACAAAATCATCCTGTTTGCAACAAGGCACTAAAGTAATGCTATAAAAAATGTGGCAAAGCGATTCACTTTTTGTTCTGAATACTGAAAAGTGTTATGTTTGGGGCATATCTAATATAACACATTACGGAGTACCACTCTCCATATTTTCAAGTATTGTGGTGACAGCATCATGTTATGGGTATGCTTGTAATTGTTAAGGACTGGGGAGTTTTTCAGGATAAAAAAGAAACGGGGTGTAGCTAAGCACAGGCAAAATTCTAGAGGAAAACTTGGTTTAGTCTGCTTTCCACCAGACACTGGGAGATTAATTCACCTTTCAGCAGGACAATAACCTAAAACAAAAGGCCAAATCTACACTGGAGTTGCTTACCAAGAAAAAGGTGAATGTTCCTGAGTGGCCGAGTTAGAGTTTGACTTAAATCTACTTAAATCTATGGCAAGACCTGAAAATGGTTGTCTAGCAATGATCAACAACAAATTTGACAGAGGGTTAAGAATTTTGAAAAGTATTATGGGCTAATGCTGCACAATCCAGGTGTGGAAAGCTCTTGGAGACTTACCCAGAAAGACTCACAGTTATAATTGCTGCCAAAGGTGCTTCTACAAAGTAATGACTCGGGTGTGAATACTTACGTAAAGTCCACTGCTCAAAAAAATTAAGGGAACACTTAAACAACACAATGTAACTCCAAGTCAATCACACTTCTGTGAAATCAAACTGTCCACTTAGGAAGCAACACTGATCGACAATAAATTTCACATGCTGTTGTGCAAATGGAATAGACAACAGGTGGAAATTATAGGCAATTAGCAAGACACCCCCAATAAAGAAGTGGTTCTGCAGGTGGTGACCACAGACCACTTCTCAGTTCCTATGCTTCCTGGCTGATGTTTTGGTCACTTTTGAATGCTGGCGGTGCTTTCACTCTAGTGGTAGCATGAGACGGAGTCTACAACCCACACAAGTGGCTCAGGTAGTGCAGCTCATCCAGGATGGCACATCAATGCGAGCTGTGGCAAGAAGGTTTGCTGTGTCTGTCAGCGTAGTGTCCAGAGCATGGAGGCGCTACCAGGAGACAGGCCAGTACATCAGGAGACGTGGAGGAGGCCGTAGGAGGGCAACAACCCAGCAGCAGGACTGC
Organism: Coregonus lavaretus; assembly: GCF_964263955.1. Lineage (NCBI taxonomy): Eukaryota > Metazoa > Chordata > Actinopteri > Salmoniformes > Salmonidae > Coregonus > Coregonus lavaretus. The sequence continues at coordinate 47,767,115 of NC_139988.1, forward strand.
TACCTCCGCCTTTGTGCAAGGAAGATCAGGAGGAGCACTGCCAGAGCCCTGCAAAATGACCTCCAGCAGGCCACAAATGTGCATGTGTCTGCTCAAACGGTCAGAAACAGACTCCATGAGGGTGGTATGAGGGCCCGACCTCCACAGGTGGGGGTTGTGCTTACAGCCCAACACTGTGCAGGATGTTTGGCATTTGCCAGAGAACACCAAGATTGGCAAATTCGCCACTGGCGCCCTGTGCTCTTCACAGATGAAAGCAGGTTCACACTGAGCACATGTGACAGACGTGACAGAGTCTGGAGACGCCGTGGAGAACGTTCTGCTGCCTGCAACATCCTCCAGCATGACCGGTTTGGCGGTGGGACAGTCATGGTGTGGGGTGGCATTTCTTTGGGGGGCCGCACAGCCCTCCATGTGCTCGCCAGAGGTAGCCTGACTGCCATTAGGTACCGAGATGAGATCCTCAGACCCCTTGTGAGACCATATGCTGGTGCGGTTGGCCCTGGGTTCCTCCTAATGCAAGACAATGCTAGACCTCATGTGGCTGGAGTGTGTCAGCAGTTCCTGCAAGAGGAAGGCATTGATGCTATGGACTGGCCCGCCCGTTCCCCAGACCTGAATCCAATTGAGCACATCTGGGACATCATGTCTCGCTCCATCCACCAACACCTCGTTGCACCACAGACTGTCCAGGAGTTGGCGGATGCTTTAGTCCAGGTCTGGGAGGAGATCCCTCAGGAGACCATCCGCCACCTCATCAGGAGCATGCCCAGGCGTTGTAGGGAGGTCATACAGGCACATGGAGGCCACACACACTACTGAGCCTCATTTTGACTTGTTTTAAGGACATTACATCAAAGTTGGATCAGCCTGTAGTGTGGTTTTCCACTTTAATTTTGAGGGTGACTCCAAATCCAGACCTCCATGGGTTGATAAATTTGATTTCCATTGATAATTTTTGTGTGATTTTGTTGTCAGCACATTCAACTATGTAAAGAAAAAAGTATTTAATAAGATTATTTCATTCATTCAGATCTAGGATGTGTTGTTTAAATGTTCACTTTATATATGTATATATATATATGTATATATTTCTGTATTTTATTTTCAATCAACTTGCAAACATTTCTAAAAATGTTTTTACTTTGTCATTATGCGGTATTGTGTGTAGATGGGTGAGATTATATATATTTTTTATCCTTTGAATACAGGCTGTAACACAAAATGTGGAATAAGTCAAGGGGTATGAATACAGCGCATTCGGAAAGTATTCAGACCCATTGACTTTTTCCACTTTGTTACGTTACAGTCATATTCTAAAATGGATTACATTGTTTTTTATCTCATCAATCTACACACAATGCCCCACAATGACAAAGCAAAAACTGGTTTTACACATTTTTGCAAATGTATAAAAAAAAATAAAAAAAACGGAAATATCACATTAATAAATAAATAAATTGGTCATTTAGCAGACACTTATCCAGAGCGACTTACAGGAGCAATTGATCAAGGGCACATCGACAGTTTTTCACCTAGTCGGCTCGGGGATTAGAACCAGCGACCTTTCAGTTACTGGCACAACGCTCTTAACCACTAAGCTCCCTGCTGCCCCATTAACATAAGTATTCAGACCCTTTACTCAGTACTTTGTTGTAGCACCTTTAGCAGCGATTACAGCCTTGAGTCTTGGGTATGACGCTACAAACTTGGCACACCTGTATTTGGGGAGTTTCTCCCATTCTTCTCTGCAGATCCTCTCAAGCTCTGTCAGGTTGGATGGGGAGCGTCACTGCACAGCTATTTTCAGGTCTCTCCAGAGATGTTCGATCAGGTTCAAGTCCGGGCTCTGGCTGGGCCAATCAAGGACATTCAGAAACTTGTCCCAAAGCCACTCCTGCGTTGTCTTGGTTGTGTCCTTAGGGACATTGTCCTGTTGGAAGGTGAACATTCGCGCCAGTCTGAGGTCCTGAGCGCTCCAGAGCAGGTTTCCATCGAGGATCACTCTGTACTTTGGTCCGTTCATCTTTCCCTCAATCCTGACTAGTCTCCGAGTCCCCATAGCATGATGCTGCCACCACCATGCTTCACTGTAGGGATGGTGCCAGGTTTCCTCCAGACGTGACGCTTGGCATTCAGGCCAAAGAGTTCAATCTTGGTTTCATCAGACCAGAGAATCTTGTTTCTCATGGTCTGAGTCCTTTAGATGCCTTTTGGCAAATTCCAAGCGGGCAGTCATGTGCCTTTTACTAAGGAGTGGCTTCTGTCTGGCCACACTACCATAAAGGCCTGATTGGTGGAGTGCTGCAGAGATGGTTGTCCTTCTGGAAGGTTCTCCCATCTCCACAGAGGAACTCTGGAGCTCTATCACAGTGACCATCGGGTTCTTGTTCACCTCCCTGACCAAGGCCTTTCTCCCCCGATTGCTCAGTTTGGCCGGGCGGCCAGCTCTAGGAAGAGTCTTGGTGGTTCCAAACTTCTTCCATTTAAGAATGATGGAGGCCACTGTGTTCTTGGGGACCGTCAATGCTGTAGAAATGTTTTGGTACCCTTCCTCAGATCTGTGCCTCGACACAATCCTGTCTCGGAGCTCTACGGACAATTCCTTCGACCTCACGGCTTGGTTTTTGCTCTGACATGCACTGTCAACTGTGGGACCTTATATAGACAGGTGTGTGCCTTTCCAAATCATGTCCAATCAATTTTATTTACCACAGATGGACTCCAATCAAGTTGTAGAAAAATCAAGGATGATCAACAGAAACAGGATGCACCTGAGCTCAATTTAGAGTCTAATAGTAAAGGTCTGAATACTTACGTAAATAAGTTATTTCAGTTTTTTATTATTATTATTATTATTATACATTTGCAGAAATTTCTAAACACCTGTTTTCGTTTTGTCATTATGGAGTATTGTGTGTAGCTTGATGTAGAAAAACAAATATTTAATCAATTTTAGAATAAGGCTGTAACTTAACAAAATGTGGAAAAAGTCAAGGGGTCTGAATAATGTACTGTATATTCCACTATATCAATGGGTCATAGGAGGATGACGGGGTTGCTGATTTATCACTGTTGAAGAATTGTGTAAATTGTATGTAATGAGTAAGAACTGCATTCAACAAAATTATTTTTGCCCCTGTCATCTTGATTGCTATAGGTTAAGTAGGTAATAGGTATGTTCATCAATTTGTTCTCGTCAGTGTCAATAAGGTGAACTGTATTCCACACACAATGGCCTCCTAGCCCTTTATATCTAGTCTCCCAATGGAACAGTCTTGATAGACTATTTTGACCATTGGGGGTATATTCATTGAGCTGGCTGGAGTATGATGCATTTACAGGGTGATGTCATGTGTCCTTGATGAATGACAAACCAGGGCCTAGGGTTTAACTACTTTTAATAACCAGACACTTCAGTTAGCAATACAACGGTGTACAGGCACGCAAGGCATACTATCAACACCCACTGCGTGGGTGGCGCATTGTATTATAGTTAGCATAGCATAGTCTTTGTTATTAACTCATAACACACACTATCGACCACTTGACAATGCAAAATAAAAATAAACATACTATTACTCTAGATCGACTAGAAGAGTAATATTCATAGATACAAATCATAGTTCTATGATTTTTACAACGATTGTGTTACTTATTTCTTTGAGTACTAGTCTAACCCTGTACGTGTAGATCGGTTAGGTGACAGACTTAACTAGTTCATATTGGACGCAATGGCGGTGTTGTCTTACCAGCTTCCCAGGATGACGGCCTGCTCCTCAGCGCTGAGGTCCGGCATCGGGTACTGTCCAGGCTCAGCCAGGTTGATCTGGTTCAACACAGTGTCATCACGAGGTCATGGTCCTGTGGGGCCAAACACACAACAGACACACTGATCACACTGTTTTAGCTCAGCAACGGGTTACTAGCACTTCCTTTAAATCATTGCTTATAATGACCGCAGGAAGGCAACCCTAGAAATGTCAGGAAGTTATTTTAAGTGGTTCACCACCTTCAGTGACTAAAACTGATGGTAGTCAACGTTTTTTTGCAATGAATATTCTAGGACAAAGGGGAGGGATGCTTGCTTCATCCAGTCAAAAACCACTCCTCTTACACTTCCCTTCTCTGACTCCCTCTTTATCCATTCTTCTTTCTGCATCTCGTCTACTTTCCTCTTATTTTTCCCTCTGATGCACTTGGAATGTGGCTGGCCCATTTAGATTTGGTTCCAGGATAAATGTTTTAGGTGAAAATAATATTCTTGCTTCAAGAATCTGCTGCCATGCATAACATTTGTACACATACACCCACCCAACCCTATACATTTTTTTCATAGCTCATGATTACTGTGAACTGACATCACAGTAAACAAAGGGGATCTGTGTTTTGGCCAATTTTCTGACTTGTAAACAAGTCTAGTGCACACACACACAAAATATTACTGAAAATGGCCAAAACGCTGCTTTCCACCCAAATTCCTTGGCCAGTATAAACCCAGCATTTGACTGCCAGGAACACCCAGCAGAAATGCCACCATCTTGAAGGGTTTGGAAGTCCAAAGTAACTGATGGTCTATTTTCTGTGGCCCTCTAAAGGTGGTAGCTAACGGCTAAAACACACAAGGTGCCAGATGTCCTGACCTGTGTCACAAGCTGCACATGCGCGTCAGGTGGCCGGGTCAGAAGACATATGCATGGTTACACACACAGACACATACTTAGGAGAGCAAAGGTTAACCCACCCACCACCAAGGAGAGCCTTCTACAGAATGGCTGCCTGGCTCAGTGGTGGTTTTGTTGTGCATTCACCTGCGCCCACCCCAGGTGTCAGTTAGACACTTTAATGATAAAAGCCGAAGTGTTGTTATATTTGCTTTCCCTATTGTAATTCTACCATTCCCTCGTTCTCTGTGATGTTCTCCTAATCGCGTTACGTCCGTCTACTTTCCCTCACCAGCTGATAAAAGAACCGCAAATCTGGAGTTTAATCTCATATTGTATTTTCACATCAAGTGCATTGCTCTGACAGAAACCCTCCTCAATGGTGCATGACACACAATGTTCTATAGCAGTGGTTCCCAAACTGTGTGTGTGTGGGGGGGCACATAAATACACATTAGACGTGGAAAAATGTATAACATTGCAAGGAAATTAGCTTTAAAACTGCAGACAAAATGTGTAGAATTGCAGGAAATGAGCTATAGAACCTGCAACATTTTCTCTCCGCCAACAAGAGGGGTTTGAACAGTTTGTGTCATGAATAGTGCTTGTACCCATAGAAATAGACATGGTGCGCGCAGGATGTTCCCCCAATGCTGGAAGGGAGTCCTGACTGAAAAAGTTTGGGAACCCGTGTTCTATAGGACAATAAGAAAATGTATGGACCAATTCAGGAACCTCCTTTTATTGAAGAATTTATCTTAGTTCCCTCTGACACAGTGCTTTGTCTGCATATTCCAACGTAGACTTGGCAATTGATCAGAGAAGGTTGTGTCCACGCTTAGCGCAAGCTATTGCAGTAATATTGGGTGGGTACAGAAATTGTATTTCTTAAATACAGTCCCCAGAGTATTTGTACCATGCAAATCCCTCTCCCACAGTCATTGGTTCTTACATTTCACATACACTATAGAGCGCATTCTGAAAGTATTCAGACCCCTTAACTTTTTCCACATTTTGATATGTTACAGCCTTATTCTAAAATGTTTCTGTTTTTTTAATCACACAAAAATGTCAATCTATACATAATACCCCACAATGACAAAGCGAAAAAAGGTTTTTAGAATGTTTGCAAAAGTATAAAAAATTAAAAACAGAAACACCTTATCTACATAAGTATTCAGACCCTTTGCTATGAGACTCGAAATTGAGCTCACATGCATCCTGTTTCCATTGCTCATCCTTGAGATGTTGCTACAACTTGATTGGAGTCAAACTGTGGTAAATTCAATTGATTGGACATGATTTGGAACACCGGTCTATACAAGGTCCCACAGTTGACAGTGCATGTCAGAGCAGAAACCAAGCCATGAGGTCGAAAGAATTGTCCGTAGAGCTAAAATCGAGCACACAGCCATGCAATCTCCATAGACAAACATTGGCAGTAGAATGGCCTTACTGAAGAACTCAGTGACTTTCAACGTGGCACCGTCATAGGATGCCACCTTTCCAACAAGTCAGTTCGTCAAATTTCTGCCCTGCTAGAGCTGCCCGTCAACTGGAAGTGCTGTTATTGTGAAGTGGAAACGTCTAGGAGCAACAACGGTCATAGGAGCAACAACGGTCAGCTGTGAAGTGGTAGGCCACACAAGCTCAGAGAACAGGACCGCCGAGTGCTGAAGCGCAGAAAAGTCGTCTGTCCTCAGTTGCAACATTCACTACCGAGTTCCAAACTGCCTCTGGAAGCAACGTCTGCACAATAACTGTTCGCCGGGAGCTTCATTAAATGGTTTTCCATGGCAGAGCAGCCGCACACAAGCCTAAGATCACCATGCGCAATGCCAAGCGTCGGCTGGAGTGGTGTAAAGCTCGCCGCCACTGGACTCTAGAGCAGTGGAAACGCATTCTCTGGAGTGATGAATCACGCTTCACCATCTGGCAGTCCAACGGACTAATCTGAGTTTGGCGGATGCCAGGAGAACTCTACCTGCCCAAATGCATAGTGCCAACTGTAAAGGTTGGTGGAGGAGGAATAATGGTCTGGGGCTGTTCTTCATGGTTCGGGCTAGGCCCCTTAGCTCCAGTGAAGGGAAATCTTAACGTTACTGCATACAATAACATTGAAGACCATTCTGCGCTTCCAATTTTTTTGCAACAGTTTGGGGAAGGCCTCTCCTGTTTCACAATGACAATCCGCCCGTGCACAAAGCGAGGTCCATACAGAAATGGTTTGACGAGATCGGTGTGGAAGAACTTGACTGGCCTGCACAGAGCCCTGACCTCAACCCCATCGAAACACCTTTGGGATTAATTGGAACGACGACTGCGAGCCAGGCCTAATTGCCCAACGTCAGTGCCCGACCTCACTAATGCTCGTGGCGGAATGGAAGCAAGTCCCTGCAGCAACGTTCCAATCTAGTGGAAAGCATTGCCAGAAGAGTGGAGGCTGTTATAGCAGCAAAGGGGGGACCAACTCCATATTAATGCCTATGACTTTGGAATGAGATGTTCGACGAGCAGGTGTCCAACTAATTTGGGTCATGTACTGTATCTCCACAGGGTTAGCATTCCTCAGCTCAGATTCCAAATGACGTTTTTCATGACATAAGGGTATTGGATGTGCATGCCACCATTTTCTGCCATTGAGGAGGTCTTATTTCAGAGGAAGACAAAGACAGACAGGGCCCTTTGGCACTGGGGTCTCCCCTTGCTGCCGGTGTTGTGTGGTGCTGTGGAGTGGAGTCTGTAGCGTCTACCAGTTCTCTCCTTCTCTCCATTCCAGCCAGCCAGTGAGCTCTGGCTAATGATGGGCTTGATTGAGCCCATTTACTTCCCCTCAGCCAGTAATGACGGCATTACCCTGAGTAGCAGAGCCTGGGAGCTAGCTGGATCCCCGCCACAGCCAGGAGGACGACGGAGGCCAGCTCTGTTCTTGGAGATGACTGAAGAAATACAGGACACATAAGAAGACTTGCATACAGGAGATGTACAGTATATGGTAGGGGTATTCCAATCTGGGCCTCAAGGTCAGCAACACTTCTGATTTGATTGCAATCCTGTCACTGTTAGACAGGACAGATGGATTTTCCAATCAATGTGAATAGCCCTGATGTATCTATGGGCCCAGTATAATCTTCACTCCTTTCTCCAGAGTTGTGCCTCTTCGAGGCATCCCTGAAATAACCGGAGCCAAGGCCTTATTACCACTACGAGATATGAAGGAGTCTGAGGAGCAGGGTGGTGAAAGAGAATTCTACTTTTCAATTCACATTACATCCTTGCCTTACCTTTCGTTGTGGCTGGTAAGCTGACATTCTTGGTCTGCAGCTCAAATTGACAGTACATATTACAGTAGCCACTAAGCCCAAACTATTCAACAATGACACATTTTTCTTCTAAATCAAATCAAATTGTAATCGTAAACAACAGGTGTAGACTAAGTGAAATGCTTACTTACAGTTGAAGTCGGAAGTTTACATACACTTAGGTTGGAGTCATTAAAACTCGTTTTTCAACCACTCCACAAATTTCTTGTTAACAAACTATAGATTTGGCAAGTCAGTTAGGACATCTACTTTGTGCATGACAAGTAATCCAACAATTGTTTACAGACAGATTATTTCCCTTATAATTCAATGTATCACAATTCCAGTGGGTCAGAAGTTTACATACACTAAGTTGACTGTGCCTTTAAACAGCTTGGAAAATTCCAGAAAATGATGTCATGGCTTTAGAAGCTTCTGATAGGCTAATTGACATCATTTGAGTCAATTGGAGGTGTACTTGTGGATGTATTTCAAGGCCTACCTTCAAACTCAGTGCCTCTTTGCCTGACATCATGGGAAAATGAAAATAAATCAGCCAAGACCTCAGAAAAAAATTGTATACTTCCACAAGTCTGGATCATCCTTGGGAGCAATTTCCAAACGCCTGAAGGTACCACGTTAATCTGTACAAACAATAGTACGCAAGTATAAACACCATGGGACCACGCAGCCGTCATACCGCTCAGGAAGGAGACGCGTTCTGTCTCCTAGAGATGAACGCACTTTGTTGCGAAAAGTGCAAATCAATCCCAGAATAACAGCAAAGGACCTTGTGAAGATGCTGGAGGAAACAGGTACAAAAGTATCTATATCCACAGTAAAACGAGTCCTATATCGACATAACCTGAAAGGCCACTCAGCAAGGAAGAAGCCACTGCTCCAAAACCGCCATAAAAAAGCCAGACTACGGTTTGCAACTGCACATGGGTGCAAAGATCTTACTTTTTGGAGAAATGTCCTCGTCTGATGAAACAAAAATAGAACTGTTTGGCCATAATGACCATCATTATGTTTGGAAAAAAAAGGGGGTAGCTTGCAAGCCGAAGAACACCATCCCAACCGTGAAGCACGGGGGTGGCAGCATCATGCTGTGGGGGTGCTTTGCTGCAGGAGGGACTGGTGCACTTCACAAAATGGATGGCATGAGGAAGGAAAATTATGTGGATATATTGAAGCAACATCTCAAGACATCAGTCAGGAAGTTAAAGCTTGGTCGCAAATGGGTCTTCCAAATGGACAATGACCCCAAGCATACTTCCAAAGTTGTGGCAAAATGGCTTAAGGACAACAAAGTCAAGGTATTGGAGTGGCCTTCACAAAGCACTGACCTCAATCCTATAGAAAATGTGTGGGTAGAAGGCCTACAAACCTGACTCAGTTACACCAGCTCTGTCAGGAGGAATGGGCCAAAATTCACCCAACTTATTGTGGGAATCTTGTGGAAGGCTACCCAAAACATTTGACCCAAGTTAAACAATTTAAAGGCAATGCTACCAAATACAAATTGAGTGTATGTACATTTCTGACCCACTGGGAATGTGATGAAAGAAATAAAAGCTGAAATAAAGTCACTCTACTATTATCCTGACATTTCACATTCTTAAAATAAAGTGGTGATCCTAACTGACCTAAGACAGGGAATTTTTACTAGGATTAAATGTCAGGAATTGTGAAAAACTGAGTTTAAATGTATTTGGCTAAGGTGTATGTAAACCTCCGACTTCAACTGTACGTGCCCTTCCCAACAACGGACAGAGAAAGAAAAGAGAAATAATAGAAAAGTAATAACACGTAATAATAAAAGTAACTAGGCAATAGTAAACATGTCCCCCACGAATGATGCAGGGACACCCCCTTGGGCCAATTAGTGACAACAAATCAAGCTCAAACGGGAGAAGAGATATGCTTGTTCAAAGTCTGGAATTTCAGTTTATTACTATAGCGCCCCCTTGGGCCAATCAGTGTAATTTTGTAATTGCCAGATCTCTATCTCATCATTCACCCAAGTTTCGTAAATATCAGGCCAGTGGTGTCTGAGATATTGCGTGTGACTAACGTACGATCGGACAGCGAGAGGTTCATGTCCACCCTACGATTTCATCGTGGGGCACAATAAATATGTTTTAGCCCTCCTTGAAAATAGGAATAACAAATAAGCTACAGAAAAAAAAGGACAGAGCCCTCCACACAACCTCTCAGTCTTGCGAGAGAGAGAGAGAGCTTGGTAAGTAAGTTCTGTCTCGTATGACTGCTGGGTGTATAACTAACCATTATCAAAAAAGGCAATAGTAAACATGTAGTCCCCCACGAATGATGCACCCCTACCATATAAAATAAAGCAACATGCAATAATTTCAAAGATTTTACTGAGTTACAGTTCATAAGGAAATCAGTAAATTGAAATAAATGTATTAGGCTCTAATCTATGGATTTCACATCTGGGCAGGGATGCAGCCATGGGTGGGCGGCCCAGCCAATCAGAAGCCAGGGGAGCCAGGCCCAGCCAACCAGAATTAGTTTTTTCCCCACAAAAGGGAAATACCCCCTCCTCAGACTTTTGCAAATTATTTAGTAAATGCCTGATCTCTATGGCAAGACTCATCATTCAACCAAGTTGTCAAAATCGGGCCAGTGCTGTCTGAAATAAATAGTGTGACTAACGTACAAACAAACGTGGGGAACAATAATAAGTAACGATAACTTATATAACTATATACACGAGGTACCAGTACCGAGTCGATGTGCAGGGGTATGAGGTAATTGAGGTAGATATGTGCATATAATTACGAATAAAAGTGACTAGGCAATAGGATAGATAAAACAGTAGGAGCAGCGTATATAATGAGGGTCAATGCAGATAGTTAAATAGTTAACCAAGTAGCTACCCGGACTAACTGTTTAGCAGTCTTATGGCTTGGGGGAAGAAGCTGTTCAGGGTCCTGTTGGTTCCGCTTTCCGTGCGGTAGCAGAGAGAACAGTCTATAACTTGGGTGGCTGGAGTCTATGACAATTTTTAGTACCTGGTATAGAGGTCCTGGATGGCAGGGAACTCGGCCCCAGTGATGTATTGGGACGTACAGTGGGGAAAAAAGTATTTAGTCAGCCACCAATTGTGCAAGTTCTCCCACTTAAAAAGATGAGAGGCCTGTAATTTTCATAATAGGTACACGTCAACTATGACAGACAAATTCAGAATTTTTTTTCCAGAAAATCACATTGTAGGATTTTTTTTATGAATTTATTTGCAAATTATGGTGGAAAAAAAGTATTTGGTCACCTACAAACAAGCAAGATTTCTGGCTCTCACAGACCTGTAACTTCTTCTTTAAGAGGCTCCTCTGTCCTCCACTCGTTACCTGTATTAATGGCACCTGTTTGAACTTATTATCAGTATAAAAGACACCTGTCCACAACCTCAAACAGTCACACTCCAAACTCCACTATGGCCAAGACCAAAGAGCTGTCAAAGGACACGAGAAACAAAAATTGTTGACCTGCACCAGGCTGGGAAGACTGAATCTGCAATAGGTAAGCAGCTTGGTTTGAAGAAATCAACTGTGGGAGCAATTATTAGGAAATGGAAGACATACAAGACCACTGATAATCTCCCTCGATCTGGGGCTCCACGCAAGATCTCACCCCGTGGGGTCAAAATGATCACAAGAACGGTGAGCAAAAATCCCAGAACCACACGGGGGGACCTAGTGAATGACCTGCAGAGAGCTGGGACCAAAGTAACAAAGCCTACCATCAGTAACACACTACGCCGCCAGGGACTCAAATCCTGCAGTGCCAGACGTGTCCCCCTGCTTAAGCCAGTACATGTCCAGGCCCGTCTGAAGTTTGCTAGAGTGCATTTGGATGATCCAGAAGAGGATTGGGAGAATGTCATATGGTCAGATGAAACCAAAATATAACTTTTTGGTAAAAACTCAACTCGTCGTGTTTGGAGGACAAAGAATGCTGAGTTGAATCCAAAGAACACCATACCTACTGTCAAGCATGGGGGTGGAAACATCATGCTTTGGGGCTGTTTTTCTGCAAAGGGACCAGGACGACTGATCTGTGTAAAGGAAAGAATGAATGGGGCCATGTATCGTGATATTGAGTGAAAACCTCCTTCCATCAGCAAGGGCATTTAAGATGAAACGTGGCTGGGTCTTTCAGCATGACAATGATCCCAAACACACCGCCCGGGCAACGAAGGAGTGGCTTCATAAGAAGCATTTCAAGGTCCTGGAGTGGCCTAGCCAGTCTCCAGATCTCAACCCCATAGAAAATCTTTGGAGGGAGTTGAAAGTCTGTGTTGCCCAGCGACAGCCCCAAAACATCACTGCTCTAGAGGAGATCTGCATGGAGGAATGGGCCAAAATACCAGCAACAGTGTGTGAAAACCTTGTGAAGACTTACAGAAAATGTTTGACCTGTGTCATTGCCAACAAAGGGTATATAACAAAGTATTGAGAAACTTTTGTTATTGACCAAATACTTATTTTCCACCACAATTTGCAAATAAATTCATTAAAAATCCTACAATGTGATTTTCTGGAAAAAAAATTCTCATTTTGTCTGTCATAGTTGACGTGTACCTATGATGAAAATTACAGGCCTATCTCATCTTTTTAAGTGGGAGAACTTGCACAATTGGTGGTTGACTAAATACTTTTTTTCCCCCACTGTATGCACTACCCTCTGTAGCGCATTGCGGTCGGATGCCAAGCAGTTGCCATACCAAGTGGTGATGCAGCCAGTCAAGATGCTCTCAATGGTGCAGCTGTAGAAGTTTGAGGATCTGAGGGCCCATGACAAACCTTTTCAGCCTCCTGAAGGGGAAGAGGCATTGTTGTGCACTCTTCATGACGGTGTTGGTGTGTGGACCATGATAGATCCTTAGTGATGGGGACACCGAGGAACTTTAAGCTCTCGACCCGCTCTACTACAGCCCTGTCGATGTTAATAGGGGCATGCCCGACCCTCCGTTTCCTGTAGTCCACGATCAGCTGTAGGCTGATCAGCTGTAGGCTACACTCATTACATTTTCTAAAACATATTACCCGATTGAATAATTCAACCAAACCACATTACACTCTTGAATAATGCAACAATTCACAAGCATGTACATACAGACAATTAAAGGGTTTATTTTCTCGTCTGAAGGTTACAGTCATTACATTTTAGCTTCAAGAGTTGCTATAACAGCATGTCTTCAAGTAACGTTAGCCTATCAAAAATGACAATTAACCCTCTCACACAAATATAAAAGTACAGTAGGCCCACCTTACAACAAACCAGGCTTCATTTTTATCAATATCATGCAAATCATTACATGCGGTAAAAGCAAATTGCGACTGAAAACGTGGGTATGTGAATTCATCACAACGAGCTGTTTTATATGGAAGCCCATACCAGCCACCAATTTTTTTAATGATTTGTCAATGATAACAACCACAGCTGCAAGTAGCCTAGACAAGCCTATGTGCTCTGATTCCATCTGGGCCTGGCCAGGGGAAATGTAACGTCATGTTTTTATAGCCTAAGCTATGTATTTATAGCCTAAAATAGGCCCATTTATTTTTGTTCAGAGAAAATGTGAATTTGATCAAATTTGGTTTATATTCACACTTCCGGTGGCTAAGCTACCTAGGTCTTTTTAATAAAAAAATTGACTGGAATTAATCAATAAACACAATAGTGATGTTTAGCCGGCGCATCTTTTACATCATGTCACCCTACTGGATTCACGTCATCACGCAACAGACGTCATCAGAGCGCGCAACAGAACAGTGTACTGTCTACACTCGGTTTGTTGTTTTTATTTAATAGCTTTCATTAAATTGTTTTTAAAATCATAGCTGAAGTTTATATTGCTACTGGTTCCGCAAACCGGTCAGCCTTTACGGCTGGGACCGCAAGTTAATGTCCCGGATTCCTGTTAAGTAGCAGTTAGCCTACTCTATTTTCATTATGGCTAACAGCTAATGCTAGCAGTGCTAGCCCACTGGTGTTTTTATCCACGGCTAGGCACAAATGCTTCAGGTGTGAGATGATTTCCACACAATCACAAGATAAAGATAAGGTAGAACTGGAAAATGGACAGGGATTTGTCTGCCCTAAATGCACTACCATCAAGCATCTTAGGGAAGAGATCGTCCGGCTTTTAGCTCAGCTGCGAGAAAAGGAAAACCTGCTTTTGAAGTACACCGACCTTGCTGTAAACCAGTCAAACCAAATCTGTTTTAAATGCCTCCTATAGCAAAGCGTCCGATGAGTCGGGCGGCATTAAACTGTCCCAATCCATCAGACATGTTAAGCTCAACTTCACGGCCCATGGGAGACCAGACACTCGCAAGGCGTAGGAGATTGGGAAGGTAGTCTGGCCACCCATCTATCCGAGAAGATCAGATCCAGCTATCAAACAGCTTTGCCCCACTTGAGACGGACCTACCAGCCCCGGGAGTCAGCACAGATCCTGGGTGTATATCAACAGCCCAGTGGCACCCTCCCCACGGCCACCACAGTTCAGCAGGTCATTTCCCCATCAGATTCCATCATGACCACCATCATTATGGGCAGCTCAATGGTGAGAGATTTTGGCCTGCCCACGGTCTGTGGACCGACCAGGGTCCACTGTCACCCAGGAGCCCATGTCCATGACATCAACTCTCTCCTGCCCACGGTTCTGACCAACTACTCCAATATTGACACCATCGTCACTCACGTAGGTTCTAACGACCTTCGTTTTAGGGAGGACTGCAAAAAATGTTTTAAAGACCCTCACTAGCACTGGGAAGATAATTATCATCTCTGGCCCCCTCCTGTGATACCGAAGGGGTTCTGAACTTTTCAGCTGACTCTTTGCCCTAAACGAGTACCTGAAGAAACTAACCCAATTTATGTTCCTTTAACTCTGCCTTCTAGTGAGTTTATACAAACTGTCATCTCTTACCATTCTGATAGATTGGAGACTGTCAGAAAACGTAACGTTAATAATTTGGTTGTTATTCAATTGGTTACCTTTAGGCAGATGCCCCAGGGGCAAAGTGGCCCACACTCATTGAATATGGCACTTTTAAATGTTAGAGCAATCCCTAGTAAAACCTTTCTCATGAATGACCTCATTATTGAGTGCAAAGTTGATTGCATGTTTCTCACTGAAACATGGCTGTCTTCAGACTGTAGTGCAGCTCTTATTGAAGCCTCCCCCCCCAGACTACATATTTTCATACTCTATCAGAAAAGGGAAAAGGGGTGGGGGGACAGCCTCTATTTTTACTAATGCTCTAAGCTGTAAGGACATTTCATTTGGCGACTTTGGGTCTTTTGAGCATCATGATCTACTATTTAACTGTCAACCACCAGTGCTGGCCATAACCCTATATAGGCCACCAAAGCACTGCCCCACTTTCTTTAAATGATTTCTCTGAACTATTGTCCTTGAGCACTATAAAAAAAATCACTGTGTTGGGCGATTTTAATATTCATGTTGACAAAGAGACTGACTCCAAGGCCATTGAAATTATTAATCTTTTGAGCTCTATGGACAATCCAACATGTTACTGGGCCCAACCGTAACCGCGGCCATACACTGGACCTGGTTATTACCAATGGGCTTTCTATTGACATATCCTCTATTCTTGATGTTGCTTTATCTGATCACAGTGTATTTGTTACTACCTTGATGCCCATAGCACAGGGTAATACTGAACGCATTACTAAGAAATGCCATTGTACCTCTGAAGTTGTAACAGATTTTATTGAGTGTATGAACAATACCCCATCACCTGTTTGGCCTTCCTCTTCTGATGATTTAATTGCTAACTTTAATATCAAATTAAGGGCAACCATTGATGCCATAGCGCCAGTAAAGTTGAAAAAGGCCACATCCAAACGGAGAGCCCCGTGGATGAGTGAGAAAACGACTAAATTAAAGAGAAATTGCAGAGAAGCAGAGCGGAAGTGGAGAAAGTCAAAGTTGCAGGTCCATTATGATATTCTGAGAGAGCAATTTGGCATATATAACAAGGCAATTAGAAATGCCAGACGGGCAAATTTTTCTAACTTGATCACTAAATCAAAATAATTTGAGAGTGCTCTTCCCGACCATTGATGGCCTGATAAATCCTATCCCCCGCAAACCTATGTGAACGTTCCTCCACATCTAAATATGATGAGTTTGCGGCATATTTCAGAGATAAGATTAAAACAATTAGGCTGGGTATCAGTCAAGCAAGACCTGATTAGATGTTTGATGATATGTGTCCTAGCCTACCACGCAAAGGCACTATGGATTTATTTTCCCTGGTTGACACAGATATGCTCAAGTGATAACACAACTTAAGTTTTCTACCTGCCTTCTCGATCCTATCCCCACCACCTTCTTCAAAACTGTTTTTAATTGTTAATCACTCCAACCTTCCACTCTTAAGAACAATTCTGAAGAAATTGGTTTTCAAACAGCTAATTTTTTTTGAAAAACTCCAATCTGGCTCAGCACAGAGACAGCCTTAGTTAAAATGCTAAATGATCTTAGAGCCAACACAGATGCCAAACAGCTCTCTGTCCTTGTACTCTTGGATTTAAGTGCTGCATTCAACACTGTTGACCATGATGTCCCTCTGGACAGACAGGAGAGGTGAGTTGGCCTCTCTGGTCCATTTCTAAATTGGTTTAGGACATAAATTATTTAACCGGTCGAGAGTTTGTCACCCTTGGTGAACATAACTCAGAGAATACATATCATGTAACGTTCCATAAGGTTCGATTTTGGGTTCGGTACTGTTCAGTTTGTTTATATATACACACAGTACATTCGGAAAGTATTCAGATCCCTTGACTTTTTCCACAGTTACATTACAGCCTTATTCTAAAATGGATTAAATTGTTTTTTCCCCCTCATCAATCTACACACAATACCCCATAATGACAAAGCAAAAACAGGTTTAGACATTTTTGTAGATGTATTACAAATACAAAACGGAAATATCACATTTACATACAGTTGAAGTCGGAAGTTTACATACACCTTAGCCAAATACATTTAAACTCAGTTTTTCACAATTCCTGATATTTAATCCCAGTAAATATTCCCTGTCTTAGGTCAGTTAGGACCACCACTTTATTTTAAAAATGTGAAATGTCAGAATAATAGTTGAGAGAATGATTTATTTCAGCTTTTATTTCTTTCATCACATTCCCAGTGGGTCAGATGTTTACATACACTCAATTAGTATTTGGTAGCATTGCCTTTAAATTGTTTAACTTGGGTCAAATGTTTCGGGTAGCCTTCCACAAGCTACCCACAATAAGTTGGGTGAATTTTGGCCCATTCCTCCTGACAGAGCTGGTTTAACTGAGTCAGGTTTGTAGGCCTCCTTGCTCGCACACACTTTTTCAGTTCTGCCCACAAATGCTCTATAGGATTGAGGTCAGGGCTTTGTGATGGCCACTCCAATACCTTAACTCTGTTGTCCTTAAGCCATTTTGCCACAACTTTGGAAGTATGCTTGGGGTCATTGTCCATTTGGAAGACCCAACTTCCTGACTGATGTTTTGGGATGTTGCTTCAATATATCCACATAATTTCCCTTCCTCATGATGCCATCTATTTTGTTTAGTGCACCAGTCCCTCCTGCAGCAAAGCACCCCCAAAGCATGATGCTGCCACCCCCGTGCTTCACGGTTGGGATGGTGTTCTTCGGCTTGCAGGCTACCGCCTTTTTCCTCCAAACATAACGATGGTCATTATGGCCAAACAGTTCTATTTTTGTTTCATCAGACCAGAGGACTTTTCTCGAAAAAGTACGATCTTTGTCCCCATGTGCAGTTGCAAACCATGGTCTGGCTTTTTTCCTCCAGCATCGTCACAAGGTCCTTTGCTGTTGTTCTGGGATTGATTTGCACTTTTCGCACCAAAGTACGTTCATCTCTAGGAGACAGAACGCGTCTCCTTCCTGAGCGGTATGACGGCTGCGTGGTCCCATGGTGTTTATACTTGCGTACTATTGTTTGTTCAGATGAACGTGGTACCTTCAGGCATTTGGAAATTGCTCCCAAGGATGAACCAGACTTGTGGAGGTCTACACATTTTTTTCCTGAGGTCTTGGCTGATTTCTTTTGATTTTCCCATGATGTCAAGCAAAGAGGCACTGAGTTTGAAGATAGGCCTTGAAATACATCCAAAGGTACACCTCCAATTGACTCAAATGATGTAAATTAGTCTATCAGAAGCTTCTAAAGCCATGACATCATTTTCTGGAATTTTTCCAAGCTGTTTAAAGGCACAGTCAACTTAGTGTATGTAAACTTCTGACCCACTGGAATTGTGATACAGTGAATTATAAGTGAAATAATCTGTCTGTAAACAATTGTTGGAAAAATTACTTGTGTCATGCACAAAGTAGATGTCCTAACCGACTTGCCAAAACCATAGTTTGTTAACAAGACATTTGTGGAGTGGTTGAAAAACTAGTTTTAATGACTCCAACCTAACTGTATGTAAACTTCCGACTTCAACTGTAGGTATTCAAACCCTTTACTCAGTACTTTGTTGAAGCACCTTTCGCAGTGATTACAGCCTCGAGTCTTCTTGGGTATGACGCTACAAGCTTGTCACACTTGTACTTGAGGAGTTTCCCCCATTCTTCTCTGCAGATCCTCTCAAGCTCTGTCAGGTTGGATGGGGAGCGTCGCTGCACAGCTATTTTCAGGTCTCTCAAGAGTTGTTCGATCGGGTTCAAGTCCGAGCTCTGGCTCGGCCACTCAAGGACATTCAGAGACTTGTCCCGAAGCCACTCCTGTGTTGTCTTGGCTGTGTGCTTAGGGTTGTTGTCCTGTTGGAAGGTGAACCTTCACCCCAGTCTGAGGTCCTGAGCACTTGGGAGTAGGTTATCATCAAGGCTCTCTCTGTACTTTGCTCCGTTCATCTTTCCCTCGATCCTGACTAGTCTCCCAGTCCCTGCAGCTGAAAAACATCCCCACAGCATGATGCTGCCACCACCATGCTTCACTGTAGGGATGGTGCCAGGTTTCCTCCATACGTGATGCTTGGTATTCAGGCCAAATAGTTTAATCTTGGTTTCATCAGACCACAGAATCTTGTTTCTCATGGTCTGAGAGTCCTTTTGGTGCCTTTTGGAAAACTCCAAAGCGGGCTGTCATGTGCCTTTTACTGAGGAGTGGCTTCCGTCTGGCCACTTTACCATAAAGGCTTGATTGGTGGAGTGCTGCAGAGATGGTTGTCCTTCTGGAAGGTTCTCCCATCTCCACAGAGGAACTCTGGAGCTCTGCCAGAGTGACCATCGGGTTCTTGGTCACCTCCCTGACCAAGGCCCTTCTCCCCCAATTGCTCAGTTTGGCCGGGCGGCCAGCTCTAGGAAGAGTCTTGATAGTTCCAGACTTCTTCCATTTAAGAATGATGGAGGCCACTGTGCTCTTGGGGACCTTCAATGCTGCAGAAATGTTTTGGTACCCTTCCCCAGATCTGTACCTCGACACAATCCTGTCTCGAAGCTCTACAGACAATTCCTTCGACCTCATGGCATGGTTTTAGCTCTGACATGCACTGTCAACTGTGGGACCTTATATAAAACAGGTGTGCGCCTTAACAAATCATGTCCAATCAATTGAATTTACCACAGGTGGACACCAATCAAGTTGTAGAAACATCAAGGATGATCAATGGAAACAGGATGCAACGGAGCTCAATTTCGAGTCTCATAGCAAAGGGTCTGAATACTCATTTTTAATACGTTATGTGGTATTGTGTGTATATTGAGGAGGAAAACATTGTATTTAATATATTAAAGAATAAGGCTGTAACTTGTGGAAAAAGTCCAGGGGTCTGAATACTTTAAGTTTTCGCTCCAACAGCAGTTGTAACTAACCTGACTCCGCTTATCAACCAGCTAATTATTTAATCAGATGCGTTAAGATTAGGGTTGGAGTGAAAACCTACAGAATGGCAGCTCTCCACAAACAGGGTTGGAGATCCCTGTCCAAGGCAATAGATCGCAAAGCAACATCCCCGCTAAACTTTTTGGAAATGGCAAGTTCACTTTCTCATCCATAAATAGTCAAGTGCAAATGCAGTTCAGCAGCTCAAAATCAGCAGGATGTGGGGCATTGTTATTAGGAAGGACATCTACCATGGATGGATCGCTAGAATAATGATTATGATCACACTTCATCAATGTAAATATTATGGGGAGACCTATACATTTGGCAGCCAAGCACGAGTTATCAGTGTAGCCTATTATCGTCTAGACATGACGTTGAAATATCTTCACGCCTACAATAACAACCTCCAGGCTTCCATCATAAGAGTCAATTCAATTTGAAAAAATTAAGAATTACAGGGGGCAGTTTGGAAAAATTAATCCTGTGTGAATCGTCCTCTGGAATAGCGCACATGCTTGAATAATAATTACAAAACCAACGTCTCTAGTAATACCTGTCCGAATAGGGCTATAACATAGCAAAGAATAGGCTTATCAGTGTCAAGTGCGCCGCATCATCCCACGGGATCCGTCAAGGCTGCACACAGCAGAAAAATCACTAATATATTCTAGTTCCTACACCTCACCTTCTATATTCAAACAAAATAGGCCTTTTATAGGCAAATTGGCAGCATCATGCTCAAGTGAGTCCTCTAGAACGCAAATGTAGTCTTCCTAGTAGGACTCTGCAATAATGAGGTCGTCTGTATGTGTGCGCACATCCGTTCCAGCATGTTTAGGGAGTCAAGCAAAAGTCGACTCCAATCACAGGAGTCGGAGTCAGCTCCAAAAATCCTTGAGTCGTGCACCACTAGTTTTAAGGTCTCTGCACTGGCTGCCTGTGAGTTTTAGAATTACTTTAAATATTATTCTATTGGTTTTTAAATCAATCCACGATTGTGCACCCAATACATGTCAGACATGCTTCTAAGTTATGTACCCAGTAGGTCCCTCAGGTCCTCTGGCACTGGCCTTATAACTATCCCAAAGCCTAGGACCAAGAGGCATGGAGGCAGCTTTTAGTTACTATGCCCCCAGCCTCTGGAATAGCCTGCCAGAGAACCTGAGGGGATCCGCAACTGTGGACATAATTAAAATTGATCTTAAAAACAGCTTTGCTTTTCCTTAGGGTTCTTTTTAGTCGTTCAGTTTTTATTGCTATTCTTTTGTTTATCCTCTTATGTTAGTTGTGTAGTAAATATTTGTTTTTATTTTCATTGTTTTTATTAGTTTTTTCTCCTGTGAAGCACATTGTGTTGCATTCCATGTCTGAAATGTGCAGTAAAATAAAATTTGACTTGATATACTGTATGATTACCCTGTTAGTCTTTTTGTTAGTTTTGTCCAATCGCAGGTGTCTCTGTCTGTGTAAAAGGTTTGTTTTCATCCTCCCTAAGGACAGTAGTTTTTCCAGGATAAAAAAACAACAACATATGACCTGATCAGAAATCAAAGCCCATACAAAACAGTTTATTTTGTTAATGTGTTTTATTTTTTTATATATTTTTTTACAGCTGATTTATTACTATGTCAAACGCTACGACTAGGGTCCAGAGTTGGTTAGGTTAGCCTACTACCAGATCAGAAAAAACTATGGGCCCCAGGAAAACCATTGCCCCCATGCCACCACCCTGGGACCTGTGGTGCCACATCTGAAATCACCACACAATGTTTTAAATTATTTTTTATTTATTTTTTAAGCTACATTTTACATGGTTTTGGTGGTGGGGATGGGCTTCCATATTTTACATGGCTCACTGCAGCAGGTAGCTACTGCGACAATTTCAGAATTGTCTCAACAACAAAAAAACGAAATGTCTCAAATTTTAGGAAAATGTCTATACATTTCAGCCGCTTCAAAAATATGGTTCTGCTATTACCATTTATACTGCAGGAGTGTAAACTCAATGAGACAATTCTGTTTACACTGCCCTCCTTCTAGTGGGGCAACTGTCAGGCGAGTGCCGTGCGCTACCTCCATAGGTAGCGGTCGAGATGTAGCAATTACGCAAGTTTACATTTGAGTAATGTGTAGCCGACTGTATTTTTACGAAAAGTGTAGCAAGTGTGAAGAGGTTCTAAGCTACTCAGCATGATTAAGCAAAAACCCAGCAGATTATTCTCGCTGTAATAACCAAACAGAGCGGTAACAGCATCACTCCCCGTAGTTTGAGCTTTGTGTGATAATCAGGGGCTTACATATTGTCAGTCTGAGCGGAGGTTAATAGATGGGCAGACCAGGGGGCTAACACTGTGAAGTCTACATATCAACCAACAGCGAGAAGTGAATTACTGGTACAGATACGGTCAAGCATATTGGCACCCATGCACGATTCACTCTCTTCTAAAATAAATTGAAAAAACATTGTGCATGTTTGATTTACAACTGCACAGAACCAAAAATGAAATTTGAGATTTTTCACTTCAGTCAGAAAAAATATTTGCACACAAGAAAAATACAAAACCATAAAATGGAGTTAAAAAAGGCAAGTGAAAAGTGCATGTGCAGGAGAGGAAGAAAAAAAACTGAGGGGCTTGTAAGGCACCTCCCCTTTCAAATATTTATACAACAAAATAAATACATTGTCTCCTGATTTAATAAAACATAATTAAATAGTTGAGGATTTAAAGAAAATGAAAAACAATGTATTAAAAAAAATAATAATAATAATTAAACCTTTATTTAACTAGGCATGTCAGTTCAGAACAAATTCTTATTTACAATGACGGCCTACACCGACCAAACCCGGACGACGCTGGGCCAATTGTGCGCCGCCCTATGGGACTCCCAATCACGGCCGGTTGTGATACAGGCTGGAATCGAACCAGGGGGTCGCCTCAAGCACTGAGATGCAGTGCCTTAGACCACTGCGCCACTCGGGAGCCCAATCAGTGGTTAATCAATAGTGGCAGAAGATTATTGGGATGAGTCATTGTATGGAATGTCCAGGAGATCTTTTTTCATTTTGTATTTGAAGGAGTGCAGTTCTTGAGGTGTTCCGGGAAACTGTTCCCCAAAATAACTGAGTATTGAATTTGAAAAGATATTGAAAAGAAACAGGGAGAAGGTTCATTTTGAATGGAAATACAAAAATATATTAGTTGAAGTCGATTGATTTCTTAAATGTTGAGAATTTGAAGATAAAAGAGTGGAGAGGAACTAGCACGACTGTCGGAATGAGTTGCCATCCTCAAACAGTCTCTGTAGACCAGGGGTGTCAAACAAATGTTGGCCCAGGGGCAGCATTCAGTCTTCAACAAGGTCCGGAGGGCCGCACTGAAAATTGGTTATATTTCCTTGCCGCTAAAATAAAATAAAAAGTCCTCCATTCATCGTTTTTTCAATTTTCCATGCTCTGTCTAGCTTTCACTTCAGTGTTTATTAGAGAGCTGGACACAGTCAAGAAACTGCATGAATGTAGGTCCATTATAATTTCTACACAGTTTCGATTTCATTTTAGTCATTTTAAAGTACAATGCATTCGGAAAGTGGTCTGACCATTGTCTAGACGATAATAGGCTACACTGATAACTCGTGCTTGGCTGCCAAATGTATAGGTCTCCCCGTAATATTTACATTGATGAAGTGTGATCATAATCATTATTCTAGCGATCCATCCATGGTAGATGTCCTTCCTAATAACAATGCCCCACATCCTGCTGATTTGAGCTGCTGAACTGCATTTGCACTTTACTATTTATGGTTGAGAAAGTGAACTTGCCATTTCCAAAAAGTTTGGCGGGGATACTGCTTTGCGATCTATTGCCTTGGACAGATTAAATAATTAGCTGGTTGATAAGCGGAGTCAGGTTAGTTACAACTGCGGATGGAGCGAAAACTTACAGGAAGGTAGCTCTCCAGGAACAGGGGTGGAGAGCCCTGCCTAGGATAACAGCCAGCCAGGGTTTCATTAAATAAGCTATAGGCAATGCTTTTTTTGTTGCACATTTTAGGCCTACTTACACTGATGCATTTGGCGATGTTCAACTTCAATTCACTGGCAGTACGAAGAATAGCTTAGCCATACTCGATGATAGCCTAATTTACAGTTCTTTCAGAAAGTATTCAGACCCCTTGACTTTTTCCACATTGTTACATTACAGCCTAAAATGTATTAATCTACACAGAACACCCCATAATGACAAAGCAAAAACAGGTTTGTTTCCAAATGTATTAAAAATTAAACGGAAATACCTTATTTACATAAGTATTCAGACCCTTTCTTATGAGACTTCGAAATTGAGCTCAGGTGCATCCTGTTTCCATTTATCATCCTTGAGATGTTTCTACAACTTGATTGGAGTCCACCTGTGGTAAATTCAATTGATTGGACATGATTTGGAAAGGCACACATGCCTGTCTATATAAGGTCCCACAATTGACAGCGCATGTCAGAGCAAAAACCAAGGCATGAGGTCGAAGGAATTGTCCGTAGAGCTTCGAGACAGGATTGTGTCGAGGCACAGATCTGGGGAAGGGTACCAAAAAAATTCTGCCGCATTGAAGGTCCAAGAACACAGTGGCCTCCATCATTCTTAAATGCAAGACATTTGGAACCACCAACTCTTCTTAGAGCTGGCCACCTGGCCAAACTGAGCAAATCGGGGGAGAAGGGCCTTGGTCAGGAAGATGGCCAAGAACCCGATGGTCACTCTGACAGAGCTTCAACGTTCCTCTGCGTAGATGGGAGAACCTTCCAGAAGGACAACCATCTCCGCAGCACCACCAAATCAGGCCTTTATGGTAGTGGTCAGACGGAAGCCCGTCCTCAGTAAAAGGCACATGAAAGCCCACTTGGAGTTTGCCAAAAGGCACCTAAAGGACTCTCAAACCATGAGAAACAAGATTCTCTGGTCTGATGAAAGCAAGATTGAACTCTTTGGCCTGAATGCCAAGCGTCATGTCTGGAGGAAACCTGGCACCATCCCTACGGTGAACCATGGTGGTGGCAGCATCATGCTGTGGGGATGTTTTTCAGCGGCATGGACTGGGAGACTAGTCAGGATCGAGGGAAAGATGAACGGAGCAGAGTACAGAGAGATCCTTGATGAAAACCTGCTCCAGAGCGCTCAGGACCTCAAACTGGGGTGAAGGTTCACCTTCCAACAGGACACCGACCTTAAGCACACAGCCAAGACAACACAGGAGTGGCTTCGGGACAAGTCTCTGAATGTCCTTGAGTGGCCCAGTCAGAGCCCGAACTTGAACCCGATCAAACATCTCAGGAGACTTGAAAATAACTGTGCAGTGACGCTCCCAATCCAACCTGACAGAGCTTGAGAGGATCTGCAGAGAATAATAATAGTAACTCCCCAAATACAGGTGTGCCAAGCTTGTAGCGTCATACCCAAGAAGACTCGAGGCTGTAATCGCTGCCAAAGGTGCTTCAACAAAGTACTGATTAAAGGGTCCGAATACTTATGTAAATGTCATATTTCCTGGGGGGTTTTTTTAATTCTAAAAACCTGTTTTTGCTTTGTCATTATGGGTTATTGTGTGTGGATTGATTTATACATTTTAGAATAAGGCTGTAATGTAACAAAATGTGAAATAAGTCAAGGGATCTGAATACTTTCCGAATGCTGATGACAACAATACCTTTTGCAATTTTATTGGAGACAAATGAAATGAGATCTTTCCAGTTTCTTATTGCCAATGAGGATTCCACAGAATTTGGCAGATTGAACGCGGGATAGTAAATTATTGGATATACTGATTTCTTCATGGAAGGTTGTATATTTTGTAAGAGCTTTATTTGCTTTGAACCAGTTGCCTACATTATTTATGATTAGTCTTTCACTGTTAAACTTGAATCATGCCCCATATGAATTAATTTGGCCTTTCTGACAAGCATGGCTTAGGGCCAAAGTAGATGTGCAGGGGGACAATGAGTGAAGCCTCCCTTGGGAGTTGAGGTCAGCCTTCTTGACATACACACTTCACACACACACACACACACACATACATCACTGGCAACAGGACCAGAGGTGCCAGTAGAGTCTACATACTAAATCAAAGGTCCAAGCAGAACCCCAGCAGGATAGAGAAATGCAGATGGGATGAAATACATTGGATGGAAAACTAGATGGATCTCAGGGTGGAGACAGACAGGTCAGAGGGGAAGGGGGGGCTAAACAAAATAAAATAACAAGAACCTGCACTGCTGAAGCCCCCTCCGCTCTCTCCCCCATCCCATAACACGCTACTCTGCCCGAGACTCAGCAAACACCTTTGCCCTTTTACATTGTTGGGTAGAGTTCAGCCCAAACACCCACCCTGGGACCCTTGGCGCTGCTGGAGGCCCTTTCCACTGGCCGTGCTTTGGAATGGGTGTGAGTGCGTGAACCCACTGCACCATGGGCCTCTAACAGGCACTTCATCATGAGGGTAGTGACACGGTTTGGGCCCAGGGTGCTCTCCACTGCTGTGTGGCTCTACTGACTGGAGCTTTGATTGTTCTAGCAGGGAGAGACTGGGCCGAGATGACGACGGTCAGTCAGATGGATTAGATAGACAGAGACAGATAGCTGGAGAGAGCTAAGCCGCTGAAGTATCAGCAGGTGACTGGCCCACATGCTTGGCTGGGAGAAGGTCCCTTGACCGGAGTGTCAGATCATCGCGCAATGCTGCTGGATCACAAAACCAACATGTCCACGATAGAGCTACCTGCTTTCTCTAATCTTCAGTTCACTATTCAAAACGAGGGTGGATCCAAGGATGAAGCCTAGGCAGTATAGCAATAGAAATGCCTACCCGGATCACATATGTGTAACTAAACTATGTAGCTACACATTACATCTAATTTAGAACCGAGAACTTGCAAGGAAATCTGTGGCGAGAGGAGTCTCCGCAGATCATGCAGCCCAGGGTTGAGGATGCCTTGCAGTGGCGAGCAGAGTGGATATGGAGGAGCAGGTAGGGGTAAGTTGTGCATGTGTGTGTGGTGTCAGGGTTTCCGTTAGGAAAATGTGGCGTCAGACACTGTGACCGGGAAGATTTTAATTTACCGGCCATTTGAGAAATTTACCGGACACATATGCATTAGGGCGTCCACCGACAGTGCTCTGAATGACAGAAATCACATTTAGATCATGGTAATTCATCTTAACAGAACATACAACTCCTGTAATGAAGCAGCGAGCTAGCGAGAGAGTGGAACGTCTCCCTGGAGTCACTTTTCGTCCTGATCTTCCAAGGCCCTTTCAGCGCCACAACATGATATAATCTACGGCGGAGGGGTAGAGATCCCCCTCTGCTGGTGACACTTAGTATCACACTGGATACTTACCTTGGGCAGGCTGGCCAGTGGGGTGGGGGAGAGGGTCAGCTCAACGTCTAGTTCAGGGGCTTGGGTATCCTCCTTATGCTTGACATCCAGGATCAGCTGGGCAAGGAAGTTCTGCTGGAAGCGAGTCCATTTGCCCAGAGCACCTGCGTGGAGCAAAGACCTCATCCAATTACCATGTTATACTTACACTTCTATGACCAAAACTGTAAGCCTTCTAAAGACCAGGCTGTTACTGTATGTTGAGACTGTTACTTACCTATCATGTTCATCTCTAGGCCAGAGAGTTCGTTGGCCCGTTGGAAGTGCTCCTTGGCTGGGTTGTACTCATAGTAGGTCAGAGAGGTGTAGCCACATTCAAGGTGGAACTGGATGGACAGGTTCCGGAGGGTTCCATCAGAGAACAGAGGCTCACACTTCATTACTGCAGAGAAGATGAGGGGGGTAAAAGGATAAGATGTCATTCTATTTTAGTTAAATGTATAACTATTTGCATTGTTATCATAATCTATTATCAGTTCAGAGCGGTGTAAAACAAATATTGTTTTTCACTTCTTCAAAGTTTTCAAAAGATACCATCCCACATCCCTTTTAGCACATCTACTCCTAAAACAGAAGTATTCAGCATTTTTTAAATCACGGACATCCCTTGAAGACCATCCAGAGGTCCATTAGAGCTCAGTGCACCTGCAGACCATTCCCATGAGGCCATTCGTCAGCAACATCGTGAGCGAGAGATACCTTGAGGCGACACATTAAAGAGAAGAGGTGTTTTGGCTTTGTCCTTTGCTCTACCTCTCCCCGTCCGATAGGATTACCAGTTTGGTCTCGTTGAAGGCTGTGCGCGGTGTGGATATTATCCCTGGCTCCTAACGTGTATAATTCATGATGCGGTGTACCCTCGCATTCCCCCATTCAACATTTATGAGGCAGCCCGGGAGAGTGCCAAGGAGATTTACTCTGCGCCTTGTCACCGTCACCGTGTCACCTTCACACCAGGAAATTCGCTTCCTGGGCTGTTGTGAAATGTGCAACGGGAGTTTTATTAAATTTTTTTACACATGATTTGGAGTCAAATATCGATATAATATTGTCCAAAAATAATATTGTAATACGTAACTGTATTGCCTGCGCCCCCCCGCCATCACTACTACCTACCCATTTCACTTAGCTTCAAAACGTTTTCTCCTATTTCATGCCTACTGATCACGACCCTGGCAGCAAATGAGTACAGCGTGACATGAAAGCAACCATATTATATTAGCATGGGCCCACACAGAACAAATGAGCATTTATCTTGACGGGTTTCCAGCTAATCCTTTTATTAAGTCTGTTATCTGGGCATTGTTAGAATGAACATTGACTGATTAATGAATTCTCAGGAAATGTTATGGTAGAGTGAAAAAGAGAGCAAATGAAAACAGGTCACAATAACAGTCAGTGCTTGAAATAAATTTTTATTTTAACCCATTTTCTCGGCGTCAACTCAAAACCAACAGCAATGCGTAGGAGGGGAAAATGGATTGTAAAAATCCCCTTTTCCATCTGCATGCCTCTCACAACCAGGAGCTCACACAGAGTAGTAAAAGGGATTGTGTGGTCTTTCGCTGGCTGCTCCTCTGGAATATGGATTGGCTTTCATCGCCAGCAGAGCCTGGTCACCCTTCACACACTGTTAAGCGTCACTCTCACACACCCCCACAACAAAAATCTGCAAACCAACATTTCAAGCATAACAGAAGTCACCTATAATCTTAAACCGTGGTCTGCTACTAATGACCTGGTGGCAGGTCTATGCAATAGGATAAACCAATGCTGGGCAAACAAGTGGACTATAATGAGCTCAAACCACCCTGAAAGAAAGGGTAAACAAAAAAAAGGGGGGGGGGGGGGTTTCAAGAGGGAGAGTTATGAAAGTGCCCTTTAGTCTCATTTTCACAATTTCTTCAACTTATATGAGGAAAAGGGGAAAACTCAATTGTGCACACTGGCTAAACCAATATCAAAGACTAATACTCCATTATGGAAGGGATAAACGCAGACGTTCTCGGAACAAGGCGGAGCAGAGTCCCTTTGCGGAGTTCATTTTTCCAAGGCAATGTACAGAACGGAGGTGTTTATTCCACTTATACCATAGTTACCCAAGAAAACAATACTAAAGAACATTTACCGGTAGAAATACAATTTCGTTCATATACAGGGCATTCGGAAAGTATTCAGACCCGTTGACTTTTTCCATATTTTGTTACGTTACAGCCTTATTCTATAATGGATTAAATAAATAAAAATCCTCAATCTACACACAATACCCCATAATGACAAAGTGAAAACAGAAATACCTTATTTACATAAGTATTCAGCCCCTTTGCTATGAGACTCGAAACTGAGCTCAGGTACATCCTGTTTCCATTGATTATCCTTGAGATGTTTCTACAACTTGATTGGAGTCCATCTATGGTAAATTAAATTGATTGGACATGATTTGGAAAGGCACACACACACACACACACCTGTGAGGGGAAACAAGTATTTGATTCCCTACTGATTTTGTACGTTTGCCCACTGACAAAGAAATGATCAGTCTATAATTTTAATGGTAGGTTTATTTGAACAGTGAGAGACAGAATAACAACAACAAAATCCAGAAAAACGCATGTCAAAAATGTTATGAATTGATTTGCATTTTAATGAGGGAAATAAGTATTTGACCCCTCTGCAAAACATGACTTAGTACTTGGTGGCAAAACCCTTGTTGGCAATCACAGAGGTCAGACGTTTCTTGTAGTTGGCCACCAGGTTTGCACACATCTCAGGAGGGATTTTGTCCCACTCCTCTTTGCAGATCTTCTCCAAGTCATTAAGGTTTCGAGGTTGACGTTTGGCAACTCGAACCTTCAGCTCCCTCCACAGATTTTCTATGGGATTAAGGTCTGGAGACTGGCTAGGCCACTCCAGGACCTTAATGTGCTTCTTCTTAAGCCACTCCTTTGTTGCCTTGGCCGTGTGTTTTGGGTCATTGTCATGCTGGAATACACATCCACGACCCATTTTCAATGCCCTGGCTGAGGGAAGGAGGTTCTCACCCAAGATTTGACGGTACATGGCCCCGCCCATCGTCCCTTTGATGCTGTGAAGTTGTTCTGTCCCCTTAGCAGAAAAACACCCCCAAAGCATAATGTCTCCACCTCCATGTTTGACGGTGGGGATGGTGTTCTTAGGAACATAGGCAGCATTCCTCCTCCTCCAAACACGTTGAGTTGATGCCAAAGAGCTCGATTTTGGTCTCATCTGACCACAACACTTTCACCCAGTTCTCCTCTGAATCATTCAGATGTTCATTGGCAAACTTCAGACGGGCCTGTATATGTGCTTTCTTGAGCAGGGGGACCTTGCGGGCGCTGCAGGATTTCAGTCCTTCACGGCGTAGTGTGTTACCGATTGTTTTCTTGGTGACTATGGTCCCAGCTGCCTTGAGATCATTGACAAGATCCTCCCGTGTAGTTCTCATGATCATTGCAACTCCACAAGGTGAGATCTTGCATGGAGCCCCAGGCCGAGGGAGATTGACAGTTATTTTGTGTTTCTTCCATTTGCGAATAATTGCACCAACTGTTGTCACCTTCTCACCAAGCTGCTTGGCGATGGTCTTGTAGCCCATTCCAGCCGTGTGTAGGTCTACAATCTTGGCCCTGACATCCTTGTAGAGCTCTTTGGTCTTGGCCATGGTGGAGAGTTTGGAATCTGATTGATTGATTGCTTCTGTGGACAGGTGTCTTTTATACAGGTAACAAGCTGAGATTAGGAGCACTCCCTTTAAGAGTGTGCTCCTAATCTCAGCTCGTTACCTGTATAAAAGACACCTGGGAGCCAGAAAGCTTTCTGATTGAGAGGGGGTGAAATACTTATTTCCCTCATTAAAATGCAAATCAATTTATAACATTTTTGACATGCGTTTTTCTGGATTTTGTTGTTGTTATTCTGTCGCTCACTGTTCAAATAAACCTACCATTAAAATTATAGACTGATCATTTCTTTGTCAGTGGGCAAACGTACAAAATAGGCAGGGGATCAAATACTTTTTTCCCCTCACTGTATATAAGGTCCCACAGTTGACAGTGCATGTCAGAGCAAAAACCAAGCCATGGGGTCGAAGGACTTGTCCGTAGAGCTCCGAGACAGGATTATGTCAAGATTAAACCAAGATTGAACTCTTTTTTGGCCTGAATGCCAAGCATCACATCTGGAGGAAACCTGGCACCATCCCTATGGTGGTAGCAGCATTATGCTGTGGGGATGTTTTTCAGCGGCAGGGACTGGGAGACTAGTCAGGATCGAGGGAAAGAGTCAGGATCGAGGGAAAGATGAACGGACCACAGTACAGAGAGATCCTTGATGAAAACTTGCTCCAGAGTGCTCAGATCCTCAAACTGGGGCAAAGGTTCACCTTCCAACAGGACAATGACCCTAAGCACACAGCCAAGACAACGCAGGAGTGGCTTTGGGAGAAGTCTCTGAACGTCCTTGAGTGACCCAGTCAGAGCCCGGACTTGAACCCGATCGAACATCTCCGGAGAGACTTGAAAATAGCTGTGCAGCGACGCTCCCCATCAAACCTGACAGAGCTTGAGAGGATCGGCAGAGAAGAATGGGAGAAACTCCCCAAATACATAGATTTGCTTTGTCATTATGGGGTATTGTGTGTAGATTGATGAGGAAAAAACCCAATTTAATCAATTTTAGAATAAGGCTGTAACGTAACAAAAATGTTGAAAAAGTCACAGGGTCTGAATACTTTCCGAATGCACTGTATGTATGTACAGTACCAGTCAAAAGTATGGACACACCTACTCATTCAAGGGTTTTTCTTAATTTTTACTATTCTCTACATTGTAGAATAATAGGGAAGACTTCAGAACTAAAAAATAACACGTATGGAGTCAAGTAGTAACCAAAAAAAATGTTAAACAAATCAAAATATATTTTATATTTGAGATTCTTCAAAGTAGCCACCCCTTGCCTTGATGACAGCTTTGCACACTCTTGGCATTCTCTCAACCAGCTTCATGAGGTAGTCACCTGGAATCCATTTCAATTAACAGGTATGCCTTGTTAAAAGTTCATTTGTGGAATTTCTTTCCTTCTTAATGCGTTTGAGACAATCAGTTGTCTTGTGACATGGTAAGTCCATATTATGGCAAGAACAGCTCAAATAAGCAACGAGAAACGACAGTCCATCATTACTTTAAGACATGAACGTTTGAAAGTTTCTTCAAGTGTAGTCGCAAAAACCATCAAGCGCTATGATGAAACTGGCTCTCATGAGGACCGCTACAGGAAAGGAAGACCCAGAGTTAGCTCTGCTGCAGGGGATAAGTTCATTAGAGTTACCAGCCTCAGATTGCAGCCTTAATGCTTCACAGAGTTCAAGTAACAGACACATCAACTGTTCAGAGGAGACTGTGTGAATCAGGCCTTCATGGTCGAATTGCTGCAAAGAAACCACTACTAAAGGACACCAATGAGAAGAAGAGAATTGCTTGGGCCAAGAAACACGAGCAATGGCCATTAGACCGGTGGAAATCTGTCCTTTGGTCTGGAGTCCAAATTTGTCTTTGTGAGACTCAGAGTAGATGAACGGATGATCTCTGCATGTGTGGTTCCCACCGTGAAGTATGGAGGAGGAAGTGTGATTGTGCTTTGCTGGTGACACTGTCAGTGATTTATTTAGAATTCAAGGCACACTTAACCAGCATGGCTACCACAGCATTCTGCAGCAACACGCCATCCCATCTGGTTTGCGCTTAGTGGGACTATCATTTGTTTTTCAACAGGACAATGACCCAAAACACACCTCCAGGCTGTGTAAGGGCTATTTTACCAAGAATGAGAATGAAGGAGAGCTGCATCAGATAACCTGGCCTCCACAATCACCTGACCTCAACCCAGTTGAAATGGTTTGGGATGAGTTGGACCGCAGAGTGAAGGAAAAGCAGCCAACAAGTGCTCAGCATATGTCATCAAGGCAAAGGTGATTGTTTAACACTTTTTTGGTTCCTACATGATTCCATATGTGTTATTTCATAGTTTTGATGTCTTCACTATTATTCTACAATGTAGAAAATAGTAAAAATAAAGAAAAACCCTTGAATGAGCAGGTGTGTCCAAACTTATGACTGGTACTGTATGTATGTATGTATGTATGTATGTATGTATGTATGTATGTATGTATGTATGTATGTTATTTATTTATTTATTTTTGCAACTAGATAACGCGACCCAGTTGTTTGTTCTATATGTTCCGGCAACGTTCTAATCCCTTGCTTGTTAGCTAGCCAAATAGCTACAGCTAACACAGCCACAACCTCTGCAGCCAGAATAACAGCAAAGGCGCTGCATTTGCGTTAGTTTAAGCGGTTTTCTATTAACATTCATTTGGATATATCCATAACGAGTGGATGCCTGATTTTGCCTGGCATAGCTAGAAAAGTTTGCCTTCTCGTCAGGACACGCAACACTGTTCATTACGAGGAGATCGCATTGTATATCAAACACTAGGCTAGAAGCCAGCTAAATAATTGATTGCTAGCGAGCCTGCAAATATGACAACTGAATAAAAAAAATATCTGTTGCTAAAAACAGCTGGGCAAACTAGAAAACATGTGGGAAGATTTGACAGCATACCGCCACTTGCGTAATGACTGCAACAGCAGGGACAGGAGAAATTCATGTTCATCCCTCACCATGTTAGGTCATCAGATGCTCCAAAAAAATATGTCTGCAAAAACAAATAAATGCTAGCTAGGTAGCTAAGTTTTTCTTCGTTGGACCTGCGGTTCCAATGTATACAATTTTGGTTTGTGTGGTTGTCATTTTAGCTTTCTGTTTCTTTGTAGCAAGTAGTACGGTCTGCATGTGTAGGCGCATATTGAGTCATGATTGCAAGGTGTCACAATCTCTTTTCCAACTGCCCTGTTATCTGGATTTAAT
Source organism: Coregonus lavaretus (assembly GCF_964263955.1). Taxonomy (NCBI): domain Eukaryota; kingdom Metazoa; phylum Chordata; class Actinopteri; order Salmoniformes; family Salmonidae; genus Coregonus; species Coregonus lavaretus. The sequence continues at coordinate 47,801,368 of NC_139988.1, forward strand.
GCCCATTCTAGAACGCCTTTCAAGCCAATCAGATACGAGTATTCAACAATTCTGTGGTATAAACATAAACAATAGGTACTATGTAATGTCTTTCTTCAGTGATTTGTTGCCCACCACCGCAGTGGGAATGAGCGCAAAGTACAGCGCAGCCAATAGAACCACCACATATGCCAACAGGGAACAACCAAGCCAAGTCATTTCTTCACAGCACCACCACACTGGGGGCTTTTGGCACTCAATCTGTCAACAGTGAGAGGTGCAAACCACCTGTGTTTGTATCACCTGTATTAGGTGTTTTAGTCATGCTCAATCAACCATCACTTTGGAGAATGCAGAGGACATGGATTTTTCTAAGATGAACTATGACTATTAGAGAATGTCTCAGCGAACAATAATTAATTTTATTTTACAATATGGCAGTACATAATTCCATTTGTGACCAAAAAAAACACTTAAGAGAGAAGGGAGCAAATATTGAGAGGGATTGCGTTCCGAACCTAACATCCCCTTCTATGTGTGAAAACCTCAGCAGAGCTGCTCCCATGAAAATGTCCCCAACATTAATGCAATGTGTTTGAAAGCGGGGTTGGCGTCAGCAGCCCAGCAGCAGTGACAGGCTGGCCACGGCGCTTGGCGAACTCTCAAACTGGAGCAGATTCCTACCCTAGCTGTATGTGGCATAGATCTGGCTGGGCACTGGAGGTGTCAGCAAGGCTGCTTGGGTTTTTCAAACAACCCCGGCCCCTGCGTTCTTCTGCGGTTTTCCTTCCTTGTTTCTGCCGGACCATTGAGCGCATATAGACAAGACGATAGGACGGTGTGGTGTGTCTGACATGGAAAACAGACTTCTTTATTGACAGCCAAACTGATAGGACGTATCACACTGTCCGAGTAGTCCAATGCCCTGCTATTCACTACAGGAGCCAGTGCTGTATTCAGTACCAGTGCCTCTTCTCATCCAACTTCACTAACAGCAACTCTAGCCAGCCCACTCATTCCATTAGCACACCACTGATGATCATCATATTAGCTCCATGCGGGAAAGGTGGAGCGTTGCTGCAATGTGCGAACATAAAGACATTCTTCCTCTATTAAATCTCTCATCCATCCCCCTACCATGGGTTCTCTAGGGATGCCTCCCATTGTTGAGGAAATTAGGGCTTTCAACGCAGTGCTCACTATAGCCATTGAGAGGGCGGGCTGCCTGGCACCAGCCCCAATGTTTAGATCCCTGCCTGGCACCAGTGCCAATATTTATATCCCCCACTCCCACCAGGATATGCCCAGGTGCCTCAGCCCACACAGAGCCCCTGTAGCAGGCCAAGGTGGGGCAGGGCTGATCCTTCCTGCTTACGTCTCTCCTAGGGTCTGAGGCAGACAGGAGTTCCACTGGTAGGCTGACTGACTTCATCCTCCAGGTGGGGGAGAGAGAGACTCCAACGCTGCTGACGTTGGCCCCAAATTAATTAGTCGATGATGGGAAATTCAATATAAAAAAACGTTATCCCCGGGCAATATTTGTACACAAAATATGTGAGCAAATTAATATCTATTGAAAAATAATAAATCTTCAATTCTGGAGCCCTATATTTAGAGTGTAAAATATACACTACATTACCAAAGGTATGTGGACAGCATCCCGGAGTCGCCTCTTCACTGTTGACGTTGTCACTGGTGTTTTGCAGGTACTATTTAATGAAGCTGCCAGTTGAGGACCTGTGAGGAGTCTGTTTCTCAAACTAAACACTAATGTATTTGTCCTCTTGCTCAGTTGTGCACCGGGGCCTCCCACTCCTCTTTCTATTCTGGTTAGAGCCAGTTTGCGCTGTACTGTGACGGGAGTAGTACACAGCGTTGTACGAGATCTTCAGTTTCTTGGCAATTTCTCGCATGGAATAGCCTTCATTTCTCAGAACAAGAATAGACTGACGAGTTTCAGAAGAAAGTTATTTGTTTCTGGCCATTTTGATCCTGTAATCGAACCCACAATTGCTGATGCTCCAGATACTCAACTAGTCTCAAGAAGGCCAGTTTTATTGCCTCTTTAAATCAGCACAACAGTTTTCAGTTGTGCTAACATAATTGCAAAAGGGTTTTCTAATGATCAATTAGCCTTTTAAAATGATAAACTTGGATTAGCAAACACAACGTGCCATTGGAACACAGGACTAATGGTTGCTGATAATGGGCCTCTGTACACCTATGTAGATATTCCATTAAAAATCAGCCGTTTCCAGCTACAATAGCCATTTACAACATTAACAATGTCTACACTGTATTTCTGATCAATTTGATGTTATTTTAATGGACCAAAAAAATATTTTTCTTTCAAAAACAATAACATTTCTAAGTGACCCCAAACTTTTGAACGGTAGTGTATACACACACACACACACACATATATATATATATATAGATATTTCAAGTTTAGCCAATTTGGATCTAGGTATAATTTCACAAGCTCTGAATTCAGCTAACAAGGCGAAACAGTTGAATTGTTAAGAACACAACCTTCTGTCGATCTCCAACTGTTTGAACAACATGATACCCTGTCCACTTTGTTCAGATGTTGAAATCAAGTGGCATAACTTATTTCTCAGAATGAGAACGAGTTACCAATTCCTTATAATTGTTTAATGCTTATTGCACATTTATAAAACAGTCATCCAAACAGCTTGTATAACAATCTTTATTTGACTAAAATGCTGCAAGCGATACGTGGTACCGTAATGCGTGTGCGACAAACTGCGCATTCATTTTTCAGAATGAATGTTCAATGGTACATCCGTTTTAGTAGTGTCTGCTCTGCTCGAAATTTGAGGAGTTGAAACAAACAGGGTATGGTTCGAAAGGTTAACTTCTCCTCTATTACAGTAAAAATAATGTCTCAATGTGTTGGAGTCCATATGACAGATTCTGTTGGACCAAACCTCAAATGCAAATAGCGAGTTGAAACCGCTTGTCAGAGAGGAAGATGTGATCTCTCAACTTTGTTGGCGTGAGAGGCAGGGGGAGGGGCTTGGTGTGTGTAAACCATAGAAGAAGCAAGAGGTTTCACTCGCTAAAATCTGTCCAAAATAAGCCCAATGCTTTTCTATGGGCTTAATTTGGACCTAAGCTTGTCGCCTGCCTTCAAGCCTTTGGGACGACTCCCCCCATTGTTAGGGTGGAGACATGCATCTCTTCATTATATACAGATCTCTAGTGTAAATGGGGAGGTGCACACAGCACAGAAGGAGCGAAAGAGACAAGACCAAAAATACAACACGAGAAAAAGCGGACAAAAGCTCAGAAAAACGAAAAATAACAAAACCTTGATTCTTGCGATACAGGCATTTGGAATATCGAGCCAAAACCAATTTTAATTAATCAAATTCATTCGATATATCGTCCAGCCCTACTTTAGCGTTAAGATTTCCCTTCACTGGAACTAAGGGGCCTAGCCCGAACCATGAAAAACAGCCCCAGACCATTATTCCTCCTCCACCAAACTTTACAGTTGGCACTATGCAGTCGGGCAAGTAGCGTTCTCCTGGCATCTACCAAACCCAGATTCGTCCGTCTGACTGCCAGATGGTGAAGCGTGATTCATCACTCCAGAAAATGTGTTTACACTGCTCCAGAGTCCAATGGCGACGAGCTTTACACCACACCAGCTGACGCTTGACATTGCGCATGGTGATCTTAGGTTTGTGTGTGGCTGCTCTGCCATGGAAACCAATTTAATGAAGCTCCCGACGACAGATCTTGTGCTGACGTTGCTTCCAGAGGCAGTTTGGAACTCAGTAGAGTGTTGCAACCGAGGACAGACGATTTTGACACACTACGCGCTTCAGCACTCTGCGGTCCCGTTCTATGTGCTTGTGTGGCCTACCACTTCGAGACTGAGCCGTTGTTGCTCCTAGATGTTTCCACTTCATAATAACAGCACTTACAGTTGACCGGGGCAGCTCTAGCAGGGCAGAAATTTGATGAACTGACTTGTTGGAAAGGTGGCATTCTATGACGGTGCCACGTTGAAAGTCACTGAGCTTTTCATTAAGGCCATTCTATTACCAATGTTTTCCTATGGAGATTGCATGGCTGTGTGCTCGATTTTATACACCTGTCAGCAACGGGTGTGGCTGAAATAGCCGAATCCACTAATTTGAAGGGGTGTCCACATACTTTTGTATATTTAGCGTAGCAACAGTACAGACTAATGGTACCGTCGAACCTGCCTTTTCTACTTGTAAGATCACGCAATGCAACTTGACTTTGAGCAAATCAGAACCGAGTAGAAAGGAAAAACACCAGCAGCCTTTCTGTTGTAAGGGCCTTGGCTGGCAAATTCTCCCAGTCAAAACTGTTTCCTTCTGATTCCAAACAGGACTGTTAACGCGCCGTCGGCTGTCAGTTTGAGGAAGGGATGTCATCTTTAAGCGGGGATATGAAGCGCGGAGTATGTGTCAACGCTGACATGAGCCCTGCTGCTGTGAAATGCTATTCTATTTCTGGGGCCCAGCCAGTCATACTCCAAATCTTCCTAAACTGATTAAGAGCAGCGAGACATGGGGAGAGAAATAATAAATTGCTCATATTGGGGGCCTGGATCTAATGGAGCATACATGCTGATGGGGGAAATAACAGAATGGCAGACTCAGTATAAAAGTTGTATGTCTCAGCTCTGTGTCAACGGTGGGTGCTTCCAGTCTCAACCAATGAGAAAACCCAACATTATGGATCGAACTGACCGATCTCACTACCGTGACTGTTAAATGTTGACATTCTCTAGAATGTCTCAAGTTAATGTCAGTCATCGATATCATGATAATGATGATGCAGGTAATCAGTCATATAACAACTACATAATCATCTAGATAAAAAGGGATTAAAATTGCTACTCAAGTAAAGAGTTGCATGCATTACAGCACTGTGTCAATGGACAAAAGGCTTACACCTTGGTAAAGGTAACAGCTTGTTATACATTATGAAGTTCTTTATGTACTTGTCTCCTGTCCTGCACAACCTGTTGGCCATCTTTTCTAGTAAGTTCTCATCGGGAGTCCTGTGTAGTGGTGGTCCAGAGATAAAAGGAATAGAATGTGCTTACAGCTGAGTTTTCCTTAAGTGGACTCCTTCTGTTTTGAAGACCATCAGGAAAATGTACCTGGCCGTCCTCACCCACCCAGCACTACTGAACCGCTGCAAATGAAATACTCTCATTTAGAGGAGCAATGTCCACTTTAGCCTGAGCCTGCCGACACAGCAACACAGACGTTATGATCCCATCCATCCCCTGCCACGATTTGCCTACACACACACACGCAGACACATACGGACAAAGACAAGTGCTCACACAAACAGTGAGGCAGAGACACACACAAACATTTTGTAGAATATGTGCTGACATCACAGCACCACATCAACCTGCGAAGAGCACTGGGGGTACTCTGCGTCAAAACCACCGCTGACATCAGCCCTCTTCAAAGACAAGAACTTAATTGGAAACGGCAGCTGCATTATTTCCACTCTAAACTCTCTTCAGCGTGTTTATACTGACACTCAAGTACCTCACTGACCTCCCACTCAAGGCCACCATGACTTAGATGGCCAAAGAGAGATAAATATACCTTTCACCTAGCAGTTTAAATTAGCCTCATTAGAAGAAGTTAATGCCATATGACACTGGATTGCAAATATGCATGAGTAAAAATATTCAATATGTTAGTTTTTAAGCAGTCAAGTGCAACACAAACATGCCGTGTGGAAATAATGTTGGTTATTTTGGATACTTTTATTTGATATGCCCAAAAAAGTAGATGGCTTATCCTAATCGTTTTCTTTCAGTCTTCAGAAAAGTATTACATTTGCTCACTACTTGACTTCTAATTAACCACATTTAAACATGTGGTTAATCCCGATTTCTTTCCAACCCACGAAAAGGTTTACTTCATGCCTTCTATGGTCAAAGTACTGGGTAGCATAGCACCCCCTGGTGGTACATTGATCCCCATATATTTATAATCTTTATTGAATGATGACAATCAAGGTAAACATCATGAAGGTACATGAGCAAGTCTTGCTCTGTGAGTGTGTGAGTGATGACCTGTGACCTTTCTCCATGCTGCTTTGGGCCAGGCTGAGGAGCTGAGGGGAGCGCTCCTCCTGGACCTGCTGGTGTAGGCTCACGTAGCGCAGGGTCCACCAAGGCAGCAGCTACATACACACGGAACATAGAAAACAGAAACAAGTAAGCGAGAGACGAGAATGTGAAATATGTTTTTTGATTGAATACGCCATTTAGCAGAAGCAACTTAGTCATGCATGCATACTTTTTTTTTTGTATGGGTGGTCCCGGGATTCAAACCCACTATCATGGCGTTGCAAGTGCCATGCTCTACCAACTTGGCTACAAAGGACCACACTTGGCTACAGAGGACCACACTGGGCTACAGAGGACCACACTGGGCTACAGAGGACCACACTGGGCTACAGAGGACCACACTGGGCTACAGAGGACCACCATATGAGTTAGTGAGTGTGTGGGGGAGCAGGAAAGTGGAACAACAAACAGGCAAGTGAATATGAGAGAGAGTGTGCTTTTGTACAAACGGCACAATACATAGATGGGGTCACTCAAAGTACAAGTAACTAAATAAATAAACTACTGTACTAGTGCCTGAACCACCTGAAGACATATGACAACCCCCTAAGAACCTACATACTAACACATACAATGGTATAGTTAAGTGCTGATCCAGCCATAAAAATTGCCAACTCTCTCTTTTTCAGCTCTCTGACCAAAACGCAAAGTGGCAGGGAAAATAACAGCTCAAAGCCACGTAAGGGTTTCTCTCTCCTCTCCCTTACCCCCTCCCACACCCATTTGCGTGTCAGGGAGGATATCTCCATTCTCATTTGTGATGCATGAGGCCCGTGTCGCCATATGGTCCGGTGTCTGCTTCCCTGAATCAATATTCCTAGTAAATACATACAGGCAAACACAAACCTCGACCTGGACACATAATTTTTCTATAATGAGTGATGTCTAATATTAAGGAAATCTCAAGGTATTGCTCGACTGACGAAGAGTACCTCATGATAAGCTGTAGACCACACTATCTACCAAGAGAGTTTATATCTATATTTTTAGTAGCCGTCTATTTACCACCACAAACCGACGCTGGCACTAAGACCGCAGTCAACAAGCTGTATAAGGCCATAAGCAAACAAGAAAATGCTCATCCAGAAGCGGCGCTCCTAGTGGCCGGGGACTTTAATGCAGGCAAACTTAAATCCGTTTTACCTCATTTCTGTCACATGTGCAACCAGAGGAAAATAAACTCTAGACCATCTTTACTCCACACAGACGCACGCATACAAAGCTCTCCCTCGCCCTACATTTGGCAAATCTGACCATAATTATATCCTCCCGATTCCTCCGTACAAGCAAAAACTAAAGCAGGAAGTACCAGTGACTTGGTCAATACGGAAGTGGTCAGATGACACGGATGCTACGCTACAGGACTGTTTTGCTAGCACAGACTGGAATATATATTCAGGGATTCATCCAATGGCATTGAGGAGTATACCACATCAGTCACCGGCTTCATCAATAAGTGCATCGACGATGTTGTCGTCCCCACAGTAACCGTACGTACATATCCCAACCAGAAGCCATGGAATACAGGCAACATCCGCACCGAGCTAAAGGCTAGAGCCGCCACTTTCAAGGAGCGGAACACTAATCCGGACGCTTATAAGAAATCCCGCTACGCCCTCAGATGAACCATAAAAACAGCCAAAGCGTCAATACAGGACTAAGATTGAATCCTACTACACCGGCTCTGACGCTTGTCGGATGTGGCAGGGATCGCAAACTATTACGGACTACAAAGGGAAACCCAGCCATGAGCTGCCTAGTGAAGCGAGCCTACCAGACGGGCTAAATGCCTTTTATGCTCGCTTCGAGGCAAGCAACACTGAAGCATGCATGAGAGCACCAGCTGTTCCGGACGACTGTGTGATCACGCTCTCCGTAGCCGATGTGAGCAAGACCTTTAAACAGGTCAACATTCACAAGGCCGCAGGGCCAGACGGATTACCAGGACGTGTACTCAGAGCATGCGGACCAACTGGCAAGTGTCTTCACTGACATTTTCAACCTCTCCCTGAACGAGTCTAATACCTACATGTTTCAAGTAGACCACCATAGTCCCTGTGCCCAAGAAAGTGAAGGTAACCTGCCTAAATGACCACCGCCCCGTAGCACTCACGTCTTTAGCCATGAAGTGCTTTGAAAGGCTGGTCATGGCTCACATCAACACCATCATCCCGGAAACCCTAGACCCACTCCAATTCGCATACCGCCCCAACAGATCCACAGATTACGCAATCTCAATCGCACTCCACACTGCCCTTTCCCACCTGGACAAAAGGAGCACCTGTGAGAATGCTGTTCATTGACTACAGCTCAGCGTTCAACACCATAGTGCATAGCTCATCACTTAGCTAAGGACCCTGGGTTTAAACACCTCCCTCTGCAACTGGATCCTGGACTTCCTGACGGGCCGCCCCTAGGTGGTAAGGATAGGCAACAACATCAGCCACGCTATCATCAACACGTGGGCCCCTCAGGGGTGCGTGCTTAGTCCCCTCCTGTTCATCCACTACTGCGTGGCCAAGCACGACTCAAACACCATCATTACGTTTCCTGACGACACAATGGTGGTAGGACTGATCACCGACAATGATGAGACAGCCTATAGGGAGGTCAGAGACAAAAACCTCTCCCTCAACCTGAGAAAGACAAAGGAGCTGATCGTGGACTACAGGAAACACGCCCCCATTCACATCGACAGGGCTGTAGTGGAAAGGGTTGAGTGTTAAGTTCCTTAGTGTCCACATCCCCAACAAACTATCATGGTCCGGACAGTCGTGAAGAGGGCACGACAACACCTTTTCCCCTTCAGGAGACTGAAAAGATTTGGCATGGGTCCCCAGATCTTCAAAAAGTTACACAGCTGCACCATCGAGAGCATCCTGACAGGTTGCATCACCGCCCTGGTATGGCAACTGCTCGGCATCCGACCGTAAGGCGCTACAGAGGGTAGTGCGTATGGCCCAGTACATCACTGGGGCCAAGCTTCCTGCCATGCAGGAGCTATATACTAGGTGGTGTCAGAGGAAGGTCCCAAAAATTGTCAAAGACTCCAGTCACCCAAGTCATAAACTGTTCTCTCTGCTACAACACGGCAAGCGGTACCAGAGCGCCAAGTCAAGGTCCAAAAGGCTCTTTAACAGCCATAAGACTGCTGAACAATTAGTCAAATGGCCACCCGGACTATTTGTATTGAACCCCCCCCCCTTTGTTTTTACACTGCTGCTACTTGCTGTTTATTATCTATGCATAATCACTTTACTCCTACCTACAGGTACAAATTACCTCGACTAACTGGTATGCCCGCACATTGACTCAGTACTGGTACCCCCTGCATATAGCCTAGTTATTTTTATTTTATTGCGTAACTTTTTTTTATTTTTTACTTTAGTTTATTTGGTAAATATTTTCTTAACTCAATTTTTTTTATACTGCATTGTTTTTATTTTTATTTTGTTAATTTTTTTCACATATACACACATACATATCCTTTAAAAAAAAAAAAATATATATATATATATATATATATTCCTCTTTATTACTTTCCAACCCCGCCACCCTTTCCCCACTTGGAGTAAACAACAACGCCTAGGCCTCTACTTCCAGCCCATGCCCACTATCTACATTTTATGGACACAGTCAATTTTACAATAATGACATTTTGTTTGTTCTTTCTCCTGAACTTCTTCTACTCTCAACCTCTCCGATCATTTTCATGATGTCCATCCGGTTTGCTTCTATATGCCATATCTTTCTAACTGTGCTCCTTCACAAAAGCTCCCAACCTACAGCCCATACACTTATTATGGACACAGCGTGCCTACATTATTAGTTATCTTGTTATTGTTAGTTGTTATTAGTCCCATCCTTCAATTCCATTCAACAACTCCCATCTATCTTTTAACACCATCTATATAGGATTTCTATTTGCCATATATATTTCAACTGTACTGTGATGTCTTACAAAAGTTCTGAACCTTTCTATTCTCATTGTTTCTACAGATTGTGAATTGAAAATAAACATTTTTGCTAATAGTATTATGTTATTGATCGATTGACTATGACTTTTCAGATCACCCAGTAGTGCTATCTGCAGGGTTAGCTCCAGGTAAATATTGCAATCCTTTAGCCATTCCTGGACCTGTGTCCAAAAACAAGCTACAAATGGACAGTACCAAAACAAATGATCTAATGATTCTGTCTCTTCGCAGCAAAATCTGCAGAGCTGGGAAGATTGTATCCCCCATATAAATAACATTCTATTGGGACGGCTGTCAATCCTTTGATCCTTAAATGAAACTGATATACCTTTTTATTTATCACAGTTTTCCTTAACCAATTATGTTCTTTAATGCAAGGCCGACAGACAAGTTCCTTACTTTCTCCTCCTTCCACTTTCCTCTTCCATTTTTGCGGTAAGGCTGCAATTATTTGGTTGTAATTTTGGGTAGAGCAGACATTTCCATATGTTTTTGTTAGCTGCATGTGCGACATAACTCCACCAGTCCTACCAATTATATCATTTACAAAGATTATACCTTTTTTAAACATTTTGTCAAAAAAGAACGGTTTTTTATCAATTAGTATATTTGAGTTTAACCACAATATTTGTTGCAATATTTGTTCTGTCTTTTCTGGTGGATTAAATTGAAATTGCAACCAACTTTCTATGGCTTGTTTTAGAAATAGTGATATCTGGATTGTTGGTTAAGGGCTTGAAAGTAAGCATTTCACGGTAAGGTCTACACCTGTTGTATTTGGAGCACGTGACAAATAAATGTTATTTGATTTGAGAGGGTGACATGCAGATGAGCAGTGCAGCCCCCTCTCCTCCTCTCTTTATGAATGGGATGGGCGAGGTGGAGAAGCTGGGTGACAATAAGACTAGAGGGATGGAGGTGGCAGCGGACAGTGTGCCCTTGAGTTAAAGTCAGTTAGCTGCTGAACTCCCAGATGTTTGCTGAAAAAGGTGGTTGTAATTAATTCCCTATATCTCATCAGCATTTTAAAAGGCTGAATGGTAGGGGGATGAGGTCCAAAGCTGCATACGACGGTACATGTGCGTGTCAACTGTAATAGTAGGATCACTACAATGGATCTTATCGTTACAATGGAGCTTATCAGCAAACCACACATTGCAGCATGTAGTAATTTGTAAGTATCATTAACACTAAAATAGCCTCCTTTATATCATGATCTTAGGATGTTGTAGTGAACTTCTGAAACTCAAAAGGCAGCTGCCAATATGCAGTTATAGAACTAATATTTTCCTTTATGGCTGTAATATAAAGCTGTGGGAAAAAATTAAGAGACCACTGCAATTCTTAAATCAGCATCTTTACGTGTATGACAGCCATTCCATTCCAGTGTCTGTTGAATTCCAACACAGGCACACCTCATTCTACTGAATTAGGTACTGATTAGGTGATCACATGAACCAAATCTTATTTAACAAGGAAAAAGTATAAAAACCACTGCTGTGGGCATCACTATCCTCTTGCAATAGGACCAGCTGGATGGGAAAAACAGTGCTAATAGTACCTCAAAAGTAATATTAATCAAAAAAATAACCATTGACCATGCCAAGAGTTGAAAAGGAAAGTTTTGAGTGAGGAAAAGAAGGGTTCAATTCTGGCTTTACTGGCAGAGGGATACAGTGAGCGTCAGGTTGCTTCCATCCTTAAAATGTCAAAGACGGCGGTTCATAAGAACAAGGTCAAGCAGCAGACATTGGAGACAACAAAGCTACAGACCGGCAGAGGGTGAAAACGACTCTCTACTGACCGGGATGACCACCAACTCATTCGAATGTCACTCAACAACCGTAGGATGACATCAAGTGACCTACAAAAAGAATGGAAAACGGCAGCTGGGGTGAAGTGCACGGCGAGGACGGTTCGAAACAGGCTCCTAGGGGCAGGGCTGAAGTCGTGCAAAGCTAGAAAAAAGCCCTTCATCAATGAGAAAAAAAGAAGAGCCAGGCTGAGGTTTGCAAAAGACCATAAGGATTGGACCGTAGAGGACTGGAGTAAGGTCATCTTCTCTGATAAGTCCAATTTTCAGCTTTGCCCAACACCTGGTCGTCTAATGGTTAGACGGAGACCTGGAGAGGCCTACAAGCCACAGTGTCGCACACCCACTGTGAAATTTGGTGGAGGATCGGTGATGATCTGGGGGTGCTTCAGCAAGGCTGGAATCGGGCAGATTTGTCTTTGTGAAGGACGCATGAATCAAGCCACCTTCAAGGTTGTCCTGGAAGAAAACTTGCTTCCTTTTGCTCTGATATTGTTCCCCAACTCTGAGGATAGTTTTTTCCAGCAGGACAATGCGCCATGCCACACAGCCAGGTCAACCAAGGTGTGGATGGAGGACCACCAGATCAAGACCCTGTCATGGCCAGCCCAATCTCCAGACCTGAACCCCATTGAACACTTCTGGAATGTGATCAAGAGGAAGATGGATGGTCACAAGCCATCAAACAAAGCCCAGCTGCTTGAATATTTGCGCCAGGAGTGGCATAAAGTCACCCAACATCAATGTGAAAGACTGGTGGAGAGCATGCCAAGACGCATGAAAGCTGTGATTGAAAATCAGGGTTATTCCAACAAATATTGATTTCTGAACTCTTCCTAAGTTAAAACATTACTATTGTGTTGTTTAAAAATGAACATGAACTTATTTTCTTTGCATTAATCGAGGTCTGACAACACTGCATCTTTTTTGTTATTTTGACCAGTTGTCATTTTCTGCAAATAAATGCTCTAAATGACAATATTTTTATTTGGAATTTGGGATAAATGTTGTCAGTAGTTTATAGAATAAAACAAAAATGTTATTTTTACCCAAACACATACCTCTAAATAGTAAAACCAGAGAAACTGATAATTTTGCAGTGGTCTCTTAATATTTTCCGCAGCTGTATATACATACAGTACCAGTCAAAAGTTGACACACCTACTCATTCAAGGGTTTCTTTATTTTCACTATTTTCTACATTGTATAATAATAGTGAAGACATAACTATGAAATAACACTTTTGGTTACTTCATAGTTTTGATGTCAAGAAAAACCCTTGAATGAGTAGGTGTTCCAAAACTTGTGACCGGTAGTGTATATTTGTTCTGCATTTTAGATTAGTAATTTAGCAGACGCTCTTATACAGAGAGACTTACAGGAACAATAAGGGCACGTCGGCAGATGGTCTACCTAGTCGGCTCGGGATTCGAACCAGCAACCTTTTGGTTATTGGCCCAACGCTCTTAACCGCTAAGCTACCTGCCGCTTAACGAAACAAGTAACGATAGGGCCATTTGATTTCCACACTGCAAATCAGGCCGGCAGCCTTCCAAAGTGGATATGGCCGGCTGCTCCAGTCCTCACAGCAGGAGTCATTCAATAGGACTTCTGGAGTACCCAGGCACAGATTGAGGGCAAAGAGGAGCAAGTACAACGCTGCTTCGTATCTCCCTCAGGGCAATTAAAGCCATGCATACATACTGTACATACAGGCTCCTCTGACCACCTAGTTGACTAAAAACGCTGTATGAGAAAAGGAAGAACGATAGAGGATTGAAAGGTTCTGATATAGAGGGTAGCGACGGGTGCTGATATCCCCATGGGAGAGAAGGAGGAGGAGATGTTAAGCTGTCCTTATTAAAAATGTATAATTCATGGCAGCAGGAAGCTCCAGTCAGCAGCGTTCAGCCAGTGGTATCAGCCCATGCCTGGCAATTCCCCTATCCCTTCAATCAATCAAAAAAATAATAACTGTACTGGCACAATGTTCCTGCCCAAGAATGTAACTGTGGTGGGCATCCAATTTGAGGCGTCACCTGGCAGCACAGCTTGGCGTGAACTTGGGTCTAAATCATGGCATGAGGTGTTGTTTTCAAGATTAAGTCATGGATAGTTTTATTAATTCATATCGATGTACACTTAAAAAAGCAATACGTGGGCTTGAGTTGAAAGGATAGTAAATCTTGTTTATAATAAACACTAATGCAGTGGTCACTAACTTTGGTCCTGGGAGCTACAGGGTGTGCAGGCTTTCCCCCCAAACACTAAAACATTTGATTCAATGAATTAAGTAACATTGAATAAGGCATCAGCATGAGATCACAGATGTTGTTTCTTACCTGTCAGCCTTGTCCTTCTCTGTGCTGTCATTGAGGTAGGCCAGGATCCGTCTCTCCAGGTAGGTATCAATGGCCTCTCCATCGCTGCAGTCTCCACCACCCAGCAGGTCCAGAACCTGAGGATTCAGCAGCACCGCCTCAAAGTCCCCATCGAACAGGGACTGCAGCACGGGACCCGCCTCTGGAACAGGAACAAGCAGTGAGACACACAAGAAGCTGACAATGTAACATCTTCAGAGATGTTGTGATGAGGTGGTGATGAAGGAGTCAGGCGCAGGAGGGTAAATCACAGCATAACAGGCTTTAATCCACAAAATACAGGTTTACGCAGAAATGCGTCAAACACACTCCAGGGCACAAAACAGGCGCACTGGAAAATACAAGGCACACGGGAAAAATACTCCCGTCAATACACAACACAACGAGCTCCACCGAGCTACACTAACCTCTACAATAAACAATCACCCACACAGACAAGGAAGCAGAGGGAACACTTATACCATGACTAATGAGGGAATAAGGACCAGGTGTGTGTGATTGAAGACAAGACAAATGGAGTGATGATAAATGGATCGGCAGTGGCTAGTAAGCCGGTGACGCCGAACGCCGAAACCTGCCCGAACAAGGAGGGGAGGCAGCCTCGGCGGAAGTCGTGACAGATGTGTCTTGTGTGTGTGAGTGTGTGTGTACGTGCATCTGTGATAATGGGTGGCTCAATAAATATGATAGACCATGTATAAAAAAAGTCATTAGTTCTTCTGACACCATCACAATTTTGCTATTGTATGTCTATTGTTTTTACTTTGTGTGCCTGGTGTAGACTCATATTTATCTGTGAGTAGAGAGGAAACCCCAACTTAATTAGGTCTATAATCAATAGCCTAACTGTTAAATGTGCCTGGCTTTCTAAATCATCCATATACAGTACCTTCGGAAAGTATTCAGACCCCTTGACTTTTTCCACATTTTGTTACGTTACAGCCTTATTCTAAAATTGATTAAATAAAAATAAAAATCCTCAACAATCTACACACAATACCCCATAATTACAAAGTGAAAAAATATGTATACATTTTTGCAAATGTATTAAAATTTAAAAAACAGAAATACCTTACTTACATAAGTATTCAGACCCTCTGCTATGAGACTCGAAATTGAGCTCAGATGCATCCTGTTTCCATTGATCATCCTTGAGATGTTTCTACAACTTCATTGGAGCCCACCTGTGGTAAATTCAATTGATTGGACATGATTTGGAAAGTCACACACCTGTCTATATAAAAAGGTCCCACAGTTGACAGTGCATGTCAGAGCAAAAACCAAGCCATGAGGTCGAAGGAATTGTCCGCAGAGCTCCAAGATAGGATTGTATCGAGGAAAAGATCTGGGGAAGGGTACCAAAACATTTCTGCAGCATTGAAGGTCCCCAAGAACACAGTGGCCTCCACCATTCTTAAATGGAAGAAGTTTGGAACCACCAAGACTCTTCCTAGAGCTGGCCGCCCGGCCAAACTGAGCAATCGGGGGAGAAGGGCCTTGGTCAGGGAGGTGACTAAGAACCCGATAGTCACTGTGACAGAGCTCTAGAGTTCCTCTGTCGAGATTGGTGAACCTTCCAGAAGGACAACCATCTCTGTAGCACTCCACCAATCAGGCCTTTATGGTAGAATGACCAGACGGAAGCCACTCCTCAGTAAAAGGCACATGACAGCCAGCTTGGGGTTTGCCAAAAGGCACCTAAAGACTAAGACCATGAGAAACAAGATTCTCTTGTCTGATGAAACCAAGATTGAATGCCAAGCATCACATCTGGAGGAAACCTGGCACCATCCCTACGGTGAAGCAATGTTTTTCAGCGCTGGGAGACTAGTCAGGATCGAGGGAAAGATGAACGGAGTAAAGTACAGAGAGCTCCTTGATGAAAACCTGTTCCAGAGCGCTCAGGACCTCAGACTGGGGGAGAAGATTCACCTTCCAACAGGACAACTACCCTACGCACACAGCCAAGACAACGCAGGAGTGGCTTCGGGACAAGTCTCTGAATGTCCTTGAGTGGCCCAGCAAGAGCCCGGACTTGAACCCGATCGAACATCTTTGGAGAGACCTGAACATAGCTGTGCAGCAACGCTCCCCATCCAACCTGACAGAGCTTGAGAGGATCTGCAGAGAAGAACGGGAGAAACTCCCCAAATACAGGTGTGCCAAGCTTGTATCGTCATACCCAAGAACACTCAAGGGGTCAGAATACTTTCCGAAGGCACTGTATAGCTACAGAAATAAGACAGATCCTGCTTCTATTGCCTGTTTGAGTGTTTGTTTAATAGCCAACTGATTCCGGGAGCTCTAAGCCTCACACAACCACGTTAGAAACTATTTCACTAATTCTGCTGTTTTTAATCTTTACTATGCTGTAATAAAAGGCTTTATACTTTTTTTGTTGTTAGACCAGCCTCTCTTGTATTATTTATAATTGATTTAGTGTTGTTAACTTTGTTCAAAATTGTCTGAAATTATATTTATAATAACAACCCTCCTTTTTCCTTGATCTCCTTATTGTTATTACTATTATTATTATGATCATCATTACAATAATAAATTATGCCATTATCATTAGTAGGCTTAGTATAGCAGCCTTGTATAACCACCATCGAGCTGTAGGCCTAAGAGCGCATCCTGTTTAGTCTTAATACCGTAACTTACAAGGGCCTATATTTTAATACTTAAATAGGTTACCGTATCAATCAATCTAATCTAACAGCTCCTGTTTAGCACGCATAATATGCACGCAGCACTTGCTCCTTACCTTATTTTTCTTGAAGTCCAGTATTTTCCACAACTAGTCAAATGTATTCCACACACCTGACTTCACCTTTACCTCCTGAGCAACCAGTAAACATTCCCCGTGTAGAGTATATTTGTCACATTCTCTGCATCCATTTTGCTGTCACATGTTACGGTGTTCAGAGTTTGTTATAATCAATTTATTGATGTGATTATGATATGCTATAGGTCAGGCCCTATTGGTCACGTGCATGAGATGCATACATGTGTCACGTAAAGAGAGCAAGAGTTGAGGGAATAGGGAATGTTTTTCCTAAACAAATAAGGGGTTTCTGTAACATAACTTTTCAGTCACAAATGGCTGTAATTAAATCGCAACTTCAGCAACGCAGACAGCATGATACAAGCTGTTGATTTTTATGTGGTGGTCGCTGCAGCAGGGAGAAGGGGCCTCCTGTAGCTCGGTTAGTAGAGCATGGCGCTTGCAACGCCAGGGTTGTGGGTTCGATTCCCACGGGGGGCCAGTATGAAAAATGTATGCACTCACTAACTGTAAGTCGCTCTGGATAAGCGTGTCTGCTAAATGACTAAAATGTAAATGTGAGAGAGCGACTAAAACACATGGGATGTGTCTATATATGGAAAAATACATTTTAACATTTCAACCAATCAATTGGTCGAAAGAATAGACTAGCATTTATTTTAGTCGTGGACAGCCCTAGCTGAAATGTGTGCCATTGCCCGGTTAAGGGCGGCAGGTAGCTTAGTGGGTAAGAGCGTTGTGCCAGTAACCGAAAGGTCGCTGGTTCTAATCCCCGAGCCAACTAGGTGAAAAATCTGTCGATGTGCCCTTGAGCAAGGCACTTAACCCTAATTGCTCCTGTAAGTCGCTCTGGATAAGAGCGTCTGCTAAATGACTAAAAAAAATAAAAATAAAAAATAAAAATAAAAAATATATATATATATATATATTAAAAAGGGACAGGCGGCTATTTGAGACTCTTCGTTTAATTGTAGGTTTACGGTAATGTAACTCCATATTCTCATTAGGAAGATCAGCATATTAAACAATGCTCTGCAGGAGAGCATTTGGTATGTGTGTGCAGGCTTTTGGCTGTTGGAGGGGCATCGCTGAAGGGGGAGGAAGAGGAGAAAAAATTTTATTTATAAAGATAAGTCTAGCTATGAGGACAAGGCGTGTTGGCCTGGTGTAATTGCATTTAATGCATTGGTTGTGTCGGGCTCATTAGCATTGATTGCATTGTGCTCACCTGATGGGAGTGAGGAAGGGCTGAGAGAGGGAGAGAGAGCAATGGGAAGGAGGAGAGGCTGGGTGTACAGTAGCAGAAGACTGGCAAACCTGAGCAAACTAAAAATGGCCCTGCAAGCTGGTGCGGCAGGTAGCCTAGTGGTTAAGAGCGTTGGGCCAGTAACCGAAAGGTTGCTAGTTTGAATCCCCGAGCTAAATAACTATAATACTAAAATCACACACACAGGATGAGTCCTGAAGTGTGCACTCATGCACTACTCCCCACAAAAATCTAATCCATGAAGGGTAGTGAACAAGTGCACCAGGATTTCAGGAGAAAGGAGAGATTATTGGGACACGCAAATGCTTTCACTGATAAAGCTGCACTGAAATGTTTTCATTACAGAATGTCATCATAGCAGAAACCAAGAAAACCAACCATCCATTCCGAACTGTCTTGTCATTTCAATAATAAATCCACGTGTTTTGAGACTGATATTCAATGACAACCTGACATGCACCAAATGCTATTCTATTTCTATTTCAGATTTGTCAGGGAAAAGAACAGCAATTATGGAAAACAATTGGACCTCAAATAAGACCGTAATTCATAAAAGGTCCTCACATTAAGCAGTAATTAATGTAAGGCAAATCAATATGGGAGAAATATGACTTTCTGAATTGCTCAGGGCCTCAATATTCAAGCAACATTTAATACATTAC